>NC_140300.1:2225000-2825000 GCF_964211825.1 Aythya ferina | reverse complement strand
CTAAATTCTTTGAAGTCTTTTCAACACCTAAACCAGCAGTAAGTGGCTCTTCTGTAGACCTACATGCCCCTGGGACTGGGCAAATTTTTAGATGTGCATCCAGTGTGGCACTTTTGTGTAGGCTTTACTTTTGTTCAGAGATGCATAGGTAACAAGGTTTCATACAACCATTGGTTTTACACTAGAAAAAAAGTTAATATTCTTAAATGCTACTAATATTCCTAAATGCTACTCTTTTTGGATATCAAGCCAGACTGCTGCTTCGAGTCACCTCACACCACTAACTTTTGGAAGGCTACTGGTATTTTTGAGCTACCCTCCTCCATGTGAATTTTTGCAATGACATACTATGAAAACAACAAGTTTTATAGCAACATGGATGACACAAGCCTTTGAACCACCCTCTTCACCTGCAGATAGGTTTTTCCTCTGCTTTACCTGTTAGAACAGCTTTAAAAAATCAGTTGAATGCACTGAAAGTAAACCCTTCACCAGTTCCTGTGCCTTACCAACCCAACCAAAGGAAACAGCTCTTCAATTACTGAACACAGACTACGAAGCAGCTTGCTTCCGTGTTCTTTTAAGGACTCAACTCTGGAAAACAAATCATACCCATCTCCTGGCAAGGAGAATATAGCCTAGAGGTGGTACTGCCTGAGGAGTTCCACTCAGCGCAGGCAACATTTGTTCAATAATCCAAACAGCTGCTGTTTCTCCTAGAGGACATCAAGTAAAGAAATATACCAGCAGTCAACTGACAGTAACTTTAACACCCTTAGAATTAGGGATTCTTCACCGCATCCCAGGAAAAAAAAAAGTCTGGCATTTGCATCTCCGTTTGTCACACTGTGAAAGAAGCAATTGGGTTTGACAGGACTTAGTTGTGATGAAAACCACTCCTCCACATGCTCTCCGCTGGACAAGGGGGGCTATCCTTGGGCTTTTTGAGCCACAGAGCTGGGCATAACCAAAACCAATAGCTCTTATATGGGCTTCTTCCCCAGCTTTCTGAATCCAGATATGTGAAGTATACTCAGTTTACCCCCTCCAGACTCTGGATCACGGTGGATCTGGCTGGTTCCTTGGGGAACTAAGCAATGCTGCAATCATTACATGCTAGAGGGGTACCACAGTGTGTCTATGAACTCCTAAAATCTGAGCTTCCTCATGCTAAACGACCAATTAAACCTGCAGATGACAGTTCAGCACTCCTGGCACTCCCTACTCTCAAACAGGTCCTTGGCTACCCCTTGTCCCAAGTTCTCTAACGAATCAGCTTCACACTGGAGACAGGAGGTGTCCATAACATTTTGTCTTGCTCTTCTGGTAAATGCTATGAACAGAAGAAAAAAGCTGTGTCCGTGGTTTCTAAGCTATGTGATTACAAACTTGACTGATGAAGCTAAGCTGCATCTCTGAAGATCTGCTTTCTCATTAGAAAAACCTATCTTCACACCTCTGCAGCTGAAGGGTAGCAAGTGCCCACTACTCACTTGGTAGTGGGACATCAGCACCCAGCTAAGCAGCATTTTAATGAAGCAACCTCAAGGCTTTCTTATGCTTACGTACCCTCGTAATGGCTTCAGAAAAATCATTTTTGTCAGGAATTGGCAAAACCTAACCCTGAAGTCTGAGTCAGAAACCAGCTTTGCTGGACTTCAGCAGAACATTTAAATCTTGAGATCTTTGATTTCCCCAGGCAGCTTATTCTGTTCTGTGGATGTAGCCCAGATGCATATGGTATCTGACCTCGCTAGTGGTTCAACAGACCTGAAACTGTGAGAGTGCAAATTACAGCAGGAGCAGAATAGCTACTTAACCTCAGAAGCATGCAGTGTAAAACCTAAGGTGGAGTGATAAGAACAGTCTCTCTTCCCAGCACAGAAGAGAGAAGGAACCAGGTTTGTGTCCTTTAGGAACGCTCCTCCTCATTTAGGCTCTGTAAAACTCAGTGAAGATCCCACACACAGGTATGTTTGTCTTTCTAAGCTAATTTAGGATTTAACATTTCTCCTCAAAATCAATGCAGAAGCAGTACTACCAAAGCCATCCCTGAGCTGCTATTCCTCAATATAATCTTAGGATACTCAAGCCTATCTCATTTGCTACGAATAACAAGTTAAGGCACACAAAACAGCAGCGCTGATTTAAGATTTAACAAAGAGTATAGATATTAAGCACAAGGAGAAAGAACAGTAAAAAGATATCTTAAAGGTTCTTCCCACTCATACAGGAAAAAATCATCAACAAATTCCTTCTACTTCAGAGTTTTGGAAGTTGTTTTGCAATCTGACTTCAAGAAAAACGTAAGGTCTAAAAATATGGTTCTCAATCTGTTGCACAATAGCTGCAGCAGAAATACAGTGCAATAATTATATAATTATAGTTAATAACTCATCACCGCTTTCCCACCACTTTCTTCTCCCTCTTCAGAGCAACAAAAGGGAGAAACAAGGAAAGTTTTGCACAAGACACCTTTAGGCTGTAAGCTTATTCCTCAAATCATGTCTTGTCATGGAAGCTAGCATTACTCACATGGACGCATTCAAAGTTTTGGCTCACTTTCTGTAGGAAGGCTGAACCTACCCTTGTCAGCTTCATGTATATAACCACAGCATTTGTATCATGACCTCTAGAAGTGCTTTTTAATTAAGTCAATACTCTAAACTCTCTAAAGCCCTCTATAGAGCCATGTCACATACCATCATGGAAGCTTCCACCCTCTGCACTTCCTAGAGTAGCACACACATTCCCTTAGTGCCCTTATCATGCCTGTGGCATGCAAAGGGGAAAAAAAACTCAGAAGCCCTCCTGGTTGATTGGCACAGAAAGACCATTTTGGTGTAGGAACTCATTTTCTCATTCATACAAGCTGTCCTGTACATCCCAGGCAAAAAAGTAGAGGCTGACAGTAGCACTTAGACATTACTGCATGTCAGGTTCCTGTTCTATTAAAGAAGTGAACTAGATAGTTGCCTTTTTACACAGAAAGCACATCCTTCTCTTTTGTAAGAGATTAGAATCACAGAATCACAGAATTTCTAGGTTGGAAGAGACCTCAAGATCATCGAGTCCAACCTCTGAAATTAGAAATAAGTTTAAAACAATCTATTTCTAAGGCAGAATAATCTACTTTTTTTTTTTTTCCAGTCATAAGCAGAGGATAGGAAAATCACAGCTAGGAGGAGGAAAGCTACTATGACAGTTGTTCTAGCAAACCAGTTCTGAATTTTGCTACAGTATGTGCATTTACTCAGAGCCTTTAGGCACCCATCCAACATAGGTTAATTCCCAGAGAAATTACTGGGGTATTTCTTGACAACTTGACTTAGATTACATCTGCATACAGTGAGAGAAAGTCAAATTGCATTGTTTTGGTTGGCTCAGTGACTCAGGTTTTGGCTTTCTTTTGCAGAGGGACAGTTTGGCTCACCCAGCAGGCTTGACTCTGGGACAGTGATTTCAAAACCCAGCAATCCAGTTTTAGTCAAGTGGAAGCTGGGGTGAAGCCACCATGCCTCATAAATCCCAGGTGACGGAGCCTTTACCAATCCAACATTTAACAGAGTTGACAGGGTCTGAATTAATTGCCAGACAACAATCACTGTCTGAATAGCATGAATTTCTGAATTCAATTTCAGTTGCAAAGTTTAGACACTTTCAAAGGGTCTAAGAAGTCTTTCAGGATAAGGTTTCAGGCTTTGCCAAAGTAGTCAATGATCAAGTTCACTTGTCCTATTCAGGAGTTCCTGATTAACATTTTCAGTAATTAGCATTTCTTGGCTCAGATTTTTTCAGCATTCTTAGTTTGTTAACCCCAGATTTAGACAGTATCCAGCAACTTAATGCCTTACAGAGACCGTGACCATCTGCAGAGAGGAGCAGCACAATGCTCAGAGAACCCACAGGCCAGGACAGATGGCCAAAGACATCACCAACTCAAATTTACAAGGGCATGTTCTGAACTGCTGTTCCTTCCTACAGCAAAAAGGGCTGCAAGTTTCAAGCCATTTGTGTATTCTTATAATTAATAACCCAGGTACTTACATGATACAGAGCCAGGACTGCTGATACTGCACCCCCGTGACTGTTGCTGTGACCCCTTGAATTGTATCTGATAAGAGGTGAACTAGGAGAAGAAAAATAGAAACATTACAGGTTTGTCTACATTTGTTTTGCCACTGCAAATTACATTTCCTTTCCAACTGAAGCTAAATGCTAATACCAAGCATACTTATTTAACCGCATACTGGATTGATGCAGGGGTTGGGGATGACAATAGGAGAAAGTGGAAGCATTTGACCTGATGCTTTTGAATTCTATCCCTAAACTCTCCAGTTTGAGAAGGCAGCTGTTTTCTCCCCCTAACAGCAGCCTACTGCAATATTAAGTCATTATATTAGCATTATTCAACACACACAGGACTAGAAGAGACTTCATCTTCCAACTCCCCTGCCCTCTCTCCCCTCTTTGTAATTACTATTCTCTGATCATTTTACGGCACTGCTTAATTTTTCTTTATTGGCAGAAAGCCTAAATTAAAGAGATTATAAATGCAAAGCTCTAAGACAAGCAGCAAGAAGTAACCAAAGCATGAACATGCTTACTACATGCTCAGGACTTGACATATCTGTTAAACAAATTCACTCAGGCTGTGACAGTTACATTTGAGATGCGATGTACATGTTTGTATATTCATTCCTGTTGGCTCTGAAACGTCATGGGTGCCTACAGAGAAACAACGCTTAGTTAAGCTTCTTCACATCTTGGGCTAAAAGGCAGTGTTTTAGACTATGCTATGACATTCAGTGGTAGCTCATAGTGACACGTAAGCTGAAGTTGGCTGGGGCTACCCCAGTTTTGAATTTCTGGAGTAAAACAAGGAGCTTATCAGCCCTTCCAGTAGGCTGGGAGCAACACAAATGCTCAGCCCTCCCCAGCCAATTACTCATTCAAAGCAGTCAAACTCTCCCAGCCTGTGTGAATTCAGATGGAGAATCACAAGGCAAAGGAGCCACTTCTGAAGGGACACCAGCAAGCATCTCTGTACAAAACCAGATCTGACACTTTATGGACAATCACACCTGATGGGGCCAGACAAGATACTCCAGTGCTGGAGTCTCCTCCCCCCAAAACAAAACACCAGTACATCTCATCTTAATGAAATAGGCACAAAACTCCACCAAAACAAAACCTTGGAGACATGAGTCCCTTCAGTCTAGGTCACAAAAATAAAACCCTAGTGTCACATGCAACATGCAAACCTGGGGATCATGCAGTAGTGAGTAATCAACACACCCCCCAATAGAAAGGATAACAAACAACAGTAATTGCAAATAAGGAATTAATTACCATTCCCTTCTCGTGGGGTCCCTGAATCTGTGAATAAAGTGCTCATGATTTTTTCAAAGTTGCAGCTTGGCTCTGTGTTCTCAGGATCTTCGGCAAAATGTTTCAGCATCTCTCTAAGAACATCATCCAAGGAGGTGGCTGTTTCATCGAGGATGATGCTGGCTCTGGCCAAAAACCCATCCAGGTCTCTGTGGGCTCTGACTTCCTCCTCAAAGTTCTTTAACTTCAGGTACTGTGTTGAGAAGAGGTCAGAGCGTTAGACAGGTGTACGTAACACCTAGCAAAGGACTGGGAACTGTGTAGTCCACAAGACAGTTTCACGTTACTGCCACAAAACCAGTGATTCTGGAATCACTCTTTCCAAATCCCACTGTAGAAGAGAAGTTGTTTTATGTTATTAACACATTGAAGGCCTGCAAAATCAACACTTTTGCTCATTTAGTAACCATGGGTGAATGTCTAGGCACAGTTTTACACCCTGATGTTGAAAGCAGAAAAAAATCAATTTCACTGCCGAGGATAAAGCACAGAATTAAGTCTAAAAAGCATAAACGCCTAAGGAGCATTTAGAAGCCTCTTTTGGTCTAAACAATTCAAGATGTTTGTAACAACACAGGCAAAGTTACTAGGAAGAAATGAACTCTCAGCTCAGAAGCATGAAGAATTGTCAGCATGCATCTCAGTGCATCTAAACCAGCTCTTCTTCAAGAGCCATCTGTCCTCCTAGTTCAGGAGCTCGAAGGGGAGATGGAATCCCACCCAGCTCATCACCTTTTTATACTTAAACTCCTATTGTTCCTACTCCTGAGGAAGTTTTCTTCCTCTCTACATAACATTTAGCTTTGAATCGATGCATGACAGGAGGAAAAACAGATGGCAGACAAAGGCTGGTACTGCCCCAACTCTCTGCTGTCGCAGACAGACTCACGGAGTCTTCCTTGAGATGGAAGGAACAGCCACGCTGTATTGCAGAACCTCAAACCTTTTCTGCGTTTGTCAGCTATGACATTTGTTAATTGAATTATCAAACTACAGATGCGTCGTTCCCATTTCACAGTTCTTAGAAATCCGTGCACGCAGTTAACGCTCACGGTAGTGAGTCAAAAGCGGCCAACAGTCCTGTCCTTCAACAGCTTGAGACCAAGCAAGGAAGTGGGAACCTAGGAATCTCACTTTGTTATGCAGATCTCCCATCCCACAGGAGGCCAGCCAAGCTTGAATTCACGAGGTCAGGACAAGATTTTAGAGATACATTTAAGCCTTCAGCTCCTATTACGCTCAGTGAGAAGCACGCTCTGGATTGCTTTCACAGATCTGCCACCAAGTTGCCTCCACAAGCAGGACCTTGGCACATTTCCCCGTTATGGGGCCACCCCACTGCCTGAGTCACAGATCCGCTCCTCTCACATGTACCCTTTCTACCTTTTCCATTTATAGCCTAGACACAGGGAAAAACACTAACATCTCACTAATTACAGTAATTATCACAGCAACTATCAAGTTGTCAGTACACATCCATTGCAATTAACACTGTTTTACTTTGCATCAATCACTTCTTCCAGAGCCTTGGAGGATTGGGACCGAGGATTCTCTGAAGGATTTCACCGCCACCCCCAAGGCTTTAATGTTGTCTGCTTTTAGGAGAGGGTGACACAGCCATATTATCACCCCCCTAAAAGAGGTGTCTAACTGCAAGTGGCCAATCAGCCTTACATTATCCCTGTATGAGAGCAGGTTAAAATACCCATCACCACCTGGTAATGTTTATGGGATCACGTGGTGACCAGCAGCTGTTTCTCTGAGGTCTTCTTTCAGCTCATCTGGCACGCAGAGTCCGACCTAGGGCTTAGGTTCGGACAGCAAAGGGACTAAACCTAGAGAGAACTTGAGATGGATTGCAAAGGAGGCAGCAAAAGAAGTATTGGGAAGGTCAAGAGCAACTGGAGTGCTGCAGCATCAAGGAGCCATCAAGGAGCTTTCAAGCAAGCAAAAGGGGCTTCGTGTCATCGTGCTCCCAACGCTTGAGATGCCACCAGAAGGAAAACTGTGGAAGCAAGAAGTTGGCTGATGGAGAGCAGGAATGAATCAGAGGCATTCAGAGGGCTGTTATCTGCCCACATCATCTCAATCAACACTGATTCCCCAGCGATCTGCACGAGACAGCACCATTTGCTTGCTGTGGCAGGACAGCTCTGTCAGCTACTTAATACAAGTCCTAAAGGTTCAGCTCCAGCTCCTGGCAATGCCTTCTGTAAATCAGACTCTCTATCCTCCTTCTCCTGGTCCTTTACAAGAAATAGGGGCAATAACTGTCTTTATTATCACTCCCATAACATTGGGTATGATACATGCGTAAAACACCACAAGGCAACGTGCCATGATGAGAGGAAATAAATACATCACTGCCTAGCTGAGACAAACCAAGAACAAATTAGCTGGATTGCTGGTACAGCAACACCTCAGAGATAGCTCAAACAGAACCTACTCCAGTCAGGACACCCACTGCTTTGAGCAGAAATTAATGACTACTCCTTCACAAATATTTTTAGCTAGATCATCCAGTATCCTGGTGTGACTCGATGCTGGAAACTGCCGAGAAAGAAATGAGACAGCTACCCAATACTTATTTTAATAGCATCAAGTACCCTTAATAGCAAAGCCATACACTGGCAAGAGAAGCTGTCATGCAATGCAATCACATTGAAACAGCCTCTCCTGACATCAGGCAGGCAGGACTCTTGGTCAACCACCATAAGACAAAGCTGCACATTCAATCCATGCAAAACAAAGCCCTCAACGCTCATCAGGAAGGTCCAAAATGGAAGTTATCAGCCTTGCTGCTGCTCTGGAGACCAACCCCACGTTTATATACACCGCAAGAACCTTAGGAAAAGGTGCTCCTAAAATACACGTTGCCCTGAGCACTGCTCCCTCCGTGCTGCTGCTGCAAATACTGATGGCACTTTCTTCAGAAAGACTCTGGGATGGCGATTAAGTAGTTGGAGCTGTCAGCAGCTCCTCCTTATGCCTACCAAGGACCATGCCAACCTTGCCCAAGACATGGATTGCCCTTCCAGGACTCCAGAAGGGGCACAGGAACCATGGACTACCACCAGAGGTGGTGACAACCCAAGGGAAACATCTATAAAATTTGTGACCCAACCACTTTTATTTTAGCAATTCTCTCTTCCCAGGCACTTGGAGCCACTTCTCCTGTGACCCAGGACCCAATTTCCTTAATAGTTCAAGCACAACAATTTTACATGTCCTCCACAGAAGCAATAACTGGCAATTAGTATATTTTCTCAAGCCTTGAGAAAGCCTGCTATCCCTCTGGTATTTCTTGCTCAACAGCACACTAAAATGCTCAAGCCTGAACTATAGGCCAGAAAAGCAGGACTCCTACAGCTCTGGAAAAGAAAAGAGCAGAAGACAAGCCACTTACACATTAGCAGCTTCCAGCTATTTCTTATCAGCAGCAGATCCTGCATTTGGGCTTAGAATTTGCACTTTAAGTGACCAAGTTCTTAGGTTACTTTCAGTCAAGTGTCGAGAACTCAAAGCAGCTTGGGCAGTAGTATTATACAAGACAAATTATTAACAGACATTTCCATTCCTGAGCACAGAATAGCTGATTTTAACTTCCATGCCTTATTATCAAGCGATATTTAGTCTTTTTTGATGTATTTTTAAACTTGGGGAGTAGAGGAAAGTTTTTTCTGCTAGAAGTATTTACGCATTTTCTTCCCCATAATAGTTCAGCCTGCTGAAACACCTTTCAGGATCTGAGCTCAGAGGCCTAAAAGAAGTCAAGGAAGTTTCTGGGATTCTCTAAAATGCCCTTAGGGCTTCAGTGCAGAGATTTAAATGCCCACATTACAGCCTGCAACGAAGCCTGCAATATTTGATTTGCCAGCTTCAGCGATGCTAGAAGTTTACACATCGGCAGTCCCTCCAACCAGCAGGTAGGACAAGAGCTGAAACAACTCCGAGCACCGTGAGTCATGCCTGGCAGCCCCAAAGACTGAAAGTGGTATTAAATATCAGCTCATTTCCTCCCTGCTAACTTTGTACTTGCATAGATGGAGGTCTGCACTACTCCAGCCTCCACGAGGCTTGGTGCGTTTCCGCCTTATCCTTATCGAGTTACGGTCTCAAACGCAAGCGTAAACTAAACATTTCCCAATCCTCCTCCTAGACTGCATGTTTCCAGGGAATTCACTCCTGCTGAACCTCGTGAAGGCAGATCTGATTAGCTGGAATAAACAGGAAACCAAATCACAGCAGTGTCTATTGGGTGTTTCTGCTTTCGGCTAGAGAGCAGCTAAGCAGCCTGAATCTCTATGGTGTACACTTGGATCCCTTTGCAGGCAGCTGCAGAAAGAAAATGATGAATTAACATGTCAAGGAATTGTCTGGGACAAAAAACAGTGAAACAATCAGAATTACATAGAAACTGTTTGGAGTACAAGCAGCACATGGATCTTTAGGTTTAAATGAAGACAGAGGAATTCAGGAAAAGAGGTATTAACAAGCCCTGGTTAGGCCAGTAAAAACCTCCTTCCCATCCCCACAGAGCACAAGATCCTTTTCTCTGCTTCTAAATGATTAAGTATATGAAAAATAAGTTTACCACACAGAATTCCTGCTTACCTTCCTTGATGTGTGTAGTAACACGCAGCCAGCACTTTCATTTTCAGCTAGAAAACAAGAAGAAAAGTTACGTAGACAGCGTTACTATAACAGGTCATTACGATTACAGGTATATGACAGGCAACAGGAGGCTCAGAACAAGGTGAAGTATCACTCTTGGCAGAGAACCCTCTCTAGAGAAAAGCAGAGATTCAATTTTTACAACATTTCCCATTTAGGAAATATAAACCAAGTACAGAAGCATCCTTTATCATTATCTGATCAGCCTGGGTTTGCCTTGCAGCTTTTTGTTTTTCAGATTCCCCATGTATTTTTATCCTTCACTCCCCCCCCGCTTCCATAAAATCTAATTCCAAATACTTTAGGTAATCATTTAATCCCATGCATCGTTGTTTGATAGATTGAGGCTAAGATTGCATGAGTCACGCTCGCTTGGAAACCATTCTTGTCCTCGTTAAAAAGTCAACAATAACACCCAGGCACTTCCAAGGGAGCGGGCTGTGACAGATCACACACAGTGACTTGAAGATGAGCACATTAATGTCCTGTCAACTCACCACTCTGCCTCCATAAATCTAAGCATAAAGCAACAGAGCTCTTGAGAAAGAAAACTGCTGTTTAGAGGCTATTAAGTGTCACTAGGCGGTTGAGTTACTGGGACAGGGGTACCCCAGAAGTTCCCGGTGCAGACTTCCAAGCAACATTATTTTCTTAGAGTGTCTACGAAGCAGTTTTTTTTGGTATAAGCTGAAAAGCCATAAATAAAACCCAGCTGTTTCTGCCACAGCCCCCTCTGTACTGCCTGCATCCAAGGTAGTTTCTCTGCAACACCACTCATACTGCATTTGCTGTTTGTTCATTCTTCTCCCACGTCTTCACACTTGGAAAAAGAAGCCCCCCAAGATTGTGCTGCTACCAATATTACACAGGAAACACATGAACAGTTTTCATTTGAATGAGTGCAGTGACAGCATGGAAAAACCCCACTGAAAACCAAAAACCTTTCCAGAGGCCAAGCTGTGGAAAAGTACAGAGATGCAACACGGAGTTGCAGATATTCAGAGGAGATTGTTTCCTCCACTTATCTGGATTTTTAAGTCCCAACCAACAAGAACTGCTCCGATCCCATTTCGCAGGCTGACCCCAGCATGAAAGCAGCTACAGGCTCAGCCCTGCTGCCCTCCGAAAAGAGAGGACTGAGAACACGATTAAGTTGCATACAGAGTGAAAACACCAGAACTCCACAAAGTGACTGATTTATTACACACAAAGCTGCTTTATCCTAAACCAGAAATTCAAGTCATGTTCTCACTTAAAAGGTTAAAATACTGGGACTCAAACTGGGAACAGAGTTGACTGCAGTAGAGGAAAAGAGGGAGAGGGTTGCCTTTATCTCTAAACAAAATAAGACGGCTCAGAGGCTTTGGTTACATCACCCAACTTCTTCCAAAGTTCACTTGGATGCTGTGTATGTGATTAAAAGCATCACTTAAGACAAGTCTGCTGGCGCAACAGCCCCAATTATTACTGCTTTTGACACATCGTTTGGAAAGCACAAGCTGTTTTTATCTTGAAAATGCTATTTATTATTAAAAAGCAAGCACCCAACTAAACCAGAAACATCAAGCATCTTCCCCGGGCTTTTACATCTGTAGTTCTCCAGTGCTCACTTACTCAATTTACAGCCTAATTACACATGCAAAAGTATGCTGGAAGATTTGGAGGCCATAAATATTCATTGAGAGAAAACATGTTTTGGTTTTTGCAGCTTTCGCATGAAATAGCTCCAGATAGACAAAGGCACCCACAGCCCCGAACAATAGCGGACACACGTTGAGGCCGATATCCGCAGCCTGTCCTTCACGCCACCCTTTGGGATGCATGAAGACAGCAGAAATTCGTGTTGTCCTTTTATCACACAGCATCTCTCAGCTCCTCATACTGCTTTTAAGCACATATCAATCCTCTGTTGACAGCTCTCTGGTTCTCATCTCAGGTGAGCGCCGAGCATGCTTTATCAAAGCAAGCAAAAACATCTCATTACGTCCCTTGGACAGGGGTTTTAAAAGAAGAGGAGTCTGAAGACTTCTCAGCTGTACCATTCCAGGTACAGACGTGATGTTTCGGAAGGCTCAGAGCCTCATTCATCATTTCAGCCAAGCGACACACTGCTTAGACCCAGCCCAAGGAAAGGAGGCTGATGGATGTCATCAGTTCTGGGCTGTCACTTTTAGGGCTGTTGGAGCACAGTAGCATCAGAAAAGGAGAGTAGCAAGTTAACTGGGACATGAAAAATGGAAATATACACCTCAAGTGTGTTTTTACCTACTGCAGGGGAACCTGCTAAGCAAACCCAGGATAAAACCCTGCAGGAGGCTGCCTGTGGAACCGCTATTAAAGGCTGGCTGGGATGAAGCTAAAACCTACAGATGTGCCTGCCACTTCTCTTCCTCCTGGCGCTGTCATTGCTTTCCTCCAATTTTGGAGGAGCTGGAAAGATGTAATACCTTTGGATCCTTGCAATCTCATGGAGCAGCCCTTCACTGGAGGCACAAAGGATATAGAAAGCCACAGGTTCAGCCTCTAACAGCAAGGAAGATCCTACCCATCAACCATGCCTTACTAGCAGGAATAATCACCAGATTTCACACCTGAGAGTCAGGATGAAGTACACCTAACTAGAAAGAGGTCAGGGTCACGTAACATTCCCATTTCTATTTCTGTGGTTCTGCTTTGCTGGACAGACAAAGGCTGCAGAAGTTTATTTTAAGCACGTAGGCTAGTTATGGGCATTTCGCTGTCTTTGTCCCCACACACAGTTAAAGGAGAGCTGCCAGGGCTGGCCAGCCTTATCTGTTAGGCTGCGCTCCAACTCCTGCCCATGGAACAACCAAAAAGTCAGCAGCGCATCTCTGACATCCCCTGGAAGCCCCACCAAGGAACGCACGCATCCCAAATTTCTAGGGCACGCACGCGAGCTCACAGCATTACCAAATATGCTGCAGGCAGCTCCCTGGGAGTTAACATCTATGTTAGCAGCGGTGATGAATTGCCAACATCAGACTTGCTCTCGCGGCCTCGTGTCAGCACACTCCGAGCCCTGGAGGGACACCATGGCATGCCTCCATTTTTTCTTTCCCATCACTTGGGGAAGAACAGGACACAACCAGCTTCTAGATGTGAACAAGGCAACTTCATGCTTGGAGGCAAGAAATGCATTTGCTGCAGCTAAAAGGGATTCCACCCTAGCTTCCCCTTTACATAACTTCACTGCTAGCAATGCAGAGAAATAAAGCTTCCTACTTGCCTCCCTGCCCCCCCTTTTCCCTCTTTGGATAATATTTTTTATGCAAAGACAGCCCTGAAAACACAAAACCAAACCCATGGAAGTCACACCATAAAATTCAAGGCTTTTCACCTTTTACCTTAGCTCCCCTTTCACTTAAGATTGCTTTTTCACCACCCCTTCCTTGCACAGGGCCCCAGTGCTGCCCTTAACACCCGAGAAGACCAAAAGCCTTTGGACCAAAGCACCTCTGGATGTTGACAGCATCTCTCCTATAAATAGGAGTGCAAAATTGGAGAGCAGGAAGTTTTTGGCTGTGCAGGTGTCAGCGCACATTGCTTTAGATCTACATGTGCTCCCCAGCATGCCTGCATGGTAAATAGACTAATAAATCAGAGCAGAATCCTACATTAGCATTTCCATGGTTTTCCTCAACAAACAAGGATCTGACATAAGTGGAAGTATTTATTCTCAAACAGCTATTTCATCTAGGCAGGGGTGATTTCTCCAGGGCCCTGAGCAAATCTAAGCCTCAATCACTTGGCACTGAAGAACATCGCAAGCAGCAAAAACTGTTTTGGTCTTTGAATTTCTTGCCTCAGAAAATTAAAGCCCATCAACACACAGGACAAGAGCAGCTCACAAAGAAGCTACAGAGGTACTAACAGCTTTTTTCTGGCACCAAGGTATTGCACAAGCAGGATCTCAAGGTGGGGGGCTTTGCTTTGTTGTCCTGCCGTGTCTGTACTGAGTCTGGACTCATTCCCAACAGGCTTGAGTAATTTTGGTTAGATAGAATTGTTAGCTAAGTAATTATGCCCCTACTATCCCACATTCCCACAACAGGACAGTGGCTGAGGTGCAGGAGAAAGCCTAAAACCAGCTGGGTTCATCCTTAAACTGACACCCGGGTTAAAAGCAGGGGGGCGAGGCAATAGCTGCTGGTGTTTGGAGCGGGCTGGAAAGGGGCTGGCAGGGCACAGAGGAAAATCTCACCTGAATAATGCTCAGCACAGGCATTATAAGCTGGGCGGGTGAAGGTTTATTGCCTCTCACTGCTTTCCTACCATTGCAGAGGGATTGGAGAGACAGACAGACTGACCAGGGCTTTTGCACAGAGCCAAGGACAGGACAGGAGCTGAGCAGCATCGCTTATCACACCCCTTAACTCAGACACAAGTGAATTTTCAAAAAAAAAAAAAAAAAGCTGCAATAGGTTTTGATATTAAATTAGAAGCAGGGGAAGGGACAGGGGAAAGGTGTTTTTTTTTCTCGTGCCAACTGAAGGGCCAAGGCATCCAAAAATCCCAGGAGAGCTGCCCTGAGGCAAGCACAAGGTGAAGCACCCAGAAGGACAAATGCTGCCTTCGTGCACTACGACCCCCCCGCCTCCGTAAACACCACTTTGAAACCACCCCGGTCAGGAAATTCGGAGGGAGGCCGGCCGGCCCCCCCCCAGCACAATCGGTGCATCCACTTTCCATTAGGGTATAGGAAGCTTCGGGAGTCCAACATCCCAGGCTGACATCAAACTGCTAAAACAGGAGTTATCAGATGGAACGCGTGGGTCAGCATTGTGCCGTGAGACATAAAAAGGACCTCGGCATTAATGTGAGGAAATGTGACTATTGTGTGCAGAATGATACCCATTCAGGCCCAGACCACTTGTCTCTGGACACTACTCTCCCTGGAATATCCTTGGCGCCAGCATCTAGCTTTTCTCCTCGTCCCCTTAAAAAAAAAAAATAAAATAAAAATAAAAGCCCTCTCGGCAGGAGAAGCTGAAGCACCGTGTTTTGCTGCGGCGGTGGCGGGTGTGCACGTGCGTGCCGCTGGAGCAGATTACAGGAAACTGTTGATTCTCCATATCTAGGAAGGATCAATTGTCCGGAGGGGTGGAACAGGCTTTAATTTCTCGTGAAGCGTAAACCGTGTTCCGCTACTTCCCCCCCTTCCCTCTCCGACAAAGCCCCGGCCTGGCCGTGGATTGGCTTCGCGCTGCCAGCGGGATTTTGTCTCCTCTCCACCCCAAAAATCTTGCTCCAGGCACCCCCCTCTGCAGCTGAAGCCACCAGGATGAGCATCGGCTGCAAGTAGCAACACATACAGCAAAAAGTTCAGCAATGACAGCTCTGCAAATCCCTGGGAAACCACACCCTGAAAAAAACCATGCAAGCCACTACTGAAATCTGGGGAAGGAAGAGAAGGCGAACTCCGAGCTGCTTGAAAAACCCTAAGCTGCAAGAATCAGGTCTGAAGCATGAAAATATTCAGCTGGCTGGCTTCAGGGAGCTGCCAAGCAGATCAGGGTGTACCACAGCTGCCTGCAAAGCAGCCTCCCTGTGCCTGTTGCAAACCCACTGCCAACTTCCAAGGCTGCACCTAAACCAAATTTCTGTATTGGTTTGCAGGGATTTATTTCCAAGGGTGCTGCGGATGAAGCTATCCCCTAGTCTGATGTTTCTGCAGCAGGCTGAAGCAGCTGCAGCCCAGACTCCAGGAAAAAAAATGAAATTCACATCCAGATAGCACTAATACAGAAGGCTTAACACACCTCAGGGTAGGTGAGAATAGGAAAGGAGTTTTAAAGCCAGGCGAGGGAGCCTGCAAGACACTATCTGGCTAGCCTGGTGGTTATGAAATATGCAGGGCTTGTAGCACAGGTCTGGAGAGGAAAGAGGTTCTCCCAGCCTGCATAGTAATTTGCTGATGCCCCCATCCTCTGGTATGAATCCCCAGGGACTAGAGCACCAAGCTTGATTGATTTTCCACCTGCAGCACAAGAAATATCCCTCTGCTCCTGCAGCAGGGATTCCCTCTGGCCTGGGGCAGGGATGTCAGGGGAGAGGTACTTCATCCAGGGCAGGACTGCAGCACCAACTCCTGAAGAAGTACACACAACAGGGTGCAGACCTAACTTTTTACTTGTATGTGTTTATTGCTACCTCAGCATACAGCTTAATCTCTTTAAAAATCATCTTGACCTTCCCCAAAAAATGCAGATCCCAAATCCAAGACCAACCAGCTTCAGATGAGACCCACCTTCATATGGTGGAGCTACCAGCACTTGCTGAAAGCAGATGTCTTATCAAACCCTAAGCTGGAAGGCTCAGAAGCAGAAGAGAATAAAAAAAGCATTTCATCAGCTTCCACAAGGAAGCAATAAAACACCCGGGAGAAAGGACCCAAGTGTCAAGACAGAGAAACATTTCAGAGCCTGTGAATCTGCACCAATCTGGGCTCAATATTCAATGCAACAGCAGCCAGTATTAGTAAAAATGAGACAGGCCATACCTTACCCCCTAAATTTCTTCAGGCTTTCCTGGTTTACACACATCTGTGCACACAGCCCAGCGTTTTATGACAATGGTTAATTGTCAGAGTTTTATGGGCCGTGCTTGGTTTTGTTGGCTCAATGTTTAATCCCACGCAGAGCTCTTTTTAAAAACAGTATTACAGTGAAGTGCATCCAATTACGCTTGCAGCAAGCTGTACATCCATCATGCGGAGATTAACAGCTCGACAGGATGATGGCAGAGCTGTCACCGGGTCTGTGATTCGACTTACGTTGCCTGCCAGCACCCAGCCCCTGGGGTACCAACTCATCCCCTCCCCAAGGGAGATTTTTGGATTTTGTTAGCCCCGTGCTAAGGCAGGCAGGAACCTTGCAGCAGCTTGCCAGAAAAGGTGCCAACAAGTGAGAATCATGACACCACATTTAGCCAAGAAACTAAACTGATGACCAGAAGAACCATCCACAGCTCACAGATACTACAGAGCTGCATTTTTTCTCAGGTTTTTCCTTCAGGAGACTGAACAAGTGTATTTTAAGCAGTGAGTGCATCAAATGCTAGGGACTAAGTCAATACAGACAGTGTTGGAGGACTTTCTTCAGAAGATGGGCCCATGGTTGGGGTCCCTCAATGGGTTTCATGACAACCTCATTTCTGGAAAGAGCTTAGACTGTGAAGAGAGCATCTCTCCTCCCCCAAGTTCAGGCTACTTCCATCAGCTGAAGAGCTTCCAGGGCTCATCTTGGCTACTTTCAACCACCTGAGAAGTCAGTTATGCTTCTTCTACAGCCAGGGACCAATGTGATGTGTAAAATCAACTCTGGAAAACACTTCAAAGCCACCTCTGAGAAAGAGCTGACAGCCTAGATAATGAACACCTGGGGTCTGATGAATCCTACTGCTGATATTCAGAGGACCTGGATTTTTTCTGCTTGTCCCACTTACTCTTTTTTTCCTTGACAGCATCAACATCTCGCTTTACACCTATCCTTCTTGAAAATTTCAATTCCAGTTCTGCCTGAAGCCTGTTTTTAAAACCTCCATCCTTGTGTTTGGGAAGGGGACTCCAGCACATCAGAAGTCCATTTTTTTCTGAAGCATTCCAAACATCTCAGCTGAAGAAAAGGGATACAACTAATACCACAGTCACAAACATCACTGCTCGAGGCAGATAAGGAAGTCCTTTTTGTCCTTTTTCAAATGGAAGGGAAAATACAAAAAAGCCCAGGAGGACACACAGGGAAAGTCAAGCTTCCTCAGATACAGAAGAATCCACCGTGCTCACATTCCTCATCCCTGAACAATGCACCCCACGGCATTAAGCCCAGACTTGTCATAGCTGAGTACAGTCCCCCTTAGGTCTTTCAATTGAGATGGCATTTGTAGAATTGCAGGCTTGAAAATTGCTAGATATTACTCTTAAAGTCACCACTCAGATTCAGAAAGCAGGCTTCTATATAGCCAAGCAGAGGGCCGTGCTATGGCTATTCTGCATCACCACTTCCAGTAACTGCACGCTATAGATCAATCAGGACTTGCTTGTAATCCAAAAATAACTTCGAGCAAACTTAAAGGACTCTCTGAAAATGTGATGCCAAGTGTAATCCAGAGCCCTTGCATTTAACCTCCAGAACAGTCAGTACCCACTCACGCAGGCTGCAGGCTTCCTCCAGCTGCCAGGATGAAAGCCAAGTCACTCATGTTCCAGAGGCCACTTTTTCCTAAGCACATAGCACAAAAGCCAGGTTAGCTAGCCCTTCTCCTTTACATTTAGCACATGCATTGCAGAGTGCATTCAAATTGTGTACTAGGGCAAAAGTCATCCATAGAAAAAGCTAAAAATAAAAAAAGGATTTTAGTCATAGCAAGCATTTTTAATATTTTCACAGTTCAGTGCTAACTAGGCTGGTTGGAAGCCCCCTCTATGTTGCTCTCCATGTCAGGCAAAATTTATAAGGGATGTCAGCTTGGCAGGGGTACAAATAACATAGTTTTGGGCAGGCATGTCCCACTGCAACACAGCTGCACAACCACCTTTTTATTCTCAGTCTTCTCCCCCTGAGGAGTAGCACAGCACCGGTGCCAGCAGAATCAGGCTGACCTGAAATCCCTGTACTCAGATCTGGTGCTCTCCGTGCCACTTGCTTTTTGAGCAGCTCTCCTCTCCCCCTCCCAAAACACTTGGCCTATAGAAACCAACTGACCACTTAAAGCAGACACCACAGCTCAATGAGGGTAGAAGTCCCATGGGTTCAGTTTTTACTGCTTACTCTGCACCAATGCCAACACCGCTGTCCCACAGGCCCTCCTCCCCTTCATGAAGCTGCCTTATAGCACGCATGAATATTGCTAAAGGCTTAGGGGAGATTGTTTATAGAGTTACCTGCTCCAGGGCCAAGTGCCAGAGCTTGGCACACAACAGCATTCCCCTCTGTTGTGGGCAGATTGAGAATAATTTAAATACAACACTGGATGCCCATGCACAATTGATGCTTTGTTGCACTTCCCCATCAATCAAAGGGCCAATTTTTTCAGCAACCGTACTTCTGGTTAGGACCAAAAACCAACCAGGTTTCACCAACACCGTGTTGTCCTGAGGTTTGCTGCTCCTCTAGGAGTCAAGAACAGGGACTAGCCTACCTCAGCAAGCTTATCAAACAAAAAACCACCCAGGGCTGTAGTCCTGCATGCACATGCTTACCCTGCTCAACACAGCAAAGGGGACAGGAACAGAGATTGTATTTGTTGATACAAAGCTACACTTGCACCAGGTGAATCTCTGATTTTACTCTGCAGGGACCTGACCTCTATCAGGGGATTAACAGGCTGTTTTTTCCCCCTTTATTTCCAATCTCAGTGCAACTGGTGTGGAGATTGATTCCAGACAGCACAGTTAAAATCAAGAGGCACATACACGACACCAAAAGTCCCTCCACACACTTTTTACCACCAGCAACTGACCTGTACAAACCATAGCCCTGACTCACCTCCAGCATTGAATCAACGTAGAACATCAAAAAAAAAAATAAAGCTCTAAAACCCCTGCATCTTAGGAAATCCCAGAGGCACATGAAAGCTACTTGGAGACAGTACATGCACCAAAGAAAACCTGATTTCTCACAAGAAAGACTTGTCATTAGGAGATCTCTCCTCCAGTGATCAGCCTGCAGCACGAAAAGCAATGGCAGGTCCTCAGGCCCCAAATGCAGAACTGAGTCCTACTGGGCCTGATCTAGGCTCTTGGACACTTTTTTATAGTTGTTTTTTCAAAAAAAAAAGTAATTTTGCAAGGGTGGGCTCAAAGTCACCTGGCACAACACTTGACAGCCTTGTGCTGTATGGCCCAGGTGACTGCATCAGATAGGTAAGCATTCACCATGGGGTGCTGCTTTTTTTGTTTGGGGGAAAAAAAAAAATAGGGAAAAAGGAATCAGGACACTTCATACAGATGGCTGAAGAACAGCTCCCAGCAGCCAATTCTTATTGGGTTTTCCAAAAAACACTCTAGAAATCTCAAAGCTGAAAACCAACACGCTCATAGTGCAGCCTGGAAGGAGGGGAAAGCAGGGTCAGCCATTTCACCCCTGTTTTTGTCCTCCCAAGCTCTAGTGGCAGGGTGATACTCACCGGTGGCATTGGGCGGCACCTCCAGGTTGACATTGACGAAGAACCTGATGCTGTCCCCCGAAACGATGGAGGAGTTCACAGCGTCGAAGAGCTCCTCTCCCCCTGCCTCCTCCTTGGCCTCGCAGCCATCGTCCGTGTCGCACTTGAGGTACCCTGCCGACAAGAAGGACATGAAGTTAGCCACGCTGCATGCTGTGACAGAGCCATGGGGGCACACATACGCACTGATCATCACCACTAATGGCCAGAGCCATGCAGCTGTGGAGGCACCAGGGCCTCACGAGCGCCTTCTCTGAGCCTTCAACCGGCAACTGCCACAGGGAAGCAAGAATCGGCTTCCACAAGGCTCTGTTGGTGATGCTGAGGCCTGTGTCCAAAATGGCCGCTCCACAATCCAGTTTAGCACATAAACATGGGCCTGATTTTGGGTGTGGGGTCAGGGCGAGTGGCAGCCCTGGCACCAGCAGTGTCACCAGGGGCTGAATGCCACCAACCAAACCTCCTCAGCACCCTGTGTCTGGAGCAAGCGGTTTCAGATCAATTCTGTGTGACCCCACTGGTGGGGTTGGCACACAACAAATCTCCAGGTGCACTACCAACCAGTTATTTTTTATTGTTTGTGGAAATTCAGGCCCTGCATGTAGTAAATCAGCTCCAAATTCATTAGGCACCACCTCACTCGGATCAAAAACCAGTATGAAAACAGACTGGGGTTCAAAACATTTGCAATTTTCAGTGACCCTGAAGCAAGCACAGTGCCACAGCCCTCCCCGGCCAAACCCTGTGTGTTCACCCACTGGCAGGGTGGTTGCTGTGCTTGCATTTTAGCAATTTAAAACAGAGAGGGGAAAGAAAAAAAATGGTTTCCAAGGAGACACCCAATGCAGATGGACAGACAGACTTGGTGCTCCCCACAGAGCCAAGCAGTAGGTCACAGAAGGTGGCAGCACCAAGAGAGAGAGAGAGACAAGTTTCTTAATTACAGCAGACAACTCCTTACCCTTTCGCAACGTTTCTAATTAGAGTTTAACCTAGTCACATTCAACAGCAAGCTGGTTCACTGCAACATTTTATTATGAAGCAGCTGGAAAACTCTTGTGGTGTGCTCATGTATCATGTATAATTAGAAGAATTAGGGACATTATAGAACGTCAATTTTTTACATTACCAGGATTATTCAGCAGCTCCTACCCATCTTCTGACAAGTCTTTTATGCCTAATTTGAAGCAGGAGGGATATATTTCATTAGCTTGCTTTAGGCACTATAGCAGAATGAAAAGGGTGAGCTTCAAGGCAGGAGCCTGAATAGAAACCCTAAAATATTGATGGCTTTTTTTTAAAGCTTCATACGAGCCAATGTAGATGCAGCAGCACCAAGAGAAGCAGCTAAAAACAGTGCACACAGTCTGAGGGATCTCGAGCCAACAGCTCACCACTGCAAAAAAAAAAAAAAAAAGTTGTGAGCAGGGAAGCCACAAACAGGAACTGTGAGGCAGGACAGGGGCTGCAGCGCTTCCTGCTGTGAGCCCTGCACCGACACAGGCTCGTCCCCACTGCTCTGCATCTTCCAAGGAAGGACTCAAAGACCAAAAGAGGCTCAAACTTTCACGTGACTTCTAAGCCACTTTTCTGATGTGTTAAAAACTTATCAAAAAAAAAATCTAATTAATTATCCCTCTCCACCTCTGCCTCCATCTGCCTGCTCAGCAGTGGAAAGCATGAACCGGTCCCATCTGAACAGCTCTCAAGGCTTCAAAAAGCACTCAAGCTCCTGCTGTCCCCATCCAGCCTGTCAGACAGCCAGTAATACGCACCAAGGGCTCTGTCTTCTGCTGCTGCTGGAGCTCAAGCAGCTGTTTCCATCCCTGCACAATGGAAATTTGCCCAAAACAGCCAGAAAGAGGGACAAGGAGAGCATAGGAGACAAACACATCAGGTATGAAATAGGGTTGGCAGATATACCAGGACTGAGGGGCAGCCTGTGCCCTGGAGGGACAGACAAGGGCCAGGCAGGCTGCCTGCCAGCACTACAGACTCCTGTACAAGCATTTCAGCCTCAAGCAACGTGCAAAACCTGGGGTTTAGCTCCTCCAAAACACTTAGTGGACACCATAACATCTCCTCACCCATGCTGAGCACCCACTGGTGTTGACACACCCCTGATACCAAGAAGCTTAGGCAGCCCTGCAACACAAAAACAGCCACAGGTGGGCCAAAATTCATGATCCTGGCTTTTCCATCTCAGCTATATCCTGGATGGCAATCCCAGGGAAGATGTCACAACAGGTCTGCGTCTCATCTTTCCTGAGGAGTGGCTCAGACAGGAGGCACACAGTCATTTAAGCACACTTCACAGAGCATGAGATTTAGTTTTCTCACCACCTCATCTCAAAACAAATAGGTAAGAGCCAGGCATTAAAACTTCTGCATTTGTTTCCCAATCCCAGTGCAACTGGCTTGATAGGAGAGCAATAGTGGTAAGCCCTGAAAGCAGAAAGGGCTAGAGATGGGAGAGAAAATGTGCAGGAGCTGGAAGAAGGGCAAGGGTGGAGTAAGATCACAGGGCTGGGCAGAGGTCAGTGAGGACTCTGGCAAGGGAAGCATCCTCAGTTCCTCCCTCCTTAGGGGAGGAAAGAGCAAAACAAAAGGCAGCCGAGTCTCCTGTCCCTTGGGCAAGGGGCGGACAAAACACACTGCTTGCAAATAATCCCAAACCTGGGCTGTACAGGAACTGCACTCCCAGGCAGGTGTCTGCTTTATCACTAAACCACCTCAAGGCTTCAACCCAGGCTGTTTTGAATTCATCTGCTTAAGCCTGCCAGGTATTTTAAAATGCAAACAACTTATACCTGTCAAGCACAGGGTCTCCTCGAGGCAAGGAGATGAGCGGTGTGCATGGCAGATGCACCTTCCCTGTGGACACAGAGCTTGAAAGCCACCTCCAGCCCCAGCAGCTGCTTTCCCCTCATCACCTTAAGGGCTGCCAAGTGCCACCCCTGCTCCTCGAGGGGTGGCAGATGCCACAAGCAACAGCAGAAGCTGTTCTGTTTCTCTGAAAGCTTTGGCAGTGTTTTGCAGAAGTTTGGAGCAGGATCTGATGCGGCCATTGCATAATTTGTGAAAATATTGATTGTGTTTCCATATGGAAGAACTCTGGTGCTTTGTGGCTTGTGCTAGTAGTTGCTCAGGGGATGTGATTAAACACCTTTTGTGCCTTAAATTAGCTGGGGAAGAGTTAAAGACCTCCAAAGCAGCACCTCGACACCCCGTCTCCATCTCTGCAGATTGCTATCTTCATAGGAAGGCAGCACTTGCTGAAATGCCAGGAGTTACATGACAGGGTGAGTCAGACCCCTGAGCACAGGAAAGGCCACTGCAGCCTGAAACAGTCTAAAACCACTACAGAAAAGATACAGAAAAGAGATTTTGCTGAGCCTGAGGCTAGAGTTAGGTAGAAAGGCAAAGGCTGCTGAGAAGATCAGCACAGCCCTCCTGTACCTTGAAGAGCACCTTGTGGTCACAGGATGATTTCCCCCAGCCCTACAGGACCCATCTCACAGGGGACAGAAATGAAAAGTCACAAGAAGTCCACAAGGCCAAGCACAACAGGCATCATCCTACTGAAACAAAATTTGCTCCTCACAGTGGGCAGCCAGAAGGAGCTTTGACGTTAAGTCCTTCTGCACCTCAGCTCATCACTTGGAATAGGAAAATAAGCCACCTTTGCATTTTATAGCATGGCTAGGAGGAAGCTACAGTTTTTCTTGACATTGTCCTCTAAAGGATCACTGATCCTAATTCTCCTCAACAGTCTCCCTGTAAATCATGCAAGGCCCAGGACCATCTCAATACCCATCCCCAGCCTCAACTTCACTCCAATCACCACCCCAGTTCTGTTTCTATCAACCCTCTCACAAAGTGTTTACCCTGCAGATATTTTGCTTTTTTATCTGGACTTTAAGAGCCCTGGGCTCTGAACTGGAAGAGCCCTGAATTGAGCTGCAGCAAGTGGAGGTGGCATTACCTCTCCCACCACTGTCTAAGCAGCACCTGCAGCAATAAAAATCAGTGGAGGAATAGTTATCACAAAGCACAACTCCAACACCATGCATGTTCCCTCGAAAAGCTTAATTGCTCCGTGGGAGCAGCTCTCACAGCCCAGGGGCTGCAGGCTTCTCCAAGGAAGCCGAAAGTCTTAATCAGAAAATTCTCCTGGGAAAAAAGCAGCTCTGTTCCTAATGACATCATCCCACATGCCAGGCTACGAGACTCATGCCAGACACAGCCCCAGCATAACCTTTCGGTATGCCTCAGAGGGGACACAAAGCCAATCATGTTATTTTAAATCAACATCTGCAAGCATGCACACTATCCAGAAGGTTAGTACAAATGCATCCATTCACACCTCACTGCAGACTGTTTAGATGCTTCACCTGCCTTCCTGTGCTAAGGAAGGGTTTAGGGGGAAAATTGGCAATTTTTGCTTTACTGTTACCCCAACATTGCACAGTCTAGGTGTGTGTGTATTACACAGGAGGAAATTTTTGTTTCAGTATAGATTGCTGCTGCTACTGTTTAGACAGCAGTAGCATAGATGAGAGTAAGATACACATCCACAGTTTTTCTATTTTACTCTACCAATCTAGCTAAGATCAAAGCTTATCGAGAGTTGCTAACTTCTGCCAAATCTTTGCAAAAAGTTTTATTTCTGAGTATGCCATATGTGATCCTTAACACTAAAAACTCTCAAAGCAGCTTTTCTGGAAAGACTGATTTTTATCCTCAACTTCCAAAATTGCCTAAACTACAAGCATGGAAATGCAGACAAGCACCTGTTTGCACAGCAAAGTCAATTCCTTCACCCAAATCAAACTCCAGCTTCCAGAATACTGGGATGGCATCTGCCCTTCTTCTGAAGGAGTAGCTGTCCCTGCCCATGAGATCTCTTCAAAAAGCCAAAAAGTTCCATTAAATAAGTTCTTTTGGGTTCACACAATCTGTAGTTTAACAAGATGAGGCAGTCGTATTAAATTCATTTAAGAAAGCTGAAATGATTTGGTTTCATGATTTAATTTCTAGGCACAGAAGGTAACAAGTCACAGGACAGTCCTTTTTGTAAAGCAGCACTGGTCACCCTACCAGAGTAGCTAGCAGTGTGCACTGTGCTACTGTCAAAGACTTGCCTTCTAACTCCAGTGCTTTAGATGTTTTTGTCACTGATCCTAATCCATTCAGAAATAAACCCAACCATTGGCCTCACCCTTAGTGTCTCAAACCATAAGCTTCACATAAGCCAAATGGCCAGCGCTGCTGCAGTTGTATTTGATCAAGCACAGGAGTTTGCTAATTTTTGTTTGAGTGGGCCAAGGACTATGTGCACCACCTTTCTCCAAGGAAATGCAGATTAATTATAGGAGGATGAACAGGAGCAGTAATATACATTCTACAGCTTTTAAAAATAAAGGGACATCAACTTAGACACAGACATTACCCTAAAATTAGGTCTGGTTCTTCAAGCATCCCAGTGCACAGCCATAATACCATGTTAAAGGTCTCAGTCTGAGTTTAACAGTGAGCTTCGTCTGTTTTCTCCAATCCTTTGGATTTTCAACTTATTTAACAGTAGACACTAATTTTCAAGAAAGGCATGAGGTTTTAATTAGCCTACAGTAATCAGCCTGAGCTGAAAGTTAGAGGGCTTGCTTTGCTCCCTGAGCACTGCAGGTTTGTGGATTCATCCCACCTCTCAGAAAACACCCAAATTCCCTGTGTTGAGTGCAAAAGTAAACTCTATTAATAACAGAGCCTCCACCTCCATACTGACCTTTACACAACACACAAAAACGTGGACTCCTATCGCCTCCAAAGGGTAGCCCACCTTACAGTTGATTAATATTAGCAGGGATAAAGCTATCAAGGGATGCAGAGAGGGTTAGAAGCACTTTGCACAAGCATTACCAGTTCTCCAGCCCGCACAGTATTTCAGAAACAAGGATCTATATGGCATCCTGTACACACACTAACCAAGGCAAGCTTCTGGTCACACGTCACAGGCAGATTTCAGCATAATTTCTTATCAGAAATTCATCTGAGACAAGAACAAGAGAGCAGCTTTTAGGTAAACATTTGCCTAGATTTTATATCTTCATGCTGAGGTTAAACTTCAAAAGTTTGTTTTCAGATTATTTTTGGTAACTCAGAGTCTGAAAAGCAAATCATGAAAGATTTCCTCCTTCCTAACAAATTACTCTATGCCATCAACAAGACAAATTAGCGCTGCAGCCACAGAGCAACAGTCTCCAAAAGCTGCTATCACATCACTTTTTGCAAGGCTGTCTCCAAAATTAAAAATTTAAGCCATTGATTAAATAAAGCAGCTCTGTATACAGCTGGATGCTTGCTAGAATTTTAAGCTTTTTCCTTCGGTTCACAGTTGAGGTATTCCTTGGCAAGTCTCACTATTTTCAACCTAGGGAGATTTACCTACTCCGTGGCAGGCAGCCACACGGACAGTTTATGCCAGCTCAGGAGAAGGCTACTGGGGGTTAGGGGGTTGTCCACAGGCTGTGTTGTTGGACTGCTTGAGGCCTTCTGACAACAAATTGGCAAGATGCATCCAAATGTTACCTCCCTTGCTTGTGTTGGACAACCTCCTTTATTAAGCTGAATGGTATTCATTGGCACAGGTATACAAATGGCTTTTCTGGATCATTTAGGTGAGATTTAGAAAGCATCTTCCAGCTCCAGCCCCTCCACAGGTAGCTTGTGAGAAGCAGAATAGCTGGAGATGTGCTGGTGATGCTTCTTGGCTCTGGAGAAGCTATTGGGAGCCCATCAGATACAGCTCTGTGCATGAATGGCCACCTGCTGTGAAAATGTCAACCTGTTCCCTGAGCTTTGAGTGCTTCAAGGCCACGAACTAAACCAGAATTTCATCTGGTTAAAAAGGCAGAAAGCATCCAGCCTGTGAGTCGCTGAGACAAGATCCACATCCTTGAGGTAACGCTACCAGCCAGCCATAACTTCACTTGCATGTTTCCAACCCTATTTTGAGTCCCTCTTTTGTCATGAAGAGCCAGATGGAAATATAAACTTTCCCCTGCCACTTCAGTAATAATTCATAACAGAACTGAAAGGACTGATCTGCTACAAAAAAAAACACCCAGGCACTTTTGAATTAATTCCAGTATTGTATTTTGCAGCCAGATTTCTAGGAAATGTTGTGAATAATCCAAGTAATTCAGTGGGGCTTTGTTTTGTTTTTAAAAAAACACAGCAGCACGTGGAATTTCAGTTCTGTACCAGAACCCACAGAAATCAGGAGTGTTCGTTTTATTATAGGCCTCCTGGTAGACAGTTCTCAGAAATACATCTGCCAGAGACCCTCCTCTCAGTCTCCCCATCCACAGGTAGCAGTGGTGTATCATCTGCTGTTAAGTTGGGCATCTCATCAGCGAAACCCACTGCGAAAGAATTTGTTTCACAAAGACGTTAAGATTAATCTCCTGGTTGGGCAAACAATTCCAAGACAGAGATGAGTCTAAAAAAAATACACAAGAACACCACACATACCAAACCGAACTGAAAAACAAAAGCAAGTAGATAAAATATATCCAAACATCCCAAGCCAGACTGGGGCCTTGGGGCCCTTCAGCACAACTGCAATTTGTTGTGCCAGCAAAACCAATTAATAAGTCAGAGGAGACCAAGCAGTAAGGGATTTGCTCTGGAAGACAATTTATGCTGCAATATCTGTTGAGCCAGCTTTAAAAACAATGCAACAATTCAGATATCCCCAACGCTACGCTGCGACTCCTTCCGTGGGATTTTGCAAGAGGAACTAGAAAGCCTCCGGTTTTGTGCCTTATCAGAGAAAGTTCTTGCACCAATTAAGCAGCTCATCACACACCAGCAGAATTCAGTAATTCGCAGCTAATAGCAATGCCTTTAGAGCTAATAGACTTGTAGTGAGCACTGGCTGCTCATCACCCCCATCTCCTCATAAAGAAGGTGCAGGAGGTTGACAGCCAGGGAACAGTTCAGAGTTTGGTGAGTTATTCTGAACATGTATTGCAGAGCCACATTTCATCTGGATTCCCATTATCTTCAACTTTGGATTGGGTCTACGAAATCTCATTAGTCACCTGAATTTGCCAGGAACAAACCTCATTTGAGAAAAACCTTGCTGATTATTCAAGCGACTTAAACGCACAGTCCGCACCAAAAAGTACTACTGCACAATGCCAGATTTGGTTCTTTTGTTTGTGGAAAAAGGCTCAATCCAGACATAAAAGAATGGGTAGAAAACACAGATTTCCAGTGAGATATTGTTGTCAGAAGACAGCTATTAAGTCTGATGAAATACATGAATCAAAACCAATGTGGCCAACAACTGTCACACATACCTGCTGTCACCACACTTCACATCAGAAAAACTTCTAACTGGGCAGACATGAACTGATTTCCTCATTTTTCATCCTAATATTGCCTCTACAGAAAGATGTTAGGCAGATTTTTTTTCCTGCCAGCTATATCACACCAATTTACCTTCTGCAATGCACTGAAGAACACAGCCATGGCTTTCAGCTTAGTTCTTCCAGCAGTAGCAGAGAACTGCAGTACACCAGAAACTTGTAACTTGTGACTAAATACATGGGCTCCTTTGATCAACTTTCCAGATTTTTAGCCATTTAAGAAGTTATCAGACAGGAGGCTATAAAAAAAAAAAAAACAAACCCTCTGAGCTTTCAGAGTAGTCATATATTAGCATCCGTTTGCTAGAAAATCCTTCCTGGGCTTTTCCCAGCTCCTCGGTGACTAATAAACAGAACTACAAATTATTAAATACCACAGTAAGTTTTTGTGAACAGCAAATATCCAGGCAAGTCTTACAAAGCATTGTGTTGGTGCAGCAATTACCCCTCATATAATGATTTAAGCTAAAATTGAAATCTCAACTTTTAAGGTCTGACACTGCTGCAGCTGTTATTGAGAACACAACAAGAAAAAAAGTTAGCTGGCAAGACACAGTCTTCAAACAGAGCCTCAGATATGGCCTGGAACAAAAACATCCTAATTACTAAGGATACTGAAAACCATATGTATGAGAGATCTCAGGAGGAGATAAGGAAAGAGCCCAGCTGTGCAAAGGGCAATAGCATCAGGAGAGATTTCTCAGCTGAGAGGTGAGGGAAAAGAGTGCTAAGGAAAGTGCTAAGGAAACCAAAGAAAGGGTTGCTTTTTTAAAAAAAAAAAAAAATAGGATTTTCTTCAAATTTTAAAGCATGTACTGGTCTCAGGACTGAACTGGCTGATCCAAACAAGTGGTGCAAAGAAACAGCTTGATGATTACGTAGCCTCTGTTTCAAAACAAGCTGTTTTGAAATGACATGAAAAGGTAACTTCTTCCTCTGCGGTTTCCTCTAGGCCTGATTAAGTTTCTGGGCAACCCCTCGAAAAATCCACATTGAATTTCTACAGCGAGCCAAGGTGCCGCCTTGCAGAGGGATGTGGGGATTCGCATTTGCGGCTCCTGGGATACGCTGCCTGCATATTCTGTGCAGAAACACAAACCCTCGGCTCAACCAGGCAGAATAAGGTGACTCATCACCCAACACCAAGTGAACTTTCAAAAAAAGGTCAGTTTGTAATGACTAGAAGGCTCTGAGGAACAAGAAAGACAGCAAATTTAAGGGTGAGGAAAATACACCGTATTTTCAATCACAACACGGTTCGATACCACACACAGGCTGAAGATGAACTCGCAAGCAACAATCCCTCCTTTCCCCAATCCACACAGAAGCGTAACAGGAAAAAAAAAAGCACAGTTTTATCAAGCCCTTACTGGTAGCTCTAAGGTGCCATCTCCTTCAAGATGAAGGAGCTGGATAATACAACTGGGACAAAAATAAATTCTCACTGCCACAGCATCAAGTTGAAAAAAAGCAGAGCTCAAAGGAGAGCTTTACACAAGATACGCAAAAACCATGTACTCTAAAGAACATCCAGAAATCTGCTGGGGCTTGGGTTTGATATTTTTCTTTAATAAGAGGAAGGGAAGATACTGAGTTCATCTGCTAGAGGCAGCTACATCCTGAAAATGGACACTCAGCAGCTTCACAGTATACGATGTCAGGACAGATAGCTACCCTGGTGTTCTGTGGCAGGAGGGTTTAGGATGAAATAGGTGGATCCAGGAGATTGTTGCGTAATTGGGAAGGACAAATACAGCTGTATTTTTCCCTTAGCAAACCCTTACACAGCTCTCAGCCAGGAACTGGAGACTTTGTCATCTCTCCAGGCTCCAGCCCAGATCACCCTCTTACATTTCCCTTCACAAGAAAGCACCAGCCACATCCCAAGGGGACACAAGCAATCCAAGGAGGGTAGAAGCAGGGCTACCCAAACCTCATACCCCACATGCCTTTAGGAAACCCACAAATACCAAGGAAATAAAGCCTTCTAGAGTTCAAGCACTAGCTTCTGCCCTTCTTTTCGTTTACCCAGCCTTTTCAAAAGACCTCTTGCTAGAGCTGATGGGACTTGCTCCCAGTTTCAACCTTTTTCCTTTGAGAAATTGGCTTATATAGTACTTTCAGAGAAGGCAGAAGATGAGTGAGCCAGTGCCAGAGGAAGGATTGTCAATAGTAACACTGGATCTACTGCAGCTGCATCTGGCAGATATTCAGCCTCCCCTTCCCAGATGTTAACCTAAAGGCTTGGCCCTCTGGAAGATGAGTGTTGTGACAACTACAAGCATCTGCAGACCTAAATAACCTAAATAAAGGAGCATTTTAGTCCTGTGCTCTCCCCATTTGGCAATCCTGAGCACTCCGAGCACTACTCCACCTCCTCATGGGCCAGAAACCCTGTGCCTTCAGATATCACAGGGACTGGTCTTGGGTTCACATCTTAAGATGATGTCTCCCTAACAACCTCCTGCCCATGTTTCTTTAAAACCACAGAAAATTGGAACTTCCCATACCTCAAGTTTGGCTGTATGCTATTTCTGCCCTTATCAGTACCACATCTAAGAACTCAGCCACCTTTGCTAAGGCAGATGATGATACAAGCTTCTAAATGCCTCAGTCTAATCATAGTTCAAAAGAAATCCTTGGGATGTTCTGCACTAAAAGATGCATTTACTGGAACCATGCAATGTTTGCCTGATGCTCTTAGGCTGTCTCCAAAGGGATCTGACACCTACATCTGATCTCCACTCCAAAAAGTGGGAAACAAGTGCACTTGCCAGGTTGCATTACAGGAAAACATCCTGAGAGAACTGGAAAAGCAAGGAGCCACCCAGAATAGTCAGCGTTGACAACATGAGGTGATTATTTACTGCTTTGAATATCTAGACCATCTACAGGATATAAAAATGCAGAGTCTGCTTCCAGTACTAGATTACACAACTATGATGCAAGCCTGCGTTCGCATGCTGCTTAAGCTACATGAATTTTGTATCACCCGTTTCGAGTTCTCAGCTAACCCTGTAGCACGGCTCTCACTCCAATAAGGTGAGACAAGGCATAAGTCAGTCAAATAATACTTGCCACTCTCTTCAAAGAAGTATCCATTTCTTGACATCGCTGCTGGTGGAGACTCTAGAAAGAGAAAAAGGAAATGTAAGAATCATCACGATGCTGGATGTCTTCACCTCGCTGCTAAGTTCACTTTAAGCCTGGATTACAGCCCCAAAATACCACAGGCAGAAAATTTTCCTCGATGTGGCAACTTTTAACCTTTTGTTTATTGACTTTAGCATTTACCAGAATATCCCATACAGTTGCAATTACCACATGAAAACAGTTAGGCTGTCTCAGCATCCTGGGCTGGGACCACAAAACAGCAAGACCAAAGATCAGGACAAGCCTGATTGTATCACAGCGACCTGTTGAACCTAAGCAAATGCATGCACAAATAATAGATGCTAAGCGTGCAAGAGAATCCTTTTTAAAAATATAGGCCATAATGAAGTCCAGTCTTGGATAAAAAAGAACTAGTTTTGTGTAGTAAAAACAACGCAATTCAGATAAGAACAGGTTTTTGCATCCTGTCCTACCAATCTTAGTCATTAAGACATCCCCCAAACAGCTCTTGGCACTTGAAGATAAGCACCAAAACCCTGTAGCCTTCCTTTGCCTGCTTCCTGCGCTGGGGTCCTGCAGGAAGCACCATTTGCACCAAGAGGGTCTTGCAAGGAAACCACAAGTGGGAGATGACTGACCAAGAGCAAATCCACCAACACAGCAGCACCAGGACCAAGTCCCTCATTCATCATGGGATGTTTTATTTGTTAGCAAGTCAGTTCTGCAATTACTGCTGGGAAGTTTGGTATTTACCAAGATGTTCGTACAGCACAGGAGCACCTGCTTTCAAGTGCAATCAAAGTCTGGTAGCCAAACCCAGGCTGATTGCTTATAACACTAGCAGTATTTGACAACTCAGGCTGCATGAGCTGGAAACACCAACTCCAACTCAAACACAGGTGCATGCCCTGTTTTAGCAGCCAGTTGATAAAGGTCTATTTCAAGCCTTACAGGTCACCTGAGCAGTCCCTTGCAAAGGCAGCTCCTGGATGCTGCCTCTCTATTCACAGCTTCCCAGCCAAAATGCAATCAGAAAGAGGAATAGGTTTGCTCTGTCTTTCCCCACTTCATTAGGCTAATCAAACATTACCTACGCAAGCCTGGGATGAATTTGGGCCAACAAGGAAAGAGGTCTCGCCTGCTTTATTGTTCTGCAGATTAGGTTTCCTGCTTTTTCATTTGAGGTATGAGATTATTTCCCAAAGACCCTTTCTCTACCCCATAACTTTTGGCTTACAGGTTATATGCACTTGTTTTCCCCTCTCCCTTTAGGGTGTCACATTTTCAAGCATTACAATTCATCCTGGCCCACCGGGAGCCTTTGTGCACCAGGCGGATACGAGTCACACCCCTGACGACAGCATCTTCCAGCCCTAACACTTGTCACAGCTCAGCATGGCTCAGACATCTCAGAGCAGACAGCATTAGCTGCGCAGGTTCCTGGAGGGACACCCTGATGACTATTAAGAAAACACACACAAATCTGAGGGCAATTCAAGTGTCTGGTCCAAGAGAGAAACACAATGTTCCAAGTTCATCCCAGAACAATGGGCCGGAGGAACAAACGCACCGTGGCCAAGGGGCACCCATTACACGAGTCAATTGTTTCCCTCCACCTGGAAGGGAAGGAGAAGATCCATCCAGGCTGATTAGCATGCTAATGATCAAAGGAAGGTTGTTAAAGAGGCTCTTATTGTGTAATGATTGCATTTACGTAGTTCAGAGAAACAAACAAAGTCCTCCTAGGCAGACGGATTACCCAAGGAACAGAGGCCAGCACTCCCCTGGGATGGTATATCAATTCCTCACATCTACTATGGCTTCTGAGGGAGCCTGAAGCAACATGTTCATCCTTCGGTAGGCAGAATGAGGCCACTTGGTTTTCCTTTAGCTGAACACACTTATTTCTACAGGTCAGATAACACCCAGTGCTTTATTCATCAGGAACACCCATCTGCAGCATTGCCTGGGTTGACCTGGTGTCTTCACGGGAGATTGGCTTGGTCATTGCTTGGACTAGGCATGAAAAGAGCAAGGTTGGAGTGTTACAGCACCAGTGCCATTTCATTAGGTGGCACTCGCTCCTCTGAGTCACAAACGAGCAGTAGTCCCCTAGGCAACATGCTCAGGCAATTATTTTGAGGTGCTGTGTTGTGTTTTTTTTTTTTTTTCCAGATGAGTCATAAAATAAAGGTCTTAACCTTATAATTAAAGATGCAATGGCACGTTTGGGAAAAAAAAAGTCGGGCGTTCACCCTACTATGTCCTCCTGGCTGAAGTTCAGCCCTGGTAATTTGCCTTCTCCCTACGTAATATCATCCCAGAGTGCCAACGAGATTTGGGCTTCAGAACAGCGGTGGCGGAGCCTTTTCAGAAGTTGCTGCATCCCCCACGGAAGGGGCTACGCACATTGACATCAAGCATGGTAGGGAACGTGCCCAGGAGGTAAAAGGCAATGGGGTGTTTACACAAGTGTAAAACAGACACACATGGAGCTATGGAACTAGCTTAAAGGTCAACGTGCTCGCAGAAGTGGAGGTAGGAAGGGTAAATTGGGGGCTACACCATCTGCATCTCAGAGGATCTACAGAAAGCGAGATCCATCCCCAGATCCATCCAGTTTAACCACACAGAATAAAAGGAGACATTTCAGGGAGAGAAGGGCAACTCTCCTTATCATCTTCCCCTTTCAATCCCATATTTCTCCAAGCTGTTTGGCACAAGCAAGCCTTGCTTATATTTGTGGCTTACTAGCTAAGAGCAACACCAGCTAGAACCAGCTAGACTGTACTTCAGTAGATGCTCAGCAGCAGTCAGCAAGGCAAAACATGCCAGCAAGCTCTGTGTGCTTCTCCTTCCACAAGGCTTTTGGGATTTTCATGAGGTTTTGGCTCCTTAGTCATGTTTTCCTGAAGACTGGAGCAGTGGGTTTGAGTTGCACACAACTAACATCACAGCAGTTATCTTTCCTCTATCAAGAAGGTACATACCCAAAGCCTGAGACAAAACAGCATTTCTTCCCATCTCACCTCCCTCCAGTCCTTAAAATTCAAAAGCCCATCCAAGAGGTAGCGATAAAACACTGCAGTAATTAATTCATTTGCTTAGCTTAAAGAAGCCTGGCCTTGGATGAGCCTTCAGGTACATTAGAGATGCATGTTAAAATGCTCCAGGGTGTGTCTGGAGTTGCAGACTTGTTTCCATGAAGTAAAATCAGCCCCTGCACCTTTGCAGGCTGGAGGAACAGACCTACATGCTGGTGAGCACTTCGTTATTGCAGGGCAGGATTTTTCTCCCCATGCCACTTCCATCAGATGCAAAGCCATGTTTATATAGTTTCTTTCCCCCAGGTTTGTTTTTTTGTTTAGATTTCAGCAATTAAAATCCAAACAAGGCAGTTTCAGCAAGACATAAGGACAGGCTTCTATAGACAAAGCTGGAACAGATTACCCTGAGGAGCTAAGATATACACCACAGCAAATTGCCTCTCATGCCTTCAATATCTGATGAAGAGGGCTACGTCCTCACTCTCCAGGCTCTTTCTCATCCAGCACCTACAAGGACAACCAGACTCTTCAATTGCTTTCCTTATCCAAAGGGATGCTACCTCCTACCTGCCCAAAAGCACAGGGTATAGCTCTTTTGATAAGTTCAGTATTTTTAAGAGTTAATTTACTCCAACAAACTTCAACCACCACCCCACCTTGCTCCCTACAAAGACATCCATTAAATAAATTGGACAGGCATTAAGAGCATCACCACATAGTTCCTCCTTCACATAAAACACTTGTTTTCTCGTCTTCATGAGCATTGAATTTAAAGGCAAAACCCAGTGAAGTGCTGCAAAGTGGAAAGCAGCGCTTATTTTTCTAGACTCGGGGATAACAGCTTGGATCTCAAAAGGAAGCCACTGCCCTTTGACTCGAAGCCACTGTAATCACTTGGAAAGAGCCACTGGGGGGAGGTATATGAAGCTCAGAGTACTTTAACTGGTAGGACATTGGAGTTTGCTGTAGCTTAAGGTGCTCAGTCTTAGGACTGAAGTGATCCACAGGGGGAAGCATCAGACAAAAAGTGGATGTGCTTCCTGATTTCTTACATTCTTACCATTTTTACATTTGCATTTCACAACAAAAGGAACAGACAAAACCCTGCCATGCCATCCTCCATTATTAAATTCCTGCAGGGGATGCCTCTCAGATCTCCTAATAACCCATTTTAACTCTCTTGTTTTAAGGTTAGTAATAAGCTCTCTTGAGCCTTGCAATATTAGCAGATTATAAATAAAAACACATTCTCTGGATACTTCGATAACTCGATTAAAGTGTTCTGCTGCTGGCATCTTCCAAGTAAACAGCTCTGCAGCACAAGCCTTCTACTGAAGCAAAATGTAGGTTTCAAACAAGTCAGTAACATGGGAATTTTGACTACAAACCTCAGCATTTGTGATTTCCCTCCAGTAAAGCTCTCCACATCCTGGTGTCTTGGTGTTATAACTGGAACTTATTTCGAAGCAACTCAATTTTTAGACAGTAACCAGACAAAAAAAATCACTTTTGAGCCTTTTAATGATGGCACCTCTTAGGTCTGTCAATACCGGTAGCACATCTGGAACATTTAGTTACTCGGTAAGTACCGAGGAGAACATCCTAGGTACCTTCAGCACCTTTCAGCCAGCCTGTGCTGCAGTACCCTAGTCCCCAGCACTTTCAAGCCTTCCTCCAGTACTGTTTTGCTGTTGCTCCGGGGACGCTTCTGGAACTCATCAGTACACACACCTCTTGCCTTCAGGAGGATTTCAAAGAAAAACAAGTCACTTCAGACAGTTTGTTTTAACTTCTTGCTTAAAGGGTCAGCTGAAAAACCTTCAGACTTCCCCGGTCTTCTCCCAGGAGGGATTACCAATTCTCAGCATGACGCCACCCTAAACAGCACATTTACCTGGAAATAAATGTCCTTTCCAGAAGACATGCAGGGCTTTAGCTTTGAGAAAGGTCATCAGCCACTTCAGGCTTCCTTCCATGAACACGTTCGTCAATGCTAAAAGCATCCATCACCACCACTAAATAGTTGAGCCAGCTCCCCCGCATAATGGGGAAGTTTGCAGCTGATTCCCTACCTCAAACTGAGATCCGAGGCCAAGCCTAGTTTAGATGTGTAGGGTGTTATCTAAGGATTAATTCTGACAATACAAAGCTACCCCTAACCAGGGCTCCATCAAACCTCTTATTTTAATATTAACAGTGAGCTCAATCATCACTCTGGTTCTCTTCACCCTACCATGACTTAACACCACAAGACAAGGGGCTGCAGCTTCACAGGTGACCAGGGAGATGCACCAAGGTCCATGGGATTTATGGGATTTGGGGTGGAGAGAGAATATTTGCTTCACCTGCCTACTCACCAAGTTATACTGCTTCCCTCCTCCACCCAAAGTCCACAGAAAACTAGACAGATGTAAGAAAAAAAAACAAGGAATATCTCAAGAGAAACCTTCAGAAGGGGGCTGCTTTTATTTATGGGAAGCATTGACTGAAAGGAACCTGTAAGTGAGAATCTGAAAGTCTCTGTATACAGTAAGAGACTAACAACAGCTGGAGAAAGAGGAAGCTTCAAGCTCCTTTTGTAACCCCACTGCATCACTGCAGAGGAATAGAAAACCAGCTCACCAGGCTGCGACTCCGATCACACTGACTCACTGATCACACTCAAAAGGTATCAATATTGCAGGATTCCCCTGCATAGCATCATGCTTACAGAACAAGATCTTTGCAGTTTTCATGGAAGAACCAAGCAGCGAGGTCTCCCAGTGGAGACATCTGCTGCAAATTATTTAAAGCCCTTCAAGTCAGCAAGAACGGATGGACAGCAGCATGTGAAAAGCTGTTTTGCCTGAAGTTACCACTTCTCATTTCTATCTACACGTTAAGTAGCTGAGCCCTTCCCACAGCCTTTAATACTTCAGCTGGAAGAGGCTGGTGAGAACTCATCTCATATTGGCAAAGAGAGACAAGAAGCATGCCAATATGCTGCTTTTCCGAGCAATAATGATCGACATACAGGACAAAAGCTTGAAATTTTACCTGTTTTCTCTACACCTGAGAGGTGTGACAAAGGCTAGAAAAAAAAACAAAACACAGAAGTCCAGGTTTCAGAACTAATCACCGTAATTCAAGGAACTGTAAGATGAGTAAGGCATGCTTGTTAATACTTGGGCAGGAAAAAAAGCAGCTGGGAAGTACAGCTATAGGAGCACTGCTGCCTGTGACAAGCCCAAACACAGATCTCTCCCCAGAAAGCACTGGTTTGCAGCCACAAAAACATAGGACAACATAATGGAAAAAACTCAGTAAGGGTAAAAAGAAATTGTGATTCATTAAATGGGCAATATCAGCACTCAGCTGCCTTCTAGGGTGTTTCACCTAGAAGGGATAAAAACCAAGATCAGCTAAAGACCTCCTTACAGCCTCCCTTCCCCTGCAAGCACCATGCATGCTTCTTCACTGCAGACACCCATCATCATTCCCAAGCAGAGACTGACAGGGATAAACCCTTCTAGAAGACATGCAGGTGCCCTATTATCCCTCCTCCTCTTGTCCTCTACTCATCTTGGTGGTATCACTAGGGAGAAGGGCAAAGCAGAGCCCCAAAGCACAACCAGGTGCTGCAGGATGGCCACGGCATACCAAGCACACCCAGCCTGAGAGACTTCACCCCACACAGCACACCCAGAGGTTTAAAGCAGGTGCTGGTATGGAATGGAAGGAGTTGGCACGGCTATGCAACAGAGCAGGGATTTTCTTTGGAGACTTTTACCTAAACAGGTTGTTCAGCACAGCATCTGCAAACACAAGAAATCAACTTGTGAAGTCTTGAAGACAGCTGTTACAAGGGCTATTTAAATCTACTCCAAACCCCTTCGCCTTGGTAAGCTTTCCAAAGACAATGTGGGTCGGAACAGGCACTAAGGAGGAAGCTGTTCTTAAGCAGCCCGATCTACTGGCCAGTTGCGACTTAAGCCAAGAAGTTTGGACCTGCAAGGACACCCGCTTTGGTTTCCCTATTCATAGACACAGCCAGTCAAGGACACTTCAAAAAAACAAGTATGGATGTTTAATATACTTTTCTTGCCACAAAAATGTGGCAAAGCATCACTTGCACCCCTCATCCCAAAAAGAAACATCCCTAAGGGATTTGCACCCTCCTCTTTGCTTCCTTACATGAGTCCTACACCCCTCAAACTCCCATTTTTATGTCCATGAGGTCTGTCTGACCTGAGGCTAATAGCTCTAAAACCCCATAGAAAACAATTTATTCGGGTTTTGGAGGACACCACAAGCCCTCTGACATCTAGGCTAACCTAGGCAGTGCAGGAATCATTTAGGTCTAGCTACATAGTGCCCAGCACAGCACGGCCACCCTGGGATGCTGGTCCTGATCCAGACAGGAAAAAGGACTTTCTGGCTTCACAGCTCAGGGAGCACTAAAGCACTTAATTGGGGATTGTATGCAAGGAGCTGGGTATTCTGATACAGAAAGTGGTGTGAGGAGGTCTTAAATCATGCCACGGTCACTCCAGTGCACAAAACCTCAGGACTCATTTTCACAGTTGCTGGCTGTGGAAATAGAAAACATGATATTGAAAGGATAGAGCAGGAAGCATCCCTCCTGCCTGCTCACTCCCAGGCAAACACACACCCACACACGAGCTTGGGGATCAGACATGCCTGCTTTCAAAGCAAAAGCATTTTCCTTGCTGCTGCACTGAAAAATCCCCCTCTTCATCCCCTCCCCGGCTTCCTCCGGAGCACCCACTGCAATAAAGCCACCTAATAAAAAATTGCCTGCTGCAGCAGTGACAGCAATGAGACCTCCTCCCCCCAAAAAAACATGGACACAAGAGGTTTTGGTGTCAGTGGTGCTTGGGTTTACCAGCAGCACCAGGCTGTCCAAGGTTGACTCATCACAATTTAGCCCACCCCAAGCAATTAATATCCGAGGGTGCCTCCCAGAGGTGAGCTGCAAGAGGAAACGACCCCGTAAACTGAGAGCCGTGCAGCTGCTTTGCTAATGGGATCTCTCTCCCCTCCTCAGCCAGGTTTCTTGGCCAGCATTTAGCAGGTGAGCAGGACAAGCCGAGGAGCCGGGGAACAAGGACACTTTGGGATTTGGCTGCCAGATGAAGAATTTGGGCTATTATCATTCTTTCCTCCCCCCAAGGTTTTGTTTTGCTGGGCCCTCTAGAAATGTGATTTAAGACTCGCAAGGATTTCTTGCAGGAGTGCTACACAGCGAGGAGTGAAAGCAAATACCTCCGGAGATCCCACAGGTTGGCAAAGACCCAAGGACAGACCAGCTGAGGCTTCAGCACACTTTTCCTGAAGCATTTGAATAATTTAGAAAGCTTTAACTCTTACTGACAGCTTTCCAGACAACTCTTTCGCTTACAGGGCCCTATCAAAAGAACCTCATAACTCTTAATCGGAAGAGATAAAGCAGCAGTCCCAAACCTTGTTCAGAGCTGGATACAGGCTGGGAAAGGTGTTTTGGAAAGGTGTTTTTGATGTTTTTGTTGAAATGCTTTCCCTGGACAGGGAGGTCCTTCCCGAGGCCACCACCTGCCACTTACCCACAGTGGTACTGCATAAAACACAAACTTGGTTAAGAGTCTGTAAAATTTCACCTGCTCAGAGCTATCCAGAGGAACGGATGTTCCCTGCAATATTTCATCTGCGTTAAATACTGCAACAATTCAGCAGCTACAAGGTGTAAACAAGTAACCACAGACACCTCCGGTTCCACCTTCCTCTGGTGGAAGAGCTGCTCCAGGAGCAGGTGCAGCATCCCCCCAGGGGACCAGGATCATGTTTTGGAACACAAAGTGCATTACCACAAAGTTTTTATCCTCCATCTCATTGCCACTGAGATAGAAAATAGCTCTGAGAGGCAGCAGTAGCAGGGCCAAGCTTTGCACCAAAGTTAATCCTGCAATTCATCCCACCTCCAGCACCCAAAGGACACATGGATGGGACAGGAGACCTGCTCTGACTCAAAGCCACAAGATCAAAACCAAGGTCTGTGCTTGTACATGGAAAGGTAGAAGTAGAGCAGTGATCAGCCACCTGGTCAACAAAAACTTTAATATTTTCAGTTGTGGTACCAGACAAAGTAAAAAAACACCAGGATTAAAAGCAGAAATAGCCTAAGAGATATAGAAAAGGTGGCCAAGATGCACTCTGCAGCCTCAGCCCTCTCCACAAAGGGATTTCAAATCACAACAGGCTTGGTAGGATGGCACAAATCACCCCGTACAGTTTCTACATCAAGGAGCCACAAAACAGCAGGCATGGGCAGGGGGAATCCAGCAGCACCAGCTCAGTTTTTGCCCTGGATTACCAAGCCGAAATCAAAACGCTCTGGTCCAGAGATGAAATCATTGCCGACTGACAGTGCACATAGGGTGTTATTCAGTAGGACACTGTTTACGGTTCGTCTACATGGCTTCCATGGCTACAGCAACAGGGATGATGCTTGCTAGCATTTCAGGCAGATTACATGCACGCACGTTGTTTTCACTCAGCACTGCACTTTCCCCACGTGAAGCATCAGTATGTAAAGCCCTTCTGACAGGCTGTTAGGATGCTTTAGCATTAATTTCAGAGAAAAAAAAAGAATAGGTAAGGTATCTTCACTCATCTCCCCATGCATATCTTGAAATTAAATTCAAACCCTGGACGGCAGCACGCTGGTTGATGTAAACTGAATTCAGGAGGTGTTCTCCATCCTCAAGCACAGCAATACAGAGACATCCGGCGCTGGCAACAGATAGCATCACCAAGCAGCAAAGCCCGCTGAAAACGCATCAAGTCCTGCCTTACTTCAGCAAATTAAATAATTAAAGAGCTGGCAGGGCTGCTTTTCTGGATTTCCTGTCCAAAAGCATCACCCAGCAGGGCTTCAGCACTCGCTCAAGACCACAACTTACCTGCACTACTTCTGTAGCAGAGATGCTGTTCACACTCAAACAGCCCCCGCTCCTCTCCTCGCTGCTCCCCCCCCGAGCCAACACGCTTGATCCCAAATCCTGACCCCCCCACACCACTTGCTCAGGTGGCCGAGGAGGCAATGGCTCGTGCTTGTTCAACAGCTCCAATATTAATCCATCCGGAGCATCTTTCTCCCTCACTTCCAATTGGCGAGCGGCGGATGGGTGGAGTGAGAGGGCGACCCATTAGCTCCCAGCCGGGCACCTCCAAGCCCTGGCTCCCCAAAAGGAGATGCCAGCAAGCTGCTAACTTCACGCCTTCACTTCATGCCACAGCACAGCCACGCTGGGCTTCGGTTTTCCTCCTCCAGCCACCCCGATCTGCATCCTCTCCCAGCTATTTGCCTCTGGGAGCAAGGAGGAAAAAGCCAAGGATTAAAGCCAGCCCGTGCTCCGGAGCCGGTGCTTTTTGCTGGATGCTGTGCGGAGAAAGCCCGTGCGCCTCCTTAAATGAGGCTTTGTGGCAACCAGGCTCAAGAAGAAGATAGAGAAGATACCGCACCTTGCGGCCAGAAGTGCAGGGGAAACAAGAGGATGAAAAGATGCAGGATGAAGCGGGGGGAAGCTGCTGCCGAGAGGTAGATAGAGCAAATCTCTTAAAGACATAGATGCTGAACTGACCACGCTGCATGCCTGACTGCACAGCTGGGCTCCAATTTTTTTTTTTTTTAACCCCCCTCAAGCTATCCAGCTCACCAGCACAAGCAAGGGTTAATGCAGGCATTCCGAAGCAAACGAGGAGCCTTCATTAGTGCCCTGGCTCTCATTCCCTAAGTCCACACTATTACAGCAAGTTGAAGATAGAGCTGGAGAGACCTCACCTGATCCAAGAAGCTTTATACCCGAGCCTGTCAGCCCAGCAGCCAGCTAAGCAGCGCCTAAAAAGCTTTGGAGGGAAGATGCCACATCCTCTCCCCCTCCCTCCAGCCTATTCTACTGCTTCACTTTCCTCACAATTCAACATTTTCATAACAATAAGCCAAGTCTCCCCCAGCTGGATACTTAAAGCCCACAGGGGAATGGTCTATTCTGGCCAAAAAAAGAAAAAGGAGGGGGGAATAAATCAGCTCCCCAAAGCAACATCAAGCCAGCCTTAGAAAAGGCAGAGCCCTAAAAAAAAAAAAAAAAAAAAAAAAAAAAGCAAGTTCTCCAAACACCAGGGTCACTTCCATCTCCCAATCCCTTCCAGCAACTGATTAGTGCGATTTAAATAAAAAATCCCCAGTGATCACATTTACCGGGAGGCAGCAGAGGCTTTCCAGTGCGAGGCAGGGCACAGCTGGGGAAGAGGCATCGCTTTCAGCAGCGGGATTCAGAGCCACATCGCCCGTCCCCGGTCCCTGCTACAGACTTGTTTCCGCTGCACGAAACCACAGGCAGTGCATGTTTTTAAACACCTCCCACGCATTCTCTCTGCTGAGACTGCTCATCCAGTCTCCTCCATTTTTTTTTTTCAGGACACCTGACAGCTTCTCCAGGTAGGGAGCATCACGGTCAGCTCGTTATTGAGATGTAAGGGATGCTGGATTTGAGGGTGGAAGAGACCCAAGAGGTCCCCAGCCCAGCTGCTTGCTCCAGGCAATGCTACCTTCAAAGCTGCACCAGGCTGCTCGGGACCTCATCTCAGAGTGATCTGGGTGATATCTGAGTGATGCCTTCCCCTAAAAAAGTTTCAGCAGAACATAAAACCTCAAGATCAGCAGTCAAAGTGGTCTCAGCTCCTAACACAGCAGGATTTTCTGAGTTTCCCCATTTGGATTATTCACAATAATGCAACACATACAGTCCTGAACCAGGTTAACATACCTAATGCACTTTCTTGTAAGAAGAAAAATTCACAATAAAGGAGCTTAAATCACCTATCCCCACACCTGATCCCTCCACTAACAGTTTGAGCAGCCAGAGCTGAAAGCATCGCAGCCCTAAAGGTGAGACGAGCCGCCTAGCCTCCAGCAGGTATTTCAGGTTTCAAATGCTGCCCGATTCATTTCGGCGAGCAAACAAGCTTATGAAACAAAAGGCTGGCTAAGATTGCTTTCTATTTTTAATTTTCTCTGCTGAGGTTGTTTATCAGCACCCCTGGCCAGCCTGCCGGGACGAGGGTGCAGCAGGGAGCGGAGCTGCTCCCTGGTGGAGGTGCCAGCAGCCAAGCGAGCACCACCAGGAGAAACCCAGCAAACAGAGCGCACCAACAACATCAACACATCCTCCAAACCCTAGGTGCACCGCCTCCCTCCTCACCATCACCCCATCTTTAGAGCCCCCCCAAATCGTGGTGGGCTTCACAGCTTCCCCACGCCACCCTCTCCTCTGGTCCCCAAGCCCTTCACGCACCGTCCACTGCCCCGGTCCATCTCTGTGTCACCAGGCGCTGTGGCCACGGGGCCAAATCCTGCGAAGAGTCAGCGCTCGCCCCAAACTGGCCGTAGGGCGAGCGGAGGAAGGTGAGCCGGGGGTAGCAGAAAGAAGCTGGCTCCATGAGGACGGAGAAGAGAGGAGAGCCAGGTACAAAGCAAACCGCGTCTCCCTTCACCTCCTGCAGCTGGTACTGTTGGGACATGCAGTCTCAGAGCCTTCTCCCCGAGAAGTTCCCTTTTGGAGAGGAATTGATGCAAAGAAAGAAAAGAGAAGAGCCTCTCAAGAAGCTCCGTTCCTGCTGTCACAGCCTAGCAGAGCACACTGGAAAGGCTGCGTCTCCAGCCCGTATTTAAACGCGTCTCTCAGAAAGCAGAGATGCAGCACAGGAAGAGACAAATTCCAGCCCTGCGTCGGGCTGATAAGCCAGGTTTATAATATTCAAGAAGTATTGGCATTACTACAATTCCTTCCCTCCACCCCCAATGAATATCTTGGGCTGTAGCTTGTTGTGCACAATAAGCAAAAAAATCCCAATCCCTGAAAAAAAAGAATCAGCCTGTTCCGGTGGGAACAGCCAGCGCGTTGAATAAAACAAACACACGCGTGCTAAACCCCGGGGACACAATTAGGCTTGGAGCAGGGAGAGGAGGCATTTAACTCCTGGAGAAGGAGATGGCAGCAGGCAAGATGAAAAATAAGCCTGACACAGCACCCACGGGGTGGTTTGGGTGCTTTTCCCCCCCCCCCGGGGGTGAGCCCAAGCAGCAGCCCCCAGTGCTGTGGGGGGCCAGCACCTGCCCTGACACCAAGAAGTCCAGAGAGGAGAGCACACCAGCACACATCCAACCAAATCCTATGTGCACTGCCTCCCTCCTCACCAACCCTCATCTTTAGAAGCCCACCAAGATTTAGGGGGGCTCAGCTCCAGCCCCTCCTCATCCTCAGCCCCTCCCAGTTCTCCTTCCCACTCCTCTGCCCTCACCAGCAGGTAGCACCCCCCAATAACTCACCCCATCACCTTTGCTGTTCTCAGCATCTCAAAGCAAAAGCTGCCCAGCTGATATCTTCCCTCCACCAGCTTCAAATTTATTTTCCCCCTCTGTTCCTGCCATCACCTGTCCCATCCATCCCACCACAGAGCAGCCACAGGGGTGCACAGCTCCAGCCCTGGGAGCCCTTCTGCTGCAGTTCGCATCAGGTCCCCCAAACCTGAGCAGCCAAAAAACACCCACAGGGAAAAAAAGCTTCTGCCCCTGTATAAAGAGCATCAGTATTACCCCCATCCAGTAGCTTATGTCAGGTTTTTATGCTTTTATCCCCCCATTTCTTGCAGTTTCTCTGCGCAGCATCCATAATAAATCAAAGTGGCCTCTCTGTTCCCTTGGTGTCCTACCCAAGCCACAGCTCCCACCGGTCCATCCAGCAGACCTTTCTTCAGTAAGAGGCAGGCAGAATTAGACTGAAGCCCTTTATACAGCCTTTTTTTAAATTTAATTGCAAGTCAGAGCCAAGGATGAATTTAGAAAGGGGGAACAGAAAAACCCACGAAGTTACAAGTGACAGCTCTGCTCTTTGATATCAAAGCCAGCACTGACAGATGCCGAAAAGCCTGCAGCGCTCTGCTCCCGGGCCAGCATGGCACCGTGCTCGGTGACAAGGCTTTACAGGGAGCTTATGCTAGATCATATTTAGAAAGTTCTATCACACTGAGAAAAAGATAAATTAAAATCCCATTTCACTACATCCTATCACAAACTCCTAAAGGAGCCGCTTTGCAGACCTCAGGGTCACGAAACACCACTCAGACTCTGATGAACTTGGAGGAACAGGCTCAGCGCTCCTAATTTTCACCCTTAGTGTGGTTTATCCTTCACATCACTCTCCCTAACCCCAGCAGTGATGGCATCACGCCGTGCCCCAGCTGCTTCTAGCGGCAGCCACAAAGGTAGCTTGGGTTTAACACATGCTGGATATCTGCTGGGGCACTTGGCAGCAGCCTGTGCGTTCAGAGGGTGGGTGACAGCTTCACGATAAGTCATTAAGGCGTCCCAGAGCTGTTTACTTCCAGAGAAGCCCTACAGACAGAAATGGGACTTTTTGGAGAGGTGGTTTGGCACAAGGGGGATTCTTGGTAGCTTAAGTGCCACCCAAGGTGCAGCAATAGAAAGCTTTTGGATTGCAGTCACTGGGGCTTCCTAGAGACACGTAAATCACAGCACAACATTGGAGTAACAAGAGAAAAAACAGTTTCCCCCTTAATGATATGATTTCACACCTGCCTTTGGGCATGAAGCATACACACAAAGCATCACCACACTTCTGCAAGGACAAGGTTTGAGGTTTGTTACATAGGGTCAGCCAGGCAAGTGACAGGGCACCAGGCTAAGTCTGATAACTCAGGACTAAAATCAAGCTTCACAGCTAAGCTCAAGCTCCCTTCAGCAAGAAATATCCAACCTTTATCAAACTTTCACCAAAATCTACTTTTCAGACACAAAATGCTTCTGGTTTGGATTCTCTTTTAAAGCCCTCTTGTTTCCCCATTGACTCAACAGGAAAATGAAGCTTGCTTTAAGGACTATTCACAGCCTCGACTGATTCCCTGCAGGCTTTACCCTAAGTCCAGTCTCCGAGTCTCCATACAGATCTTGTGCCACTGGGGGAGTCGAGCACACACAGCATCTAAAAGCCCGACTCCTATTTCTGGCTACACTCATTTAAACAAGCTGAAGCACTCAAACTGCCAAGGAACGACACGAGAGCTGGCGAGGAACTTCCTCTGTGGTACATAACTCTGACAGAGTGGCAACTGTATGAAAGCCACAGATATTTCAGAAGCAGAGGGCTCTGGCTGAGCTGGGTTAGCCAATGCACCTCGGTTATGGCAGGGAGGCAGCGGCGTGCAGCGCACGGGGTGGTGGCAGTGACTGAGGTGGAAGTGTAGACAGGGCTAAACGCCTTGCATCACCATTTCCTTCAAGTTTCTAAAAAACACAACCACAAAACCAACTCCAGCAGCAGCCCAGGTGAGATACTATGGGATTTCCTCACTCAATTTATCCCATGCTTCAGCTGCGGTCTGACAGGCAGTGACTGCACAGGAGGGACGAGGCTGTGCTTACACCTGGAGAAATCTTACAGGCTTAGATAAAAAAAAAAAAAAAAAAACTTACAGGTTTAGAGAGAAATACTGCATGCATCAGACCTTGCAGCAGCTTGTAAAGGAATCTGTGTGCTCCCAACAGGGGCTGTTCGTGTGCACACCGCTGATGGTCAGACAGCCTGCACCATCGGGACTTCAGAATGATGTGAAAAATAGCACTACAGAAGAAAGTTTTGAGGAAGAACGTAAGGAAAAGAGAAGTTTGCTTCGGTTCAAGCTGGGCTGGGGGACGTACAATCCTCCCAGCAGGAATCTTTAGGACCGTTCTCCCACCGGCTGCTTCTCAGGCAAAGCTGGTGTGCCACCTACAGTTGCTTTTACTCCCGAAGAAACTTCCCTACATGCAAACTCAAGTCCCTGTCCCTTAATTGAGTGGAAAGCCAGCACGAGCACAGCCATGCTGATGAAGGAAGTGCTTCCTTCGGTAGGGCAGCGGGGGGGGTGAGGCACTTTACGAGATAACCCAAAAGTTCAGCCAGAGCCAAGACGCGAGCGCATTTGGAAGCGCACGTAAATCCCCCCCTCCTCTCCCAGCCTTCCAAAGCTGCATTTCCAAGGCACATGGCTGGGGTCCTGCCAAAGCACACGGCTGCCAGAGCCCCTTTTTGCTGTGATTTCACCTTTTTCTTGTGGTGTTTGCCCCACTACCAGCACCAAGTCGAGCAACCGCATCCGCCAGCGACGCACCCGAGCGGAGCCAGCACCGCATGGTGCCCTCCTTCCCCAAAGCAGCCACCGACCCCATACCAAAAGCAACACCAAAAGGGGGTCGAAAGCACCCCCCAGAGCAAAACCAGCCCCAAACTGGGCTGGCTCCTTTCTCCCCCTCTAGTCCCTTTGCTCCCTTCTCCTCCTTTAGTATCTTTGCCCCGTACTCGTGCCCTCTGGGTTGAAGCTGCCCAGGGAGCCCCGACCCATAGCATCTCATCCCACTTCTCAGCCAACAGGCGACCCCATACAAGCCCCCCAGGCAGCAATGGGACCACCAAAACCCTCCCTGTCCCCCAGCCCTTAGCAAAAAGGGACCGCGAGCCCCCAGGACAGCAGCACACGCATCCCCAGCCCACCCTCCCCATCGCATCCCATTGCAAATGCTTCCACCGCTGTGGGGAGGGGGAAAAAAAGTCAGAAGCAAAGCGGGGACACAAGCAGGACCCCCCCCAGCTGTAGGAACTCATCCAAGCCCCGGTGCCTGCCCCCCTCCTGCCACCTCGGCTGCTCACCGCAGGGCTGGAGGTGAAAAACCCTTCTCGCTGCCATGGCTGCCTCGCTTTTTCCTCTCATCCCGTCTTCACCATCTTGCCACACTTTTTTGGGGGGAAACTTTTCTTGCGGTTTCGGCCTTGTTTTGTTGAGTTTTGTTTTTTTTTTAGTTGCTCGCCCCCCCCAAAAAAAAGAGGCAGCGCAGCCAAAACTGAAAGTCCCCGGGCGGCTGCGAGGGGAAGGGACGGAGCGGGCACACCCCGCCGGGTCCTAGCGCCCTCCCAGCCGCTTTCAAAACACCATCTCATGCCATTTCCTTTTTTTCCCCCCCTTCCCCACACGTAACTCCTTATCCTGAGGTTTGTTACTAAACAGGGTTTTGTTTTTCCAGGGGCGCGATGCGGCCGGAGCATCGCCAGGTGCGGTGCTGTTGGGAACCCCAAAACAAGGCAGAACAAGGAAAAAAAACAGATCGGGGATGATGTACATCAAGTCCCTTCCCCTGGACCACTTTTTTTCTGCCCCCAAGAGGTGGCCTGACACAGGTGAGTTGGAATTCAAGCAGCCAGCCAGGTTTCCAAGCTGATCCCTGGAGCACCGCAGTGATTTACAAGTTCCCCCCCAAAACCCAAGCAGCTACACACCATACAGCACTGCTCCCCAGCCTACAAGCCTCTGCTTTATGAAAAAAAAAAAAAAAAAAAAAAAAAAAACCAAGAAATTTGAGTTTTTCCCCCAGTTGCTGATACCTCATTTGCTCACAGCCTGGTGGTTTTGGCTTCCCTGCTCAAACCCATCTCCTAGAAATAAGGGGGTGCCAGCACCAGGAGCTGGAGAACAGGGGCTCAGCTAGGAGCCCATCACAGGTTTGTGGTGTAACTTCTCGCAGAGAAAGGCAGCAACTGAAACTTAATGCCTGCACTGAAATAAAAGCAAGGTGGCGATTAGAAGCTAGCAAGAGGACATTTAGTATTGTCTGCAGCAGGTTTACCATGACACATTAGGGTGAATAGCTATCCTGCCATGAAGGCTGACTCAGGATGTTTTGGTTTTGTTTCCTCCATCTTTCCTTCCTCTAGAAGGGTCTCCTAGCTGGATAGAAAAGAAATCTTAAAACATCTCAGCTTTTGATTGCTGCAGATGTTGGTCTCAAGGCAGTGTTATCCAGACTAAGCCTTCCCCGTCATCCTCTGAATACCAAACTACACCCAGACAAAAAAGAAACCTAAAATTCCCACCTGCCCCCTTTAAAGGCTTATGAGACTGTACAGATCAAGGTAGCAAATACTGCAGGAAGAAGTTCATGCTTATTTAGTACCTAGATTCAGTTGTAGAAAGCAATTCACCTTCTTTCCTGTTTCAAATGCAACCTTAAGTTGCATTTAAAATGCAACCCTAAGTGCAACCTTAAGCCCACAAGAAATGCCCACTCCCACCCATAAATCATCCTGGGAAGAAGAGTGGGGGGAGATCTACTTCTCATTCAATTTTGTTTTGGAGGAAGGGTATATTTTAAAGTTTTTAAGTGATTTGTGGTTCTTCTGAAGCTCTGATAATGCTGCAGAATTCATCTGGCATTTGAAATGTTATGTTAAAGGTCGCCAGTTTAAACCATTAACCCCTTGCACAAGGTGAGCACACTGCTTTCAGTTATATCAGGTGATCAGGAGCCCAGTCTCCCAAGCTGTCGCCTTGCCAGGAGGGCAAAATGCTCAGATTAAGTTCCTGCCATTTGATCCCAATCTGGAGATGATTAGTTTTTTTCCCCAGTAAGTGGGATGCATTTCTGGAAGTGGGAGCCTGGCATTTTCTGTAGGGCAAGCAGCTCTTCCTCCAGCTCCTTGGCAGCTGAGCGGGCAATAGCTGTGCTACACGCAACAGAAATTCAAGGTATGGAGGAAAATGGTCAGAATAAGCAGTCTGTAGATCAGAGGCACTTAGTTTTTGAAGATCAGCACTAACAGAGAGCAGTGCTGCATAACACCCATCCCGTGGCTCCACCACCAAGACCCATCACTGGATATGAGTTCACCAGACTGGTAGGGCGATGCAAAGCATACAGAGGCAATTTTTCAGGGCTTTATTCCACATAAGTGTCCTGCAGAGGTTTGTACAATTCCTTCAAGACCTCCATCCTATAGACACAAAGCTAATGACAGAGAACAGGGCCCCATATTCATTTCCTCTCATACCTCAAGCCAAACCCTACTCCCCCATAATGAAGATTCAGCAGCAGGTATCCCTTGCTGGAAATATTAGCCCCACCACCAGTATAGCTCTCGAGAAGATGAACACAGATATCAGCTTATCTGATTTGAGGCGAGGCACCAGAGAAGATACCAGATATCTTCTGTCTGGCGCTATCTGGTCTACTCTGGTGGCTCCAGACCTCTCTGCAGTCACCACCAGCCCAGCTGAGCACAGCCACCCAGAGGGAGCTGCCTCCAAGGAGCACACATTACACCCTACCCCAAACCCATCAGCCTCTGAGGAGCCTCATCTGAGAATTGCCTCCAGCAGGAAAATAATGTGATGAACAAAGACAGCCTCCCCGAAGGAGGATGTTTGTGATCCTCTCAGCAAGTTATTTCTTCAATGTCTGGCTGGCATGAAGTAGCTCTTCGTACCCAGGCTGAATCCAGCTGGAAGTGGGATTTTTGCTTGTTTTTATGACCAGATCATATAGGACCAGACTCCCCGGTGCAGCAGGATCAGCCACTTAGCTGAGCAGAAGATTCCTGGGTTTCCTCCAAGTCAGGGACATATACCAGGCATATTTGCTTGTTAGTGGGACACGTTTGCCCAGACCATGATTTTTCTGGTGGGCCAATACTGGAGACAGAGCTCGGAGCCCAGAAAGAAACACTAGGTGGACCCTAGCATTGCAGAGAAACTCCTATCCAGTACTCATGCAGAGCAATGCTGGGATTCCCATGCATTGAATCCAGCCAAGACTAAAACAGAGTTGCTCATGGGATCAAAAAAATTTAAACACTACCATAACCTGCAGCTAGAGTTGGTTTATCCTTTTTTAAACCATGCCCTGAACTCCTTAAATCCCTCCTGTGGCTTCGACTGCGACTCCAAGGAAAGGAGTTTGCTCCACGAGTGGGCTGTGCAGGCAGCTGCAGGGGAGCAGCTCTGCTTGCAGGGCAGTGCAATAAATGCTGCAGCACAGCAGAGGGAGCACAGGGTCCTGCTGGGATCCCCCTCTGGGGGAGCAGCAGCCAGGTGGGAACTTCAGCTCTTGTCTTTAAGGTGTTTAAGGGTTTATCCCACCACCATTTGCTTCAAACGCCCTTTGGCCTCACCCCTGGTCTCAGGTCTCAGCCACAGCACTAAGAGATCCATTTCACTGCATGTGTTTGAAGTTGCTCTAGCACACTGGTGTGAGCAGCCCAGGGTGGCTTGGGGCACCAGATTTGGTTTTTAGAAGTTCAGTTTTGGAAGCCAAGTGGCCTCACAGCTCAAGCAGCTGCAGGTGGAGACATGGGGCAAGCTGCCCGGTTGTCATCACTGCTTGGTGCCTTTCCTCCAGCCCACAGCAAAGGCAAACAAGCCTCAGGCAGGACTGAATCAGTCCCTCCAAGTGTGAAAAAGTAGCTTGAGGTATACCTTAGGAGTCCAATATTGTACTCCCAGGGTTGTTCTGCACCTCTCCATGCAAGGGAGGCTCACCCAAACAGGAGACAGGACCAGAGGAGCAGTCACAAAATAAGCCCAAGGAAAGGCACAGCAGCACCTTTAGCAGGAGGGGGAATCGAGGGAGCTCCCGAAGTAGCAGCACAAGGAACTGACCCAATAAAACTGATGCTGTAAAGGCAAGAAAGACACAGCACTCTGCCCCTTACAGGTGGCACCTCTCCAGGCTCACATTCACAGCTAAGAAGAGAGCTGGCCACATCTGGCAGGAGGAGACACCAGTTATCATCAAACAAGAGGCACACAAATGCTCATTCCTTTGTCTCCCTCCTGCAGATCCATTTTCTTACAGCTCCTCGAGCAGTTCTAGCTCTCTCCTGCAGGCACTCGGAGCCTGCAAGGACCAGGGCTGGCGCTGAGGCCAGCAGCTGCTGGGAAGGTCAGGCTCCTGTAATGCAGATTGCACCCAGATGGTGATTTCCTCCTGGCACCGGTAGGAGCTGGGGAAAGCAGCCAGCCTCCCCAGCAGGCTCTGCCAGAGCCAGAGGCAGAGACTCCCTGGCAAAAAAGTCACACCAGCATGCAGGTTTTATTAGGCCAGCGCCGTGCAGCCAGCTTGTGTTGCCACCAAGCAGAGCAGAGAGATGCGAGCAGGATGGAGCCCTCAAACAACGATTTGCTGCACAGCCCCTGCTCTGAACTCAGGTTCAATGCAGTTTTTTTAGTCTAAAAGATGCTCTTGCTTCCAGGAGAAAAGTCTAAGGTTCTCTTGCAAACACATAATGGGAACAAGTCACCCAGCAGACCCTGTTCTCCTCACCTGGAGCTTAAAGGGCCAAAACATTAGCTAGAAATACTTGGCAATACCTGGTAGCTGCCTGGAGCACAGTGCCAGAATAACATCTCTTCCCATGAACTGGGGACACTCAGGTCTTCCCCATAACTGGGACATCAAAGGTTGGCTCCTCACCCAGCCACCTATTTCCCCAAGATGTTTCACAAGCAACACTTGCTCAAGCAGTCTGAGACTGGCCAAGCTCCCTCCTTACTGGAAGGATGGGGTCACAGCACTAAGAAAAGACATGGTCAGACTCATATCCACATTAGTCAGGCTTCCCAGGGAAATGAAGGGAGCCAGAGGGACACTTGGTGGTCCCCTCTAGAAATCTTGGCAAGCAGATGATTTATCTGGATCTCTTCCCAGGAAGCTACCTGTGAAATACCAGTTTGACATGGACTTTTGGCCACAGAAAGCTTCTGCTGGACAATTTAGCCTCAAGCAATCCTGTTGGCTACCTAAATCATAGAATGGCTCAGGTTGGAAGGGATATTACAGATCATTTGATTCCAACCCTCCTGCTTGCTAAAGATCAGGTTATCTGATTAAAGTATCATACAACAACTCTTCACTGGGCCTCCCAAGCTCCCTGCAAAATATTTGCAGAAGGCAGGAGAGGCTTCCCCAGGGAAATGCCAAGGAAACACCTAACCTAAAAGCCTAACCTAAGTCTCACCCAGACCTCATAACCCTGCCACCACACACCAGACATCATCCCAAGGCTTTCCACCACCCTTCAGTCAGTAGGGAAGCTCAAGAGGGCAAGGAAGATGTGAACAGAGCAGCTCAGAGAGGAGCAACAGCACATGCATTTGCAGAGTTCACCACTCCTAGAGCTACGGTCTGTCCTCCAGCACCTGAGCAGGTTCCACCCAAGGGAAAAAACTGGAGCCAGCATTTGAAGGAATGATGCTTACTGCTACTCCAAACCAGCTCTATGCCCTAAGTATGGTGCTGTAAGCTGCTGGTGGGGAACTGGATTTAACTCCAGCCTGACACCAACACCGGAGAGTCATTTTTACCTTTTTATGACAATTAAGGGGCATTTCCATGGAGCTTACTGAAGCACATCTCCACTTCATGGCTCATTAACAACAGGACACCACATCTCTGCCTGGACCATTGCTCCCCAGACCCCATAGCAAGCAGCAAGCAGGGACCAGAGAGCGAGTAACCAGCAGGGGCCAGCCTGGGCTCCATCTCCCTCCTGCCAGCACAGGCAGAACAGACATCCCATCCTTACAGGACATGGCACACACTGGCATAGCAGGACTGCTGAGATCCAGCCGCTGAAGTCTCTTAAGAGGTGACAATAAAGATGTTTTTTTCATTCTTTGCTTTCTACATGAGGAAGATTGTGGGAAAGTGACACCCCCTTAAACATTACAGCCATGTAACGAGTCCTGCTAGCCTCAGAAGGTCCCAGGCAGAGATAAACACACAATAGCTTCATACACAGCCACAGCTGAATAGCTGAGTTCAGCCTCAGTTTAGCCTCAGAGCATTAGGAGATTGTTGGTTCCAGTAGAGAAGACACTCACCAGCCTCTTTTTTTGTGTGCAAGAGCACAATTTAGAGAAGAAACCCTCAGTAGAAACCCAGTCCAGCCACTGGCAACCCAGCCTCCCCTCTGCACTGAGCAGCAACTCAAACAATGTGAATATTTTCACTACTGCTGGAGGCAACGTGCTGGCGATAAGGAGTTTAGCGTGGCATTTATTTAGTTATTTTCAGAACACTAATGGATTTAGAAATAAATGATGGTCCTTACCCAAGACTCAGCTGAACATGTTATGAAGCCCAAAGAACAGACCAGAGCAGCAGATCCAGATGATGTCATGTAATAGAGCAATAAAGAATTACACAACTGAAGGCAACAGATAAAAAACAGGAACACTCAGCAACACCGAAAGGCTTGATGAAGAATAGCCTTAAATCTTAGCTATGCACACTCGCAAAGCCCCTTGCCTAACATCCACTTAGATCACGCTACATCTACGGACGTAAATATTTACCTGAAGCCTTCAAGGCCAGGAAGAGGAGGGCACCAGGCACTGGTGCAGATTCATACCAAGCAAAAGCACACAGGAAGCAGTAGAGAAGAAAACAAGACAGATCAAGCCCAACATTTCCCAGGCAAAGTCACTTTTAACAGACTCAGCAGCAGGTTCACGAGGGCTCGCAGCACACAGCAACTGGTAGTCAAGAGCAACTGGGACCATTTTTAAACAAGGCTAAAACCCCCACTTCTGACATGAAAAAGGATCATATGCTGGGATGCGGTTCTGAAGATTCTTCACACTTTGGGACGAAGACTTTCATCTCCCTGAGCAGATACAATTGCTGGCAGCAAACACACAAGGACAGGAAAAAAAAAACCTCAAGTTCCACAACAGGCTTCAAAGCCCTGTAGTGTTTTTACTCGCTGCTAAAACAGATTCGCAGTTTGCTATGCTTAATTAAATTTGAGTTGCATGAAAAGCCTCTCGCTTCTCCTGGAGGTGCCACCCTCCCCCAGCAGTGTGACAGTAGCAGGCATGCACTGGTTTTCTGATTCAAGTGACTACAGTTTGGCACCGCCAGCTTTGACACTGCACAGACTGGATTCAGAGCTGGGTATCTGGTAAAGCAATGTAGTAGTAGAGGCATTTTAAGGAATATGTCAAGTACGAGAAGGCAGTTTGAGCCAAGCATGTGAGATGCAGCATCCCTGCTCAGGTTCTCTTTGAGAATGGGCATCACTGTCTTCCATGGGGAATTCCCAAGGGATTCCCATGGATTGAGAGCAGAGGTTTTCCACATATCCATGAGCTATTGCGTCTGCTCAGGTTTGTGAGCCCTCTGCTTTAACAGGATGTTAATCTTAAACAAGACACATGCCCTTGAAAAACAGTAAAATGAAAGTAAAAAGTTGACAGCAGCACAACTCAGCAGTAGAGGGACATTTTGGGACTCAGCCTGATTATTAGGAAGGGAACACCGATGCTAATTCCTGGCCCCTGGAGAGACTGAAGAGCCTCTTGGCCAGCCACATACAAGAGTTTAAGGTAAAGATACAAAGCCCTGTTAAAACACAAACCTTATGCATAAGTGATCAGATGAAGCCAAGCTAACTGGAGAGTTCATTCTCAGCCCTGGACAAACCATTTTGAGGCTCTGCCTCCACACCATTAGCACCAACATGACCTACAGGCTACAATAAGGAAACAGGGATCAGTTTTCCCCACTATTAAGGAACATCTACAGGGTTTACTAAGGCACCTCAATGGCACAGATAGCTGCTAAAAGTTTTTTTTTTTTTTTCCCCCATTTTAATTTGGTAAAAGTCTAGAGCTGTCTACTTTGCAACCTTCTACTCCCACTAGGAAATGTAGGTGACCAAAATGTGCCTCCAGGACAGGCCTAAGGATGTCTTAGCCACCTTCACCACCCTCCTCAGGAAGAGACACAGAGCAGTCAGATAGCATTCATCTCCTTAAGAGCTGCTTGAGCTTAATTAAAAATCCATCCCATTCCAGCCCTACAGATGTGGGATAGGAATTCTCCCACTTACCACTGAGCCTTTCAGAGCTAATTAGAGCATGAAAGCAGTAGCTGGGTATGCACATACTGAAGCACAGGCCATTAAAATAGTACTCATTAATCAAAGACTTAATCAGCTGCTGGAAGATCAGTGGCATAATAGACTGCAGAAGCCACTGCCTGAAGACACTCACAGCTTTGCCTTATTTCCATGTGCAGGCAGATGTGGTTGCAGACCATCACTGACTGTGGGTTTACAGCATTTCACCCTCCCCATCACTCTGACATAAACACCAGCAGCGCCTCTCAACAGCAAACCCAAGATTTGGAAACCCAGCTCCCAAAGTTACCTTCCCTACTGCCAGATTAAACAAAACCAAGCCCTTTTGATGTTAAAAGCCCAGCTGACCCAAATATGCAAGCTGTTAGATAGCACTTGTTCTTTAAAACTAGTTTAGACCAGTAGCAGTCTCACTGCCTGGAGAACTGGATAAATAAAACCCTTAATGCCATTAGGAAGCACCTCTATGCTAGTATAATTATATTTTTTTTTGCAGTAAAAGTCAAATTGATAGCACCAAGGGTTTATCTACTCCCTCTGTGAGTAGTAACAAAGCTCAGGGGGGAACAGGAAAGATGGCTATTTCCACCACTTTTAGACCTCGTTTGAATGTACGCTTGTATTAGGTACCAGAAGAAAAATGCAAATAATCATGCTGCAAAGCTATATCTTAAGGGTAGGTGGGAGTCAACCCAAAGCTTGAGGCCTTCTCCTTGGCCTGGTTTTCAGTCCATGGTTTGTTCTACAGAAAGTTACCCACAGCTCACATTGAGCCAACCAATTTTCAGCCAGGGCTTTCCTAAGCTTTGAGCAAAGGACTTCTTGCCAGCAAGGACAAGCTAACTTTCATAAAATCCCCTCCTGTAGGAGCTCAGAGGCTTTTCAGGCAACAGGTCACTGATCTACCTGGCTGTGGCTGGATCCTACCTACCTGCACTTTCCCCACCACCACACTAGTTGCTTTTTTCCCCCCTTGTAACACCAGCCACACAGCTCCATTTTCCATGGGAGGGCTGTTCTCAAGGACACATGCAGTTAGACAAGCCGTTCTCGAGATGATTAAGCCTGCTTTTTCCTTTCATAAAAGAAAGGAGCTGTTTCACAGCTATCTAGGGTTTCTAGTTTTCTTTTAAGTCTTTGTAAGGCAGAAGGGGAGACTTCTAAGCATTTAGTACCCAAATAACAAGCTTGAAGTCACCAGTCAGTCTACAAAGGGCTCAAGGAAAAGCAGTTCCATGAAAACTTGCAGACAGACCACCAGACTATTTTACAGCTATTTTGTGGCTTACATTTGTCCCATTCATATTCAGAATCAAGCAGCTGAGTATTAATAGTCACCATCTTAAATAATTGAGATCCATGGTTTGGCATTAAGCATTGGGCAGGTAGGTTTAAGGGCTGGAGTGAGCATTTCCAACTGCAATGTTGTTGGCAGAGCTTAACAAAATCCTGAGAGCAAACAATAAAATGATTACAGTTTCTCGGAAAGCTGACCTGTGAGGAAAGCAATTGTGGATAGGCTTCAAGACTGAGGAACTGGAAAAGAACAGAACAAAATCCCAAGCAAGGTAATTTTGGCTGACTAGCAGGAAAGTCTTCAACTATTAATCCAGTTAGACTGCAATCTAGCCATCCTCTCCCAGGAGACTATTATTCCTGCACAAACTGGAAAAACCCAAAGGTTGCCATCCAGCAAACATGAGTGTTTTGTTTTTTTTTTTTTTTTTTTTGAAAAACAGAGCTGGAAGGAAAACAAGTGGTTCTTATCTCTGGAATCAGTGTCTTACCTCTAGTTCTGTGCCAGAGGAATATAAAGTTACTTCCTCGTGGCAGAAAACAGCTTTATATGTAAAAGGATGCAAGATATTCAGTGTAGGATTCATCTCCAAAACCTTGTGTTTGCACACTGCTATATAATCACATTTAAGTGCACAAACACTTCAAGGCAATTACAAAGCTTTACTGGTAAGAGCTTTTCTTACCTAGTCAAGAGTCTGTAACCCACCTGGATAGTTTCACATCTTACATATTGAATGGGCCAAACTCATCCACAGTGCAGAAGGCTTAACGCACAAAACCTCTAGGTTGTGGCTTTCAAGCTTGGCTAATATTTCTGGGACTCTGCCACTTAGTTTTCATTTGAGTTTTTTTTTTTTTGAGATGCCATACTCCAATTTTCCCCACCCTTGCCTCAATCTTCACTCAAGGTCGCAGAAATACATGAAGTGCCTTTAAATGCCTTACTATGACAATATTCACCCCAGTGAGCAGAAATGAGTTTCACACAGACTGAGAGACACCAGCCCTTACTTGCCTGTTTGAGAAGCGCATTCAGAGATGCTCACCACGACAGACCCATGTATGCCAAGCTGCAGAGCCAGTTCTGCAGACAGCTATGATTACAACACCTATTCCCCTGTCCTTTGCTTCCAGGTTTTTGGGTGTCCTGGCTGAAGATAGCGAGAAGACTTCAAAAGCCACCCCCAGAAATGCTGGCACGCTGTCACCCATTCAGATGGTTTCCTGCTGCAGACAGGCTGGCTCCTGGCTAAGAGCGCTGAGGAAGTAGATAGAAAAGACTGAAATTAAAGCAGAGAGCAACTTGACAGTAATTTCCTTCTCTGGGAAGCTCCCACATGCCCTGCCCTTTTACCAGCCTTCCAGCAAGAAGGTCCTGAAGACCTAGCATGGGACAAGAAATTACACCAAGAGCCTGAGTAAAGTGTCTGGAACAGATCTTTGTGCAACAAATCCACAGGAGTTGAAACAGTTCAAACTACCACAAAGATGGGTCTGTAGAAGGCTCGATGGCTTTCTGATCTCAGCACCAAGCCAGACAAACCTTGGGCTCTGCTCAAAGAGGGAGTTTTCCCTTGTACTGTCTTCACTAGAGATGCAGAAGCACCACTCGGCCTCACTGAATTACTCAATATTGTTGGTAGTCTAAAGGTTTTGCTTTCTCCCTTAATAAAAAAAATACTTGTGGGAGAAATCACACGCCTCAAAACCCCTGAAGACCTCCAGTACCACCTGAGAAAATCCAGCAGATGGTATGAAGGCAGGTAGCTGGGTTCAGCTTAGACCAGCCTAGAATTGCTATTCCCGCAAGAGCGTATTTTTACACCCTCATAAGCCAGACAGCAGTTTCATTTTGGAAGCATTTTAGTTCAGAGCTAGGAACAGCTCCTCTATTCGCAGCATTTCATTCCTCCCAAAAACCTGCTAATCGCTTCCCATCTTTCTCTGAGCCAGTGCCAGCCTTGGATCATTTTGTCTCTGAACATTGAGATCTTGAACTCAAGACCTGCTGGGAACCAAATAAGTAACTAGAATCAGGGTCACAGAGCTGATATCATTAAACCAACTAATGCACATGCTGCTGAGCAGAGGATGTCCTTAAGTGATCAAGTTTACCGTAACACCACCTTGCTCAAGGCTTTAGGGAAGGGGAGGTCCAGTAATGCCTTGCCCAGAGCATCCCTCCTGCAGAGCAGCAAGAGTGACCTCCCGCCTCCTTCCAGGTACCCAATATGCTGATCTGCAAAACATCAAAAACACCACAGCAATTCTAAAAGTATATTTGCCTTTCTACACAACATGCCAAGCACTCGTTATATGTTAAATAAGTAGCTCTGCCCTACAAGAAAGGGAAACATTTAGGTGAGAAGTTGCAGATATACCACCTCCTTGGCCACACAGTTATTTCAAGGTGGTTGTTGGTTATCCAACACTCCCCCAGCTGGGTCAAAGTCATCAATAGCTTTATTCCTTCAGATATTTCTCCCCTATTTCAGTCCAAGCTACAGGCTCTGTGCTGCTGAGAGCTGGCAAAAACAGGTGAGCAAAATCAAAGCAGCATTTAGCATGAAAGATCTGGGGAGACTGCTGCTTTTGCAGCTGTTTTCATCCTGGAAGCATAAAGCAGATACCTAGACTAGAGCACATTTGAATATAGGGCTTGCCTGCCATTGCAAGGTGTTTGTTGTTTTTCAACTATATACCAGAAAACAAAGACATCAGGTAACTGGAAGCCATCTCCTGTCAAGGTGTGCTACAGCTTTCTTAGGCTAGTTTCGGTAGCAATCAAGAAAATATCAGTCAAAACACTTTACTGTACTCTGAAGCAATGCTACATAGATTACTAAACACTGATAGCCCTGTTGTGGTCATATTTGGTTGAACAATGCCATCTTCCCAGGCCTTTTGAGTCTTACATCCTGAGGAGGTGGCAATGCCCAACAGGTTGGGAGTAAGATATCCATCTTGGTCCATGCTTCTAAATTAAGTGCTTGCTAGGTTTAGCAAGGTATCTTCACTGAAGTGATGACCTGGGCTTGCTACCCAGCTTCACATAGCTCTACCATGAGCAATCCTCCACCAGACAGCCTGCCTACACACCATACATCTGGTTTCTGTCCCTCAGAAGATTGGAGAAGCAGCTTGTGTCCAGAAAAGTTTGTGCCTGTCCACACCTCAGTCTGGTTCTGTCTCAATAGACAGAACAATTAGACAAAAAAAATAGACAAAACAAGATTTCAAACTACCTCAAGCCAGATAAGTGATATCTGACAGCCCTTGAGAAGTTCAAAACCTGTTGTCTTATCCTTTATTGCCCAAGGTATATGCTCTAACTCAGAACTATTAAACAATTTGCTTTTGATTTCAGTCTGTATCAGAAATATCACTGCCTAGATCTGGTGTGGGTTGAGTCACCGGATTGCTTTCAACCTTGCTCATGGAAAGGTTGAAGTCACTAACCACCAGTGTCCCAATTCTAATATGCTCTTTGAAGTGCTGAGAACACCATCCTAGCCAGATTCAAGGCTATTATCTGACCTTGTGTAAGGTGAAGAAAGTCACCTGGTGCACTTCCACTGTAAGGAAGGTTAAGATCATCAACAAGCAACAGAAATGAGGAAACAGTTTAGCAAGTCTTGTGAAAAAGATAAGGAACAGATTAGTAAGAACTTGGGAACAGAGCAGGTTGCAGACAGTTAAAAATCACAGCCCACCTCCTTACCACTCCAGAGAGTTTCTGGCCATGCTTCTCCCACAAACATGGCATCAAGGTTTTGGTCCTTCAGAGAAAGCTAGGTGAAGCCTAGGGCTTTATGGCTATTCATACATTAGCTTTGAATGTAATGGGAATTGCTGGTGATGGGTATGGTGCAGAACACAAAAGCATTTTGAGAGCTTAAGAACAGCTCCTTCCATTGGCAAGGAAATACGTATCCAGGCAAGTGGCCTAATTTGTATAGCCACTACCAGCAAATACCTGGAAGAGAGCTTTAGCACCAGCAGCCCATCCTACAGGGAGGCCATACAGGATATCCTAAGCCTCCAGCAGGTCTGAAGGCCTCCATGCTCCATAGCCTGCAGTGAATCCCTTTCACAGAAGGGGTCAATCACTGTCACCTGCATTTCAGCACTTCAAAAATCCCACAGCATGGAAACAGCTTGCAAACTGTTCTTGTGACTGTGTTCTCTCCTAGATTTTGAGCCAAAGACCTGCAAAGACCCTTTAACTTCCCACCAACTGCTCTCTTTAATCCCTTCCCATGTGACATTTTCCACCTTGGAAAAAAAAAGCTGAATTGCTATTAATCCTAGCTGGTTGTGGTCCTCTTTGTTGCCTTTCTGACCCCCACAGAGGTTCCTAGGGCTGTTGGAGGGGCAGCACAGACATCTACATGTTAGAGCTCTGCATGTTACAGGCAGACAAGCCAGGTTCACAGAACAGGAGGAACAAAGAGATGAGGACACTTCTCCTTGGCTCCCATAAGTAAGTGCTTTTTCCCTCATCATCATCTGGGTAAGCCACAAATTTTTCACTCCATTTCCAGTAACCAAGAGGCTCTAAGTCACAAAAAGATCATATCACATGAAGTCATTCAGATCTTCAGCAGCTTTGAAACAGAATTAGCCATGGCCTAGAGGAATACACATTTGATAGGCTATTTTAGGTAGGTTAAGCAAACTGGGCTCAGTAACACGTTTACATTCCACTTCCCTTTGTGAATTATGCTCTAGTAATGACACTGGAGCACAGACTTAATGAAGACTGATTCGATTAACAGTGTGAATGGGAGCAACACAGAACCAAAAGTTCAAGGGGTTAAGTAATTGTCCATTGATTATCCTAACATAAGTTGCTGGTAACATGAAAGATTTCTAGAAGTCTGGTTCTTAAAGCATAGCACCTGTGCTCCAAAGCAAGTGTAACTTGCAAAGTGACTGCAAGCATTCAGCAGCATGGTTTGGAAGGCAGAGACCATGGCAGCCAACAAGAACAGTACTGGGAGCTCTGGGGGAAGCACCTGAGACACTTTGAAGTGGCCTCCTGCAGCTAAATGCTTCCCTAGAGGGAGATGCACAGACACTTCCACACAGCCCTTCCTGAGAACAGACTGGACAGGCGGGTAGACCCAGACCAGGAGAAGCAGTGATTGTTTTCTCAGAATATGGTTTGTTGGCACAATCACAGGAAACTTTTTAAATAAGCAACTTTCTTATACCTGTGTCCTTTGGAGCCACCTCCTCAGAGCTGGAAGCTCTTGATAAATTTGAGACCAGCAGCTTTTGAGTGCGTTCCAAGTACTCCCCACAAGCAGCTCCTGAGAGGTGATGTGGGCTGGGAGTCCCAGGCATTGCTGACACAGGCTGCTTTGCATGAAGCTGAGACTCCCTTGGAGCCACTACAGGACCAACAAGTGCAGGAGCTCTCCAGGGTATCCCCAAAGCCCTCCTCCCATCCTTTTTACTTCTCCATACTGCAGACACCAGAGGGTCCCTGACCACATGCACCACCACTAGCACCTTATCCAACCCACTCACTGCACAGATAAATCTTGTTTTCTAAGCTTCAATAGCATGGCACACTATTATCAAGTTGCAAAGCAGGTGCAAACTTGCACTAGGTCAAGCTTTCACCATCTGCCTCATAGCCCACTCAGAACCTCTCACCCCAAGAGGGACACAAAGACACAAACCAAGCAGACTCCCCATGGCTAGCTTTGCCTCCAGACTCACCACTTGAGGTCAGAGTGATTTATCAGCCCTCTTTGGGAGGAGACAAACCAAAACCACATGCCAACTCCACCACCTTGCAACCACCTCACCCCCAGCAGACCTGTTGCTTCATCCCAACCCAGAGGTGGGTTTCCCCCCCCTTTGCCCACAATAGCCCAAGCATGGACCCACACTGCAGGAGTCACACAGGGCTGGGCTGTCCAGTTCCTCCAGCTATAGCTGGGAAAGGGCCGGTGTCCCCGTGCAGGAAGACCCCCTGCCTCCGGAAGAATCTCTGAGGGGAAGCAGTCCCAAAGAAGCTTCCTGGCCAGCCGGGGAAGCTGTTTGTGCTGGCAGCCTCGGCCAGGGGGATGCCGCAGCATTTCAGCTCAGCTTGCAACAATTACCCATTGCAGGGATGGCCCCAGGGGCCATGCTCACGCAGCAGAGCAAAGCCACGAAAGCGGGTAACAATGCTCGAAAGAGCAGCTTGGCCTTTCAGCATCTCCCAGGGAGGTGCCCCAGCTCCTGCATTAAGTTTTTTTTTCCTCCCCCCCTACCCTCTCCACTTCCAGCCTGAAAGGAAAAAGAGTTGGAGATGGAGGCAGAGAGAGAGCTGCTAGTCCAAGTTCAGGAGGTGAACAGAGCAATGAGAGCACAGTTCGGTCTCCTCTGTCCCAGCCATGTGTCTGGGTGATCCTTCCTCGCTCAGACAAGCCTGACACCCCCATTCCTGGTCCTTTGTCACCCACAGAGGGGCTGCTGCTGGGACAAAGCCCATCCCTGCCAGCAGCAGCAGGGAGCAAAGCCACAGCTGAGAACAGCACATTCGCTTGAAGCTTCCTGGCCTGGGGTGGGGGTGAAAAAAAAAAATAATCAGGGATTGTGTGCAAGAAACGCTGTGTTTTATTATTGAAGAAGTCTGTCCATAAGGCAGAACCCAATTAAGGGCGTCGCTTCTGAGTGTCACAATATTCCCAGTGCAGGCACAGCCTGGTCACAGCACTCAGTTCTTAGAAACATCGAGGCAGGCCTGGGAGCAGGCCTTAGGTCTTTGAAGCCTGCTCTCGAGGTTTTCAGCTCTCCAGAGGAAGGCAGAGGCATACAAAGCACAGGCATTTGCCACTTTTAAGCATCTACATCTAGAACAGACTTTTCTCTAGGTGCCCCAAAAGTTGCCTGGGCAAACTCCAGACATTTGAGCTAGAAGAAGCCTGACCTGGCATTGACAACCTGTTGGTAGAGGCCTCTCCCACTAATTCTTCTTTGCTTAGATTTTATTTTATTTTTTAAAACTTAGAATGGGTTTGTCTTCTGCACAGCCAGGGCCACCAACACCTTTCTGCTTTTAGCCTTGCCTCTAGGGGACTCATCTGCCTCCAAGTGCTGTCACAGCTCTAGCTACAGCTGGACCCAGATAAAGTCTAGTTATTGACAGAAAGCTATCAGGCCTAGATAGCCCAAAAATGCATTTTCCCTAGATTTTGAGGAAAAGTGTACAGCCTGTTTTGCTCACTTTGTTAATGAGCAGTTTTACACCCAGCTCCCCCTGCCCACACCATCCTCACACAACCTAAGGCAGCTGAAGCCAAGCTGGTGTCCAAGGCCATTTCAGGAGGTAGCTGCAGTGTAACAGACTGTAGCAAGGCCACACATAATAAGCATCTTGCATTTGTCAAAAATGGACTGCTACATCAAAAAAAGCTATAGTAGTGTTAGAGTTTCTCTTCAGAGAGGCACTCTCCAAAACCCTCAAGAAAGCCACCATTTAGTAAATGGATTTGTGTTGCACTCAGTGCGGTCACTCTGCTGTGCCGGATTGTTTTTGTGCTGCAGAGTTAACTCTTCCAGACAAAAGAGGGAACATTTGGGTTATGACTTCCTTCTGTGAAGTCATTTAATAAGAAAGGAAACCCCAGCAGAATATACAGCACAGCATGTCCCGCTTTGTCCCACACTGTAGGATTCCTGTTATGCACATCTTGAATTTGACTGAATTCAATTGCAGAGGTCTGCTTTTTCTCCCCAAAAAGAATATTTTAGAGAGCTGACATCTCCCAGCACGAGAGCCTTTGAGTGTCAGAGGCCTTTCTGGGCACATCAGATTTGCACAGCCAGAAAATCCAAGGACAGCACGAGGAAGAACCCCGACCACCATGCAACAACTATGCTTTTATATAAGCCAACCAAATGAAGTCCAGAATAGGTATGCAGTTTGCTCCGCTCAATTCTGGCCAGCATTCCTCTTGGCCTTACTATGACATCTGTTGTTTCATAGAGAAATCTCCTGCAACATTACACACAATTTAGCTATCGCAACCTTGCCAACCTCACACATCATTATCATAGCCACTTCTCATGCTGCCTCTACACCACCACCTTAGCTACACACTTGCAGTATGAATTGGCCATCAAATCCACGAGCAGGATGGCTTGACAGAAAGCCCTCTGAAGTGTGCCTGAACTCTTACCCTCTTGGATTGCAGATGGGCAAGTTCTGAATTTATTTTCACACACTCCAAGTTGAAAGGCCATCAGATGTGAATCTGGATGTTTAGCCAAAAAGTATTGCCAGAGCCCGAGTTCAAACAAATCTCAGATCTGCTATAAATTGCCAAGTTGTGTCTGAAGGGAGAGAACCTTCAGGGATTAAACACTTAGTGCCTCTGAAAAAGAACACGTTCACTTTCCAGTTCAAGGGATGTTTATACCAAGGGTTAATTTTACTTTATTTTTAATCAACAGGAATTACTTGCATGGGAGCCATCAATTCTGTGTCTGCAAAACCCCTTATCTTCCAATCCAGTATGAATTTTGCAGTGCTTTAAACCTAAGAAGCTTTTATTTCAAAGACTTATTTTGCATTTCATCTCAAAGTTCATTTGGATTGAAAGAAAAGACATCGCCAGAGAAGATAAAAGAAGTGCTTTAGGCTAACAAGTTTGGGTGCATTAGTTAACTGAGGGATCCTGCAAGTTATACAGCCACAGCTCCTCCCTCTTCTCTGCAAAAGGGATGCCCTGTAACAGTCTTAATGCACTCAGCCCCTTTCATTTTGCAGGTGAGGAAGGTTCACAGGCAGAACAGAGCATCCCAGAGCCACATCAGCACTGTGAGAGAACAGGGAACAACTCTGATCTACAGCAGTAGAGCACACAGTGCACAAGCCACAATGCTGGTCCCTGAGAGCCTCCCAAGAAGATAAAGGACCAGAAGGAAGTGTCTGCTCAAGGTATCCCCAGAGGCCAGATGGCTGGTGATACTGAGGTAAAAGCTGTTTAAGGTAGATCAGCACCAGTTTTTGTTGTTGAGTTCTTACTGCCATTGCTCTGTGGGATGAACCAAAGGTTCATCTACCCACAGGGAATTTCACATACCTAAAATAAGTTACTTTAAGCACTAGGTAATAGATACATGACCTTCCACTTCGGGGACCCTGAGGTAAAATATATTTTTAAGTGCTCAGATAATACCAACATTTTTATATTAAGATAATGCCTGGTAATATAAGCAGGCATTAGTGTTATTTTTTAAATGCTAACTGCCTCGAACTTTTCCACTGGCAATTTCAACCATACTTATTAAGATCATCACTATCAGTCACTTAATACAAACCTCACTGACATCCAGTATCACAGTAACCAACCTCAAGAGCACACTTATTTTGGAAGTGTTACCTCAGATACAAGTGACCACAGCAACCAGAGTATTTTTGCTTTCAATCTTCTAAATCTACCCTTATGTACTGACCTAAGGGCCATGAGAGTTGGTTTTAGGCAGAGGGACTGCTGGTGGGCATTGGCCTTTCATCTTGAGGGCCCTGATGGATCCACAGCTGAGTTCTCTACCCTGTCCACAGTTTTTGCAGAAGTCAGACAAATAAAGGCTAAAGATGTTCCTTCCTATCCACTCTTCTCTCCACATTGAGAAGCATTTATTTTGGTAAGAGGTTTTTGGACAAAATACAGTGGAAGAAGTTTTCTTGTAATCTTCTGTTCTGCTTTTTCTAGTACTTGGATAAAGAAAACCAGTTGTATTTGTTCACAATAAGATAGCAAAGAAAAATCCATCAGATTCATTGTGTAGACTGGCTCTTAGCTGGACTTTAACAGCAGCTAAAACTGCATGTACACAGTATACTCCATCTGAGGCCATACTACAGATCTATTTCAAGGTGCACTTCCCCAAGGTCCTCCAGCCCAGTGTCAAGTAGAGCAGATCCTATCAGCCCATCTCAGAAATAGCTGAGTGAAGGACTGCTGGATGGCTGTCACCCTGAGGAAAAGGTTGTTTCATTTCACCCCAAGGAGATAAAAGCAATACTCCTTGCTTCCATTCAAGCAACAGCTGAGGCTTAAAAACCTCCAAAGCTGATGAGAAGCAAGCAGTAGGGCCAGACCAGCAGTACTGCTCCCCAGGACCTCCCAGCACAGTTTAAGGTTCCCCTCAATTCCTTCACACAAACCTTCTCAGCAGAAAGTCACAATTAAGGATCCAATAGTCAAAAGATCTCGTAAGGGTTACAGAGGATACACATGCAGAGCTGTGTTTCTATATCCAGTCTTTAAAACAGAGCTTGTTAAATACACATTGAAGACCGCACACCCCACCCCACATCTGCCTGCAGTCTCTGGAGCTGTTCTATTAGTTGCTCTCCAAATTCATATTTCACGCTACAAGTGGTGGGTTGAACGATCATCCAAGCAAGCAAGCAAACTTGCATTCCTCTCCAACACACACAACTACCCGCCTCCCTGGATACATATTTAAATATCAAAGCAGCCTATCCTTTAAGACTCCTCCAAAAACATGTCATTCTCACATTTGCTCATCTGTAAAGCTGGAGAGACCAAGTGACCGTGGCATGTTCATGATACTTTAATATTCTCCAGTTAATCTTTATCTGCATAAGAATTTTAAGACAAGCTCAGAGTTAAACACAGCCCTTTGTTCCACCAAGAGTCCTTGCAATGCTGCCCACAGAACCTATATCATGCCTTCCACTATTTTTGGTCCCACATCAACACATTAGGACCCACCTAGCCATTCGTGTGGTGTAGGATGACAGCTATTTTCTTACTGAGCCTTCACAGCTTGCCAGCAGGCAAAACTCAGCTGGAATTTGACCAAGGACTAAGTTGTCTTCCTGAGCAAGCCATGAGACCTCTGGTAGAGGTCTTGCAAACCCTTTTTACTAAGGGACTCCACTTCTACCTCAAAGGGGAAAAGTCATGTTGCACAAACCCCGGTCCTCTAAAGAGATTCTGCTGAACTTCAACTGCACAGCATCAGCATGGCAATAGAAAGAGCACTGAATTTAGAGCATCTCACCAGGCCATTGCAGCACTGTGGTCTTCAGTTTCCTGATACTCTACACAGATTTCCAGCAAAGCTGTCACCTATTGCCTTTCAAAGGTGAAAGCAAAGCTACTTTTATTTCTGAGCACTTGGGCTTTAAGAGGCTCAGCTTCCAACTGCTTTGTTTTCAGAGCCACACACCCATGGGTTCTCATTCCCAAAGGACACCATCAGGTTTTAAAGGAACTGGCTTACTTCATAATTAACCAGCCTCCAAGGTGAGGTGCACATATAGAAAGGGAGAAACATCGTAGGGCATCAGCATATTAAATAACACAGATAAGTAAACAATCCATTTTCTAGGAGGAAGAAGTAGGAGCAGACAAAGGCCACATCTTGAGACCACGAACAAGATACAGGAGACCTTACAGCACACAGGAAACTCTAGAAGAGTTTAATAGAGTTGCACCCAGTGAAGGGACATTCACTGATAAAGAGTGTCACAGAAAGATTAAGCTCTGCTGAGCTTAGGTTGCTGGTTAACACCACACAGGTTTTTAGTTCTGCAGTAAAGTGACAACTTACTGATGTATCTGTCAGTGTGAAGGGAGTGAATTCATATTTTCAACTAATAGCAGCTCAAAAAAAAAAAATGGAAAGGGACTTGTAGCACTGTAGTACCTCCAAAGAAATCAGCAGTGAAAATCAATCCCCCATGAGATGTGGGAATCCGTAAACACCAACAAAAAAAAATACACAAATTAATGCTGAATCTATCTTTTAAGTCTGCTAGAGCAGCTGAGAAATAGTGTTTTCAAGAAGATAAAGCAAGCTAACAAGACATTACTCTCAGCTGTCAAAAGAGGTTAAAATCAAAGGAATGAAGAAAAACAAATATGTTCATAACCACTACCCACACTATCCTTCCTTTAGAAGGGCACTATCACCCACAGATACAGTCCTGATGAACCATGAGGATGCCAATTAAACTAAAACCTTCACATTTAAAGAAATACATCCCTCCCCTTTGCCAAAAGAAGAGCTCTTTTGTTTAAAAGCAACTTGAACAGGACAGGTAGCATCCTCACACAGCTAGTCTCCAGCTGCATTCTGGCAGTTGGGTTATAAACCCTTGTCTGCCAGGGGAAGAGCACACACAGCTCCGTGTGGTTATGGCCAGTCCCCCAGTACATTTCTCTATCTCCGGTACACTATGTACTATTTAATATATCCACATTGAAGATTCTCAGACAAGAGCTACAGCTGAAAATTACTCAAGAAATAGTCATGTTAATAGAAACCTGCCTCAGATAATTACTGCTCATCATTTCAAGTTGCCTGTGCCTGCACTGGTCTCCTCAGTATATAAGTGTGTCACACTTGGGCTACATAATTGCCTGCCAGACCCCTATCTTTTACTATTTTAGGTGCAATGACTCAAATACAGAAACATCGCATTCATTTTCTGCTGATCACCATAACTTTTATTTCCTAGGAGTTACAGTAGAATTTAGTGCACACTCAGTACTTCTGAGATGAAACGTTATTTTTGTGTACTTCATGATGGCACTTAAAAGCCATTTTTAAGAAAAGTTCAGGTAATTCAGCAGGGAAAACCATTTAAGTCTCCCATAAAGAAAGGTTCTCTCTTCAAGTGCCTTTCCAGAAGGGCCATCTTATCTGCACAATTTTCATCCCTAACGTCAAGATGGTAGTCATACGTACATTTAAACAAAATAGTCATATGTATATTTAAGCAAAATGCAGTGGGGAGCACTATTATTGCTCATTGTAGCTCCTCAGTCAGCCCTATTACTAGAAAAAAAACCATCTCTTAGCTTGCCAGAAGCAGGCATTTAATATTTTGTCAGTTACCACCATTCAGGTTAGCTGTTCCTGTACTCTGCACAACAAATTAAAAACTAGCTACTGAATTCTATCTTTCTGATAGGAATTCAATGTGTGGAATAATTTCCCCTATTGAAGTTTCCACAACATGAGAGCTCTTTCCTTGCCCACACTCAGTCCTGACTGAAATTTAAGCTAGCGTTTCTCAGTACCTGCAGTTACAGGAGCTGCCTCTTTCAAGGGGCTGCATATCCCCAATTTTAACACCTGACAGTGCTGGAAACCAATGCCCAGACTCCACTAGAGCTATGTTGCTTACCCTGAACCCCAGGCAAATCCACTCTCAGATTTCAGCACCTAAGCCTGCTACTTGATGTATTTTTGACCCTACTTGTTTCATATTCATTAACCCCAGTGTGCAATGTAAGAGATGATATCCCTTTCCTCTGGGGAAGGGAATGGCTGGAGGAAACACATTTCAAATGCATTGCTAAGTCTGACCTTGCACCACAAGAAGCTGCCTGACCAGCTGAGGCCTTGACCACATTGTGGTACCAAACAGCATCTTTAGTAGACAAGGAAGAGGTCTGGCCACATGAGGGAAATCTTTAACACTTCCATACAGAAATTAAGCATTTCTAGGTGGAAAACCCAAGAGTGCTAATGTTTGAAGAACAAGACATAGTTGTAGGTCCACAACAAACTGGTGGCAGCAACAACTTCAGGGTGAACCCAGCTGACACCTGGTCCAGGCATGTGCTCATCCAGCTGCAAGGCTATTTTATAAGAGCTCGCAAGCAGGAGAACTGGCTATTTTGCTTGTTAATCTCATTGCTTGTTACCATGGAGCTCTGTCATGAGTTCAGTGCTGCTCGCCCACGCCATGCACTGAGGAACATTATTACAAGCAAGACCCTTCAAGGGCTTATCAGGGAGATGCTCAGCCCACCCAAGATGCCAAGAGCAACTGAAATTTCCATCAGTAAATGTGGCTTCAACTTGAAGAGAGGAGGTAGCAAGGGGCAGAGAGAGGGAAAGTAAATTTTGTTCATCTCAGTATTTGACACCCACATTCACCCCAAGTTGCACAATAAACATTCAACAGCCCCTAAGGCTCAGGGCACCCATGAGTGAAAGGGCAGAAGGCAGAGTATGAGATGATGCACTTGTGAGATACAGGACTTCAGAGAGAGCAGTTGCCTATAACAATAGCCTGATCACTATATGCAAACAACCAAAATGTCAGAGAGCATTGATGGACCCTTCTGATGGGGAGAGAAGTGACAAAATGTGAGACCATTTTAGCAGGCACAGCACTGTCACCCACTGCAATCTTCTCCTCTTGCAAAATCCAAAGCCCAGCTCCATTGACAGCACCATGCCCTGCTTTCTAGCATCAGCCAGCTGTGTGCTCCTGGGAAAAGGAGTCTATAGTTGCTGCTCAGAAAGGATTACTCATGTCAGCACCTCCTAGAAGGAAAACAGGAGGGCAGAAAGCTCTGGCATAGGAGAGGATCTGTGCAGGAAACCCTCTCGTTCCAATATGTGACATTGATATCATATGATATGACATGATTTGCCATATCCAGAGAATATGGCATTAAAAAGCAGCAAGGGCAGAACCCCTTTTACAGGGGACACACCACATGAGCATCACAACAGCCGGTTATTTCTACAGCCTTTCCCCTTTTCCTTCCAGAGGAAGGGACAGCAAGGATCCTCCAATGCCTGCGTGGAGTTTGGACTACTAAAGTTATTAACATGCTACATCCCTTACACAAATGATGGCCAAAAGGACAAAAAAATACATTTTATAAGCATTCTCATAAAAAGCCCACTGTGAAGCTCCCAGCGATGCACCATACCCCTACCTGGGGTGGGCAGGACCCACTGAGCACTCCACCTCTCCTCCCCTCACCCTCCCCAAAATAAGGGCCAACAGCCCCCTTGGGCTAGCCCAAAGACATGCACTCATGCTGGCAACCAGAGCTCACGCACAGATATCAGACCAGACAAATGTCACTAACCTCTCACAGGAAACATCTCCATTGCAAGGCGCTCGCTTTAATAGGTCAGACGAACATACTGCAAAAGTGCCGGTAATAGAGAGGCCAAGGAGCAAGTCTCGAGAACCCAGACACTGGTATAACACTGATAAAAATACTTTCAAAACAGTGAAGCCAGCCAACTGTGGCCTTCCATTTAAGGAACCACTAGATCAACACCAGGCTTATTCCTTAAGATACAGACAGTAGGAGATGAAGTTTTTAAAAAGTTGTTGAATCACACCCATTCTTAAAAATAAATCAACTATTAAAAGACACGCTGCTTTAGAGATACGTACTCCTCATTGTCCTAATTACAAAGTTGGCTGAATGCAGCTCTTTGAAAAATGAAACACGGCTGTTGTCATGCTGTTTCAGCAGGGTGGTGTGTCAGAGGAAGTTCTCCAGCAGACAATGTTCTTTCAGGGTCTGATTGTATATCTAAGGGAGGGCCACATGGCCCATGACCCCTGAAATGCATCCATTAAAGAAAATAGACTCGCAAGCACACAATCACTTCCATTTGTCTTTTGTGCTATTGTGGTAGATTCAAGAATACTGGGCTATTTAAACAGGAATGATGTGGGGTCTGTGGAGGTCTGCGCAAGAGTGTGGCAAGTCTGAATTAAATCCATTGCGTTCTTGGGGGAATTCAGCAGGGCTTGATTTTTTAAGGAGACTTTAAAGAGATAATATTCCTTCCAAGACTGCATCTTTGGACAATATTATTAAGGCTGCCTAACCCTTCCCAGTACTGTTTTCAGTTGCTTATAAATTCACCAAGTCCTGGCTGTTCAAGATAGGAGTTTGCATGCTAGCCGGCTCTGCCTCAGGCAGAGTTGTTTTGGAACATGTGAGTTCAACTGCTTCTCAGAAAGCAGCATGGGAATAAACACATTGTTTTGTTCAATTTCTGGTGACTTTTTTTTTTTGAACAGCCTCGGACCCATGATTTAGAACTGGGACTTTAATGAGCAGGGGATAGCTTTTTGTGTCAAATTTAATTTTTGTCATCGCCAAAAATCTAGGCAAATTATAAGCCTTTTGAGGGGAGGAGAAAAAGCAACTAAATTGCATATGCTCAACAACCCTTCGACTTTAGAATTTAAGACTCAAGGGTTTTGGCTTCACTAAGCAAAATTAGAAGCAGGTACAGGGCAGGCAGGAGGTAACAAGGAACAGGAGCCAACAAACAACTGGCAGCAGCAGGAGAGAGCTACCAAGAGGGCTGGTAAATGAAGAAGATTCAAAACCCACATGTGAGCCAGCAGGCTTAGCAGCTTCAGAAGACCAAGGAGTTGTAACAAGATGTTGAGGCAGACTGTGAGACGTCTTCTACTGGTTCCACTGCAGAACATGACTTTATCTTGGGAAAGCCTCATTTCCCCCACTCTCCTTGTCAGGAAAGCTCTGCTGGCCAAAGCATATTTTGAATTTCTGGAGCTGTTCAAGTGAGGAAGCCACTTTCTTTTGGAGGTTATCATTTTAAGGAGCAGAGTCCACCCAGCAGCTCTGGAAACACAAACCTGCTGATGGACAGCACAGGGATCAGGGGCACATGGGGAAACACTTTCACAGTAGCAGGCAAGAATTAGCTTCTGCAAGTTTTTCCTATTTTGTGAGTGAAAGAGTATAAGTCAGTCTTTAATTATTTGACCATAAAACAGTCAGCATTAGCTCCATTATGCTGTGCTTTAGAGCACTGCTCTTTGTGGCCTGTACATTTTAACAGCTTAGTATGAAGTTGTGTCTTGGGCATTATGCTCAAGGGAAACCTATCTGAAACACCACTGCTTGCTAAGTCAGACTTAACTTCTGTATAACCTTATATCTGATCATTATTCAGTTCTTCCCTGTGTTTTAGAAGAAAAGTGAGTTAGGGCTGCATCTTTCTGAATTAAGTCAACCCCAGCAGATTCTCCCACCAGTTAGACTGTGCCAGAGATTTCCAGCTCTAGTCAGTGTACATAGTACCAAGAAATTGAAATTTGTTATGCACATGCTATGTAGGATGCAAAGGTTATTAGTACAGCTACACAGTTAAGTGCCTGTCCATTAAGTGCCTGTCCAACTGAGGTCTACAGCATTCAGATAAAGGACATATCTCCAGTCCTAAGGAGATATCAATAATACAAGCACATTTCAAGTAATCTGCTGTCACTTGTATCATCAAAGCTGTACGAGGAGTCAGTACTTGATCTCATCCTTCCTTCAAAGAAACTTCAAATAAGAAAGCGTTAACATGTGCAATACCCCATGCTTAAAATGAAATCCTGCTAATGCGACTGCAAAGGCTTGTTTACTGTATTTGACAGCTTCACTATTTGTTGGTGAGAGATGAGCATACCTACTTCTAATCAATGGCCATCAGATCTCTAAAGCAGAAAGTCTACCCTTGACCAGGAGTAATATACCACCTGCAGAGACTGGATTTCCCCAGTTTAGCTCCAAAATTAGATTGAACAAACAAGAATTTTACCATTTTTTTTTTTTTTAAGTTCAGTGTAACTGGAGATGCACACATTATGCAAATTTTAACCTCAGTTCTGACCCCAGTAGCTTTCTTCCCCCTCCATCAGCCCACACTCTTAAGGCCAAATTTGTGCTTTTATCTTGTTTTCTAACCCTTGCCAGCTTTCCATTCACAGTTTTCCATACTTTATTCAGGGGGCAATAAAAGCATGTGATACCATCTGAAAATGAGGCAGAAACGGATTGGTTACAGTGCTTTATTGAATTAACAGCCTGCAGAAAGGTAATGAAGCATCAGCAGAATAGGAGTCTACCCCTAAATTTCACCCCTTGCAGTTCAGTTCCACCATTTCCAAGTTCAGAAAGCTTAGTGACTGTTTACTGACACTTAAAAGCTTGTTTACAATGGGATTACTTCCCTAAATGAGGCTTTTGGATCCCCAAACTAAGCAGCCCTCATTAACAGTTCCATAATCCTGTGCCTTAGACAGCTGTGCTTTTAGTGCAGGGAAGGTTAGAGCAATCATCCTCCCAGGCTGCTTGTCAGGAGGTCTCAGCTCAGACCCAAAGGCATCACACAACTTAGACAGGTTCTGCAAGACCCTCAGGCACAGCAAATCCCTTTTAAAACCAGCTTTGCAAATCTGAAGCTAGTAAGCCTAGCAGAAAGGTAAAAAGGACCCCCTTCTGATGATGCTGAGAGTACACTGCATCCAGTTAAGATGATCTCTTTGCCTTCCAGCCACTGACAGTAGCTGGGTTATCAATTTCAGTCCATATGCATTTTCCACAAGTGTTTTTTTTGTTTGTTTTTTGTATATATTTTTTTTTTTTTTTGCTCAGCAGATGCCCAAACCCTGCATCAGCTCCTATTTCTTAAAAATCCCAGCCTGTCCTCAAGGAAGATATCAGCTCTTCAGAATCAGCCTTCTAAGCAAGCTTCAAGGAGCCTAGCACAGGTTCCCTGCATTTGTCACATTTCTCTTCCCCCACCTCGAGTACAGATCGAGTTTACACGCACACAGCACTCATAGCTTCATATTCAACACAAAGAACAACCCTACCTCCATCCCCTCAGCCCCGTGAGGATCACTGCAGCTCACTACCACATTTTTCTTATTTTACAATACGGGATTGAGAAGCAGGCATCAGGTCCTTTCCCTCCAGCTGCATTTTGTTTAGCAAACTTGGTTAATGAGGTGAGTTGCAGAGGTTTATGAGTAGACTCACTAAACCAGCTATGACTTCCTCTGTGCTTGTGCAAGCTCCTAACTGCGCATTGTCTTGCGGGGTAGACAGCTGCAGAGCTCTTCCTTTGCATTCCTGTTTCTTAGAAGTGCAATGCCACCCGTCTTAATGTCCTAATCATAGGAAGTTGTCTCAGTGTTGAGAACAACCTCACCCACATCCACTTCCAGCTTTTCATACACACAGTTGAGCAAACAGCCAGCACCAGTCGTAGGGGAAGGTTGAGCTCTCAGCCCATGTTACTTTGGTTTTACACATCCTTGTGTGCACACAAAGGCTTTGCTTCAGGAAACTTCAGCCTGCCCTCTCAAACCTGGAAAGTCTCTTGGGGTTATCTACCCACAACTCCTTTGTAAACACGTTCCAAAACCAGGGTCCCAAATTTATAGTAAATCCCCTACTCCCAGCATAACTTTGTGCTCATCTCACCCCAATCTCATGCCATACTGCAAGTCAGTTCTGCCTTCATGTCACATCATTCAGCAGGAAGTACACCCAGGAAAAAAGGTCCAACCGTGCTGAAGTGCTCAATCCTTTATAAAAAAGTTCTATCTAGCCAACATCCCTCCAGCTTTTATCTATACCTGGTAAGACTGCAACATGTTGAACACTCAAAGGGAGGCCTCCAATCCTCCCCTGCACCAACGACTAGCTAAAAGTTGGAGAGGATTCCAGCACTTGTAGCTAATGACAGGTGGGAAAAATGCATCTCCTTGATAAGAGAATAAAGCCAAGCCAAATTATTTCATTATCCCTGGATTAAAAAAATGAGTTTCTCAGCATAACACAAGGAAACTCCTTTAGCATGGATGCTAGTTGGGTATTTCTCTCCCCACACCCTGTTCCTTAGTCTTGTAAGAGGCTTAAGATCTTTGAGAATACCTGTCAAGCTTGGCTGTAGCTGGCTGCTGGAAGGAAGACACGTGGTACCATTACATAAAGCCTGGCTCACTCTGGGTGAGAAGAGAAGCTAGGAGCACCACCTACATCATTATTAGCCTCCTGCAAATACCCAGCACAGAGACTACGATAGATCTTGGAGTGACAAGATTTGGATGCAGAGAATGCTGGGGGCTCAATCAAGTTTAATTCTTCAAGGACTGTGACAGCTCACAGCACATAAGTCCAGGAGAACATTGCTAAGGACAAAGTACCTCATTCAGTCACAACAACAGTTTGCGAAGAGATTGACATTTATTTTTTATTTTGGTTCAAAAAAAATAAAAGGCATCCCCAGGCTGAGCAAGCTGTCAGCTACAAGCCTCCAGCACACAAAGCAGCCATTTCATCTCTGCTGCACAGGGCATCGCTGTGCTGGTGGGTTATTACAAACCCAGTCCTTAATTCCCCCATCCCAGGGAGGGGCGAAAAAAACACTGGTGAGCTGATGGGCCCAAACAGCCCTCCTAGGAGGCATGTTATTTACCAGCCCTGTGTTCTCCTCACATGGCAGAGAGCACTTAAACTACCCACATGTAGTCATACATGGTCACATAATCATACAGGCAGGAGATCAGTCCCAGAACAGCCACCTCTGAAGGATGGCGAATGTGGCACAACATTTGCATGGATTAGGACTCGTTCCTCAAATGAAGTTAAGAGGTACAGACCCAACTCTCCTACAGAGAGATCTTTCTGCTTTTCAAGGGGACAATGGCTGCCTGAATGAAGCCATAACCTTGAGAACACAGGGACTCAGGGATTAATAAACCAACAGGCCCTAGCATTAACCCAAGGATCATTTTGCACAAGTGAGCATTCAAGGATATTGGTGTACAAGTACATTTGGGCAGGGACATGGAGGCTGTGGTTATTTGGATGTCAAGCTCTGATGCAAGACCTTGTTGCAAAGGGATATCACCAACACCAGGCTCAGATGTATTGGTAGGTGATACTGGCATCTCCCATCACTTCTACCCCAGGGACCAGCTCAAAGTTCCCAGGAACAGAAGGAAATTGGTAAACCTATGGATGAGGGACAGGGAAGGAAAGGTCTGAGCCTGCAGCAGTGTTAAAAAAAAAACAACAGGAGAAACCAGAAGCAACTTCGTGCAGAGACCATGTTGATCTGTAAGGGCAAAACCACCCCAACTCCATAAGCTAGATGAAAGGACAATCCTAGTGCTATTTTACATTTAGCTGCCTAGGGTAATTTAGCAAGACACAGACCTACATTTTTTTTTTTTTTAAAAAGAAAACAATACAGATGCCTGAACCACTGCTATCAAAACTGAGCTGGACCTGGAGCAAGAAAACTGCCTTCCCAACAAAAATAAGCACAAACAAGCTTAAAAAAAAAAAGAGACCTTGTTCATGGGTTCAGACATCATGCTAGGACAATAACAAGCATTTGCATAACATTGTTGCAATCCTGATGAGATCTCAGATACAGACACTGGCGCTTGAAAGAAGTGTCTGTCATGCCAGCCTTACCACCAAATCAGGAAACGAAGCAGGGCCAAGTGAAGCAGTTGCCACATTAAGGAGCCCAGCCACACACACAGGAATCCAGGAAATCACCTGAGGAATCCTCAGGTCTCAGTGCCTGCGCAGGTGAAAGCCTTCGACTCAAGAGTCAACAGGCTAATTGTCTGCAGAAGCCCATTGTTTTAGTGCTAAAGCAGCAGCTGGTACATAAAATTTTATGCCTTGACAATTATGACTAAGCTGAGAGCTGATACCAAGCTGCAGCCTGCTTGCTGTAGGCTTAAACCTTTTGTTTATCACCTTAGTGCAAGACAAGAACAAGCCTGAGCATCAGGTCACCTCCCTCACAACCAAGTGCGTCATCCCTCCTAAAGGAACATGGGAGGAAGCAAGTTATTTGGGGAAATGCCAATATTTGAAGGTATTGAAAGAACATACTGATGCCAGAGATGTGGGGTTATTGGCTATTCTTGAAATCTAAGAGGATGCCATCAGCTACTTTCTTCATCCTACATGATCCAGGGAAGCAGCTAGAAGTGTGGGCCTGCTCATTGTGGATGAGAGCTCTCAGTGAACGTCTCCATCTGACATGGACACATGAACCAAGATGCAACAGAGACATTGTCCCTTGGACAAGAAAGAACCTAAAGTGCTTACCTCTAAGTCAAGAGAGAGTGCTGTCATTATCTTTCCTTTGTACATAGCAAGATTTAAGCTCTTTAGGTCATGCAATACTCAAAATAAAAAAAAAATAGAGTAGGAACACTTCAATAGATAACCAACCTATAAAGCCACACTGCCCTTGCACAGTGCCAGAAGGCTTTTTTTAATCCCCATCTGAAAAGAAGCAGCTCTGCCCTTAGAAGTCAACAGCAAAAAACAAATTAAGACTTGCTACTCAATATCTCAACCATCACCTCTTGGACCATACATCCATCCTGACCTGGTGATCAGGAAGGCAGACTTCACAGGTAAACAAAGGGATGATGGACAACAACCATTAGCTGTAGAATTATAAATTTCAACTCAGTGTTGAGTATTTTCTTTCCTAGAGACAGTCTTTAAGCACTAGATCAGAGTCTCAGGGGTGGGATAGACATCCACCCTTGGAAGTACTCAAAGCTTGACTAGACAGAGCTGCTATAAACCCACATGAGCCCTAAAAGGTTGCTGAGCCTAAAGTGAGGGGGTGGACTGAAGAAATTCCAATCTCATCTTTTTTTAAACCAATCCAAGACTTTTGTTTTTGTTTTATTTTTCCCTCCCTCAAAAAAACTGAGGAAATTAAATGAACTTTCTCTCCAGGACAGCAGCCACACAGGTAAAGTACAATTCCACTCCAGACTTCTCAATCCCAAACAAATCAAGAATAATGACACTGAAAGAAGCATCGCCTATTTCTGCCATGCTTACTGCTGAAAGCACCTGTGAGTCATGCCGCAGAATGAGACCAAACTGTTCCTTTTCCTGAGGGGAGCTTAAAAACAGACCTGAAAATTTACCTAGACTGACCTCAAGGCAGGTACTTCCATGCAGAACAGGGCTACAGGGATGGCATCACTGGATTTTTGTCTTTCAGTCACAAGATGGCCAAGACAAAAATCTCACATACTTGCTCCCTTAGCATTGGCACTGTGAGAAAGCTGGCCTGGTTGGGTAACCCTTGAGGTGAGACTGGAATGAGAAATTTATGTGCATGCTTGCTCCATCTAAGGCCATTTGGGCACCTCAGCTGAGCCTCAGCACCAGAGGTTATCAGGTGAAGCACTGCTGGAGCAGAGGTCTGCTTGGGTGCAAGGCCTCCAGCCAGCTTTTGGCACTCCACAGAGCACCAACACCACATTTTTGTGCACTCTGGCTGTCCTCTGGACAGTCTTGGTAGTGGAAATACATGACCTAGCACAATTCAGAGGATTCAGACTCCGGTGGGGCCACTTCTCATGTACTCCTGTCTACCCCATGGCTCCAGCAATATGTTTCTGGAGGTCAGCACACGCAAAAGAGACCCACAGCAGCTTTGTCTGGCTGGGTCAGCATGAGCTGGCCTCAGTAATTCAGAGGCTTCACCTTGATTCTCCCCCAACTTTAACATCCCTCCCCAGTCACATAGCAATAACTGGTCCCCAATAACAAAAACAGCTATGATATTTGTCTGAAAAGAAATCGTTTCCATCCAAACCATGTCAAACACTGTTTGGTCTCATTCCTGTCCTCCCAGCCTCTTTTAAGAGGGCTACAAACAGCCACAGCAGCCTGTGCATGCCTTCCCATGCCAGCTTCTGTGCTCTGAGCACTCGGAGCAGAGGCACTCCTGACAGCTGCAGATCACAAGCGTTCCTTGCAGAATTACAATTTCTAAATGCAGCCAAATCAAAGCAAACCCTGACTCGCCTGCCAGAAGATAGTGATCAGAGACACAAAGCACAATCCTCCAAGTGAACACAAGGAAGAGGAGACAGTCCACTTACAGAGAACAAAGTTGTGGGTTCCTGGCTTTATTTTCTGTGGGTTCTTTGCTTTATTTTTTTTTCCCCCCTTGCACTCCAGGCTGCAAATCCTCCATTCACAAGCTGCACAACAAGATGCAAGGCTCCAAGAAGCAATGCTGACAGCAGGAAAGTGTATTCACTTTGTCTTGTGTTGCCTTCCATAGCCTGAGACATTATTATTGCGTAGACTAAAAAAATTAGGGGGGGAGGCGATCACTGCTCAGCAATGAAACATGAATCAGGAGCAGAGGCATTTGCTCACTTGAGCACCTCAAGTCAAGGCAGACCATGCAAACAGACTGGCTGCACAGCAGTAACTCCCAAAAAATAGGCTCAGGAAGCAATTGGGCAGCTTTTTTTTTTTTTTTTTGCCATACTGTGCTTATTAACAAGAAGCATTTACTTTCTTATTGCCACTATGACCATGTTTCCGCACCAAGAGTTAAAAGCCTTGAGGTGAGGCTGAGGACAAGCGTGAGAAATCTATAATAGTCCCAAACCTCAAATGAAACAGGTCTTTCATTGAAAGAGCTACCCACAAGTTAGTACTTTTCCTTTGAGCTGCTCTTTTATGACCGGTTTTTACCAAGTCCCTAGCAGCAGGAGATGTCACTGCTATTGAGTTTGGTGGCTATGGCAAGATAACTCCCCCCATCCCAGCCAAAAAAAAAAAAAAGTCAGTTCTGATTTCAGCAGCCCTCTGAAACAAGAGATGAACTGCCCTCTGAAAATGTGCACGGTCACACTGGGAGTGTCTCAACTCCAGATCAAAGATCACAAGCAGCCACCCAATTGAGGGCTGCTGCAAACACAGACATGAAACAGAAAAGTGTTAACCAAGGCTAGACTGTGGCTTGTTTTCTGTCCTGGAGCCACGCTTGACTGGTCTCTTGGGTATTAGTTTGGAGCACTGCAGTTTGTTAACCCAATGCCAGCAAGAGCAGCTAGCTAGGGCATGCTGTAGGGTTTCTGGAGCCTAGCTATCAGATCTTATCACCCAGAGGCATCAGGGGAGACAGGCTCCAGGTGGATGAAGTATTAAACACTTCAACTTAGTCCCTCCTCCAGGTGGGAAAGGGACCAAGCCATTTCCCTATTATCCTACAGCCATTTCAAGAAGCAAGAGCAGATTGCATCTGCACAGAGGCACAGCAGTAAGGAGCAAGACCTCTCCAGGCTGCAGCTATCACACATCCTGGTGTGATCACCCAGCCTTCAGATGGGGAGCCGATGAGACAGGAGTTGTGAAACAGTGTCTCTGCTGTCAACAGATGCCTATTCTCATCTCAATGTGACCTCACCACATCCCAATGGGGATCAGATTTTATCTTCTCAGCCCCGCCGTGGCTGCACAGAGCTATCCTGGCAAGGGATGGGATGCTGTCAGCACCTCCTATCTCCAGCCTCCGTGTGCCCTTCAGAGGTAGGAAGCTGTCTCTGACTGATCTGAGATGCTATCAAGCAGATATCCTCTGAACCGAGAGAGCCCAGCCCCATTCCAGTTCAGATCTGTGTCAATTAGCAGGCAGTCGTGCATACTCAACCATACCCTGACAGCTCCATCTCTGATTGCTTTGTTGCATTGTCTGTTCACAGAACATCCCCTTCTTTAAAATACATTTAATGTGCGTTCATAGGGGAAGGCATTATTTGATGCCCTGCAAGGGGCATCCCATGCAGACATCCATTAGAGGGGCAGGCAGAGTATCAAAGAGCATGGGAAGACCAGGATTTGGCCTAGCAAAGCTTTTCAAGCAAAAAAAAAAAAAAAAAAAAAGCTACAGCAGCCCATGCTAGAATAGGAGCATAAGCTTGGAAATGACAACCGAACGTCTTGAGATGTAGAAAAACTTATAATCATGGGGAGAATAAACTAGATTTTAGAAATCACTAAGTTTCAGTAATATTTAGGCTAGAATCAGCTGTAAAACTCAAGTCCACATCCCAGCTCACTTCCACTGGGCACCATTTAGCTCAAAGGGCTTTTGCTTTAGACATTCAGCAGACACTCAGCATGCCACCTACAACGGGGCTCCCAGAACTGAAGGGATCAGCAAGAAATTGTATAACAAAAAGCAAGCTCCCCATTTTTTCTAAGTAGATTCCAGGTTTAGCACTTCCCCCTCAGAGCGCACAACAGATCCTGCCATCTGCAGTGGTGGCTGAGCTTCTTTTTAGAAAGGCAGAAGATCTCTAGAAGCTTACTGGTAATTCCTCTGACCCCATTAATAGCAGCCCTTGTGCTGGAGTACAGATACATTGGCCTGTCCACCTCAAAAGCTGAGGAGGTGGCCCCCCATCAAGACAGCAGCTGCACTGCACAGGAGACTTCTTCCAGAGAACCAGAAAGCTTGGAGATTACCATCTTAAGATGGGATGCAGACACATGCACCACAAGCATTGAGGAAAAAAATAAATCTTTTTTTCTTCACTAAGTCATCTTCCCTGCTTCATAAGTTGTTCATTAGCTGCAGCCTTTAGGTGGTACAGCAGATGATGGAGCAGAGCAAGGGTAGGTATAACATCTAACAGGTCCATTACCCTCAACTAATGAGAGAAAAGCATTGCTGAGGTCTGGAAACAAGAGAAATATATATATTCTCCCAGCTAGCTAAGAAGCCAAGAGGAGCAAGCAGAGCAAACCCAAAGCCCACTGTCTGCTAGACACTTGCCAGCCACACCTAAGGAAGAGCAGAGATGAAGTTAGGAGCCTCATTCCACCAGTCTTTGCACCCATTTCTGGCCTACAAACTGCCTTGTCCAACAGAAAACAGGAGCTAGCAATACGAATCTCTTGCTGATACCAGCCAGAAACCTCTCCCCAGTTTGACTTTGCTAACTGCAGCTTCATAAAACAGTGGAAAACCAAATTCTACGTACCTTTTAATTGTGTAATAGAGATGCTTGCCGTATCCCACAGTATTAAAATTTCAGCCACGATTAAAGTGAATCAACAGCAGCAGCAGAGCAAACAAAGCTGTAAAGCACATATTTTTTCAGCCCTCTCAGATTCAACAACTGCTCTCAGTTTACATAGCAATTATTCAAATTTCATTTGTCATGCTGAAAAGCAGCAAGAAAAGAAACAAGCTGGGTGCTTGCTCTCCACACTAGGTGCAGACCAGCTTTCCCCATGAGCCTTCCCAGCAGGATTTGATGCACAGCTGGCTCCAAAATCCAATTTCAGAACAATTTCAATCTGCTGCACTGCTGTATAATCTGTGCAGCATCATTAAGAGGAAGACATGAGTTTATTTTCTCTTGGAGCTGGGAATATATTTTCTTACGAGATGAGTTTTGATATCATGCTTAGCAGGGAACCAGAGATAAGCCATGTGCCGGGTGAGAGATCTGATGTTTTTGTAAAGCATCTTTCACAAGGCAGCAGGGCAGACGTTAAACAGGAAGCGTTTATTGACTCTGTGCTCACTTCATAAAACATTTACACGGGGAAGAGGAGAAACAGGAGCTCCAACAGCTCAGCCTGGATCTCAGTACAAACAACAGTGAGTTCATGCATTGTTCTAGCATGCAAGTGATCTCAAACATTGGGCAGCCTCAGCTGTCAGGCTGCAATACCCTCCTGGAAGAATAAAACAAGACAGAGCTGCTCCCGGTCAGGGCTTCTTACTACTCAGCCACTGGAGTATGAATTTGAAGCTTTCCTTTTGATAGCTTTAATCAGTGTGGAAAAGCCTGTGCCATCACCATGGTATTGGAGTGGTATGCAGACAGCACAAAACACATGGAAGAGAGCACAGACATTACAAAACACATGGAAGATCAAGACCTGCTGGTGCAGGTGGACCATGAAGGAGAAAGGCAGCTCCACACAGCCCTGCTGGCTCCTTCACAGCCTCCCAAGCCCCGATCACACCAGCCTCTGGCCCTTGCACCATTTTAAACCATGCTGCCACAATGCCCCAAGACACAGGGCTGTGTGCCAGGCAGCTGAGAGCAGCACTTATTGCAGGCATCCATCTGCCCTGCCATCCTCAGACAGCCACCAGCATCCTCCAGCCCCACACCAGGAGCCACAGAGCACACGAGGAAAGCAACACTTGAACCAGCTCGATGGAGAATCCCACATCCAGTTAAAACACTGGCATGTGACATTGCACCAGCATCTCAGTTCAAAGCAAGTTCATGCAAGTTCAATTTCAGCTGGTATTTAATGACTCAGGGAAGGCAGCACACATCACAGCTCACATGAGTTCAAGCCCGTGGGACAGACACACCACAGCCACTAACACATTTGCCCCTGCTGCTAGAGCTGCAGGTTGCTCAGCTCTCAAGTCTCTCATGCACCCATCCAAGAACAGGATGTTATTTAGACACAGAAGCAGCATTTCTCTTGCTGTGACATAGATAATTCATTTAGGGCTTTTGAAAGACTGAGGGAAGGCAAAGCCAGCAAAACCAGGAGGGCGATCTGAGCTGGTTGCCAACAGTTCAATGCAAGAGTCAGCTCCACACTCAGCTGGCAGAGGTTGGATCCAGAGAGACATCAACTGGGATACTGAGGATCCACAGCCTTCTTATTTCACTGCTTTTCATTTTGGCCAGCACTCCGGATGGGAAAAATCACCCCTCATCCTCTCCTACTCAAGACTCCTCTTAATATGGATGCAGCAGCCCTCTGCTACAAGCTACAGGGGGTTTTTTCATTACCAGTTATAAATGTGTTGTGTTTTAAAGAAGATACCATGAAACCAACTGTGAATACAGAAGGCCTGGCCAGGTAGCTTTGCTCAACTCAAAAAAAAAGCAGATATTCCTTACTGGCATCAGGCTGAGCTACCCGCTCCTAGTCTGGCAAGGAAGTGTGGAAATATCCAAATCTAATTGAAGGCATTTCCCATGAAATATGGGATTCTAGGAAATGCTTCAGATGCTCTTGCCTACCACACGAATCGCATCCCTACCTCCTTCTGAGGTTGCTGACAGATGCCACATATCAGATCCCCTCTTTGTTTCAATTAAATTAAGCAACAAGCCTGATTCGATTAGCACGAGGAAGTCAGCAATCAAGATGTTCTCACAGCAGGAGCAGTGGGTCCTGGGCAGCCCTTCGGCTCGGGGCTCAGGCATACATTGAATTGCCACTGTAGGAACAAGGGCAAGGCAGCACGAGTACTGCACAGAGGAGGAGGGTCTCAGCACACGCTGAGAAGGGATGTTTAAGCCTGGATACCTATAGGCTGCTTTAGATTGGTCTTACAGGCACCACTCGTAGCCACCATGTGTTATTAATATACCCCTTGCCTAGATGGATACAGCCACAAGCCTTAACACACCCATGTCAACATGCATTACGTTTTTAAAAACACATTCATTTCTCTATAACCCAGTGCAGATTTCTGCTGTTGGTGCTATTCATTAGCTGCAAATTGTTAAGGAAGCACTCCTATAGTCAAAGGGAGATAAAAACAATGCGTGACATCTGGAGGCTTTGGCCTTAATTCCATTTATGGGAACAGCTGATGTCATTTTTTTGTTCTGGGAACATACATCCATTTGTTCCAACTACACAGAACTTTTAGAGAGCCACACAAAGATCAGAAAGCCCCAGACATGAGAATGATTCAGCCCCTTGCCAGGGCTTAGGGGGAAGATGTGCAGAGGGCTCTCTCCAAGCTACAGCAGACCTTTCAAGCTGCTCTGCCATAGTATTTACACTGCAGACTCAATTCCCAACAGCACTACATCATCTTGTCTACACACCAGGCGTGTGGCTGGAGGCTCCCACACCCATATTTCTTCCTCACTGAGGAGAAACCCACACACTGGTGCTGCTCAGACATGATGCTGAGCCCTTGTAGCTACTCAGTAGGTTGGCAGAGCTCAGCAGGTGCCAGATGCAGCCTACAACACAGCAACCTTCCTTCCAAGATGCAATACCTCCCTCCTTGAGAATACTCCACTTAAAAAGCAGTGGGGTAACTGAACTCCTCTTCATGTTGAGGAGTAGCACATGGCTTATTTTTCCCCCCAGAACCATCTATTTGGGCTCTCATGAGAGCAACATCCTCCACTTTTATCCAGAGAGGCCACTGAGGTTCCAGATCATAGGCAAGTGCCTCCCATCCTGTCCCAGTTCTCTCCAAGCTGATATCAAGCTACCACACATCAGCTCAAGGGGCAATTCCAGATGTCAAGCAGACATTGGGTGAGCTTGGCCAAAAGGAGACACGAGGAGGGCATGAATTTGTCCTAGGCACAGTTTCCATATAACGAGAGTCCTGCCTGTCTTCTGCACAAGAGTTCTGTCCCCTTCCCACTAGACTCACTGAAGTTGATCTCATCTCCCCATCCTCTCCCCTTGTGGACTCCTACATTCACATATTTTCCCTTATGGACTCCTGTATTCACATATTTTATGCCTGAAGATATCAGCATGTCCCTTACCTCTGTCCCTGCCATGAGCACACAGCTGGGATAATTGCTATGCACTGCTTCACCTACTTTTGACCCTGTTCTCTGCCAGGAGAGCAAAGCCCAAGAAGTCGGTTCCACATCAATACTAGCAAGCTATGGGATAGCAGAAGGGCTTGGCAAAGCAGCTTGCTCCAGCTCTCTCTGGGCAAGGCTTTAGCCAAGTCATACATGCATGGGTGTGCACGAAGGAGAAGCTTTTGGCAGGTGACTACAGCTGCTGAATCCTCTAAGGCACGAACTAGGGAGCGATATTTTGGATTCAGTGCTGGGATGAAGTGTTGAAGGCCTGATTGCAGGGCAGCGCAGATTAGAGGGTTCACAGCACCCACCCCCAGTTCTGCCAGGGGAATCCTTTCCTGGGGTTTGCAATCCAGAAGGAAGCCAAGAAGCCAGCTCCAATTTCCCCTCTTCACTGAAGCATTCTGCAGAAAACCTCAGTCTTGGGGATTAAAGATTTCTCTTATTCCAAACACTTCTGTAATTATTATTTCTACTAAGTCATCACTGGATAAGATGGAACCTTTGAGACATCTACTCCTGCCAAACAGAGCTTTAAGATTGGTCAGTGAGTAAGAAAACAGAGGATTTGGAGTGCATTTTGGGGGGGAAAAATGGGACAGAGGGCAACCAGGAAACAGGACTGGAACACAGATGATGCACGGGTTTTATCCCATTGAGAAGGCAAGGATTATTTTAAGGTTTGAGTTTCAATTCCCCTTTTTATAAGAAACACCACTTGGAAAAATAAAACAGAACAAAACCACTTTCAAACACCCTTCCTGCCTCTGCAGGAAGAGGGGCCCAGCTGGGTACACTTAATGAGAAGTTTCCTTCCCCAAGGGGGGGCTCTCCTGTAACAACCAATTGACTGATGAAAGCAAAAATCTCTCCTTTGCTCCCCAAATTCTCTCATGGGCTCCCCTGTGACTCCCACCCACCACTTGCCAGCTGATGTCCCCACAGATCATCACAGGAGGCATTTATCAGGCTGAGCATCCTTCCCAGGGGATGGCAGGGGCCACTGCCTTTTGAACCATAGCTCCCATGCCCTGGGAGGCAGTTTAATATTCTGGGTCAGTTCCCTATCTCACAGCTGCTCAGCAAATTAGGTTATTGCTTTGAAGATTAAACTGTAGGGAAGTTCCTTTCCACTTTTTCCTCCCAGGACCATGCAGAGAGAAGATTTATAGAGGACTGATAGCTGCTCTGTAGCCTCTCCCCAGCATGAGCAGGGGACCCAGGGACAGATCCAGTGCCACTTTTCCCAGCAGGTGCCCTTGATTCACTCAATTTAAGTCCTAAGCAGCAGAAACAGGTAAGGGATGGCTAGTTTGCAGAATAAATCTGATGCCCAGAGCAAGAGTGACATACAGCAGACAACTGAGTTGCCTCCTGCTGATAACCACACCAAGGCTCTCCCAAACAGCAGCCTACCAGCCCCAAAGCATCCTTTTATGCATGAGAAGACCCCACAGCCAAGTCACCCTCTCTCTCCTGAGAAAAGTCATGCCTCAATATAAAAGTTAAACACAGGGCAAAGCCCTTCCACTGCTACAGAAGCGCTTCACCCCTTGGTGGGATGATAAAGGGAAGATGTTACCACAGCTTTTATTCCACATAGGAGAACATCATACCAGGACATCTCAGAAGAGAAATTTGCCACCCAAAAGGCTGTTCCCATTTTCTCACAGCCTCAGTAATCCTGGAGGGGATTTTCCTAGACATCTAATTTCACACCCAGGAACATTTTCCACTGAGGTCAGCTCTGCTGCCTGTATCTCAAACTTAAGGAGTTAGTTAAAAAAGGGACCAGACATTCAATCCCCTCCATGCCTCTTGCACACAAGTTTGCACTTGCTATCCTCATTCCTTCCCCTCAGGAAAAATCCTGGTCCAAAGGAGACACCAAACAGGAAAATAAACCATTTCTGGGACAACTAGAGAAGTCTTCCCATTGCTCCACCACCATCAATCAAAGTCAGAAGTAACACATGTGGCCCAAAGGCTGCTCTCACAACTGGATGAGGGAAAAACCATTGTATGGGGTCTGCCCTCCACAGACCCCATGCAACATCACACAGCTCATGACCTTGCTCCTGCTGACAAGGGGCTCACAGCTCTTTCCACACACAATTTATTCCATTCTCTTCCATCACAAGCTCTCATTTGGAGTCCAATAAAGGTGCCTAGGCACCACTACTGCTTAACCTCCTACCCATACACAACTTCTCCTGGGGAGGAAGATCCCACTGAATTAGTTTAAATAGCCCATATATCACCCTGTCCACAAGCTTACACTACCACAGGAGGCACCAAGAATTTTCTTAGTTCTTCCTGTGAGCAACAGGAAAAAAATTTCTTCCTAACAGCTGTTGGCAGTAGCTGCTGTTCCTCCTGAAGATGCCACTGCTTAATGGAAAAGAGATGCCTCCTTTCATCACTTTGGCTTCCCTGCTACCCAGGCTGTGGTTCAGTCTCCGCTAATGTCTTCTAAGAGCTAGAAGTGAAGTTTTCAGCATGCATGAAAGTTGTTATTGGTTTTTGGTGTTTTTTTTTTGTTTGTTTGTTTGTTTTGTTTTTAAATATTAAACCAGCAGACAACTTCTTATTAGAAGACTTCTCAAGCAGTGTCCACTATACAAAAGCCTTTGTATTCAAGGGAAAGAAGATTTATTTATCACCTTTCTCCTTACTAATGTTTCTCATAGCCCAGCGGCTTTGCTTGTCTACCCTCCTCCCTTTACAGGGAGGTCTCTACAGTCACCAGCACTAAGCATCATTTTCCCTCAGGAAAGTACACAGAGGGCCAGAACTCAACAACAGATTAGAGAGAAAGACAAAACCTTAAAAAAAAAACACACAAAAAAAAACTAAACTTAAGATCTTCATAAGCCAGATGCCTCTTAGCTGCTGAAGGTCTGGGTGGGTTTTCTACTTCCTTCGCTTTACCCGCCCCATACAGAGCCCTACCAATTTCTGCTTTTCCTACATTGATTACCTTCAATTCAGGCATCCATAACTAAAAAACATAAATAAACAGAAAAAGCAGAAAACCAAAGCTTACCTTCCTGAACAGAAAGTGCATTCCCATTATTCTCAGTCTTCTTTGTCTCATCTTTAGTCTTCCCAGGACGCAGGGAATGGAGGGCATAGCTCTCTCCCTCTCCTCCCTTCCTTGTGGCTCTCATAGGGACTAACTCCATTCATCACCCCCCAACCACAAGCCCTGGAGGAGCAGCTCCTCTCCGCCACCAGGACCAGAAGAAGGCACATACAGGGGAGACCAGGTCCTTTAATGAGGGTGGGGAGGAAGACGACCTCCCCGCCCACGCTAGCCTTTGCTTCCAGCTGTTTCCTATAGGCTCATTTTCACTTGGGGCACTCCTCAGCTCAATGGGTTAAAGCCCAGGGGTCCAACATCCCAGCTTGACCCACAGGGCAAACCAAGAACTATTTGCCTAGTCCATTAGGTGACATTTCTCCTCCAAACCTGGTCAATGAGTGTAAATAGAGATGCACAACTTGGTGGCCTGACGATGGTAGGGGCTGTAGCGAAGGTTTCGCTGATGTTTCCTGGAATTTTCCTGGGTTTGAAAACACAGCTGGGGATGGGGATGGGTTGCACAGCTGATGCTGGCAGCCTGATGGGAACCTGGTTCACCTGGGGAGCGGGGCTACCTCCCCAGCAGGAAAGGGCATTTTCCCAACAACTCCTCCCAATAGCATCTCCCAGGGGTTGGTGAGACTTAGAGAAGTCAGGGTGAGGGATAAAAAAGGAGAAAAGTCTCAAAAAAAAAAATTGGAATTTGTGTCTGTGGGTTGTTCTGGGGACTGTCTGATAGGGAGAGCTTGGAGCTTAAGGTCAAACTGAAATATCTTGGTTTGCTTTTTATTCAGTCCCCTGCTTTTTCATCGTTATCCCTAAGGTGTGTTTTTGTGGGAAGCAACCAGGGTTTCTGACACAGTCCCACACTTCTTTAAAGCACTTCTTCAAAATAATTGCTTGTCCTGGTGTCAGAGCACTTTGCTTTATCCTTTGTCACATTAGTGGGCTCCTGGTAACTAAGGTAGAAAATGGCAAGAAGCCATCTGGGGAAAAATATTACTGGCTGGTTAGTGTTATTGCAGACTCCATATCTAAGTTAGTTTTGCAGCTTTAATCCCAATTTTTGAGGCAAGAAAAAAATATACATCCAAACACTTACTAAGAATAAATGACACTTGATCTTGTTCTGTCATGTTATATGACTTAAGGCTATGTCACACAGCCCTCGTGTTACCAGGTGCAAACATTCATCACCTGTTCCTTACACTGGGTCTGGAAAAAATAAGTGAAAAACATCCTTCAAGTTGGAAAAATGTCCTTAAAGCTGGAAAAAAAATCTTAAAGTTGGAAAGTTATGGCCTTTGCCACAACTGTATTTTATTCTGTCTTTTCATTTTGATCTGCTCAGTTACAGCTCTCAGGGATTCCTACTCCCACTGAGGTCTTTCACTAGACGGGAACTAATTTTCTATTTATTTTAATTCCTCCATGCTTGCTGTGAAGTTGGTGGTCGTACTCAAAGCCCATCATTCATGTTTTGCTCTGAAGATGATGTGACTTTTTTTGTAGAGCAAACTGTGTAAATTATACAGAAGTGCATCCAGACTTGCAAGAGGTTATGAAATGAGGGGATAAAATTATTGCCCCTTCATACAGCTGCTGCAGTGAGCCTGGGAGGTAAACGAAGCCCCTGATTTCTGCAGGTGACTCCTTTTTGGGGCACGTTTCACCCCTGCCTTGACAGCCACCATGTCCTGACCAGGTCCCAGCTACCCAGGAATGAAGAGGGGATATCATCCAACACATTTGCTTTGCAAAATAACTTCTAATTAATGAAATGCAAGCATTCCGCTGTGAAAATAGTTTCCACCCAGCATGGAAATTACCTCAGCTCTCAGACATGCTGCCCTGACAGCTAGGTTGTACTATACATCAAAACTGGTGCCAGCGTTTCACAGCGGTGTGATTGGACTCGGATCAGAGATCAGCTCGCCCATCAAGAGGGATTTCCTCTGGCTGGCCTCGTTTACAAGCACTGATTGGGATCTGCCTTGCCATACCTGGTGAGACATCAATAATTTCCCTGAAAGGTTATTAACACCAAGGAGGGAGCATCCTTCTTTTGAGAGCCTCCTCAATGTAGTGTCTCTGGAAGGTGGATGGCACAGTCACGCATCTCACCAGCTGAGCACCTGAGCTGCTCGTGCATGGGCAGCATGTGGCATCCTTCATCCCACCTTATTTATTGCATAAACCAGAGTTGAATAAACAAATAAATAAATAACTGAACAGAGATGTCTGCTTTCCTGTTTTTGCAGGGGGTCCTCTCCACCTGGACATGAGAATTGCTGTGGGGATAAGGATGAATGGGAGCAGGAGAAGCCCCTTGCCTCTGCTCAGCTCTCTGTTCCCATCAGACGAGCAGGGAATTAATAGTTTTGTGGCTCTATCAGTTTGGAACTGGCTGAGGGTGTAAAAAGTTACACCAAGGAGGAGGAGGAAGGAGTAAAGCGCACACACAGGATGCTCCTGCGTATCCCACCCCATTAGAAAAGCGGGCTAATAACGTTTCCTGTTTTCCATTTTCGAGGCCAGAAACAGCAGTGTTTCCCACTGCCTGTGGGAAATATTGTTATTTGCTCCTGTAGCACGGAGGAGAAATACCCTGGCAGCCCAGAAATGGGTTAGGTGGAGACGTGTTTGGCACCTTCAGCGGTCACCTTACAGACACAGCTCAGATCCACCTCTTTGCAGGGACTTCGCCTTCATGCAGCATGTTCTGCCGAGGCTGGCACTGTCCTCACAGAGATTTAATCCAAAAGTAAGGCAGAGTTTATGCTCATTAATCTTTTTTTTTTTTTTTTTCCCTTTTTTTCCAGTGGATTTGGACAGTTCAGTTCAAATCCATGATCAGGGAAACAATACATTTTTTCTTTATTACCGAGGAAGGAGAGAAACAAGTAGAGGATTATTTTTTTTTTTAATTATTATTATTTTCCTAAAAGTGATTTTCCTAAGGAAATGAGGCCTATTACATTAGCTGTGTGTGGAGGGGGAGGTCAGACAGTCACACTGCTAGGGAATAACCTCTGTGCAATACGCCACATGTTTGTAGTGAAGGCTGGGAGCATACAACCAAGATCTGGGGATGGGAGCAGACAGGGGTTCATTTTCTCCCCCTTGCAGCTGAAGATTTGTGGGATAAAGTCTGAGAATATAGAGCCCAAGTGGGCTTATATTATATAAACTTTTATATATATATATATATATATATATATAAACTTATAGTTTCAAAAATATAACATTCCTTACATGAATATGAATGGGGTGAACAAGATGCTGAGGAGCTCAAACCTTTTATAGAGAACCCATAGAGAGCAGTGAGTTATAGGAAAAATTTCTGCTTAATCCCTTGAATAGTTGGCCATGAGAAGTCAGCCATGGGACACTAACCCATATGACGAGGACAGGCGTTAATCTTTCTGCTGTTCCCTGAGCTCCTTGTTTTCATCTTCAGTTTCACCATCCAGCCCTGGAATGAGTAAATTCAGGTAGATAACTGAAGGATAAGCACTCGAGCACTTAAGAGCAATGCACATTTACAATAACTGAATCATATAATAGCTACCCATGCATCCAAGGCCATAATCTCAAATGGCAGCAGCAGAAGACAAGTTAATAATAGTCATTGTTACATGATTAAATTAGGTAGACAGGAATAATTTTTGCAGGATTCATAATGGTTTTAATGATATTATTTAGTTACCAAGAACAATATATCTTCTCTATTCATGAGTTCCTGGAAATCAAGGATGTTGAGCTGTAAAATATGTTTTTAAAGACAGAGTTGCAAGCTACAGCCTCTCTGGAAGTTAGTTACATGCTATATTGCAGTCCTACAGCTATTGAATTGTGCTCGTGCAGTAAGCAGGATGTCTTGGATGCCTGGAGCAAGACTTGAATGGGAACAGGGGGCCTGTGCATGACATTTTGGGCAAGTTTGGGTTTTGAGCCAGGGTTTATGGAAGGATTTCAGACTGGGTCAAAGCTCAGAGATCACTTGCTTCATTGCTTTAGAGGACACAGTGCTGTTGTGGCATGGTTTGATATTGATGTCCTGCTCCATGGCTTCACTGTGTCCTTGACACATTCACCTGCCGCCCAGCCCACAGGTGGTTTGTGTCTCCCAGGACATTTTGTGGCTGTGTGCCTCTCAGGACACCCTGCACAACATATATAAAACCTTTCTGGCTCACATGGTGACAACGTGGGCTCAAGGCTGGAGGTGGGAGAGGAGCACGATGTACACAAGTGGGCTGGCTCAGGACCACCAGAAGTGGGACGTGCTGAGTACGCTGCACCAGCTGAAACATTTCGTGTCGACAGAGGTATTTTCCTAGAGAATATTTTCAGATTTGTAGAGTGAATTCTCTGCGAACCACATAAAATGCACAGAAAATCTCCAGCTGTAGGGATGCTGCAGTGTGACAGTGCTGGCATCCATCCACATCTTCGCCCTGCTGGGAATTATTTCATGGGGAGGTTTACTATGCAGTGTGGAAATGTAAACCGAAATCAGGGAGGCATACAACAATAACAAAGAGCCGACAGTGAAGCATATTGAAACAGATCTGATAGCTTTTCCCTCCTGCTGGTCCCAGTGAGAGCCTGAATTCTTGGTTGGCTGGAGCTGGGCTGCAGCAGCAGGTACATTGGGCATCTGTTGCTCCACCAGTGTGAGCCCAGCGGGGTGAAAGATGAGAAAAAGCAACTGGGAAGCAGAACAGAAAGTCCAGAAGAGCAGCTCAACATGTCCCCCTGGCGTGGGATCAACTCATGTCCCTTGATAAGACAATCGGGTCAGTGCTGAGACTTAATTACACCAATGTTATCAAGAGGCCAAGCCAACACTTGTGCTGAAAGACCGGGACTGTGCAGGTGAATTCGCACTGCAGGTGGTAGGTAGATAAGTTTAGGCAGCTGAGCACCCACTCTCGAAGAAAACAGCTGAGGAAATCAATAGCTACAAGGCTAAAGACTGGCAAGGAGGACATGAGACACGTGCCCTGACTTCGGAGTACAGCAACCATCTCTCCATGTGGTTTGGAGAAACAGTGGATGGCAGAAACATCTGCGGCTCCCGAACTCCTCCTTTCACCACCTTGTAGTATGACTATATTCTGACAACATTTATCCCACTTAGCAGCCCGTGAGTGAAGACACTCGCCTTTCAGCTCTTCTTGTAAACTCGTACCTTCTCCCAAGAGTAAAATGAATTTGCTTTTGTTATGCTAACCGGAATAGACGTTTGCTCACCCAGCGAGGCTGCTGACTGAATGCGTCAGTGCGGACGTCTCCCCATGCCAGCCTCCACTGGCAGTGGGAGAGGAGGTCACACGAGGTTGTATGTAGATTTGTCATCAACTTTCAATTAGGATAACTGTTCTCTTAATTCCATGATTAGATTTAAGCATATAATCCCAAAGCTGCGTACAATAGGGAAAAGAAAAAAAAAAAATCAAAGGGAGGAAGTCACAACGAAAATGTTCCTGACAACATTTGCAGATGTCTGTTACGCAAGAGGGTGTAACCCTCCCCTGGTGTCACCTGCAGAGGTTCACGAAGCGAAGGATGAGCTGCCATCTGCAGCAGTTTGCAAATTCAGGATGCCCTAGCATTGTTAGTTGATTGCGAATCAAGGTTACAACACAAAGTGCGGGGTGTTTTTTTAATCTGAATTCAGCCAAAAAGTCTTCGTATTCTCGGGGGCCAAGAGATTTGTCTCTGAGAAAAAAGAAATGAGAGAGATAGCTGCAGTTATTAACTGCAAAGTCCTTGCAGCGTCATCCAAAATGAGCAATTTCAGCAGTGTTTCTTTTTGAATGAATAACATTATCTAACTTGTACGTCTTAAGAGCTTCCCTTTTCCCCATATATATCTTTTAGGGAAGACAAAATAATTTACAAGGAGACAACAGTCAGCAAGTGCTGTGAATACCTCTGTGCTAACTCTGCCCCTGAATTCGTTGGGGTTATTTGAAATGTTCAGACTGGAGGAGGCACTGGAAAGGTGAAGGCTCTCATCTCAGAGGGTGCCACAGGGTAGCTGTTGGAGGCAAAAACAGAAATTTTGTGGAAATTCGGCAAGTATCACACACATCTCATCCCACCACACTCCATGCTGGAGTGAACTGGGGACGGGGCTGGAGCTGAACTTCCAACCTCAGCCCTGCGGCTGCGTGCTGGCTGTGCCTGCTCCCTCTCTCCTGCTGGATGAATGTTATCATGCATTGGGTTTATTCAGCATTATTAAAAGAAAACATGTAGAAAAAAAAGGAAGCACAAGAAAGAATAATTTGTCAAGCAAATTTGGACCTGCCATTACAGTCCCACTTGAGAAACGCTCAAGGAGGCAGCTAAAAGCCCTTCAGGTGGCAACGACAAAAGCTCTTTTGTGATGTCCCAGAAAGCAGTGACCACAAAAAATGTTACATAAGGTTGAGAAATCTGACAGCATTTCTGTTTGGTGGCTTATTAATCTTCTCGCAAACAACAATCACATTCCATTTCTCTCCACTGCTTTTCTGTCTCTATTAAGGCTCTTGCGATGGCCTTATCTCTCCAATTTATTTCTGAAATAACACATATCAATCTGATAAGCAAACAAAAGGAAGTGCTGTCCCAGGGGGATGGAGGACTGCAGAGAACATCTCCAGCACGTTCTCTGGTGATCAGATAGCACAACCAGGTCTGAAGACTACCGCACCCCACAAGGTCTTTCTACAGACTTTGGCATCCTTTCAGGGAGGCCTCAGGAAAATGAAGAATAACTGCTCGGTGACACCTGATCACCTGGTTGAAAACATTGTCTTCGGCCAAACGACCGAGTTTGTCTTTGCTTTACATAATCAAGCAACCTGGCAACAAATCCCCCGTCTGAATGCCCATCTGAGCTAATCTGCAGCAACCAGCCCTCATGGCTGCAATCCGATCTTGGGTAAATCTTGAGGTTTCTCGGTGATTTTGCTGGAGTCGAGTCATTTTCTGGAGTTCAATGCCCATTACCTGCTTGAAAGCATGGGACCGAACCTCATCCTGTAGTTATATCTTGCAGTTTTGACCTGCTGTGCCACACCTTTCCAATAAACAGGGTTTTTGTAGATTTGGGCTGATATGGGAGGATGCTTGGCTGAAATAACTAATTTTCACCCCTCTTTTTCTTGCTCCACACTAGCTCTGGTATTTTGTTCAATACCAACCCACAAAAACATTTATTTATTTATTTATTTATTTATTTTTTACCTCCCCATCATTTCATGGCCCTCGTGAGCTTGGCCTTGTTTTGTGCAGGGCAAAGCTCTCCTCGTGAGGAGGAGAGGGATTTCTGTCTTAAATCACACGTGGCTGGAGGTCACAGCGTGCGGCACGGGTCCCACCCCGCTGCCTCTGAAGCCCCGCAGGAACCACGCTGTGTCTAGGAAATGGTATCTCCACCCCCTAACTCTGAGGCCATCACGGATGGAAAATCACAAATGCCATAATGAATAACCACAGGGCTGAGGAAAGCTCCCAGCGGAGGCAGGCTCCACTGCTGGTTGATTAGTCCAATCATTAGGGTGAATTTAATGCCATCTCTGAAATTCTGTTCCCTGTCCCTCCTGCCTTTGTTTAACCCAGAGCTGAAGAAGACACGCTTCTCCAGACGAAGAAGCTGGGATCAGGCTTCCTTGCAGATGAGTTTTCTGTGCTAATGATGCTGTTTTGTGCTAATTTTTTTGGTTCTTCTCCAGGGAGGATGACAAGAGCCAGAACGGCAGGGCAGGGCAGCACAGCACACCGTGCCTTGTGCCTGGAGTAGAACACAGAAAAGGAGATTTTCTGGGTCTCCATGGGTCACTTTGCTATTCTCCCAGCAGTAATTAAAGCCAGGCAAAGTGGAATGGGAAATGAAGCCTCAGTTTTTCACAGCGGATGTGAAATTCTCCGAGGGCAGTGGAGTCCTCTCTTGCTTTGCTTCTTGAGATCAAAGCTAAATGTCTTTCTGTAAGAAGTGCCCCAGAAAAACACAAGCTATCAGTCTCCTCGCAGGGCTAACAGGGTGAAATGGAAAGGTCTGGGCTATGCAGGAGTTCAGGTCTTCCTAATTTAATAGTTTTGCCCGGTTATGATTTTATTGATTTAAGGAAAGTAGCAAAGAACATGTAAGCAGCTTATTTCCTGACACTGTCCCACAAATCAGTCTGAAGGTTAATTTTCATTCATGAAAAATATCATCTTCAAACAGAAATAAAACCAAAAAAAAAAAAAATAATAAGAACAGGATAAAATCAGGGAAGACTACTCTTTTGTGTGCAGGCTTGCGATGGGCTCTGGGGACCTGCTTCTTGCCTTTCAGATCTTGTTTGTACTCGCAGATTTGGACAAAGTTTTGTGGAGACCACATAGCTCAGGGGCAAGCCTGCAGGCACGAGGCTTTGGAAGGTGAGGTAAAGCACCAAAGTCCTGCCAAGATGGACTCGGTCTCTTCCAATCCCAAAGGATCTGTCTGCTAGGGTATTGGAGTCACAGCTCCTCCCAAGGTAAACATCAGATGAGAAAAGTGAAAGGATGCCAAAGCTTGCCCTTAGACTGATAGAGGAGGGTTTGAAAAGGGTTTCCTCACAAGTTTGCTTCAGGTTTCCATCACCACAGCTACCTTAAAGGAAGGGTGACCTGAAAAATCATTCAGCACTGCAGGCCTAATAAAATAAAATAAAATAAAATAAAATAAAATAAAATAAAATAAAATAAAATAAAATAAAATAAAATAAAATAAAATAAAATAAAATAAAATAAAGTAAAATAAAATAAAATAAAGTAAAATAAAATAAAATAAAATAAATTGGGTTGGGAGAAATTACCTTTGTTGGGGCTGGCCTCTAGAGGAAGCTAGGAGTGTTGGAAAGGCAAGAAGCCCTCTGGACTTGTCAGGAGAGGCAGTGTTCGGGCACATGCAGAGTGGACAGGAGGTCCAGAGCAAGGAGGGAAGCAGACAGGTGGATTATCAGATATCAAAGGGGTGCATTTAGGAACCACATCATAGCCACATCTGAAAAAAAAAAAAAAAAAGATTGCCAGTTTGTTTTTTTGTTGAAAATAGATGTGTAATGGTCAAATCCCAGAGGGCCCGGGCAGCATGTCAGCAGTTTTAGAAATTCATGGAATCAGATGAATTTCACAGCAAAAGCGCTGCGATGCGAGCTCAGGTCAGGGAGAGCCCAGGCGAGAAAAAACACAACACTTCCCTCGTTCATCCATTACCTTTCCAAAGCAAAACAGCAACCTTCAGGAAAGCTTGTGCAGCCTTGGCAGCAGCGACCAGAGCCCTGATGAAGAAGAAGGTTTTACAAATCCTCCCTTTTGCCATGGAGACCCTCAGCCTTGTGGAGCAGCAGAAGATGGCACGGCTGCAGGCTCCTGATGGTCAGCATCTCCGTGGCATCAATGAAAAAAAATCCATGCCCAGCAGCAGCTGGACAAATTATCTATATTGTCATCTTTCGCCCAGGACTCAGCAAATGACTCCCCCAGCCCTCTCCAGCCATCAATGCTTTTTAGTATTTAGTATTTAGACTCCCCAAACTGCCCGCCATCCTCCAGTCCTGCTTTCAGCACAGTCTTCCCTTTCCTACTTTCCATTTCCCTCCCCCCACCATGATCACATCAGCCCTCTGGTCACCAAAAGGCAGTGGGAGCCTGGGTTCTCATGTTTCCCACCCCATTCCCCCATTCCCAAAGCCCTTCCCAGTGCCCCTCTCCGTGAGGCCAGCCCATGCCCACGGGTCACTGCTGTCTGTCTGCACGCTTGGCCCCTTCAAATGCATCCTCACTGCGTGGCAATAAAAGAAGCAATAATTTTTCTCTATTGCAGAATTCCTTCCTTTGTCATTTATGACTTCCTTGCTCTTTGGGTCATCTGAAAGGTTTTATCAATGGTGAATGTATGTTTTCTTCAGGTCGTTAATCCAAATGCTAAATAGCATGGAAATGCTTTCTGCCCAACCCCAGTGGAAACACAGCAACTGTATTTATTACTGCATTTATAATTACCCTCTGAATCCTGTTAATTAGCTAGTTTGCAAACCATTTAACAACTTCTGCACACTTTACATTCTAACTCTTATTCAAATTAAAAACAGGACTAATTTGAAGCGCCATTTTCTGAAAAAATGTTGACAAAACCTATAAGATCAACACTGTTCCAGTTCTTTAAAAAATCTGCAATCCTATTTTTTAAAAAAGACACAAAATTCACTTGATGGCATTACTACTTGGCCTCAGTTTTGCTACCCTCCTTTAATTTCCTTCCTCTATTAATTATCCTCCTTTAATTTATTGCGTCCTGTGTGAGATTCTGTATTATTTTGCCTGGGACCAATGCCAGGCCAACAGACTTACTCTTTCCTAGGATATCCCATTTACCTTTTGAAAAACATAGTTACAACATTAGCTGGACTCTCATCTTTCAGAACCACCCAAAACAACTGAAAAAACACATCATTAACGTTCCAGAGACCTCCTCGGGCGGCCCTTTTAAAACTCTTGGGTGCAGTTATCTAGATGCAGCCGTGTCGAGAATTAATAGCTGCTGCCCAAGCCCCCCTTAGGGGGTTACTTTTGGAATGGAAAGCATTTCACCATCTCGGCCGTGATTACATTATCTGGCTATTCCCAAGTACAAAGCAGAAATATTTATGGAACTTTTCTGCCTTCATTATTATTAACACTTTTTTTTTCCATTCTCAGTACAATTGCTAACTTATTTTGGCTTTCAATGTCATTTAAAGACTCCCCGTTGTCCTCAGCCCTCCTGGCCATTGATCTCTCTGCACATCCTTTCTCTCTTGTCCTCAATTTCCCCCACAAGACACATAAGGTGCTCCATGGACTTCCAGCAGGGGGATGCTGATCTGCTCCCCCCGGGGACATCACTGCACCTTTCACCTCTGAGCTCTGGTAGGGTCGCCTTTAGCTCTCTGTTTTTTTACCTATGGCCATACAAACACCATCCTGCACAAGGACCTACAGTGCCATGGCTACAAGAAGCTTTACAGGCAGTCCCAGAGCCATCCATCAGGTGGTCAGAAGAACCATCCTCACTGAAGAGTTGAGAAGGCACATCTGGGAAGGGACTTTTTAGCCATAAATCATAAAAAGACTACCAGAGCTCCAGCAGCAATTGGGCAGCTTAACGGGAGAAGCTCTGTTATGCATTATTAAATACAAAGAAAAAAAATTACCCATTCTTTACCCATTCTTTATGGGTAAAGAAGTTGGTTGCAAGCCACTGGAGGCAGGAGAGTGGTGTGTCCCCATGGTGGCCCTGCTCTGATGGATGCTCCTTGCTGAACATCTCCTATGGACCAGTGCTACCAGCTGGAGCCCTGACCTTCTGGCTGCTTGCTCCCAGTTTGTCCAACTCACAGTGTGTGCCCAGGGTAAATATCTGCCACTGATTTCTACTTCACACTCCAATTTGGAAAATTATATATCCGAAAGAAATACAAACGCTGTGCTGGGAAAAAATGGAACTGATTCATGCTCAGTGTTCAATACACAAGTAGGCTTGTTATGAGTAAACAAGGTAAGACCTTGGATGTTAAAAGGGAGGGTTTATTTCTGTTCGAGGAATATCTGATCAAGCCGGCAACCAAATTAGCTTCAAAGGCCCTGGGAACATTTGAAGTAAAAATCTTTTTATACATAGGCACTGTTCTCAAATAATGGCTGCTGTGAGTAAATAGAGTGCCTGGGCTTTCTCAGTCCATCTCTTTTATATATATGTCCATCTATTTATATAAAGTCCATCTCTTTTTATATATATTTATATATTACATATATATATATGCAATGAATTTCTGTGGATAATATATAGAAAGCCCTATTCCTCATTTATATTTAAACTCCTTAAAACGCTCATATTATTATTGTAAGAGAAAAGGCACTGTAGGCTTGTGTTTGATTTTTATTTTTTTATTTTTTTTTCTGAGCCCTTTAAAGCCCAGGTGAAGTGTGTAGAGCTGCCTTGCCTCTTGTACAACCCTTCAGCCATCTCGGCCCCTCTCTGGCTCACATTAAAGCAGTCCAGAGCCTCCCCTTGTAGCATCCTTCAACCCTGGCTTTTGTGAACACGAAGGAAAGAGATGCTAAATGAACAGAGAACAAAACAACAGCCTAAGACAAAGTCACACAAAGAGCTCTCGTACGGTTGCTTTGTCGAAGAAGCAGTTGGCTGCCAGAATATTCCCTACTACCCTCGAGTTGACCATCACACCAGAATTTGGATGTGTATAACATTATTTTTTTTATGTGATTTTCTAAGTTTTATTGCCGTTGCTGCTCTTTCTGTTCTTAACATGAAGTACATGAAATACAGGGCTCCTCAGTCTTCAGCTTTGCTATGGTTTCTTACAATTAGGACATCTGTGAAAGTAGAACTAAAGCAAGAATGAAATTGCCATAATAAGAATCAATTTCTATTCAGTGTATTTATAAATCTTTGTTTCAGCTAAATCTTCATTTATTCAGAAGTCCCCTTTAGCAGAAGAAAGCTTTTTTATTATTATTATTATTAGCATAGCTCTCCTTTCACCTTAGGGACAAGAAAACTTTCCATTCACATCAAAGCCAGAGCATGGCTAGAAATATCACTGCTTCTGCTTCTAATGCTAACAAAAAGCAGAGGGGAAGGTGCACGATACAAAACCAGAGGAGAACAAAAGAGAAAACAGCAGCTCAGAGGCTTCCTGAGCCAAAAACGAGGTCTTGGGGTTTAAGTCTTCAAGGGTATTTTTATTACCTTAATTTTCCTACTCATTCACCCCGACCAAAAAAATAAAAATAAAAATAAAAATAAAAATAAAAATAAAAATAAAAATAAAAATAAAAATAAAAATAAAAATAAAAATAAAAATAAAAATAAAAATAAAAATAAAAATAAAAATAAAAATAAAGAAAGCTACAGGGCAGGTTGAAGAGATGGGGCACCCTGCCAGGACATCTTGCTGATGGGGAGGAACAGACAGGAAAGATTTTCCCTGGGAGGAGGTAGGTCCAGGAGAAGGTTCCTGTTTTTTGGCACAGCTAGCACTGCAAAACCCGAAGGGGTCTTTGGTGGGGAGTCCACTGAACACATCCTCACCAGGCAGCAGGGAGGAGATCTAATGGAGGGGACATCTCCACTGAGCTCTGTGGAAGAGGGAAGAGTCTCTGTCTAATTTAGCATCCTGACCCAGGGAGAGGGTGCCTTGTGGGTTCGGAAGGACCATGGTGAGGGTGAGCAGTATCCTCCTGGTCTTGTTTCCTGCGGCTCCTAAAGGAAAGGTCACCGGATTGTTGTGACGAAGGGGGGGCTCAGCTGGGCGGGGGAGGATTCAGATCTTGGCTGGCACAAGCTCCCTGCACAAAGCTTTTCTAACAGGGAAAAGTCAGAAACAAATACCAGGCAGTTAAGAAACCCAGTGTACAGAGCAAACATTTCCTCCTTTCGACCTTCCCAGCAGAGAAGCTCGAAGAGTGAAATGAAACGGTGGCTGTGCAGGTGTTTGCTCCTCTGTTAGCATGCAAAGATGAAAGAGGTGTTGAGGCTGTAAACATGCAGCTCCGTAATGAGCTGGTGGCTTAGATCAATGTGCAAAACAGGGAGACCTTACACATGTGGCTACCAGCCCAAAGAGTCCCGAACAAGACCTTCAGATAAAACCCAGCCTCTGGAAACGTGGAACTGATGTGCTGGGAGGTGTTCTCTGCTGCAATCACTCCGTGATAAGCCCCTTGTCCACCTCAGAGTTTGAAACAAATGCAAAGGAAATAAATGTTCAAACCCCTTTGCAGTGTTTGACAGCCACTCTGTCTCCAAATCTCATCATGGACAGGACTCTGAGCCTCTTTGTCAAGCCAAGCAGCACCTAAACTGCAGCAATTTTATGTTTAAAGGCTGGTCAAGGCCAGAAGAAACTCAGGACTACATTTTCCCTGCTTTGTTGGTGGGGCTGGAGCTCATTCCACCTCAGTTTGGAGAGAGAAATGGCTGGCAGGGCAACTTCTTTGCCTCCATTGAGACGCTAAATCTTGGTTTTCTTGCGCTGTCTTCCCTGGATCTGAACCCCCAGCATTTGTGGATGTTCTGGGAAAGTGGCAAAAGACATCTATTCACAATAGGATTGCTGGAGACAGCTGAGGGATGGTTTCCTGGAATGATGGAAAAGGCTTCTTTGTGGATATCTGGCTGGAGTGCTTCTATTTGAGTGATGATTTGATTGCTCCTGGGGTTTTGCTGAAACACCAGTTATATGCTAAGTAAGACATGCTCACCCTCATACGAGCATGCTTTAGTATTATTTGAATAGAAAGAAGCTGGTGAATACTAGGGCTGAATAAAGGCAACAATACGTGGCCGAAGGCAAGTAGATTTGGGTTGGGGAAGGGCACGAATGAGATGTATCCTTTCCTTTTCATTTTAAAGGTTTAAAGTCATGGCCCAGGATGTTGATAGAGTGCAATGTGTCTCTGAGGTGAGATGGAAAGTGCATCCTGGGCTTCCCTGCAGGACACGGAGGCAGAGGCATATCCACAGGCAGGTGCTCTCAGTTTAGGTATTGCCTGTGGTTAGTGCTTGGGGGTTTCTCTTGTCCTACAGAGAGTTTCAAGCAGGCTGCTCAAAGCAGTGAATGTGGAGCTTTTCTGCATCTGAAATTGGGGAATTTTCCTGCTGGCAGGGAAAAGGAGGGACTCAAGTGCTCAATTAAAAATGCCTGCATGTCACCTGATCCCACTCTTTTATTTTCTTGCCTTCTCTGGTCCCATTTCTTGCTCCTCTCAGCATCAAATACAAGTGAGCCACGTCCTCCCTCCTTGCCACAAGCAGGTCCCACTCTGTCCCATTCTCTGCCTCACTTCTTGTTGAGCTGCTCATCCTTCAGCTCAGCCAAACCCAAGCTCATTGGGGTCAGGTACCTCTCTTCATCCTGAGCCCATCACCCCAACGTCACCCTAGACCTGGTCCTCTCCATTCAACCCCACACTAAGGCTGTGTCTCAATCTTACCACTTTTGCTACTTGCAACCTCAAAAATCAGTCTTCCCTTTCTGTTTGAGGAAGAAATCAAAGACCTTCAAAGATATTCAGAGTCAAAGGTTTGCCCCCCATCTCCTTCTGTGCCTCAGTGGATAGGAACTGCCTCTTGTCTGGCCTCAGTGGCAACATCTTGCCCTCCTCCAGGCAGTGTTTCCAGGAACATCCTTTGGGCACAGCCCTGCTGCTCCCTCTTTATGGCCCCCCATGGACCTCCTAAGCTCCCTCTCCTTGCCTGGCACCACAAGAGGACTGCTCTCCCTTTAAGGATGGCTGACCCTCAAGCTGTCCAGAAGTTTTTGGCCAAAGATGGCAGATTTGGGCACAATCCCCTCACCCAACCATCCCCATGCTATCCCCACACGTCCCCCTTTTCCCTCCCCCACCGCCGTGTCCACCAGGATCCAGCCAGCAGACAAACAGCCCCTTTATGAAAGCAAAGAGGGAAAGCCAGCAGCAGCTGCTTTAAATCTGTTGTAATGCTGGCGGCAATTGCATAAGGCCGAGGTTTTGTTGATGTCCCCACCCCATTCCTGAGAAATATGTAATTTATTTTAGTGTCGCTGTGCCCACTGCCCATGCCCTCAGCACATTCGCGGCGCGGGAACCACCCGTCCACATTTGCAGCGCGCTGCCAGCAAGTGGCAGCATCAAAGCCCGTCTCTGGATTCACTTCTCCCCCGACACAATCCCACAAAAAAGAGGCGAGATTCAAAACAGCCTCCTCAGCCCGGCCCGGCCAAGTTCCTTGTCGTGCCCTGGACGTGCAGAGCTCGGTAAACAGATGGGTCTCACCATGCCCAGGGGATCAGTGGCTCTAGGCCCTGACGGAGCAGCAAGTTTCGAATTAAATGACCCTTCAGCAAGAGGGGCAGCCCCCAGCGGCTCTCGGCTGCTAGCAAGATGCATTGCTCAGCCCGAGGCATGGCAGAGTGTGGACCTGTCCCTCTGCTTTGCATTACGGATTTCTGGAGAAACAGCTGCCTGAGGTCCTGCCTTGACTGCAAAGTCAGGTCGCACGTCCCCAGCCCGAAATCTGCCTCCTTACAGACCCCATCACACGTTGGGTTGCAGATTGGAGCAGAACCAAGATGCTTTCCCATGTACCTTGCCCAGGTTTGGCCGTGGCATCCCTCCATGGAGAACATGAAGGAGCCAGTCATGCCACAGGTTGTCCTCTGCTACCTGACATTGCTGGTCATCTTTCTGCCCAAGAACATTTTTCAGTGGGAGAAAAAAAAAAAAAATCAGAATTAAAAAATTATGTTGGTATTTAGAGCCCCGTCTGCTATTTTTGTGGGGTGAGCTGCAGGAGTGATCTCGTGCATGTCATCCTGTAACTAAGCATAACCTCCCCTTGGGAATCAGGTCTGCAAACAGTTTGGGGAAAGGTGGGACCTGTACTAGTGAGAAAATAGTGCTGGGAATATCTTGCATTTGTAGAGCAAAGAAGAGTTTGTAATTTTTTGAGGCATCATGAAAGGAAGTCAAGAAGATCTCCCCAAAACTAAGAACACTAATAATCTAAAGGAAGGGGATCCCAGGATTTCCTATGTTGTAAACCCCATGAGGACTGCAGGGAGAAAAAAAAAAAAAAAAAAAAAAGAAGAAGAAGAAAAAAATACAACAAAAAACCCTCTCCCGGCATCTCAAATCCCTGAGCACAAAGAAATGATGTATTTCTTAGCATTTTGCCCTGCCCTGTGAGTTGCAGGCGGACTGGGAGCACGTTCATTTTTCAGGAAAGGATTGCCAGCTTAGAACAGATGAAAAATATTGAATGAGAAAATTTGGCATGCTCCAAATCTGCCGTTCCCATATGGACATTTTCCCCGGCCTCCGTTCCCAACTCTTTGGGGACTTCAGTCCCATTCCAGGCACTAAACACCTCAAAAAGGGGTAATGAAGTGCTCAGGACTGTAATGCTTAAATCCCTGGTAAGATTTATTTCCAAATGTCTCATTCAGAGCTACAGAGGGGATTTGTAACCATGCCAGGAAATAAATCCACATTCCCTGAGCCCCAACAAGTTTTCTCAACCACAATATAATTCATCCTATCTCCCAGTAGGGACATTTGGAGGCTTTAGTTTGGACTTCCTGGGCAAGACAGATTTTTGATCCTCAAAAAAAAATATATTAAAATTTCTTTCAAAGACTAGGAATTCCAAGCTGCAAGTTTGAAATCTCTCAATGATATTTTTTATTTTTATTTTTTAATTTCAGCATATTGGGATTTAAAAAATATAAAAAATTAGTAATTTTTACTTCACAGTGTCTTTCTTCATCCTGTTTTGACTTGGTTTAGCACAGAAGTCAAAACAAAATGGGATGACAAAGTCTGAATGCAGCTTCCCCCTTGCTCCTCCCTCTTCCCAATGGAAATGCTGAAAGGAAAGCCTTCATCTTCCTCCGTGACGAATGCTGTCGGACCCAACGTGCCCCTGAGAAGCCACGCTGGTCCTGCGGGACTCCCCCTGGAGCCACCAGCCCTTCTGCTGGAGCACGCTTCCGATATTTCCTCTGGCTCTTCCCAGCCTTCACATCCCTACTGAGAAAGGTGGCTTTTTTCTGCCGGTGTTTTGAAAGGATTTTGGATCAGAAAATAGAGGGAGGCTTCCTCCTGCCTCGGGGGATTCACAGCTGGCTGGGAGGAGAGGTGACATGAAAGAAGTGCATAAATTGCTGGACGTCTCTGGGAGGGCAGGCTGGGAATCCCTTCCTTCCCTGTTTTCATCATATCTAGAGAAAGGGAGGAAAAAAAAACCCACCCAACTCAGTCAAAAGGCAAATAGAACACCTCATCAATTTAAAATGTGTTATTACAATGCCTAATTAAGCTGTGGAACTCATCACCAATAGATATTATGCAAGCTCAGAGGTTAGCAAGATTGAAAAAGAAAAAAAAAAAGAACAGAAAAGAAAAAAGAGATGGAAAGAAATTGGCATTTATCTGGCTAATGGAGCATCTTCAGCTATGTTAGATTGGTTTGAAAAGGATATCAATTCTCGTACTGCAGAGCACAAACAAGCTACCAACAGCCCATTAGGATGAAACTTCCCCTGTGGGAAAATTGCATAATTTATCAAGTGTAGCGTTTCTTACATCTTTCTTTGAAACAGCTGGAAATGATTAATGTCAAAAGCAAGATCTGGAGGAAGATTGGCCACTGGTTCTGGCACGCTTGGAGTTTTTGTGTCACCGAGTAATTAAACCTCGGAGGATTTCGGCAGGCCAGGACAGAGTTAAATCATTCTCGTATAATTTAGGGACTTCCCATCTGGGTGCAGAAAGGAAAATTGCATCCTCCAAAGGCTTATCCCTGGAAAAAAAAACAGGCCCTCTGAAACATGCGGGACCCTTGTATAGCGTGGAAGTAGACAGAAGGCAGTTTTAGGAAACGTTTCAGCGCCAAAAGGCAGAGCCAGAGCTATGTGTGCTCGGATTCCCAGAGTGACTGCTGTGGTTGCCTTGGTGACAAAACGATATAGTGATTACAACTCGAGAGGATTTTAACCCAAGGGAGCAATCTGACAGCAGAAGAGAGAGGTTGCTCTTAGTCATAAATATAAGGAACTGTGACGATCTTTGTGTTTTCCCGGCCATAACAGCCCTATAAATTGGATAAAAGAGCCGGTGACATCCACCAACAAAGGTGTTAGCTCCATTAGCAGTGGTAGCGGTCAGGAACCTTCCTGGAAACCATTTTAGTGTCTCTTGTCTTGCCCATCAATTGTAAGCAATTTGGGACAGGGCCTGTCTTTCCATCCTATACACAGCACTTAGCTCAAGCCGGGTCCACAACTGGTACTTTGAGTTTCTGCACTAATACGGATAATAAAAGCAGACAAAAGAAATTACAAACTTTTTTTTTTTTTTCTTGTTTCCTGGAAAAAGTGCTTCACTTCTGATGTAAAGGTCCTCAGCTAGACAAAAGATTCCCTGATGTACCCTGGCCACAGGAACTCGTTGTGCACCCTGAGGGGAGAACCTGGGATGGGATGGGAACTACCATGAGCTCATGCAGTTCAGTGGTGCAGAAGGCCCACAGAGGGACAGCTTTCAGTGATATTGCCCAAACTAAGGCTTTTCTAAACTGAAATATTCAGGTTTTATTTTTTTCATTTGAAAAATCTAGTTTTCCAAGGGGAAAAGTTTCATGGTAAGTCATGAACAAGTTGCTACTGCCCTTGCTTCTGTTGTGTTTGTTTTTTTTTGTTGTTGTTTTTGTTTTGTTTTTTAAACAGAAGCACCCAAGGTACAAAGCTGCCTTGTGTTATTGAACCCAGTTGTCACAAAACTGCATCTCATGGAATTGATTTTCTTATTGAAATGTGAGAACACAGATCTGGAGCAACACAGCGAGCCCACTACCAGAGCTTCCATGGGTCCTTACCTGTGAACCCGTGTCACCTCATACCGAAGGGGAAAATATATATACACATACACAGTTCTGGGACCATAATGACAAAAATGAAGCAGTAAGTACAAAGATCCTACATACTCTATCAAAACAAAAACAAAAACAAGCTTATGGGCACCTAATAGTGTTACAACAAATGAGTACAGCTTGTCAAACACCAAGAGTTTTCACCAGGATCCATCCATCCAAGGTGTAAGCCCATGACAAAGTGTGAAGATTCCGGTTTAATTTAAGCCAAATATACCAAAGTTTCGGCTGTGAGCAAACAGGCACAAGCAAGCACTATTTTCACACACACACACACAAAAAAACAAACAAACAAACAAAACAAAATAACAACAACAAAAAAAAAAACTGCAGCTTGGTGGAACTCAATATCTTTGATTTTGATCAGGACAAAATGATCTATAGCTTCCTATTGATAAATGTAAGGGGGTGTCCTGGTTTCAGTTAGAACAGAATTAATTTTCTTCCTGGTAGCTGGTGGAATGCTGTGTTTTGGCTTAGGATGAGAAGAGTGCTGATAACACCCCAATGTTTTAATTGTTGCAGAGCAGTGCTTATACCAAGCCAAGGACACCTCAGCCTTTTCCTCTGTCCTGCCAACAGGCAGGCTGGGGGTGCAGTAAGAGCTGGGAGGGGACAGACCCAGGACAGGTGACCCAAACTAGCCAAAGGGGTATTCCATACCATCTGACGTCATGCTAAACAATATATAGGGGTGGCTAGCCGGGGGGAGGGGGCCGGACTGCTCGGGGTTAGGCTGGGCATCGGTCAGCGGGTGGTGAGCAATTGCATTGTGCATCACTTGTTTGTACATATTATTAGTAGTAGTACTATTATCATAATTATATTATTATTATTATTATTATTATTATTATTATTATTATATTATAATATTATATATATTATAATATTATAATATTATAATTATAATTATAATATATAATAATATTATAATTAAATAATAATAATAATAATAATAATAATAATAATAATAACAATAATAATGATAATAATAATAATAATAATAATTTTCCTGTCTTATTAAACTGTCTTTATCTCAACTCACGGGCTTCACTTTCCATTTCTCTCCCCTGTCCCAGAGAGGGAGGGGGGAGGGTGAGCGAACGGCTGCGTGGTGTTTAGCTGCCGGCCGGGTTAAACCACGACAGGGGGTTCCAAATTGCTGGAGGACAATGAAATGCAATATTCCAGCTGTCCTCCCTGACCCAGGAGCTCTAACCTGCTGACCTGTGCAAATGGGAATGGCCCAGTCTGCAATGGTCATCTTTCTTCCACCATTTATCAAGTCATCCCCTCCTTGACTCTGAACATACCGAACCAGTTAGGCCTTCAGATGACCAAATTTTGATGTCCCCTTTTTCCCCTGTCCCCTTGTTTGTGCTAGTCAGGAATTTCTCAGGCTTAGGTAGTACTTTTTTCACATCACGTAAGGGCCTGTTTGCTTTCCCTCTTTGCTGCAGCCTCCCCCACACACTGAGTCATTCCTTCCACTTCTCCCCAAAACTTTGATGTAAAGCCAAATGTCATGAGCCTGCTGAAAAGCCCATCCTCTTTTATGGCCTTTCATTTTCTCAGGGCTCACGGTGCCACTTAAATGAGAAGGCAAAGTCACGTGAAATCCTGTGGTGCCTGCATAGGAGTCCACTTTGACTTGAAACTTCGGACTCCTCGACAAGGAGAGGATCACCCCAAGGTGCTCTTACCTGCGCAGGACCTCGTGCTCAGAAATATCAAATACAGCCGACTGCACTAATAACATTAGCATGGGCACCTACTTCAGATAAGTAGGACATTTAATTCCCATTAACGCTGAGCTAATTAGAGCATGGTGAACAACAACAACAACAAAAGAAAACAAAATCTTTACATTTGTGTAAAACTATTTATGATCACCCTTAAAAATATAGGCCATCCTTTCCTTCCTCGGGCTCAAAGGAGGGTGTATATTCATTGACTAGAACAACCAGCAGCAATCCTCAAGATTTCATCTTTCATCTTTCGTTCAGGGATAAATTTATCTACAAAGAAAAATTGGTAGATATTCATGAATGCAGACAAAGACAGCCACATTAGTCAGAAAGCCTGCATTGCTAAATACAGTATGTGCACTAAGAGTGACCTAAATATCTATAAAATTACCCTGACTAATTTCAAGCAAGAAAAAGCTACCCAGAATTACTTTAATTAGCTTAAAAGGATGCTGTCAGCCACTTTCTCACAGCAGATTTAATACTCTATGTTATTCATTGTACACATAGCATCCCATGGTAGGAAAACAAAGTGCCGGTCTACTCATCACTGTTAATATTACCACTACTTATTCTTATCCAGAACTCCTTAGGAGGTGTAGTTTGTGCTCCATGGTGTGCTCCATCTGTTTGCCCCCCAATGTGTTTTAAAGCCACTTGTCAATTCTAAGAAACAGGAGGAGAGCTAGCTCTGATTAAATTCCATGTTATCTTCCAGAAAAGCCCAGGTGCTGTTGACTGCTCAGCACCAGGGTGGATTAGACCTCAGCATCTCAAGCCACGTTCACTGAAAACAAGATTTTGTGGCTTTCTTGGTAAAGTTTGGGCTGACTTGCCCAGCACCACCTAGGAAGCTTATGGCAGAATTTGTGTCTCCAGCCTAAATTAAGAGATCTTGCCCTTCACAGTGCTGGGTTCACATTGTACAGACAACCTTAAGTCTCACTTTTGAGCATTCAACTTTTGGCTAAAATGGTGGTCTTTTTGCTAGCAAGGATTCTTTGACACAGAAAAGAGATGAAAATGTCTATAAAATCAGGAGGGGCCTGGGGAAGGGCAACTAGGAATAATGGTACAAGAATGAGGGACTGTCCTTTGAAAATGCCTCGTGACAGGTTCAAGCATGCAGTTAAGATGCGAAGCTTCCTAAAGCCAGATCCTGGCAGTGCTTTACATGTGTTCAAAACATGATGGGAAAAATTCAGGGAAGAAGAATCCATTGCAGGGTATTAAATGTAAAAATAAATAAATAAATAAATGTGGGACATCCCTAGACAAATTGCTAGATGTTGAGAGAATATTTGGGAGATTTTCACTGCAGCCTTAAATTCTTCTCATGTTTTTACCATAGTCCACTGACAGAGAATGGTCAAGGTGAAGTCCAGCCAAAATGGCTATTTCTTATGTCATTTTCAAGCAAGATCTTGCTTGAAGTCTGCATTTTTGAGGAGAAGGGATGACATATCCTGCTTCCCTCTTGGGCTAAGGAAAGGATCAGAAAAAATCCTATAACACTGACCAAAAGAAAACTAGAAAGGGCTGGAAAAAGCAGCCAGCTTCAAAGAGAAAAAGTAGCCTTCAGCATTCCAGAGATTTGGAGCATCCTTCCTATCTTCAGTCTGTTTCCTGAAGCTCAGCAGGGTTCTGAAGGCAGGGAAACTGGACTGGGAGCCCACGAGGCAGCGGAGAAGCTGTGGAGGTACAGACACTGCTGAAAATAAGTAATCTATCAAGAGCCTCCCTCTTCGTCACCAGGGCTGCATTTCAGCCAAGGGAACAAGAGAAACCCAAACCACAGTCTCCGCCAACCCGGACAGCCCAGCAGGACGCAGCGGGGGAAGGAGGAGAACTTCATCTCGTTAATCACTCCCAACTGGGAGAGACGGGCTGAGAGCAGGCGGTCCGCCAGGCCGTCACTGGGTTTCCCAACCTGATACCATTCTGCCCACCCTCTGTTCCCTGCTGCCTCCCTCCTGCCTCAGCCCCCAGTGCAAGGATGCTCAAATCTGGACAAATAGGGGCAGATTTTGCACCTCACAGAAATCTAAACCAAAGTCTTCCCCCATCAGGATCCGAGCTAATATGTCCTCCAAGCTTTCTGAAGATGCTCGCTGTTAATTAAACCTGTCCCAGAGGTGATGCTGTGAGCACACAACCCAGTGAGTGCTGGGGGCTCCTGGTCGTGGTGAGGAGGTGAGAGGAAGGCACCATGCCCATCATGAAACACAGAGATGGAGGAGAGAAAGACAGGCATCTCCATCCTGCCATAAATAAATGTAATATCAAGTTGGCATGCTCTACCTGGGAGGGTGAGGACTCACATCTCTGAGGGCATACCAGGCTGCTGATTTCATATTATACTTTAGGCACTAGAACACAATTAAATGGGAAATAATGAACTAAAGCTGCTAAGGACAACCCACAAACACAGTGACATAGGGCAACATTGCATATCCCCTTCATGTGTTGTCTCCTGGAGCTGGCTCAGTCCCTCTCCCATTCCCTGAATTTGCCAAATGGCTCAAGAAATGGAAGAGAAGCTGTGAAATGCCAGAGGGTCCAGCATCCTGGCTGCGCCCAGTAGAGCCTCCCCATCCCCACTATACTCACCCACCTGCCCTCCACTTTAGGGGCCAACCTGCTCTCCATAAGGGCTCCCCACATCAAAATAAAAATGGAATTTAAAAAAATACAGTACAAAAATGAATAAACCAATAAAGCCTTGCATATGAAAGCCCCTCACTCACCAAGGCTGACATGCATCTTCCCTCTCGCACCTGGGCCCCTGGACGTCCTTTTGGCTTCACGGGAGGATCTGGCAGGGCTGGCACAACAAACGGCTCTGCAGGATATCATGAAGTTGGGTTTGCCATAACTCATTCACGGTGCCTTGCAAGGAGGGCTTCAGGGAACTAATCAATCCTTTGCCAGTCCCCCTGGCCCTTTTCTCTCCCTTTGCGATGCCTCCCGCTCACTCCAGCATTAGGAAACCTTCCAAATGGAAATGTAAGGAATGTAAATTGATGTCTTCTCTCCAACATGAATTATCTGACTCCTGCGGCCGTCTCTGCAAGATCATTTGAGCTGAACTTGACTGTTGCAATAATTAATTTCCAATCAAGCAAATTTGCGTAAATCTTCCCTTTAGAAATCTGCCTTAAATCAAGGGTTTAGGCACCACATTCCAGCTTGGTTTCATTAAAAATAGATTGCTATTGAAAGCTGCCAGCACTGTAAATACAGGCACCACGCCACCCTGCAGGACGGCTCGGATACACACTTTCCACATAATGAAAACCTGCCCTAAAAGCTGTCCCCGCAGCAAATGTCCCCTGTAAGCTGCTGGGTTGCTATCTGCAGCTGCGACAGCCGTCTCTTCTCGACATATTTCACCTTGGAGGGATGGCTTTGAAGTAAATGGGATGAGGGCTGCGGGAGGAGAGAAGGTCTTGCCAACTAGAGAAATCTCAGAGAGATTTTTTGTGCAATCCACAACCCAGAGAGCAGTCTGCTCCTCCGAGAGAAGAAGAGGAACCCATTTCTGTAGGACATGAGCAACATCATCAAGGCCAAGCCATGAAATATATTGCAAGTGATGGCAGAAGCTGAGGGAGAGAAGGGATGGGGAATGCAATGTTGCAGCCCAACAAAGCAGTGAGATTTACATGGGTTTGGGATTCATGGCAGCCCAGTTTTTGGAGCAGGGAGGTCAGAACCAACAGCCCTGCCTCAACATGTTGAGCTTGCCAAAGCCTCCATCTCAGAGGATGCCCTTGTGAAAGGGCGGCTGAAAGCTTTCTGTTTCTTCCCCCAGGACCCTTCCTGTCCCAAACACCCAGATTTACGGCTGTGCCCTTTTCTTGGAAAGTGTTCCTCTGCAGATGACCAGCTCTGGTGCTTTTAAAGGGCTTTGGACATTCACATCACAGAAGATGGCCCGAACAACATACGGAGTCCATCCCAGTCTTCTCTGGAGACTGATTAACTCATTAAAGTACAATCTAACAGGCAAGCTCCTTCAAAGGGTCAGGCTGTGTTGTATGGAAGTCCAACAAGATGCTCAGGAAGAAATAAATTCATTCTCTTAAAGTGAAGTCTTCACCCATGGTGTACAGATGAGGTCTTCTCCATGTCACAAGTGCTCCAGGCACCACTGAAGTCCCTGTTTCTGATCCATCTCTGGACAGCTCTGAGGTCTCTAAGAGGACTGGTGTCTCTGCATGGTGGTGATGCTTTCTTAAAGGAAAGGATTGATGCAGAAAAAGAGGAGGAAGATGTGGAGCTGTGTAGGAGAATATCTAGTAATCCTGATTTCCAGCTTCCTCAGCCACCAAAACCACGGGAGGAATGAAAATTCAACAGCACAAGCCTGCCTGGTGGTTAAAGCACACCATGTATTTTGGCCCCATGAATGAATGAGAAATCTCATGATGAAACTGGTGTCCCAGCATGCTGTTCTGAGACCCACCACTGGTGTTGTGTCAAGGGAAAAAATTGGTCATATTTTATCATCACCAGGATTCAGGAGAGGAACTTTTTTGTTTCAAGAGGGTGTTTATGCAGCCTTCTCAAACTCCAGCTCATGCCTGAGCATGAGGAAAATGGGACAAGATGAAAATGCATTGGGCTTTGGGGCTGGGATATTCAGTTCCCCAACATAAACTTTCCAAAAAGTCTAATCCAATGGGGAGCTGGAAGATTTCATGAAGGTTTCCTGTATTTCCCTTTGTTAATGCTGCCCAGTGAATATGAATATAACCCAGATTCCACCATTTCAGCCTGCTGGTTGGCTGACCAGTATCTTTGGCAAAGATCAGGTCCATTCCTCCCAGTGCATTTATGGTCCTTACTTAGTCCAGAACATAGCCTGAGGATCCAGCTGAGGCTGGTCTTCTCCATGGTGTAAAGGGTGCTAGGAAACTTCAGTCCAGCTCTGCAGTGACTAATTCTGCTTGGTCCTGAGAAGAGTCAGATACTCCCTTCCTCTCTGCCTTCCCAAACCTTTTCTCTTTCTACCAGATCAGAGATAGCAACCCAAAACATGTCCTACTGTCCTATAGCCTCGTGCAGATGGTGTCCTCTTCTTCTCCTCCCCTGCCATCACTTCCAGTTCTGATGATGCAAACTGGTTCCAGCGGAAGGAAAATGGGTTGCCTCTTCAGGATGAAACTTTTGAGGGCTTTCTGCTGTCCCTAGCACTTTCTCATTCACACAGCCTGAATTCAGGTTGGAGAAGATACAGTTTCAGCTGAACTGAGTCTTAGTGGGACAGCATCACTGCTTTTTTCAAAAAAAAAAAAAAAAAGCAGCATCACTCCTAGGAACTATTGAAATGACTGCACTAAGAATTGGAACTCCTCTGCCATGTGCTGCTTGAAACACACTGTCAATACTTAATAAATAATGGGGATCTATACTGAAGACATTCCTGCCATTAATCACTAGCAAACCCACATCCCCAGTAAGTGCATTGATAGCAAATCTTGAATCCAATTTCTGCTTCAAGATACTTTTTTAAAAATCAAAGTATAAGGTTTCTTATTTTTCTGGTTTGTGCCTCACTGGCTGGGTTAGGGGATGCTTAAGAGACCGCTGCAAAATTAGTTTCATCAGCTACTGTTCGGTTGGTCTCAGAATCTATTTTCCAGGCTCCAAAGCAAAATTACAGTCCTTCAATATTAAAGTATTTGCAGAGTGGCATTACGCAAAGGTGCTGCTGTATTATTTACCATGGCAACTCAGGATGCTAATCTATCTTTTCCTTAAATGTGGAAGAGCCAAGATACTCAGAAATAGTCTGCCCTTAATGTGACAAAATGAATTTGTGTTGCATAAGGCATTTTTCTTACCAGAGAGACCTCCCTGCCATGGCAGGCAGAGCTGGGGATGGGAAGGGTGCTTGTCCATGGGTTAGGTGATGTGGAATGGCCTGGAGCAGTCAGGCTGCTTCATTCTTTACCTTTCCTCCAGGACTGGTTGGAAAGGCCTCCAGGAAGACCTGGGTATCTTACAGAGAATAACATAGGACATTTCTGCAGGGAACCCCTCGCTGGCTTTTGCATCAAACTGAATTATTCTAAGGATTTTGCAGTGAATGTTTTCTCCTCAGCTCAAGTATATCCTGAAACAACACACTACAGTGCCTATGTTTCCTTTCAGTTGATTTAGGTCTACCACCTTTCAGTTACATCAAGTGATCTGTTGCTTTCCATCACTGCTGCCATGACTTGGACCTTGTGGTTCACAACAGGACATGGACTCATAGAAATACTGGCAATGTTACAAGGTAGAAGCATGTCCCAGCCATGTCACACACCCCAGGCTGTCTTTCTCCTCAGGAAATCCATCTTCCATCCTCCACACACCCTCCCCTAACACATCCCACTGGAGGATGAATTACAGTGTACTTCATCTCCTTCCATACCTGCATATCCAGATCTTCCTTAGAAACTCAGCTGGACAAGGCACTGTCTCCTGACATGAAGTCAAAATAAGGCCAAGAAGCACCAAGGAGCCTGGGGACTTTGGTGGATTACTGCTGCCCCATAGAGTTGATTCAGCTTCTGTTCATCCCTCCCGAGGCAGGAGGTTGGCACAGCCTGTGCTGTGGGAAAGAAGCACATTTTGCAGAAATGGCACGATAATATGTGGTTATTAGCAGAGGTCTCGTCCACTCTAAATATTCGGTGTGGTTTGTGTGGTGTTCTCCTTCCCTTCGCCATTGGTGTCTGAGGATTGGGCTGACGTGCTATTCTTAGCTTAGGTCAACATTTACTTTGGAATTTCAGTATTTATTCAATGCATAGAGGCAGACGTGTCCACAGCCCAGCAGTTCATGGCACCAAACCTTGCGAATTCCCCTCACAAAGCCTGTTCCAATTTGTCAGCCCTCTCTTGCTAGAGCAGCCCAACATCTGCTGTTGTGCGATCCACCCACTGCCACCAATCTCTTGACCAGAACCAAGACACAGAAGAACTGTCAAATCCTATCAAATTCACCAAATCTTGGACTTTCCCTCCAGCCACGGCAAACCACAGATCCCTCGCTGAAAGGTGGTCCTTTGCCACCCCACAAAGTTGATGGAGTTCTTTGTGGTCATGAATAACCTTGGCTAATTACAGTACCTTGTCACACCCATCACCACTCATTGGTCAACATAAAAATCAGTGTCCTAGGAGCTATTGAACTGGTTTCCAAAATAAATAAATAAATAAATAAATAAATAAATAAAGGCAAGGATTTACTTGTTCTGGAGTTTTGAAACACACACTGTTCTGGCGGGTGGGTGAGGGATAGGTTTGGGCAGGTAGGTACCAAACAACTTGAGTCCCTTGGCATTCTCCTGGCTTTGGAGAAATCTTCAGGAGAGAAAGGAAGTAGGGTAGGAATAGTAGGAAGCCCTGTCAGATGCCAGAGGAACTGCTCTAGAGTGGAGCAGAAAGGACAGCCCCATGCCACAAGGGCAGGACCACTCTGCTCAGTTCTGCAGGAGGGAGAGAGCCTAGAGGCACCATGTTCATGGGGTTTCTGCAGCAACACATCTGCTCTCCGTATCCCATCCCACGCTGGCCATGTCAAAACCATACGATTCCCTGTCTCCCTTCTCTTCTCACTCTGTTATCTTAGCCCCTGTAACTCCCAGCTCTGCCTGTTCCTCATCACTTTCCCTGCAGTCTCCACAGGCATCTCTCATCCAGCCTCTCTCCTCTTTTCTGAGGGCCTGCGTACCAAAAACCCTTCACCTCAATCCCAATCACTCATCTGTCCTTGGCTCACACCCCACATCCATCTCCACTCCTGCTGCCATCATACCACCCACGTGGCCTTAATCTCTCCACCAGGCTGTCTTTCTCCTCAGGAAATCCATCTTCCATCCTCCAGCTCCTCCACCTTCCTCTATACACCTTACCATTTCCAAAACTTCTTTTTCACAAGACACGACCCAGCCCCACGCTTCCTCACCTAAATATCAACCACCTCTGCACCGCTCCCTCTCTGCTGCCTCATCTCTGTGTGTGCACCCACCTCGTCCATGCCCTTTTCAGTCTCAGCTGGAGCGTTGGTGCTGACAGGCAACACAAAGCCCTTTCACATCACCCCATGTGGTGGCCAGGAGGGACTTGCTTGGGAGAAAGGCAACAAAGTCCTTCTTTATGGGATCTGCATACACATGGCCTTCACAGCGCTGTGGCGAGCAGTGCCAAGCGAGTGATCTGAATGGAGATGCCCCTCGCTGAATTACAACGGCACTACCAACCCCAACCCACAATGTGTAATGTAGTATAAATGTAATCGTCTCTGCAGAATGAAAGGCACGCTGCCAGGCCGCACACAGCTTGGCCCTGGACAATAAAGACATAATTATGGCTTCAGTGGGTTTGCTTTGCTTTGAGGTTTCCATCAGTGGTGAAATGTTGTTCCAACCTAACCTTCGGGAAGTGGATGATCTCATGAGCTGAAACTGCAGGGGCCAAGCTCGCCAGAGAGCCTATCGAAACGGGATTGCTGATAGCTCCAGTCCCTTTCCCCTGGAAGTCCCTGATATACCTTGCCCTCTGGAGGAGCTTCCTCAGCCCCAGATTCATGTGCTAGGGTGCAGATTTCTAGCTGTTGCTCTTGGTTTTCCCCTAGCCTGGGACATCAGGAAAGCCATTTTCCACTCTGCACCCAAATAAAAACAGAGGATCAATGCAGTGTTCTGGCAGCATCATTGCAATGTGAGGTTTTGATCCCAAAGCAGTGGTCCCCTGGAACATAACAGCACCATGTCCCATCATACAGTCTCCATTAAGCATCAGGTCCGTGCCCACGTTGGGCTGGGCACCGAGGTCTCGCCTGTGATAGCCCAGCATAGCTCCTTTCTGGTTTCCATGCCCAGGTTTCCCTTCTGCAAAATCCAGCACAGAAGGGAATAAATAATAATAATAATAATAATAATATATAATAAATACACTCAGGAAGCAGCCACAGGCTGATTGCACCAGGAGTCATTCTGTGTCTTGCAGGTTAACCAAAGACTCACTGCTCAAAGTCAAACCCTGATGACAAGTGTCAGATAAGGAATGGCACTGCAAAGCTTTTCCCTTTGGAAGGAGAAAGGGAAACCCAGGCAGTAGTTTAGAAAACTGGGGAAAACCTGGCATGCACACTTGCAGCATTCCCAGTCTTTGTTAGGGATCATTCATTGACACAAACCAGACCAAAACCTCATGAGGAGATGAAACCATTCTGATGGCCATTTGGCAGTTTTTGAACCCATTCTTCATCCTATTTTATTTACTACAATAGAAGTAACCATTACCTCTATTTAATGGCGCAGCACACCTTGTAGAAGAGCCAGCTTCTCCAGGAGATGCTCATGGATTTATGCTGACCAGGACATACTCTTGTCTTTATTTTTTATTATTATTTTTTTCTTTCTTCTATTTCTTAAGAATGGTCTCCATTTAATGTTATCGTATTACTTCCTTTCTGTGTCTCTAATCATTTTGGTTCATCTTCCATAAACACAGAGGGGGAAAGCAAAAAGAGGAAGCCAAATTTGATTAATCTATCTAGATGAAATCTCCAGGGCCTAGCCAACTTCTCTCCTTGGCATGGTCAGCCATCATTATCATGTATTTGCTGGCAATTATTTATGGTCAATTGCTACTCTCTGCAGACTTACTAATGTTTCCATGAGTCCTTTCACCCCTGTACCTTCCCTTCTGTTTAAAGGGAAGGTCTAAGGCTTGGAGAGCTGTGAACCATGCTGTTGGTCTCCATCACAGCTCGGGAAATTTTGCACTGGCTCAACAGCCACAGCCAAGCTCCACTTCACCAAATCACTGACACGTTCTTCTTCCCATCCCCGCAGCTGCTGTGACCTGCTTGCAGTGTCCTCTTGCTCTCCCTGTGGGGAAAATGGGAGAAATTAGTTTTGCTATGTTGCCTGATCCCTACGGTATTGCATGGAGCCAGGGTTTTGAGTCCAATTTCCTGCCATGGTGAAGGGATCCTGAGAGGCAGGATGGTGGGACATGACAAAAGGCATGCGCTGGAGGATGGGTTTGTTACCCAGTTCAGGCAACTCCCATTTGTTTCTAAGCTCCACATTCATTTTCAGCTCCATTCTGAAAGACATGTTTTGTTGTAAAACTCTTTTCTTTATATGACATTTGGGGATTTTAAGAGACTACAATTAAACCCAGCTTTTACTAACAACGAGCTATTTCCAACAGCACGTTCTTATACTCCAGCAAACATTCCCCAGCTCCAGTCCTCGTCTCTGGCTGCTTAAATTTACTCTGAAAACAATGTATTTGTCATAGTAAACCATTCCCAAGCTCTTCCCTTTCCATGGATTTGAGCACTCAAACAAACAAACAAAAAAACAACAAATGAATGCCATTAAAACACCCAAACACCAAGTGGGCTGAACAGAACATTTTAAGACCATCAGCCTAATGAGTACATTTCCTAACCAGAAAATACTTTTTTTTTTTTTTTTCACAAATCCAAACTTCTCATCTCATCACTACCTAGGTTGGTGAGGAGGAAACCATGGCAACTGCTCATTTTAATTGGATGTTTGTTGGCGAGAGAGAATGGGAAAAGATTGCATAATTGGTGCTTGGGAGTCTACATAAACATGACATGGTTTGGAGAGCCGAAGGATTCTGTTAAAGAGGAATGTGATATAGCACATCTGGCACTAGGGTGTATCTACTTTATGTAACACAAAATCAGAGGGTGTCAGGAGCTTTGCACGGCTTCTGCGAAACAGCACAAAGCCTGATGAGTCAGCCACCCCTTGCCACTCCATCAGCAGCCCGAACCTGGGACCAGACTGCAAAACAAGAAGAGGCTTCTCCCAGGCCCTTCCCTCTCCTCTGAGCCCTCTCGCCTCCCCGCAGAGAGAAACTCTTCCCTAGGCAGCTCCAGTCCTTAAAATGCAGTTTCTTTGGAGTTGGATCTAAGCATTGCCACCAGATCTCAAGTTTCCCACCTGTATAAGATAAATCAAGAAGATTTGGGCTGGCTTAGTGCTCTGCCCTTGCTTCTTCTAAATTTCTTCTTTTACCTTTATTTCTCTCTGTTTAAATTCAAACAATGCCCCGTGTTTGTCAGATCTCTCTTTGCCTATTTGGCTAAAATGATTTACTTATCATTGATTAATGATTTTCTTATCATTGTAAGACCTCTACTACAACTCCTCTTGTTCCTACACACCCCCACCCCATTTGCTGTTCACACCAATAAACAGGGCATTGCTCTCAGCTTGGTCTTCACTGCCAACGTGTCTAAGCCTTGGAGTTTAACTGAATAAAAGACCTTAAAGATAATGTCTTCAGCATTGGTTGGACCATAAGTCCCAATGCACATATGGAGATGTCATTGTTGGAGTTCTGCAAGGAAGATCTCCCAACCTAAAAAAGCACCTAGGGCTTATCTAGGCAGCGCAGGACTTGAGTGCGTGAAGTCCAGCAATAAGAGCTACTGGTACTTTGTCCCTTCTTCCCAAAGCTCTGGATGATGTATTTTGTCCCTTCTTCCCATCACTGTGGACTGAACTTCAAGGGGAATGAGAATGCACACAAGCTGGAACAAGTAAGGGTGGCTTTAGGGCACCACTCAAGCTGTGGTGCACCACTCAAGCTTTTTAGGCTCCCCAGGGAAGTGGTCTCAACACCAAGCCAGCTGGAGTTCAAAGAGTGTTTGGACGGTGCTCTTGTACTTATGGTTTGATTTTTGGGTGGTCCCACGTGGAGTCAGGAGTTGGAATCTATGATCCTTGTGGGTTCCTTCCAGATTGGGATAATCTCCGATTCTGTGGTGATTCTCTGATTTAGTGCAGCTCAAAATGGATGAACGTGATCCCTCCGAGCTGACCACAATTATCTGTGTAGATCTTCTGAGGGCTATAGCCTTTCATCTCCATCTTCATAACTTGATCTCCCATTTGTGTTCTCAAGGTCTTTTTTTGCAACATACCGGTCTTCGTGTTGGACGAAAGCAACCTGGTATTGCTGATAGACCCAGAAAAGGTGGAGAGAAGGCCAGAATGAAGCACACTTCGCAAGAGTCAACAGATGCCTTCAGAATCACAAGTGGAAGGGAAGTTGATGGTGCCAGGAAGATAAATTACACCCCAACTTCGATGCAAGAATCAAGCCCGTTCTTATTTTGGGATACTTCATGAGCACTCAACCACTCTTAACTCCTGTGGCTGTGCTCTGGGCTTGAGGAGCCGTCGGGAACAAGCTGGCGTGCTCGTGGCCAAGCCTTGCGTGTTTGGAGGGTTAGCAAAGCCCGCTAAGTGGAATCTGGCTGTGCTGTTTGTGTTGCTAAAGAGCAGCACATGGGCATGGATTCACTCGGCTCCGCCAGTTGGTGAGGAAAGGCTGGAACCCAGCTGCATTTCGAAACACGAGACGTAAACAATGATTTGCCAACGAGAGTAAAAGTAACCGCCTCTCAGCAGACACTATAAACAGTCTTGCACATCGAATCCGGAACCGTGGGGCTATTAGCCTTGCTATCGATACCCCAATAATGCAAACCGAGGAGAGATTGAGGCCAAATTGCTCGGTTCTTGCGCATCCTCCTCTTGCAAAGGCTGCTCCTCCGTCCTTGCCACAGGCAGAAATTGCCCTTCAGCTCTCTCTGGTGCCTGGGGTTGGCTTCTCTGATGCAGTTAAAACCTTGGTGAGAGGTTTTATTAGATATAAACTGAAACTAAACCAGTGGAGGCACCAAAATCCTGTCAGTGGAAGAGCTGTCCCATCTTCGGAGCGGTGGGGGCTGACCCCTTCCAGGTTTTACAGAATCACAGAATGCTTGTGGTTGGCCTCAAAGGGACCTCTGAAGGTCATCTTGTCCAAGACCCCTCCGTAAGCAGGGTCATGCAGAGCAGGTAGCCCAGGACCATGTTCGGGCAGCTTTTGAAGATCTCTTTCCAAGCATGGCCAGGCGCCTCGTGGTATACGCTGCAGCCCGATTTATTCTCGTGTTTGGCTGTGCAGGACAGATTGCCTCCCCAAGGCTCATCAGCCTGTCCACGCGTGTGGCAGCACAGGAGGGGATTGCACAATTTCAGATGTTTGCCTCCACAACAAGCCCACAAGCTGGAACTATGGATGACCCTGGGCTAAAGGGAGTTGCTGACTAGCTGTGATCCCTGACAGCCCCCCTTCTCTTGGCCTCTCCTCCTCCATCAAACCCCAGATCTTCCTACCCAAATGTAACAGCATCCTCCCACCTCCTCACCTCTGTCTTCTTGAGAGTCCTGCCTCATTTCATCGCTCATCCTTGGTGCCCGGTCCCACACTGAGGCTGGGAACCCCTGTCCAGCTCCTGCTCTCTCTTCCATGGGTTCTTCATCACAGCTGGTGCATTTCCAAGCCTGGCAGAGAGCTCATGGAAGCGAGGGCTGCAGATGCATTTAGGAGACAGAAAAGCAAAGAGCAAATTGCTAATAGAGCAATTCAGTACAGAAGGGGACACAGCAGTTCATCCCAGAGCCCTGAGCAGCCCCAGATGGGGTGGGCAAGGTTTGTGTGGGTTCACTTACATATCCCTTCTTCAAAAAATTAGCTTTTAATTCTTTACAGAAGAGCTTCTATTAAAGAGAGATTAAAAGTAAACAACAGACCAGACAGGGCTGAGGATTATCTTCTGAGTGGAAGGAGACCTGCAGAAATATTCCCCGCCTTGCATGATGTAATGCACTCTTTCACCTAGCTTAGGGGGTGAAACAAATTAGAGAGCAAAGCCACTTGTTTCCCACAAGAGCAAGACACTTACCCCTTGCTGAAATCCCGGGGTTTTTGTTCTCTCAGCCTTCTTGTGGCTCCGCTAAATTCCTGTTTAGCAACACAGCACTAATGTTGCACCAACGCTGAAACCATAGGCCCTGCTTTTTCTTGGAATTTGTAACTCCAGATAAAGCTAACACGACTGTTGGGCTCAATAATGCTCTGCATGGTGAATCTGCTCCAGCTGAGCCTGCCTCTGGGAGGCTGAGGAAGGAGGACAGCCCCGCAGAGAGGGTGCTGAGCAAGCCAAAAAGGCTGGGTGCCAGCCAGCCGTGTGTGCTGGGAGATGAACAGGGGCTGCAGAAGGGATGCTGGGGATCTATACAACCCCACAGCCACCATAACCCCAGCTCTTACCTGTGTACCCCTGGCCACTTTTGTGTTGGAGATGCTTTCTGCCTGCATTGCCAGCTCTATTGCAGACACAAACCTGGCTTGAAACAGCCACAGCATTGCCAGGAAGCTCTTGGGATGCTTGGGGAAGGTGCAGAGAAGGCTGACCTTGGGGGATCACGTAGAGATGGCTCTTCACATCTGAGCCATTTATCTCCTTGCCACAGGGTCACACAGGTGCTGAGAGTTGGTGTAGGCTCACAGGGAAGCTGGACAAATTAATGGAGGAGAAATTAACTGAGAATTGCTAATGCATAGAGATGTCACTCAGCTTGGGAAGTGGCTAAGACAACATGCCTGGAAGATCTTGCTTGGACTTGCATGAAGCACCAGGCTCTGTTGCTGGAGGTTGCCATTAAGACCTGCACCAGAGGAGAATTCCCTTCATTTTCAGGGTTACACCTGTGCCCAATTCAGAAGGACCCTTGAGCCCCCTCTCCTGCCCTAACCCACTGCCTGCCTCTGGTCCCAGCTGCTGGTGCCCAGCAGAGCCAAGCCTCTGAGTTTGGCAGTGGTCCCTGGCCTGCAAATCAAGAGAAGGAGCTTTTTATAAAATAGATAAATAATAAATAAATAAAAAGAGCAATATATCTGGAAACTCCCTTTCCAGTCCTGCACTTCTTGAAATGAAGATGAGCAAGCAGACCTAGGTTGCCAGCCTGATCCCACCTTGCTGTCTGAGCTGCCCCACCTGGTACAAAGCCCTGCCAGATCTCTTGGTCAGGACATCACATCGGGCGTTGGGACTTAAAGGATCAACCCCAAATCCTTTTTGGTCGCTGCTTCCCAGGCAGCATTCCCCATTGCACAAGTCTGATTTGCCTGATGCTTTCCTGGATGTCCAACACCACAGCTGTGGGGAAATCCAAACATTTCAGCTAGGAGCTTGTATTTCAGTGCCTTTTCTGAGGTCTCTGAGGCCAATCTCTGAGGCACAGCGTTATGCTCTGCTTTGCAGGGCACCAAACTCTTTGCTAAAGAATTTGTTTCACTCCTTTCGTAGTAAACACCTTCTTGGGCTGGTGCAAGCACCTGTTGGGAAGAGTAGGACTGCTATGGAAGTCCCAAATAACTCAGGATTCTTACATGTATATATTTCTTCTGATTCTTTCTCTCTTGGGTAGAAGTAAAGGAGAAAGAACAGTACAAAAATATGCTCTTTGAGTGTATTTCATGAATTAATGTTTGTTTTCTAAAAACCAAGTTTATTGCTACTTTCATACCTGAGCTCAGATTAACCTCTGGACATGCTCACATTTCCTTGCTCTTCCATGTGTTTTCTCTTTGCTCATCTGCAAGCAGATCTACCTCCTGCTCAGCAAGGACAAAACAAAAGATTTTCCGTCCCCAAAACACGCAGCCAGAAAGAGATTTCCCCAAAACCACATCTGCTCACAGTGAGGTCCTGTGTCTCCCACTGCCAATGGGCTCGTACTGCCAAGCCCTGGGAGATGCTGCCTATTTTCAATGAAACCCACCCTGACCCTTGGGCTGAGCTCATTTCGGTACCCCAGAAGAGTGAAAGGATTGCACAAGGAGTGAGGTCTGGAGAAATCCATTCATTTATTTCCCCATCTGAAATCTTCAACCCCCCTGTGGCAGCTGGGGAAGGAGGAAAGGGAGCACTCCAAATTCCACTTGATGGATTTTTTGGTCATCTGTTCACAGAAAAAAAAAAAAAGGGAGGGGGGGGGAAGAATATTAGAATGCTATTTTCTTGAAAGTGTTCAACCTAAATAATTACAGCTCTGGTGTCTGGTACGCAGGCTGTCCTGTCCTGGGTGGAGACATCACGCTCTGGGATTTCCTTTTCCTTTTCCTTTTCCTTTTCCTTTTGCTTTTCCTTTTCCTTTTCCTCTTCTTCTTTCTTTTTCCTTTTTTTTTTCTTTTTTTTTCTTTTCTTTTTCTTTTTCTTTTTCTTTTTCTTTTTCTTTTTCTTTTTCTTTTTCTTTTTCTTTTTCTTTTTCTTTTTCTTTTTCTTTTTCTTTTTCTTTTTCTTTTTCTTTTTCTTTTTCTTTTAGAAATAGCCATTGCCAAGTGGTATCTGGGAACAGCAACAGTGCTTGCCCTTGGCAGGTTTGGAGGGACCCCAGAGGCTGCTTGCTCCACAGCACGGATGTTACAGAAACTCTCTGTCCTCCACCTCCTGTTGACAGCAGGTGCCCAGGAGAGCGCCAACACCCTGCTGCCAGTGGCACGAATTCATCAGCGGTGCGTTAATTAACTGACAACCAGCCAAATTCGTTCCCTTATCTTGCAGCACACAAATGAGGCTGGTGAGGCAATTCTGCCTGGGAGTGGGCTTCGTTAATGCAATGCTTAAAAGCCAGCCCCGGAAGGAAAACATCCAAGGAAATAGAAAATATAAATTTTTACCCTGGTGTCTGCATCCTTTCCACCTGGAGTGAGAAAATACAGCACAGCTTCTGTCTGAAAGACTTTTTAGTACAAAAGACTAGAGATTTAGAAAAGTTATTTTGTCCTAGGAGCCCTCAGAAACATGTAAATGCAGAGAAAATGACAAATAATAATAATAACAATAATAAAATAGTGCCCTGAGAAATTCAGCAAGACTTTTCTAAATTTCATCTTCCCTCTAGCAAGGGGTTTCTGACCCTACAAATTACTTCACTCCCCGGCAAGCATTTTACTTGCATTTGACAGACACACATTAGTATTTTTTTCTCTATCTGGGACTACAGAGCTTTGTGGGAAAGTTTACCTGGGGCCCCAGAGTAAGTCTGAATTTGCAGTAGAAAGAAGCAGACATCATGCTTCTGCATAACACTGATGTGCTGTGGGGATGTTGAAAATGTGAAACTACAGAGCATGTTTTATAGGCATTGTGTTCGTTTATAATGGGCATCAATAAAACCTGCAGGGCTTTCAAATCCCTCATTCAGAGGGAGGGATTGGAGGATGAATTTGAAGAATTGGACGATACGATCATTTTCCTTACCAATAAAATGGGAATTGGTTCATGAAAAATCACCGAGGTTACAGATAAGGCTGAATTCAGATCAGGGCAGTGGCACTGGATGAGCTAGGCTATGAATTTCTCTGCCTGCAACCTCACAATATTTTGATTTTTGGCTGTTTCTGTTGTTTTATTTGCTGAACCCCCAGCTGGGGCTACCTGCCACACAGCCAGCCCAGGCTGTGCGCACCTAACAGGCAGCAAAACCCTTGTGCTGCCCATCTCCCATCCCACGTCCTGCAAATAAGCAATGGCTGGCCGATTGTTGTGGCTTTTGTTTTTTTGTTTTCTCGGAGTTATTAAGTCAGCCTTGAAACGTTCACTGGCCAAGATATTTGCCAAGACAGCCTGGAGCAGTTCTTCCCAGCAGCTGCAGCTGTGGTGCTCACACCACGGGGAGCGGACTAATCTCTGGCATCACATCAACAAAGCCAGCAAGTGACACACTGGGTCCAGACCTGAGCCCTCGAGGACTTTGCTCTGGGAGGATCTCTGGCTATAGGATAGATGGCTGTCCCACAGCTCAATGTCAGGCCTGCAGGGGGGGAAGGTGGTCTCCACGGGGGGACTGAGGGGTTCTCAAGCACCAGGGTTTCAAGGCAGCTCTGTTGGGTCTTCAATCTGCACTGTGGGTGTTGAAAACCAAGCAGGATGACCCCATTGTGGGTCCAGTCGTTGCTCAAAACTGTTGTGTGCTACCTGCCAGCAGGAGCTGCCATGGCTGCTTTCCTCCTGTACCTCCTCCCCTCACCCATTGCCAGAAAACAGTTTTTTTTTTACTGGAAAAGTGAAATGCAAGAAACCTTTATTTCAGAACCTCACTGATCTATTTGCTGACATCATGCCAGGCACCTTATTTACCCAGTAATATCCCCAAAAAAGCCGTACAGTTGAAAACTGTAAAGGTGAGTAAGCAGCAAGCTGAGGATGGGTGGAGACCACACCAGGTTTTGATGGGAGAGGATGGATGGGAATAAAGTTTCTAATGGAGTTCAAAGGTGAGCCATTGGGGCCATTTTTAAAAATATATTTTTTCAGTAATAGCTTTGACTAAAGGAAAAGCAGGGAGCTGGTGATTGCTGTGTATACAACAGATAAAGACACTGCAGAAGGAAGAATTCATAATTATCGTAAATGACAAAATGCCTGAGTTTAAGAGTTAAAAAGGATGGAAATTAATAAAGCAAGGTACAGGAACATGCAGTGAGGGGATAAAGAGTTTCACTGAAAGAGTAGAAATTGTGGTTTGGAAATAATGGAAGAGAGGAAAGATATGGGGAATCTATAACACAAGTAATTGAGTAACTGTGGAAAAACATCATCCTAGGATGTACTGGGTAACTGGTTTCAATGCTGGTATGGAAACCTTAATGCTGTTGTGTTAGACACTTGTGAGAACACAACTGAAACATCCTGAGTGGTTCTGATTATAGTTATTTTAAAAGAGTGAACCCAAACCACCATGTGTGGAGGAAAGACATGCTATAGTGGTACTAGAGTGTGCAGGAAAAGCAAAATCTGAGTCTGCAGAAAAGCCTAGGCTTGTTCCCCATCCTTCCCAGGGTATCTGGCAACCAGGTGTGTGCTGCTGGAAGAGCAATGAAGCAGTTTGGCTGGGAGAGATGGCAAGGGGGGAATCTACTCGAGGGAAACTTCCAGCATGGGCTGGAAGTGAACTGGGCTCTTACCCCAGGAGGAGTGAGGCTGCTTGGCAGCCCTGCAGGCTCCATGCCTTAAACACGGGTTAGGGTTAGGTTGCCTGCAGATATGGGGTGATGCATTCAAGTGTGTCTGGCACAGCTGTGACAGCAAAGTCTCACTCAGACCTACATAACCCAATGGCTCCTCTGTCAGGGCACGGATATGGGATTGCTCCCTGCTGCCTTGAAGCTGTAACATTGATGTTTGGCACCCATGGCCTCTGGTAACTGCCTCAGTCACAAGCTCTTAGGGCCATTAATGCCTTCTTTCTAGGACTTCATCAACTCTGCAGATGGTCTGTAGGGCTGGCTCCCAAAACAAGGCTTTTTAGCGGTGTTTTGTAGAGTCTTGCCCCCATCCTCATGCAAACAGCACTGTTTCGAGCTGCTGTACTCATCTCCACCCCAACAAGACTTTTCCTTCTGCTCCCATTTGTGCAATTTATTGAATAAGAATTTGTTCATTTCTTGAACAAGGTGCTAGTAACTAAGGTTAAGCAGTGATGAACTTTGCAGTTTAGGATCTAGACAAGGGGGTAGTTAATTTGTTTGAGTTTTTATATATATATATTATTTTTATTGTTATTATAATGTATTTATTTTTTACGAGCTGAGCTCTTGCAGGAGAGGAGCTGCCAGGTCACCCCCCACCTCACCAACCAGACGCAAACTGGAAATCACTACATTTTTTTTCCTCCTGCTAGGAAAGACAGATCCCCAGAAGGGGAATCCTGTAAGCCCCCCTGGAAGAAGTATTCAGGCTTAAATAATCCTTTTAGGTAGCTGTTCCCACAGGCAGGACAGGAGCAGAGGACTCCACAGGAAAAAGCAACAAGATAGTTCCCTAGGAGTGGCGGGGAAGAGAGATTACAGATATTTCCTCTGTTTGTTACTCAAACAATATAGAGAGACTTCTCTTCACTCCTCGCAGCGACGCAGAGCTGCCCTTATTTATGTGAGGTGTGCACCCTGCTGTCCTCGGGTCCCCAGCCGTCCCTTGGGGACAGCACCGAACAGGGATGGGGATGTCCGTAGTGGTTGCACAGTGATTTATGGCCATTGCTGACTCAGTAGAGGGACACAGAGCACTCCAGAGCCACCAGTTATCCCGAAAACACCAGCACTGTGGAGTAAGGAACCAGCAGCAAACCTGTCTGTGTCTGTCAGACCTGGAGGAGCTGTAAAACGTCCCCACATGAGGGATGTTGGAAAACTCTGCACCTCCTTCCTATAGGGAAGAGCCCTCCAGATGGCTTCCCAGCTTCTCCCATACCTCCCAGCCAGGTAAAATACGCCTGTGCTGCTTCCTCCTACCTTTTTTTTTTTTTTTTTTTTTTTTTTCCCCTCAATCTGGTCCCACAAACCCTCTGACCCTTACTGCCCACATCCTCAGCACGAGTGCGTAGGAACTATCACAGGTTGGAGGAGATCAAGAATCCATCTCCCCCCACCTCCTTTTTTTTTTTTTTTTTTAATTTATTTTAAGAAAACCTCAACTTGTCAAAAAAAGAAAAAAAAAAAAAAAAAAAAAAAAAAAGGGAAATTGCAGTGCTGAGCAGAAAGGTTGTCAGCCCGTGGGAGTGTTTGTTTCTGGTCCAAGCCAGAAGTGGAAGCCACTGTCCCTCTCCCAGCCTAACCTGTGGCCACCTCTGATGCTGGAGCCACCACCAAACACCAAGGTTCAAGCCCTGCCTCCAAAACCAACCAGAGAACCAGGTCCACCATAGTGAACACACACCAAAATTAGTGTTTCAACAGAGTATTTGCTGTGTTATCCTATTTCAGCCATTTTCTACATCGGTGTCCCTGCAAGGATGGAGTCCTCCTTGGCACCTTAGGGACTGCATGTGAGGCTTGGACAGCCACTGGCACACCTACCTCAGGAATTTCAGGAGTATCTTTGGAGTCTCCATTCATTTGCACACAGGAACAACGTTGTTTTGTACAGAAATTGCTCTTGGTTTAATCCTTAGTTGTGTTCAAACTTAAACTGTGATTTATTATTATTTTTTGTAATTATTACTTTAGAGTAAGTTGTCTTGGGTTATTTGAAATAGGCATTTCCTACGGGTCAGTGATTAAACACTAGACAATCACACCTCAGTTTCTTGACCTGTAAAATGGGCAGAAAATTGATTGTTTTGAAAAACTGAAAAATTGAAAGCTCCTGGGTCTCTGCAGAGGAGCTCCACTCTGCTTCACTGCAAACTGAGCTCCCCCGTTCAGCTGCAGCGTTATCAGGGCTGCAGCTGCTCAGGAAAATGAAGTTTCGGCAAGACTGCAATTTCTCCTGAAAATCAATCAACTTGCCAGACAAAAAATAAAAAAATAAAAAAAATAAAAAAAAAAATTGCACCTAATCGTCTGTCTGGAAAAATGGCTGGCTGCTGACTTCATCTAGGGTTTCTCCTGCCTGTCTGACAGCCCGGCTCGGTATTTTTCTGCTTTTCTTTTAGCCTGTGATCAGTTTTCCACAATATTGAAAGCAGCTACTGTTCTAATGAAACATCTTATCTGCTTGTCTGAGGTGTGTCTTGCTGCTGGAAGGGAATTGTTTGACACATTGGATTAGACGGTAAGAGAAGCTGTTTCGCTCAATACTAATTAGAGTAGCAGCTGGGTTTTTTGTTTGTTTGTCTGTGTGTGTGTGTGTGTGTTTTTAATAACACCGAGAGTAAATCAAAGGAGAAGGAGAGGCTGATCTCTCTGAGAGAAGCTCAACACCCAGACAGTTTTCGAAGTAGCCAAGGAGGATAATTTCTGAACTTTTCTTTCGGGATTCCTATTTTTTCTAAGAGTTGGTAACTCTGAATCGCTGTATTCCAGAGAAGCAGGCTTTTCAGCAAAAAGGAATTTCTGGGTTTTGCCCAGTGGTAACTGCAATACATAGGCACTGCTATTAATTTTCTTGTTCTCCAGGGATCCTGCAGATTACAATGGGGTTTAATGGGTACGTGAAGATCCATGAAGAATAAGAGTTATGATCACAGAGTTGCTTGTTACACCAGCAACAAAAATTAGCCAAATGAAAATAGTTCTGGGGTGTGTGTATTGGATCCCCAGCTGATGCCAGCTGGAATCAGACTCTTGCCTTCAAGCATGCAGTATGCACAGAGCCCTTCCAAAAGGGCCAAACACTCTGGAAAAACTAAGCAGCACCCATGGGTCCCCAGAAACCCTGCACAACACAAGAGGGAAAGAACAAGGCACTACAAAAAAAAAAAAAAAAAAAAAAAAAGGATTTTAAATGAACAGTAAAAACACCTTTCTGCTCAGCTAAATGGCCAGTAGTTCTGTCCCACATCTCTGGACACTGGTGGGGCCACCAGAAGAGTGCTTTGGACACATCTCAGTCCTGCAACTCCATCCCACAGTGTCAATAGCATGCATGTGCTGTCTGGATCCCCAGACCAGGAGAGGAGCAAGCCTTTGGTTTCACAGCCCCAGAGCTGATGAGCAGAACCAGCTAGCAGTGGCCTTCACCCTCCTCCTTTGCCCAACACACCATCCCCTCTAAAAGTTGTCCTGTTTTTTTGCTCTGTTTCCCAAGAGGGTTCTTGCTGTGCAATAGAGACACGACACTTGGTTATCTACCCACTCGAGATGGAAGTGAGTTTTTGAGCTGAAACAGCCAGTCTGTTTGCAGTAGCATATCGCCCACGCGAATGAAGCCAGCCTGTTTTCTCCCTTCCTACACCTCTCCAATAGATGGCATCCGTGGTCCCTTCTCTGTTATTTTGGGACCACCAGGCCACAAAGCTAACAAAGTCAGCAGCACAGCCCAAGCCTGTCATGTCAATGGGCGAGCTCCTGTGGAGGGTGAATTGCACCTTAAAACTCCTGGAGGTGGGATAGGCACTCGTCTCAGAGCTATCTCCTGCCTGGTGGTTGTGCCAGGTCTGGAAGCCATGTATTTTCCTTGCAGAGCCACCTCTGAGCTCAAAATCCAGGAGTTTCAGTTTTCGAGCAAGATGCTACATTAAAATATTGTTTATTTTCTCCCTTCCTTTGAATCTGCAAGGGTAGATCATTTGTTCTTCCCACACACAAAGCAGGGACGAGTGAAAATAGACACGAGCAGCATGTTTCTGGGAGTACACCTCCTGTAACAGCCTGCCCTGTCCGCTCCGACTCAGACGTGACCTACAGCGGGTGAAAAGGAGACAAGAACAAGTGCAAGACTAGAAGACATGACACGAAGAACATTGCTCATGCAGGTTAGGATGCTTATTTCCCGTTTTACACCTGCGGTTATTATCTGGCCTCTTCTGCTGACAGATCACAAGCAGCAGCAGCACAAGCAAATTTGTTTTGCATTCTCACAGCCCAACATTGTGTCTGGAAACTGCCTTGGCATCCACGTGGACCCCATGGACAATATGCCTTTCTCTGGGAAACAGATCTCAAGAGCTCAGAGGTTTTGTCCGAAATTTTCCCCACCTTTTCCCCAAGGCTCACTTTTGGAAATGTATCCCACACTGAGAGCCTTACTAGATACATAGAACATCTCGTATCTTTTGAGATAAGCACTGCTAAGTCTTTCATGGTGCACCAGTTCCAGACTGGGACCTGCAACTGGAGATGGAAACCAGTCGTTCTCCCCAGTAGACCTGCAGGCCCTCTTAATGTGTCCCTGTGGATGAGCTGACCCCTGGCTGGACAGGAGCTGGACTCGATGGTCCTTGTGGTTCCCTTCAAAATCAAGGTATTCAGTGATGCTGTGGTGACTTTCTGTATCACCAGGCAAAAAAAAAAACAGCACCAAAAATGACTTTATTGCTTGGTAAAGACCTTAAGTAACGACCTTTAACAGGAAATTTCAGGAAATCCTAGGAGCCAGAAGAAGCTCAGACATACACCAGGGCAGCAAAGCATGAAAGCGCGCACCCAGGACCAAACATGCTCTCATCCTTGGCTGTGCTACTTCAGCCTCCCCAAAGACAAAAGGTCCCTTACATTGTTTGTCCCTTCACTTTGTGGCAGCCTGGCGTCTTCAGCACGACAATACTCAGTGATGTCAATTAAATACTTGTCCAGGCTTCAAAGGTTTTTGGTGGCAGCTCGGTGCCAGGAGGCGGGCTCCAAGAGGGGACAGCTCTTCCCAGCTCATCAAACACATCGTCGCTGCTGTGAGCTGGCAAAGCAGAACATGCCCAGTCCCTGCGGGGTATTTTTGTGCTTTTGACTCATTTCTGGTTCAAGTGTTCACCTGAAAGGAATACTAAAAAAAAAAAAAAAGAAAAAAGAAAAGAAAAGAAAAAGAAGAGAAGGGTGTTATGCTGTAACAAACCTGTTGAAAGCCCTGATTCTTCCTCAGTCTGCAAAAAATAATAATTCATTAAAAGAAAGCACTTTTGGTCGTCAAAGACAGTGGTGTGTAAGGTGAAAGAACTGTGTGACTGATACGTCTGATGTATTATTTCCTTTATTACTCTTAAAATGTAAAGTTTAAAACCTTTGCACCACAGCAACTCCAGCAGGGCTCTGCCACACAGGATCTCCTGCTCCTCAGGAAGTCTTCCCACAACACTGCAGGGCTGTTCCCCGTGCTGCCCCATGGAAAGGGCTCACCTGAGAGCAGGTAAAGCCTTGTGAGGCCGAGTCCCTGCAGTGAGATCATCCAAGAAACACAGGCATCATGCCCTCTGTTCCCCGTCAGGTCAGGAGATGCCAGGTCTCTACGATTTAGCTCACAGACCCAGCCAAGAAGTCAGAATCCCAGTTTTCTATTCCTTTTTTCACCCCGATGTCTTGCCTTCACATAAAACTGTGAACATCTTAGTGTCAGAGAGACCTCCGCATCAAAAGACAGGCTTTTTTGTCTCTCTTGCTTGCTTACATCTCATGCTCTTAGAGGCCACCCCAGAACACAAAGCCTTCCCAGGCTGGGACAGCTATAAACTTGTTAGATGTGAGCATCATCTCTTAGACACTAACCCCAACACTTGAGGTGCTGTACAAACAAACCACAAGATGGTCCTGACCCACCAAGAGTGCAGATTTTGGTCTGTGGCTTTTAAATCAAGTGGATCAATGGGTAACCCATGTCCAGTGACTGTCCCATGAAGACTGGAAAATTGCAAACTCCAAGAATTTTATTTTATTTTATTTTATTTTTTTTTTGGCAGCAAGAACAACTCGGTGTTGTCTTCGGAGTGGCTGGGGTGAATTCAGCCCCACCTGGATGATTTGGGGTGGTGTGCCCTCCTGGCAGACATGTTGTCTTTCCAACACACCTCACTGCACAGGTCTCCAAAGCAGCCGTGGATTTCCCTGCCTGCCCCCTGCTCAGGGTCTGCCAGGAGAAGAAGGCTGCATGCCCAAAAAAACAGCCCGGACCTGCGTTAGGTGAAGGTGCTGGTCTGGAGGATTTTAAAATACTGCCTGTGCTTTATTTCCATGTATTCATTCCCTCTTTCCAGGGAAATAAACTGGAAAAGCGGCTCGCTGCCAATATCTGCAGAGCGAGCAATTCTCTCTCGTCTCTTAAATCCTGGATTCCTGCTGAGTGCTTTATAAAAAAATAAAACAAAAAAATAACCCAAAAACTAGCTCCCGGCTTTAGAGCCAAGAGACTCCCTGAGTCTGGAAGGCTTCACTAGCAAAATAAAAGATTACAATGAAAATTACTTTCTCAACCGCGCTCTGCATGAGAAGGCTGCAGAGCTGCTGCCACGATCCCTCGCCTCCGTCGGGAGCTCACGGCTGGTCCCTCGAGCAGGCACGGAGCTGGATTCATCCTGCATATCCCAGGGTGTTCAGGGAGAAGTGAGCAGGGTGAGACCCCGTTTATAGGCAGATATCTATCCGAAATGTCTCCTCATAAGGACGGGTATGGCCCCAAGGGTTGCACCCAACCCAACGGAGGAGGTCTACCAGCTCTCTACCATGGCGTGCAACCAAGGTGGGGACAGCGCAACCAGATCCACCTTGGTCCCATCCTAAACCACCCACAAGCACCCTACAAATCAACCCTTCCTGCCATACCTGGACAACACAGATCAAATCAGCAGCAGCCCTAGCTCAGCTGATGCAAATTTGCCTCCATCACACATGCAAATACCTCTCTGGAAGAGTATTTTTAGCTGCTTGTCTTGCCCAGGTCAACTCTGTCTAAATCTTGATTCTCTTCACACGTTTTCCACTGTTGGAAATAAGGAAGAAATTATGTGTTTTTTCTGTCTTGCCCCCTCCTGTCTCACCTAGCAGGAATCCCATGGCTCTCATCGGTCACCCAGAAGCTTGGGCTCACGCCCTGACTCCAGGACTTCGTTAGCCAGAGGGGTTGTTCACAAATTAATATTAAACCAATGGGGTGAAAGGGAAGAGCATGGTATGAGATTAATGAGGGGGCTGGTGCCAGACAGACACTTCTCATGACCCCTTGCCTTACGGATCCTTTTGCAGCATTTTGGTGATCTCTGGATTGGCAGAGAGGGTCACATTGCAAAACAAAGCCTTCAATGGCCACTGGGACATCTTCATGCTATGGTATTTCAGGCTCTTGTCCCCAAGACCATGCCAGCTTCCTGGTGCCAAGTCCTGCTTGTTGCAATAATTTCATTTTGAAACCATTTTCCACAAATTAGGAAGGTCTCAGTGCTGGCACCCAAATGACACATTGGGCTCTGACACCTCCAAAACAGCACCGATCCTGTGCCAAGAGGGGAGTGGGGCAGAACCTGCAGCATCAGCAGGCTGTGGGCTCCTTCCCCACTGAAAGACGACTCAGAACTGGGGAGAGTTTATACAAAATGTTTCTCTCCTCTTTTCCAAAGTAATCTTTTTCTCCTTTTCGTTTTATTCTCTCCAATTTCAGCCAAAGACTGAGATTTCTTTTCCAAGAATGTGCTCCCTTTCAGCTGGCAACTGTGTTTACTCCCTTATTATTTCCTGTTTGATCAAGAAAATTTTCAATATTTGGGACAGAGTGAGCAGAAACAAGGGATATGATGCCACTTAGTGGACCATAGCTAGATAATAACAAAGAACAGTATTCTGACCTCCATGCTTCAAGTTTTTGGTCACCTCTATGAGATGTTATTTCTAATGTGCGCTGGAGATTTCCCAGGATACTGAGTTAAGGAAAAAGGCTGCAAAGCAACCCATGCTGTGCAAAGATGGAATAAAAAGTTCACCCTCCATTCCTGCAGATGCAGCCTTATGGCAAGGGAAATTTTGCACATGAGTGGGAAAATCAGGGATGCAATAAGCTCGGGGCAGACACAGATGATTGCAAAGGCATTGGGAATTGCTCAGCGAGCATCTCACAAGGTAGCAAGATCTTGTGCATCACCAACTGCAATTAACAAGTGGAGGACAACCCCACCAGCCCTGGATAAATCTGCTCTTGGCTTCCCTCACCTCTTAGGGCAAAGGCAGGATGGTGAAACACAAGGAGCAGGATGGTGAAATTACAGGAGAGCAGTGAAAGGTGCTCAGAACAGGAGAAAACCTGCACAAACACCCAAACCTTCGGGCTGCTGCCCTTCCCAGACAGGGGGACTGACACTTTGGCCCTGCCAAAGCCTGGCTGCTGATAAGAGAAAATCTTTTCCCTCTCCCCTATCTCCCTGCAAATACGCCCCAGCCCATACACACACTGCAGAAGTGCCAGGCTCACAGAGGCTTTGCTTGGTGGCAGCGACGTTAACACGTTCGCCGGCGCTTTATAGTATTTTTAGCCCTCCTGATAACAGCAAGGTGCAAAAAAAAGAGCCAGCCCTGTGCTGGTACGTGTATAAAAGGGATGGGGCCCACCAGGAGCTGCCTGCCTTCTGCCAGCAGCGGGGAGCCACGGCAGCAGCGTGAGCAGGGTGAGTAGGAACAACCCCATTTGGGGTTATTTCCCATCATTTTGCCACTTTTCCACATTGATGCTCTTGGCTCCATCCATTTCCTCACCATAGCAGGACCAAGTGCTGTGTCTCCACCTGGGCTGGCCAGGGTCCAACGTGGCTCTGCTCCTGTTGAGCATTTGACCTCTATGCTGTCGCTGTTGCAGCTTATGAATGCGATTCCCATCCTCCTGACATTAAAAACACAGACAGGGCAGACCGAAATGCCAGTCTGGGAACATGATAGTGGCTCGCTGATAGCCCAACCGTCCCTGGGGAGGCACGGGGTGCTTATCCCATTCAAACCTCACCAGCAGCCCGTCCTTCTCCACCTCTCCTCTCTCTGCAGCATCCCCTTGGAGCTGAAACAGCCCCCCTTGGGGCTGAAATTCCTCCTCTGGAGCTGTCATTTTGTGGGTTAATGTGGTGGCACCTCAGGGATATCAGTGGGTGCAAGGGGAGGTGGCACAGTGCTCTCTGGGGTCAGTGCTCTCATGCAACCATGGATGAAATTCGAGGGGAAAAATAATAAAGCAGCAATCTTCCTTCTCCTCTTCTAGGACTACAAGTAATGATTTAGGGGCTTCTGAGCTAGGGGTTGTGTCTGGAGGATTGAGTTTAAGGCACAGGGAGAGAAAACCATTTAGAGATGTTAAAGCAGAGTTTTTGCTTAAATTTCTTTTAAAGCCATAAACACATGAGTGACACGGAGTGGAAACAAAATATTCAGTTTCAACCTAAGCAAAAGTGTTCAGATTAACAAAATAAGGCTAAGAAAGTGGGGATTTCCACGTTTTCCATCATTTGGGCCGTTCCACTCTTTCTGAGCCTGTGCTTCCTGGAACCTGCTGGGAAAACTCTTGGTAACTCTTTTTTGAGTCACCGAGCCCCGGTTCATGTCAGGTAACGACTGTGAAGGGCCCAGAAGTGGCCTCTTGTTGCTCACTTAGAAAGTGGCAGGCAAAACGCCTCTCTGCCTCTGACAGCGGGTGGCTGTGCCCTGGGGAGCCCAGCAGCTCCCACACGCGGGGACAGCTCCAACGTGTCAACAGCTGGGCACCAACAATTCGTCTCCTTGGGCTCAGATGTGGTCCGGGAGGAAATAGGGAATGTACAGTTTCAGCAGGCCCTGCAGAAACTCTGCAGGAGCCCTGCAAAGATGAGCGTCCCACCAACAAACCTACCTAGGGGATGTCCTCTGGTTATCTGAGCACCCAGTGCCGGATTAACCCACGGGTGCTGTTTGCATGCCGTCGGGGCGTGCATTCACATGTTAATTTTGGCGAGCCTGGGTGTCACAACCTCTGTCATCCCTTCTGGATGAGGCCGTCCCAGCTCGGCAAGGCTCATCCCAAGCAGAGTGGGGACAATCTGGGCAGCACCGGGAGGGACGAGCGACATCCCTCTTTCCTGGAAGATTGGGGCCAGCGCCCCGGCGCAGCTGTTGAAAGCCAGCCTGCCTGGGAGAGGCCGGGAGTGACGTTTCTGGGCGACGCCGAGTGCCTCACAGCAGGCTCTGCTGTTTGCATGGCACAAACAGTCATTTCGTGATTAAAAACAACAACAGCAAATAGAAGCTAAACCAAGATAAAAACAGCGGGCGCTGTGCAGATGCTGAGGGCACGCGAGAGCTGGCTCTGCCCGCAGCTTTAACCCAACAACCCCACCGGTCCTGGATTGCACCTTTCCTTCTGCTTTTTCACCTATTTTCCCCCACAGCCTTGTTGCTCAACTCAGCTACATTTCAAATGCAAAGCAGGGAAACAAAAAATGACATTTTCTTTTTCTGCAGAACCTGAAAAGAAGAAGCAAGTCTGAGCATAAATATTTGGGGTGGAATGTGAGGGTCCTCCTGAAGGAAAGATTTGATGAAAAATTGACCCCTTTGGAGCACCTAAACACTAATTTTATTAACTCTTTATTATCCTGATTCTTAGCTCTAGAGGCGAGGAAAAATTTTATGTGATCAGTCCAAGTTTCATGCAGGGAAACTGAGGCACATGCCCAAACGCAGACACTTCCAACACACACAGATGCCTCCTGGCCGTTTGTTTGCAAAAGAAATAACCCTGATTTATCCATTTCCTTCCCGTGCAGAGATGTAATGACTGATGGTCAACCAGTGAGTTTGGATCTATCTATTAAAAAAAATAATAATAATTTAAAAATATCTGCACTTGGAAACCAGTCAAGGGCTTCTCTGTGGCATTTCTATCCTACATTTCTGCTGGAATTAGGGAAAAAAATGGTACATTTGGTTAAATTCTGCTGACCAAATCCTGATTTGCTCCATTTACGCATGCAGACAGGCGGGCTCTGAAGGAATCATTTCAGACTTTATTCTTCTTTTGTAAAAAAAACTCATCTCCCTTTCCATCCCCAGACCTCGGTGGTTTTTCCACCCCGTTACCTACTGCAGGGATGAAGACCAGCCACAACAGAGACAAGTCATCCAAATCCCACACCGCCAAAGCAAGCGAGCCAGTTCTTTCCCCTCACTCCAGGAACGGCAGCCACCATGAAAAACAACCCACCCGAAGCCCAGGGAGATGGACCCATCCCAGGAGCCAGAAAGAAAATGAGATGCCACCGCCAGCAGGAGACAACGTGCCTGGTCAGAGGGGGGCTCAGACATCAGATGTCTGTAATGGTAACTTGTCCCTGGGACATGTTTCTCAAGAGATCAACCCCGAGACCCCAGAGAAACTCCCCCGGCGAGACACCAAAAGGAACAGGAACAAGGATGGGGTGCTAAAGAACATCTCAACTGTGCAGAAAGTAAGGGATGAGCCCAAGGATTCCCCCTCCAGGGACGTTTTCCTGTTTTGGGCAAACAAAGCGAACGGCAGTGACCAAGGGGCCACCTTCCACAAGGTGTTTCAAAAGTCATCCATGACCTCGGGAAGTGTCTCTCCAGCTCTCCTTCCCAAGGAAGGGCCTAGCAGCTCAGAAGAAGAGAAATCAGCAAAAAATCCCCAAAGAAAGACCAGGAGGGATCTCTTCTCTGACTCAAAGGTTTTCAGCCACGTGGACTCCCATGTCCTACACGTGAGCCAGCAGGTAGGTCCTGGTGTCCCTCCGCAGGTCCATGTCCTCACCTTCAGCTTTTACCACAAGCTGATGACAGCAGTGGCAAGGTGGTGGCCAAACCTGGGCATTAGGGCTGGCTTCATCATGGCACAGGCTTCACAGGACCCCAGGCAGGATTGGATTTGGATAAAAGGATCTTGAAGACCTTTCTAGAAGGGTGCAAGGGGTCTGTTATATCATGCTCCCCTTTTCCAGGTGCGTGGGAGCCCAGAAGGAGAGCACCAAATTATGTAATTCCTTCCTCTTACCCCAAACCCGGTGCTGCTGTAATAATTTCTCCCCCAGGGCTGGTACAATTTGTCTAAGCAGCGAGCTCGCAGCGTACACATCAACTCATTATCAAGGAATAGCTGTGCTCTCCATTATAGCTGAAACCTGTAATTTCTACCTAGCCTGAGGCTGATATCCCTTGGGAAGAAGGATGCAGCAGTACTTCACAGTCTACCTGGTCTATTAAAAAAGAGAGGAGAGGGGGAGGGAGTTGGAAGGGAGGAGAAAGAAGGTAATAAACTACCAAAAATACTTCCAAGGCAATGGGGAGTGATGGGAACAGCATGTTTTGCTGTTTATTTGAGGTGCAAGCCTCTCTAAAACCTGGTGCATTTGGTCTCTTCTCCTTGGATGGGAATTATGAGTACCAAGAGCACGGGCAGAGCTCTCTGGCTGCCCACCAGTTGGGTATCACATCTCTGGCCATCTAGGAGCATCCTGGGGACTGTCTGCATGCACCCAGGTCACTGCCTGGGTGGTTTGGGGGAAAACAGACCCATCTGTTAACTCCAAATACCTCTGTGGATCCAGAAGTTACATATGAACCAAGAAGCTCTGCTCCAATTCTTCAGGGTCCTCGGGTTTATTCAGGGCCAGGATTACGTGGGAATGGGGCAACTCTCAATCTAGGACCTAATTCTACCATCTCTGGCTGAAACAGAGAATAGATTTGGGATGAATTTGCACCACGATGTGCAAAGAGGGAAGCAGGTAGCTAGATATCTAACAGCATCCCAAGCTCAGCATCCCAAAGCAAATCTTTAGCAATTACAAATGCAACACTTCCCATATGTTAAAAGAAAGAAATTTCCATCTGTGTGAAAATATCTTACATGGTTGGGGCAGGAAAGTCATTTAGGAGTAAAATAGCAGGGGCAGGAGGTTGGAGAAATCAGCTGGACTAAATTTAACCTGGTGAAAGAAAAGCCTGTTGCTAAAAATGCTTGTGCTAGCACAAAGAAGGGAAGAGCACAGAAATGTCAATGAGTGAATGGGAGGAAAGGGGCAGAAAGGCTTTTAAGAAATTAAGGAATTTTTAGTGGTAGGGGCAAAAATCTTTTCCCCACCCATTTTGGGGTATGGATTTGGCTGAAGTTTCACAGTCTCAAGAAGAGGATCTGAGCCACAAGGATGCTCCTCTTCGGAGTTAATACACTGAGAAATTAATCGGTGTGGGGCTGGAAACCCTATGTCCCAGAAATGTGGCAGACTCACCTCCAGGAAAAGACCCTCTGGGCCACTTGAACCAGGTGGAGAGGACACTGGAGCGGTGGCACTGTGCCTCCCACCAAAGGAATGGGAAACACCACCTTCATTTCCTCCAGCTTGCAACTCCAGACCTTAGGCTTTCATAAAACCATGCTAGGAAAATGGGCAAAATACCCTGTTCTACCACAAACCAGATTTTTGCATTTTCAATTCTGGGGTGGGAAATGCCGCTTTGGGGTTTTCGTGATGTAGCTTTTCTTTCCAGCAAGCCCATCATATCAGCAGTGACCCAGTCATGCGGTGGTGAGTGCCTCGATCTCACCTGTCCTCTCCATTGCAGCTGAAATCTGGGCACAGCAGGATGTCCGTCCAGGCCATCGTTTCCCTCATCACTGCCAAATCCCAGAGCAAGCTGGAGATGGTGCGGGCAATATGGTTTTGGCTCTGCCATAACATCGGTAAGTCTGGTCCTGCTGTTTTGTAGTGGTGTGATGGAGCTGAGAGCCCTTTCCTTGGATGCCTCCTCCTGGATTTAGGCTCTCCGTGTCCTGGAGAACAGTCTCTACGGTGTTCCTACGGCAATCACAAATTGAAATAATCCCCTCCTGACTTTGGGAAAGAGCCTGGGGTGGGAAATAGTCGCAAACTGGGACCCTCCATCCTGAAAACGACACCTGCTGGGTACCAGACCCCCAGAGACATGGGTTGAGCCCACTCACCTCCGGTGCTCTCAGCTCCAACGCACCCGAGGGCATCTCCCTGATAATGCGTGCGTGGTGCGAGCCCGAGGAAGCCGAGCTATGCCTGGCAGCAGTCATCTGGGGACACAGGAATCTCAGCACAATGCAGCCGCTTCGTGCTACTTTACCCTACTACATCCATGTGTGCGAGACAATGTGATTGTCACTGTACCTCACTTGAATGGCGCAACCGCTGTTTACATGCGCTGAGGATCCAATTCCCCCAAGGCGTTAGCAATTCTTTGCGCATATGGGGAATTGTCAAGCTCTTGAATAACTACGGAGAGAAGAGCTGTCATGGCTTCCAGGGTGTGTAGGCAGAGAAACAGGGTTGGGCAGGAGAAGGAATGGGATCGGTTTGGAAATAATAAGCCCATACGTTGGCCTGAAGTTGGGTGGTATTCTCCCTTTCCTAGAATACGATGTGGATGGCTTCCTGGGGCTGTCTCAGAAGATCCACGTGCCAGAGCAGGTTCTGCAGACGGGGAAAGCTGTGTGTTCTGGTTATGCCCATTTGTGCCGGGAAATGTGCAGGTAAAAACTCACCTTGGGCTTTCTCCTCCTGCCCCATTAAAGATCCGAGTGGGAGACCTACAGCTGGCACGTAACCGGCATCACTTACCCACTGCGTCCCTTCCTCCTTTCCTGCTTGGATGGAGGAGTAGGGATGGGTTTGATGGAGAAACCAGGATCTGAGATACAAGGACTGATGTTTGGGAGTAGGCTGGGTGAGCAGCAGGCTGGCTGAAAGCTGGATTTGGCCAACAGCTGCCACAAACATGGGACCTTGGATTTGGGGATGTCAAATTGGAGCCAGGAGTTGGACTTGATGATCCTTATGAGTCCCTTCCAAGTTGGGATATTCGATGGTTGTATGATTCTACGAAATTTGCCGTGCAGTTTGGGTTGGTTTGCAAGAAGCAGGCGGAAAGCAGTGGTTGTTGAGTGGTTGTCTCCCCTGGGCAGGGAGGCAGGTTTGAGCTGCGTGGAGGTCCCGGGTTTTGGCCGGGGCCTTGGTGCCCATGGAGGCCAGTGGTGCCAGCAGCAGAAGACAGGCCACATGTGGAACGCGGTGGAGCTGGAAGGACAGTGGTGCCTCCTGGATGCCTGCTGGGGTGCAGGGACCGTGGATCCAGAGAGGAGGTTGTTCGTGCCCAGGTGAGACACACCACCACCCCACACCATGGCTGGAAACATGTCCCTCAACGCAAACTGACAAGGTTCAACATGGCCTTGGAGATGGTCATCCCAAACCTTCTGATAGACCCCATAAAGACCAGGTTTGCCAGATCTTGAGCCCACATTTCAAATTCACCCCAATATGCTCACCCTTATCTACGGTGGGTCCTCGGGGACCTCGTGCAAAAAGAGACCCTCTATAGGGTCCAAACACCTACCTGCAAGTTCCTTACTCCCTGATCCAGGGGGGCAACTTTTCAGGTGACAACTCCTCCATTGTGTCCCTCTCCCTCTTCCAAATTTATTTTAATCCGTGGTGACAAAACAAACCCTTGTTTTCACAGCAACTTCACTCTTATGTGGCTCCACACATAATTACTTCAGATTTCTCAGCCCATGTTAAGCAAATAATGACTCTCATGGAAGTTATTTGTACAATTTAATAATTTCCATTAACTATATTATGGGACTGACATTTTTAATTTTTTTTTCCTCTCTCTCTAATAATGTGTAATGAAATAATTGTGGAATTTCTAATAGGTAATTATCTTGCTGCAAACAGTTTATAACACCAGTGAGCATGGGTTGTTTTTAGCTGAGCATGAGGGAAAAAAAAGAGCAGAAGAACCATCACCTATGGCAACAGGCAGAGATAACAGCTTCTTGTTGGTCCTTGTGGAGTCCCCCGGGGTATCTGCTCCAGGCTGGGCAGGCTGAGTGAGCTTTACCTGCAAGGTGCTGTCAAAGTCCTCAAAATACTCAGGTTGACAGATGTAACAGGGCTCCCCAGTACAAGGCTGCAGGTTGACCCCTCAGCAAAGGCAATGTTCGGAAAGTCAGGCTGGGCACGTTCAAACTGGAACCAAGATGTATTTTTCTAAAAAGTCCTGAGTACATTCTTGGAAGAGGTCACAGGATTCGGGGTGTGGAGAGCTGTCTATAAAGACATTTTCCAGGAAAAATGGGTGCATCTAGGCTGGAAAGAAGTGCTGGAGGATCCCTCCCAGCATTGGCAAGCTCAACAAGGTGCTGGATCATTTTTTGCGGGCAATCAAACCTTGCATTTGACCTGCTGAGAGAGGGATCCTTTCCCCACCCCTAAGATCCATGAAATAAAAGAAAAGGGAAGGAAAACAAGAGCTGAAGGGCTCTGCTCAGGCCCCCAGCAAAGCTGCAGCTCTCAGAAGAAGCAAAGCCAACACAGTCAGAGGTTTGGTAGCATATTCCTGGAGTGGGATGTGAGCATAGGAGTGAAATGCTCAGTGAGAGCTCAGTCCTCCCTTACTGAAGCTGGTGCAGCTCTGTTGGGGTGGGGGAAGCTCCCTTCCCATATGCTAAAGGTTTTCTTGTACCCTCCACGGTGTCCTCTCCTCTTGCCCTGCAGGCACGATGATTTCTTCTTCCTTACTGACCCTGAGCACTTCATCGAGACCCACTGGCCGGAGGACCCCGAATGGCAGCTCCTGCAGAACCCCATCTCGCGGGAAGACTTTGAGCGGAGGGTTTTTAAAACCTCAGAGTTTTTCAGACTTCAGCTCTCCCTCCTTTCTCCAAACACTTCTCTCCTCAGAACAGGTAAATACAAAGCAAGGGCTAAATCCAAGTGATGTCCAGGCTCGCTTGCTTTTAAGAAACAAGTCTGAATCGAGGATAATATTTCTCATTCAAAAGTGGCCCATCTGTCTATTTTTAAGCACATGTTTAACATCCAGTAGAGCAGAGGCACATATTTAAGCAATTTCTGGAATCACAGCCATTGTGTGATACTGTGATTAGTCAACTGGGAATTAGGATTCATAAATTATAGCTAATTGAGCCAAATCACTTAAGTCCCTTTGTGCCTGGCTTTTCCCATCTAAATTCACCAACAGTAGCAAAATAGTTTCAAGATACCTGAGACACAATCCTCATTGTGCTCACAGGCTGGGGAAGGAGACTCCCAGACAAAACATGGCCTGAAATGGTCACGTCTCAGGTTCTGAAAATGAAGGGGGGTGGAGCTGTTTTTTCCTTGATTGTATTTTTTCTGACAATTTTTCAGGCCAGATATAAAATGATTTTATTTTATTATTATTATTTTTTAACCTAGATATCCGTTACACATCTGTTCCTTTGCATGGTTCTAAGTGTATACAGATTTCTCCTGCAGTTTATTTTATCAGGAGAGCAAGATAGAAGATAAAGCAACATCCTATTGAGGGCACTTGTCAGACTTACAGAAAATGAATGTACAACAAGGCCCAGCAGAAAGCTTTTAACTGAGAGATTTTCTTACTTACATAGAAAAGAAAATCCTCCAATATTTCCAGGATGCTAGGGTATTGCCAAGACAAGCTGTCGCTCACCTTTTGAGCAGCAAGCAGCCTGGGAAAATCAAATGAAATTGGGAACAGCTGAAAGGTCAGTGCTGTTATGCAGGGATCTCGTGGTGCTTCTCCACTGCAGGACCTTGGAGCACTCCAAGGAGGGGTCTTTAACCATAGCACAGGCCATACAGCACCTATATAGCCAATACAGGGGTGGAGACTGATTAAGTCCTTTCAGGCCCCAGCCACCAGGGAGGCCCCCAAGGCACACAACCAAATAACACAGAGTTTGCAGCCTCAAAGGAAAAGCAGGAGATCAATAGCACCAGCAGTCCCTTTATCTGCATGCCAGAGTGATAAATTGCAAAACATGGCCTCCCACCAAACATCATTAGCTGTGGTACAAAAGCCCAAAGGGAAGAATGAGGAAAAATAAGTATTTTGTTATCCTCTTTCCTCCCTTTCCCCAGTTTTTGATAGCCAAAAGACGAAGAAATGGAGCCCAACAGCAGCTTGGGGCTTTGGGTCCCTGTGGGCCACTGGCTGCTGTGAGCCAAAACGTACCTGGGGAGAGAAGTTAGGGGAGCAAAATTGCTGGCACATCCCAGCCACATCGCTGTTCTGCACCCCTTGGCTGGATGAACTCCTCTCCCTCAGCCACAAAAATCACTGGGTGACCTGGGCTACAGGCACAGCTTGCTTTTGTTTCCTCCAAAACTGAGATGAAAGGAGATTTTCCTATTAGGACAAAAAAAAAAAAAAAAAAAAAAAAAGGACAACTTTTTTTCCCCTCCCAGTGAATGTCTCATCTTGCAGAGGGAAAGAACTGTATTCTTGGGCTTAGCTTGAACAGTTTAACTACTGCCATTAGCCTCAACAGCCAGCGCCATATAGAGAGAGGAGTGTGCTTAAAACACCAAATTGCAAACCCAGATTGTGAACCAAACCAGATGTCTGCTTTCATTGACGCAAAATTATGATTGTATTGATCTAGGTCAGCGGGAGGAAGCCAGCATCTTAAACATCTCAGACAATCCTAGGGCAAAAATGCTCAAGATCCTTGGTGCAAAATCTCTTTTTCCTTTTTGGCTACTGTGGATCGATTTCTGCTCTCTTGCATCTGAGCAGCTCCCGTCTGTCTAAAATGCTTACGAGCTTTCAGCCAAGATTCCTTCCACAAATCACTATCTGATGAGAGCTGAAGGTGGGACACCTTGCAAAGGGACCTGATTTTCAGGAAATACCTGGCAGCCGTTTTCTGAAAACTCATCATTTTTAATTGGTAAGGTGTCCTGGGCCATCAGGGTTGGTGCCCGCAGTGATGGAAGGCATTCAGTCCTATGGAATTAGGACTTTGTAAGACTTTTGTGTATGGAAAAGCAGTCATTGGTGGTATGCTGTAGATACAATAGCTAGGGTGGGAGACGGGAAGAGAAGACTTTTAGACAAGGCTTTGAGAAATTAGAAACATGCCTGTACTTTAATGGTGGCTTTTTTCCCCCAAACAATTAATGCAACATACATTGACCTCCTGCAGCATTGAGTGCGCTGACGTGGGAACCTATCCCCAGCTTCACCTGGCCTCCCTGAAAACCAGGAATCTCATGGCTTGAATTAACTCAATAAAACAAGCAAATGTTTGTTTTAAATGTAGCCATTAATTATCTCCTTGGGTCCTCTTCCCAAAGCAAAACGCATTGCTGGCTTCCCTATCTCATCATCGCTGGCTCCGCTGCATACAATGTTCTGTTCTTTTCTTTCTTCCTAAAGATCCTAATACGATGCAGCCGGCCAGGCCAGCAGCTTCGGAAACTAGCATAGAGAGAATTTAATAACAAGCAAACCTGCAGTTAATAAAGTCTGTCATCAGTAATGTCTCCACTGAACACTTGCCAGGAGAGAATTGTTTGCACTTACTGTGTGAGCCAAGTCACAGCTTTAACAGGCAAGGCACAAATAAAACCCAGCCTTCCCATTCTTTTCACATCTCTGTTTCGACCTACCAAAAAAGAACTCTGGGGCAAACAATGAAAAAATCCAGATTCAAACAGGGAAAGAAAAAAAAAAAAAAAAAGAAAAAGCCCCCCCCCCCATTATTCATTAGATTATGAAACATGTTTCGTAATCTAATAATTAGCAAGAGACGATTTTTTTTTTTTTTTTCAGCATGAAACTGGAGGCTTTTGTCATTTTGTGTTAGCACCCCAAACAAATGAACATTGTGCACAGCGCCGGTGCCGATACCAGCCGTGGGCTCCCGCGGGGTGCCAGCGCTTGGTACGGGGCTCGCCTCTCTCCAGCAAAAATGTTGTGGTGAGGACGGGACGGCGCGGAGCAGCCACGCTCGGGACAGGAGATGAGTCCCCCTCGGGCACTCGGGGTCCCTGTGTAATGAAGAGCAGGCTCGATTTGCACAGACCTTGATGCTGGTGGGTTTGAGCATGCATCTCAGTAGGTCTGCGTGCCAGTGGCAGGGGCTGGGAAGCACGCTGAGATCCTCCAAGGGCAAAAGGACTCCAAGTCTCCTTCTCCGTGGCTGTTTTTCTCATGCTTTCATTTACACCTAGAGAAAAAGGGTAAAAAATACCTTTAAACGTGGGTTTTATAGCCAGGCTGCCCCAGGACCTGTGGCTACACGTGCTGATAGCAGCCTGCTGGTGAGATGGTTCTGTCTTCTTCAGGACCAAGGCTTGTGAAACCTTGTCCCTTCCCCACTGCAGGATTAACCAACCACCCCTGCTGCCCAGGAGCAGACAGAGAGCCCTGGGGAGGGTTTGGTGCACCAAAAATGCTCTCCCTGACTGGGGCAGGGGTTTACGAGCAGCAAGATGTGATAAGCAGGGAGTGGTGACACCAGGACTGAAGTGATTTTGCTCCTCCATGGTGACCTCCTATGGCCGTGCTTCATTTTTGGGTACAAAGCAGGGTTCAGATTGGCTTAAAGCCATCTCCTGTGCCTTGCCTGGGGCAGTGAGTTGGCTACCAGGGAGGTATTGAGTGCTGCATGGTGGCCCTAAGGAGAAACCTGCTTGAGTCCTCCCCCAGAGAGCAAAAATCCCAAGGAAAGAGCCACCGAGCTTATCCACCAACCCTGGTACCACCAGCAGGTACCAGTGCCAAAGCATCTTTTCTCTGCACTTTCTCCTCTCCCCTCCTGCCCAGCTAGGGCACGCGCCAAACCAGAAGCTCGTGGATGTTTGTGATTTATGGCGAGGCCAAATTTTAGAAAAATATTATAGTAATAATTATGGAAAAAATTAAACTCATTCCTAAAATGTGGCAGCGTTGTGGGATCTCCTACCAGCCAGGCTGGAAAATTTTGATCCTCCCAGCTGCTTTGCTGGTTTGACACCACAGTACAAGACCTGCAGCTTAGAGGAATGACTGCAGCTCAAGAAGCCATGAAATAATTATCTCCATATGGGACATTGACTGAGTTTTGGGTGTCTTGAGACCCAAAGAATAATTATGTGTACCTATCCTCTTCCTCTCTAGATCTAGTGGTATCATCAATTTACTCAGAAAAGGGGAAAAAAATGGTAGAAGGTGAGGAAGGATCTCACTGAGGTCTGTCCACAGGTAGGGAGGGAAAGTGAGAGGGAAAATTGGGTCTCCATCACCTGCACAGATGAGGTCCATGCTGGGTCCACACTGCAGATCTTGTGCTGAGAAATGAATGTGTTGCACTGCTGATGAAAGGATTGTAAAAGGCGTTTTGTTCACTTTCCTACAGCCCATGGGGAGGCAGCAGTGACGCTGGGGAGCACCCACCCAACAGAGTTCACCTACCAGCTCTCCAAAGCTCAGGGCACCGCGACCGGAGAGGCCGTGGGAGCAGCGCACGGGATGATGGTGGTGTCTGAGAACAGCGTGACCATCAAGGTGACTCCCCCGACCAAGGGCTTGTTCGACCTCATGGTCTTCGCACGCCACGCCGACTCCCAGGGCCCTTACAACTGGGTGTGCTCCTATCGGATTCAGTGCCCGGAGCCGCGCAACGGGGAGACCCTGCCTGAAAACCCTTTTCATTTCTGGGGCCTCCACCAAAAGGTGAGAGACTTTGGCATTGAGGACAGCAGCTACAAAGGGGAGCTGCTCGTTGCCCCCCAGGGGACTTTGCTTTTGACCCTGCAGACATCCCGAGCCTTGCTTGCCATGTACGAGCTGGTTCATAAGGATCTAGATGCTGCTCTGAGCAAGAAATGCCTGGCCGCTCAAGCTGAGGAGGAGAAACTGAGTTGCCACGTGCTCTGCCCTTTCCAGGGCTACTACCGACTCTCCATGTTCGTGAAAGACGTGGAAGGCACCACCACCTTCAGGAACGCGGCCAATTTCCTCCTCCACTGCTCGGGACCTGTCAACCAGAACGAGCTCTTCCCCTCGGGGCTGAGCCTGCACTGCGGGAGCGGGCTCAGCTCCAGCAGCCACGGCCTCTCCAACCCCAGCCACTCAGCCCCCATCATCACCACCAAGCTGGGGAAGTGCAACATCACCTTCCACGCGCCCGCCAACGTCGAGGTGATGGCCAGCTTGAGCAAGGACAAGGTCACCGCCAGCAGCGAGTACCCCCTGGAGAGGTACGTGCTGGTGACCCACCTCAAGTCCAAAATCAGTGTGTGCGTCGTGCTCCCCGAGTCGGGCGTGTACAAAGTGGGGCTTTTTGGGAGAAGCAAGGACAACGAGGAGTTCTCCCATATTTGTGACTATATCATACGCTGCTTCTCTGAGCCCTGCTGGCCTCCTTTCCCCAAGGTCTACAGCTTGTGGAGGAGAGGGTGCGTGCTGCTGGAGCCGCGCACGGGCGTGCTGCAGGAGCAGAGCTGGGTGCGGTTCAGGGTGAAGGTGCCAAAAGCCCACAAAGCTGTCGTCCTCGGGCAAGAGAAGACGGTGCTGCAGCTCGCTCCCAGCGCCGTTTGGGAAGGGGACGTGTTCAGCGGGGCTGCGGGGACAACGATCAGACTGGCGGCCAGCTTCAGCCAGCACTGCTCCTCCCTGGAGGTGCTCCTGGGGTTTGAGGTGGGAGGTGGCCCACCTGCCTCCCTGGGGTGTTCGGGGTAACGCGCCGGGAAGGGTTTGAAAAGCCAGGGAAGGAAGCACAAGCTCTTAAAACTGAAGGATGTTGAGGAGACGTGGAGAAATCTCCCAGAACTTTATGGCATGTCAGGGGGGAGTCTGGGTGTTACACGCGGAGCTTTTCTTCCCGCAGGATATCCAGATACTTGCTGGGGCCTCCTATCCCACTCGGAGATCTCGCCGCCGCTCAAATCAGTACCAACATATGGAAGGCTCCTCATATTTTGCTTCTGTCAGAGGAAACCATTGTTCAGCTTCTCTACAGGAAGGATGTCTCACTGCTTATTACCAGCTTGAATAATTGTTTGGAATGTTTCATTTGACATTTATTCAAGAACTTGGAAACCCGCATAGTTTCTTTCTCTTGAGAGGATAACAACAACAACAGAAAAGAGCCCAAGCTGGAGCCAAGAGCATCAGATGGTAGCAAGATTTTAAAAATGTAAATATATAGTAAAGCAACCAAGACCTCCTCGCAGAGGAAACCTGTACTTGGGCAGAGGAGAGGGGAAAGGAAGGAAAGAGATGCTGCATTTTATCAGCCATGTCTTTAAAACATCTTCCAGGTCTTCTTTATCAAAGATGACAAGTAGATACACACTTAAGAGCTCCGAGGGTTTGAAATTAAGAGAGGGAACAGGCAAGGAAGTGGCTCTGTAGCCAAAGCTTCTAACCGCAGAGTGGAAAGCGCAGACAACTGCTCTTAAACTTTGGCAGATGCTGCAAGGCACCATAAACAGGAGACGGCAACGCCGGGCAGGGCCCTCGCAGCATCCAGGAGAACAGATGACACTTCTTGTTGGAAGAAAACACGCTGTGAGAATCTAAAGAAAAAGGCAAGAACTGCTATTGCATCATCTGGTGCACGAAGCGGTGCCACTGTTGGGATAAATTTAGAGGCCATGGGCTGGAAGATACACAGTGGAAATAATTCTCCGTGCCTGCAGTGGAGTGATGCTTGAAATGGGGATTCTGGTTGCAATATGGAAGAACCGTGGGTTATTTTTGGATGCTGCACAAGAGATAGGGGAGGGGGTCGTTTGCTTTCTTCAGGTCTAGCAATTTAAATTTCACCTGTAGCAAAAATTCAAATAGATTTGAAACTTTTCAAGATCTGTAAATCAGGCAATGTAGATAGATATCGTGTCAGGGTCTGCATTTGACAGCAAACTCGCTGGAACCACGCTGATGTGCTGGAAGAGTCCCCTGAAGAACGAAGCACAAGGACTGCTCTGAAGGAAGGGAAGCACCAGCAGGCACAGGCTGAACTCTTGCCTGTGAACTTAAAAAAAATAATAATAATTTAAGAAGTACAGATCCCTGGATTCTCCTGTTCTGCCCCATATTTTGGTAGTCCACATTGGGCCATCCACTCGGATGGATAAGGGAAGGAGACGTGCAATGTGCCTCAGCTCCCCCCTGTGTCTTTCAGAATAAACACAACAAAAAATCCTGTTCCCTGTGAGGCTGAGCAGACAACCCAGAGCCCAGCCCTGAGGGTCAGAGCCCCGAAAGCTGCTGGCACTCAGAGTTGTCCTCCAGACTTGCCCCTACTTCATGAGCAATAGTCTTCTGACCACGTCGTGCTCCCTGAGCAGGGGGGATGCTGCTGGGCAATTTCCCAGATTTCCTCCAAGCTGCATTGCCCATGGATAGCACTGGCCATGAAATTTTAATCTGCAGAGCTCAATCCCTAAGCCTTTTTTTTTTTTTTATAACTTTGTGGCAGAGTTTTGGCTTGGCAAACGAAAATGACTGACAAGAGACACGACTCTCAGTTCCCATTGCCATCTTCCTTTCCATGTCTTCTTTTTCCTTTTCAGCCAGCTTTGCTGCTAACTCTCCTCAGCTGTGCCCCTCTAACCCTGTTGAGCCACTCTACGTATCTGTGCGTGCGCAAACACTGCGAGCTGAAACTGTCCCATCTTTGCCCGATTTAAGCAGGCAGGTCATGATCGTGAGACCCCAGGGAAAATCCAGCTTCCAGCCCAGTGATTAACTACTTTTTATCCATCATAATGAGGTCCAGATTAGAGTTACCTTGATTTGGGGTCCAAACAATTTATGTCAGCATATAATTACCTGGAGGTGCTGAGAACTTTAATGATACTCCCACAGGGAATTTTTCACTTCAAGGATCTGAAGTCAATCTACTCATATTTCCTCTCTATGCATGCTTGGGTATAGCATGCAACCTATTTTAAATGTCATTCTTATTTAGATTTACATACCTCAAAGCCTGCACCCCCAGCTCTAAGTGCCTTCACAATAAACACGAGCACCACCTCTCCAAAAATAACAGCCCTGGAGCAAGCATCACTCATGAAAACACAATGATAAGCGAAAGAACAAACCCGTATGTCTCTCCTCCTCTCACTCCCTCTGCCCATCAGGATTAAATTAGGTAAAGATAGATTACAACACATACCTGGAGCTACAAAACACACCTAGTTCTGAGCTAACTTGGTTCAAAAAGTCATTGGGAGGCCTCCAGGCATGCACGGAGCTGTGGACAGCCAAAACCAGGAGGCTGCACCCAGCTCTACAAGCCTTCTTGGCTGAGAGGCTTCTTTGCAACCAAAATCGAAGCAGGTAAGAGCAGGAAGAGCTGAACATGAACCCCCTGGACTAAAACCTCCCTGAGCAAGGTAAGGCAGCAGTCACCAACCTGAGCAGCATTTCTGGGCAACCTGCTCGTGGTGTCCCTGTGCGATAGGGACTTGGAGCAGATCACCTACGGAGATCTTTCTGCCCCCAGCCATTCTGGGATCCCGTGAGCCTGGAGTGAGTTTTTGTCTTCCTCTATGGAGCTGTATGTGATGTCAACCAAACACTGTGTCCAAATTCTTTGGCTTTACATATTTCCCTGTGCTATATCCCTGTTAAGATTGTCATTAGTGTGAATTGTGTTCATATTTATTTAGTTTATCCAGTGAGTCTGTATCATTGAAGTGGCTATACAAGCTGTGTTTTCTTTGGCTCCTTGTTGTGCTTCTTTGCTTTGGTGCTATTAAAGCCTGAGATGACCATTCTTTCCAACCTGTGTTTGGCCTTCAGTGACTTTGTTTGGGGGGGAATGAGGGTGTAGGAATTTCCAGAAATGTATGTGAATGTGTAGCTAGCTGCCAGACTGCAGCAAACGAACATCAGGACACTGGGGTAGGAGCTAAAGTCTTCCTATGCGCATGCTGTAGTTGGGATGAGTTGTACCCTCGGAGTACAGCTCTGTCTGTTAGCATCCATGAGCTTCCCACACCACCAAATCATGCTGAGGCTGTGGTACAACAAGTCAGCATGACAATATAATGAAGTTTCTGCCACCCTTGGAGCAGGTCATGGCTGTACACATGCACCACGTGTGCTCTGCGTGTTCATGCACACCATGAACCAGCCTGGCCCATCTGCAGCCTGGATGCCCTTTTTTCCTGTGTTACTTTTACAGCTTATGTATTGAGGGTAGGACAATCTGTGGGGTTATCAGGATTTGTGTACTGGGGTAGGAATCACTGACTTCAAAAAAACAGAGCAGATGAAATGGCTGCTTGTGGTCAGAGAAGTCCCACAGTGAGTATGATAACAACATAAGAACTGCTGTATTTTGATCCATCAGGTCAGAGAACGTGGCTGGTAAAACAGTCCTTGCATTGCCCAAGTGTCTTCAAAACCCAGCAAGATGAAACATTATCCACTTTCAAGGGTAATTGCAAACTTTTTCTCTTTGGTCTGACAACTGGGATTTCATGGCAAAAGTGCAAGAAAAAAAAATGGGTACAGACAAGAAGAATGTATGTAAGAAGGGTGCGTCTCAAAGCAGAGCTAAGCTCTTTCATGCAGCCACCTGAGACATTTAAGTGAGATCATCCTTGTTCAGCAAGTCCCTGGAGACCTGCCTGGGAGGAGGGAGGGTTAAAAATATTTTGCAGAGCAAGCTCAGCTGTGTCCTGTGCCTCTGCAGGCTGGGGTACAAGAAGGACTGGAGGTAAACAACCCCCTGCTAGAGGTGCTGTCCTCTCCAGACTGGCAATACAACATTGATAACGCAGAGCTAAGTGGAAAAGATGAATCTGGAAAATCTCTGAAGACCAAGGAAATTGCACAAATTACTCTGGTTGTGAAGCTCCCCTTCCTGCAGAAAAAGGGAGGAAGTGATGAGCAGGCATTTTTTTTTACCCAGCAGGAGGGAGGACTTCCAGAACTGAAAGCTGGTGGGAAAGCTGCAAAGGGCATTTCTATAACAACAGGACTGAGAGATTAGCTCCTGGGTAGGCTAAGCACCAGGCAAACATATCTCCCAAATCCCACATTATTAAGGATTTAAGCTACGAACCCATTTTACAAAGCTATCCAACCATGGACACCTTGTTAGCATTTTCGTGACTGTAGCCAAAGACGTTTCATCTCTAGGGCTGCAAAAACAAATTGTCATGGGGCACGAGTTGGACAAGAACAAAGGAGAGAAGGAACAACTTCCTATTGTACCTAAGAGACAAACCCCTTAGCAGAGAGTTGCCAAGAGCACTGGAGTGATGCTAAAACCATGACATCACATTTCCAACACTTTTACTTGCTGTACCAAAGTCTTCATTGCCCTGGCTCTGCTGTTCTCCAGCCCTGGGTACAGTGTGTACTCAGTACAGACATAAGAAAGGGACTTCTGCTATCAGCCGTTCTGCTTACCACAAATAAAACTCTGGTAACCAAGGTTACTTGGGTTTTGCTCCTGTGTTGTGTTAGGCTTTTTTTGTTCCCAAAGAAAGCAATATTCCCCCTCCCCCTTTGGCAGTGCATTGGCTCCTCAGATGAAGCAGGGCTCCATTGTGCTCAACCTTGAAGATGGGTCCCTCTCGACAGACTTTGTGGCCTCTACAAGGAACAAAAACAAGCAGGTACCTTGGGGTGAGGTGCTGCAGGGGATGGCAGCCTTCGTACAGTGCCTGTGGAGGCAGCATCTCCTAGGACAAGCTGTGTTGTCCCAGCCTTCCTTGAGGCCCTGCTGCAACATCTCTGGGAACGGTGACCCAGCCCTGGGAAACTCCTCTTGATTCATGCCAGGGCTTCTATTTCCAGGCCACCTGGGCTGTTACAGCCATATTGTTAATTCAATTTTTTGTCATAAGCGTTTTTTTTGATGCAACAGCTCCCTCGGATCACACCAAGGGTCCACCAAGATCAGGCAGGAGCCAGAAGAAGTGCTGGTGGAAAGACTACAACCATGCAGTGATGGTCACCTTGTTTTACTCTTCTGGCTGTTGGATATTTAAAAAAAAAAAAAATCTCAAAAAGAGTAATTAGGCATTGGAACAGGTTTGCCCAGGGAAGTAAGCAGTGGAGTCACCATCCTTGGAGGTGTTTAAGGAAAGGGTAGATGTGGTACTTAGGGATGTGGTTTAGTGGCCAGTATGGGTGGTAGGGGGACAGCTGGACTAGATGATTCTGTGATTCCAGCAATCTGAAGTCTCTGCCATGCCTCGTGCAAATATTGACTCCTCATTATTCTGCTTAATGGCTCTTGATAGAACATTTCTTCTACAAACTGGCCGTTCTGGACACATTTACATGGATAGCTTCACCCCCAAGAGAACACAGCGAGGAGTTCCTGAGCTGAACTGCAGATTGCACAAAGAAGATCCTAAAGAGGTTCCTCATAGCCACTGATGGATTAAGAGCAAAGCTGACTAGCTGGCTGGAGAAGAACATGTGCATCCTTGTTCTTTGGCACAAGGACAAATTCGGTAACAGCTTTTGGCTTTGCTCAGCCGAGCACCCATGAACCTCATGGAAAGGGGCTGGAAGACCTCAAGCAGCAACAAAGGGGCCAGTAGTGAACAAGCCTCCTCATTAGGCTGGATAACCCTAGCCTTAAAGTCCAAGGACACACAAGTATATTTTTATTTTCCCCTTACCAAGAACTGAGCTAACAAGGCAGCAGAACACAGCAGAAAGGACATTTTGTATTGCTGTTGTTAGGTTTCTCTTCCCCAGCAATGTTTTTTCCTTGGAAACTTGGTCCCCTGTGGTATCACAAAATGGGATTGCCAGGATGGCTGTCATGTTAGTATCACAGTCTTAGCTCCTGTATAACATATACATTCAGTTTTTATTTCCCTCTTTTCTAGAAATGTGCCTAATCAGCTGGTTTTTCTTTTTTTTTAATTTTCTTTTTTTTTTTTTTTTCCCTGAAGCCATGTCCAAAGACAGTCTGAATTGAACATTTCAGGTAGCTCAAAATGGGAACAAAACATAGCTCAGATCCCAAAAATAGCTGCTGTCAAAGAAGAAAAACAGAAGCAAGGAAACAGCTGTGCTTTTGCCCTTTGTTTTCTTTCTCCTACCTTCTTTTTATCTTCCTTTGGGAGAAGAATAGAGAGTAACCTCTGCTCCTGGCCTGGTTATGCTCTGCTAATGCGGAGAAGGGCTCCATGCAGGGATCTGCAGCCGCATATGACTTCAGACACATTTTGGGGTTTCTCAAGAGATTTGACCTGGATTATCACACTGAATCAAGGCTGTCCCCATCTTTTCATCCTCCATAGGGTCAGCTCGAGCGTGGGATCCGATAAAAGGGGTATTGTCCTCAGAAAACCTGGTGTGTTTTCAGGCAGTGATGCAGGTTTGATGAATTCTGGAGGGCATCCCTGCTCACCCAGCCCTGCTATGAAAGCACCCACAGCTCAGGGGGGTAAATGAAGATTCCTGGAGGGACACCCCACAAGAGGGGCTCATCCTGCCCTGAGGGTGGTCCCACTGGGTTTGGGGAATAGCTGCACCCTGTCACAGTCCTTCCTTGAGCTGGTGGACATCATCCGGGGGGAAAGCTCTGAGATCTTTGCCGTGACAGCCACCACATGGCTGGAACATAAATGGCAGCCTGAAACAAGGGGCAGGCAGCGTGGTTCCCCCACTCTGAGCAGAGGCCATGCTTCCAGACCTGGCTGTGTGTGGAAGGCTACAGGTGATTGATATCCAAAGTGCCTGTCAAATATCCTCACAGGCCGATGTGAAGCCACCCTGTGCCCCACAGCAGATGTACAGCCAAGCTGGGGTCTCCTTCAGCTGAACTTTCCCTTCAGGAAATCTCACTTGAGATCTTTTCCCCGTGATTTTGCTTTCCTCCTGTGGGAGGCAACAACATTCAGGCTAGGAGTCTTCTCGTGCACTGCAGAGAGGGGAAAGCTGCCTTGGAGGCTTCACTTTCTGCTCCTCAGAGCAGATTTTACCTCGGCAACCTCACTGCTTTCTCTTTGACCGCCTTGGAAGGTTAAGATGGGGGCTGCCTTGGTTTGTTCAGCCCAGGCTGAGGGGAGGCCTCATGGCGGCCTGCAGCTCCCTCACAGGGGAGCGGAGGGGCAGGCACTGAGCTCTGCTCTCTGGGGACAGCGACAGGACCTGAGGGGACGGCATGAAGCTGGGACAGGGGAGGGTCAGGCTGGGTGCTAGGGAAAGGGTCTGCACCCAGAGGTGGTCGGGCACTGGGACAGGATCCCCAGGGAGGAGCTCAGGGCAACCTCCAGCAGCCCCGGTGCCACCAGGCAGCAAAAGCTGTTGGTGAAGGGAAGGTGGCAGCAGGCTGTACACCAAATCTCTGGCCATAATTTCCACAGCCTCAGTGGCTTTTCTTTCCAAACAGGTCCCTTGTCTTCCATTAGAAATGAAAGAGGAAAGCTGGTTGCATATGATACGTAACAAATTGAAAGACTCCAATTTACAGATACTTAAAAAATAATAAGTTCAATTAAGGTAAAATATTAATATCTGGTTGATGGGTTGAAACCAGCTTTCTGCAGGCTAAAATCTTTCATGGGTACTAGTTAACTCTTCAAGGGCTGCCTCAAGGCAATGCACTATGAATGTGAATATTTCCCATATGAAGCTAAGAGCATCCCTCAGATCAACGAGCTTCCCTTTCACCTACAAGCATGGAAACTTCCAGAAACCATTTTGTGGGAGGGGACTCTGGGTTGAAGGATTAGATGGAGAATGTGGGTAGTGACAGCATCGTGTGGAGAACTGCATGTCTAGAACAGAAAAACAGGGGAAGTTAATAAATATAAAACCTCTAAAATATCCAGATCACAAAGAAAATACAGATTTGCTCCTCAGCATGCTGTAAGAAGGATAGCAGTGTAGATTGCTGGCCTGGAAAGCAATGTGGGAGCTGCTGGGCCAGCACAAGACCGTGCACCCCACAACCAGGTTCATGACCCAAGCTGGGGCAGCCCTTTGGAGGCTGTCTGCAACAGTGCACAAACTGCTTGAAATATCAGATGAGAGCTCGGGCAGGACTACTGAAGGCAGAAAAGGGATGAGAGCTCCTCTGTGCTAAGAAGAGCTCAGCCACGGCAGATTTGCTGCAGATAATCCCAAATGTTGGCTCACGGCAAAGAGGTTGACCCAGGGCAGGGGGAGAATGCCTTTCTGGCCCACTCTGGTGGCTGTCTTCCCCCGCGGCAGGCTTTGCCAAAGGAATCCTCCGGGCTGCTTTTTGCACACATTAAACTTTGATTGAAAACGATCGTTATTTTCCTCTCCTCACCGGCTGCCAAGAAAGCGGCAGATGGGTGAACTCAGCGCTGTCTGCAAGCCAGCTGAATCAGAAGCTCTCCGAGATGTGAACTCCTCCATGTGTCCCAGAGGGACTGGCAAGTTCAGGACAGAGTTTAACATATTCTGGATGACACTGATGTGGCCCTCCTCTGCTACTGTGTCCCATGGTGTTGGGTAGCGGGCTGCCACCTAGACCTGTGAGGAAGGAAAGTTGCAGTTTGAGTCTTGTTGAAGTGGGAATAAAGAAAACCCATAACTCTAACCATGTGAAATAGGCTCATCCTGCTTCCCAATGCCCTAAACCCTTCCTAGATATCAGACACCTGGCCTTGCCACGTTTTTGGTGTCCCTTCCTCCTGTTGGAGATGAGCTCTGCCCTTCAGCACTGTGTTGGGACATCCCATCCACCCCAACAAAGCCCCACCAAGGGATGCTCCCACCAGACTGATGCTGCACACTGCAGTGCTGCTGGCAGTGAATCCCATCACCTTTCTTTTTCAATACGAGAAAAGCAGCCCCATTGGGTTTGCTGTTTTAGGGCCTAATTCCTACAAGAGGAACGAATGTATACGTGATGAGGAAGGTGACTTCCTCATCAATGACCCCTAGAAATCAGCCGTACCTCACTTGCTGTGGACAATCTGCCCCTCTTCGCTCCAGGGATGCTGCTCTCATCTTTGTGTCAGATCTCTACCAACCACATCCTCACATCTGGAGCACATTTCCACTTTGTTAGTGAATCAAACAATAGCTTGCTTGTTCACGCTGAAGGTGGAGGGAAGCCGGTCCGTGGTGCTCCTCAAGGCCCCCAGCAAGGACATCAAAACCTGATGCACTGCCCCATCACCAGGGCTCAGAGGGATCACACCACCTTTCCCAAATCTCCATGGGTGATGTCATTCCAGGGCTACTCTATGAGTAATTTGCAAGCAGTAGAAATGGTGGGATTGTTATTAGTGGACAGTTGTGCTGCTTGTGTGTGGCTGCTGTGTGTGGTGGGGACTGAGAGCCACAGACTGGCTGAGGCAAGTAGGACCCTAGCAAGGTGCCCAGCCCCACGTCCTGGCGGCTGCTGCAGCTCCCCCAGGAGGAGCCCCCCAACATTTGTAGACATTGATAAGAGACATCGGTAAGCATCAAGCTGCTTGGGTGTACCAAAAGGCACCCAGCCCCTCTTAGAGTCCCTGTTCATCTCTGTCATGCAGGAAAGATGTGAGTCAGACAACACACAAAGCTTTGTACTGGGAGGAAGAAGGCAAGACTCAGCTATCAGGTGGAAATCTCTGTGGCTGGATGCCCCAGGGAGCAGGCTGAAGGATGCTCAGGGGAGCAGAGACCTCCCATGGGGGCAATGGGGATGAACGAGATGCTTTTTCATCCTTCCCTGCATTCCTTCTCTCCCTCCACACTGCTTTAAACCCTCTAATTTGCTAGGGAAAGGAATCTGAGAGGACTCAAGAGCCAAAGCAATGCCAATGCTGCCTGCAAGGACAGTCGCAGGAAGGTGAAGATGACAGACAACACACAGGGTGATGGGACGGAGAACACCCCACTTCTTGTGCTCACCTTGTTCTCCCACATTCCCCACAGCATCCCATCCCCAGACTGGTGCTGGCTTGTGCCTTTGCTTTGACCTTTCTCTGAGCCATTACATTGCCTATTTTAGGGAACTTTTCCTCTAAAACGATTTCTTTACTCTTGCAGCCAGAGAGAAGAAAGCTGTAAATCATTGCTTTGAGAAGATGTTTCTCTTATCAGCCCTGCTGTGTCATCACCACATCCTGCTGCCAGGGGCAAACCTTTGATCAGGGGGACAACATAACCTTTTGGCAGATTTTTTTTTTTTTTTTTTTTTTTTGGGGGGGGGGTGAGGGGAGAAAAAGAAAACTGGCATAATTCAAAGAGTTATTTAACTCCTGAAGATGCAAATCTGCAGTGACCGCAGGAAGCTCCTGGCCAACTTGAGCTGGGGCAAGATGCTTCCTTGCTGCTGACTCCTGTTTCTGGCTTACTCAGGACCATCCTCTCCCAGCAACAGCATTCATCATTTTCCTCCAAAAAGACAAAGCAGAAATCTTCTGTTCCCACCAAGGCAACATCTAATAGCATCGGTAATCGCTGGTGCACGTGAGGATGCATGTTAGGCAGATGCACATCATCCTGGTGGTACATGTGGGACAGAATAGGCTGAGTAGGGGCAGGTCACCGCTGACAGCACAAGGCATAGGGGAGGCACCGCAATTTGTAAATTCTCTTTGTGTCCTTCTTCGTGCCAACAAAGGGAGAAGGGATGTGTCTGCTGGTACAGGATGAACTTCAGCCCTTATCTCAAGAGGTTCCATGGGGAAATACGACAAAATTCTCTATTGTTGCACAGGAAACACATCTTTCAATAGTTTTCGGCATCAAACCTGCCTCTGGGACCTTCCCCGTCTGCTGGTGACATCCCCTCTGACCCCGAGCAAAGCGCTTCCTCCCCGTTTCCCCGCGGCATGGTGAAGCCTGCAAATAGCCTTAGGGCAGCGGTGCCAAACCCAGCATTAGGGTAAGGAAAGGGTGCAAAGCCTTGCTACCCTACATCAGGTTTTAGGAAAGAAGAGGCTGACGGACCTGCTGTCTCTCCTGTTATTATGATATGAGGCACCGATCATTGGCAGCACGACGCTGAGCACACCCTGCACGTTTGCTGTCCCTTGGCTTCAGGACAAACCCACCCAATTTCCGACTTTTTGCCCCCTTAAATTATCCCCAAGTCACCCCAATTATTCTGTCTCCCTCTCCAGAAGACCCCGCTGCCCAGCCTTACCTCATCCCTTCCAGCCTCCCCTTTTTGCCAGCTCCTCGATTATTCCTTCCCCAGGGCTTCACACAGCAAGCAGAGGGGGGCAAGGACCAGAAGCAGCTCTTGGGCTGACAAGATAAAGAGTTAAAGCAGGCGAAGCAAAAGCTTCAGAAGAAAAAGGGTTATGTAATAAATCAGATATTAGAAGGCAGGAAGGTGTGCTATATAGAGGAATCAAAGTCCGGAACAGGATGTATATAAAGCAAATATTGAACTAACTTTGATAACACAGAAAAATAGGAGATTTTTGGTGGGGTTAACCGAAGGCTCAATTTTAACTATTATAAATTTCCTGTTTTACTCGTGTCGGGCGGTTTTACAGTGATCTATACAATACATTGTGTGCCTAATGATTTCCTAGCCATGAATGGGTCACTCAGATTTTACTTTCCATGCCTTTTTTTTTTTTTTTTTTTGTCTGTCCTAGAGCAATAAAGCTATTGAAATCCTCCAGGCCTTGCCCACTGGGTGTTTTCTTTCCTACCAAGACATCAAACTAGCCTGAAGGTTTATTTTAAGCAAATTCAATAGGAGGGATCCCACAAGCACCTTGTTGAAAGTGTACAATAGGAGCCGAACCCAGGGTTATTCAATCAACAAGAGCTCCATTTTCATGCAATTCCTGTTGTGAATTCATTACTTTAATTAGGCTGGCAATTTGTGAAGCTAACAAGGCACCATTTGTCCGCAGACACATAGGCTATGAAATTCCAAATCCATGCACCTTGGATGGTGGATGAGCTCATAAAAAGCCAAGGAGAACTGGAAACCTCTGTGGATGCTCACCAAAGTCAACCAGACTCACCAAAACGTGAAAGGGAGCCAAGAACAGCAGCAAAATCCATGACTCAAGGGATATGATTAGAGTCAGCTAAGGAAACCCAGCTCATCTCTATTAGGAGAAGAAATTCATGTAGCAGGCACCCCGTTAACTATACTCTATCAAAGCATTTCAAGCTTTACATGAGCTGAGGGATTTGCTCTTCACCTACTAGGAAAGGAACACGATGTTCCTGCTTCACCCACCCAGATCAGTCTCCAACATTTCTGGAGCCTTTCTTTTGGGAGCAGAAGTCACCAGAAGAGCCCAGGCTATCCCAGTGAGCTACAAGGATTTGTCAGAGGTGCTTTGCACCAACCTCACGTTCAGCTTTTCTTGCTCATCTGACAGGAGCTCAAGTCCCTCTATCCATACCTCAGTTTTCAGTGTTACCTTTAGGTTTTCCACTTCATCCTCCAGCGTTTCTTGACCATCCTCTCTATATAACTCTCCTCTCTACTTCCTTAGTAAATTTACTGTATCATCATGATTTCTTAATCATTCATAAATTTCATTAATCATTCTTAAAGCCCCATTCTCAAGCAGGGAGATGCACGGCAGTGCTCACAGATCCTCCTTTCACCAGGAGGGCAGGAAAGCAGACAGTCCTCAGGGTTACAGGGACTGGAACAAGGATCCGAACCACATCCTTGAAGCTAAACGGCAGCAAGAGAAGAGTAAATATACATTAGACTTCGGGTTTGATTCTGCTCCAGGGTAAGTAGAGAATAAAGTGAAAGAAGTCGAGAAGAAGAATAAGTCACTTATAATAGGTAAAAAGTGATGCACCTACGTGACCTCTTACAGGAGTTAGGTCAGAGAAGGGACAGGCTTTGACCTCTGTATTTCATTCCTACAAAAAGGAGACAGCAGAAGTTACAGGCTCATAAGAGGACACGTTTTATATGTGTTGCATATTCCCCCTCTGAAGTTTTGGCTGTAAATAACTAGACATTTCAACCATCGCAGCCTGAAGAAGAGAGCTGAAGATTAGGTCCTAACACGAGGGTAAAAAGGGGCTGGGTAGCGAGTGGGAACTGCAAGGGGTGAGATCCTGCATTAAGTCACCACGGCCAGTTTCCCCAGAGGATGGCAAAAGCTTTCAAAAACTGGAGCAGATAAAACAATTGTGCCATGTGTACTCCCCTCCTCAAAGCTATTATTGCACTTTATTTTTTGCGAGGGCACAGATGTCAGGATATCTCCTCTGATCCTCCTCTGATCCTGTAACACAAGAACAGAAAGGATGATTCCCAAGTTAGATTACCTCAATTCCCAAGTTGAATTACCAGGAATTCTCCTCAAATGCTGTTTCCTTGTAATATTTGGTGATATAACTTAGTACTTTAACAGAAACCCCAAATCTCTCAGGGTGGCAGAGCTGTATTGGTAAATGTTTAGGAGTTTGATGGCCAAAGGAGCAGACTGAAACCCCAGCCTCTCCCCCCAGGAAAGCACCACTGGGGTATTGCTTGACTAAGAAACCATTGTCACCACCATTTTCTGAAAGTTTTAAGCTAAAGGTTCTTGGGATAGAGATTTTCCTCTATTTGAACATTTGTTCAAACGTTTCTATTTCTATATGTTCATGGATGGGACCACAGGTAAGCCAGCGGTCTCCACCACCAGCGCTTTCAGTGGACCTAGTAAGGGATCTGCTTTCTCTAGGGAAAAAGCCAAATACTTTGGTATCAGGATGGTCATCTCCAGAAATTCCCCATCAACAACCACCTCATCACTTGTCCCAGAGCTCCATTTTATGCTCAAGATACTTGAGAAAAGTAATAAAGGAAGCATTGACCTTCAGCAACTGTGCCTGCATTTGGGGAATGTCTTCGGAGCAATGGCACTGTAAGGCATGGTGGAAACTCTCCTAGTTGCTTGGCCAGCACGAAGACATAGCCCAAAGGCTTGCGATGAAAGATTATGACCACACTAGTTAAGAACAGGGCCCAAATACTCTAAAAGTAACACAGGAATGATCTTGTGGGGTCCGCAGTCTGATACTGAATTGTTAACCGCTGCCTCTCTCAGACCATCAATATATGATGGGGAAATTGTTCACCGCAAGTCAAGGGAATGGACTCGGCAGTTGAAAAGCAGTGGATGCAGTCCAACTGCGTTTGGAAGTCGAAGAGTTCATGCTTCCCCAAACCAGCTGCAAAGCAAGGGAAAATTGCTGGATTTTAATCAAAGGACCATGCAGCAGAAGCTGCTGTTTCTTGCATGCATGCCTGCAGTAAGCAAAACAGGCTGAATTTAACATGTTTTTTTAGAACTGATTATAAAAAAGATAACACAAAACTATCCTAAAAAATAAAAACAAGAAAGCATTGACAACCTGAGACAAATCATTGCAGATTCATTTTAATCAACAAAGTGACCTGACCTGTGCACAGCCTCCCACTCAGAAACTGAAGCAGAAAAAGGAGGGTAAGGTGGGATTGCCCTCTCAATGGCAGCTTGATTTTTATATCAACAGCAGCTGGTCTTGAAGCAGCTCCCTCATTTATGAGTACTGGGAGCAGGATTCAGCTCTTGCATTCATGTACACACAACTATCTACTTACAGTGACGTACAGTTGCTGAAGGACTGGATGGCAGGAATGAAGCTGAATAACTTCCTTCATCCTACAACTGCTTTTAAATTTTACCCCATTAAAATTCCATGTAAGAACATCTAAAGATAAAATAGCAGCTTAGGAAAAAAAAAAAAAACACAACAATTTCTTTAAATCTTTCGATTTTAGTTTAAATATGAACCAGTCACCTTTCTGATCTTCTGCATTTCTCTTCTCAGAAAACTAATTACTTTGAAAGGAAACTTCAATGATTAAAAATTCAAGCTTAATGAGCTTATTAAAGAAGTCAAAGACAGACAGCAGATGGAGACGGTTTATTGGTTCTTTCCATCACATCTGAGTTACAAGTGTAAAAGTCACACAAACTGCAGGTATAAACATGTAAAACAATACAAAAATAAATGGAAAGGTAATTTTATATTTATTGAATCAAGTTGTGTAATAAATACAATAGGCAAAAAGCTTCAATCACACGATTCAGTTTAACTGAAGTTACAGTAGTGTTTGTAAATACAAGTTTTTAACTTAAAATTGCAAATATTAAAGCATTGAGAACTAGTATAAAAGTGAATTTTGGCACATTGTAAAGTGAGAAGTGTTACATTAGTATCTAACGTGTGTGAAAATGAAGCAATTTCTCACTAGCTTTCTGAGGTACATTTTTAAACAATCTAAAATTAGATCAAGGATGCAGTTCTAACAACTCACAGTTCACAATTCACTATACTAGTTACGTTTTTTTTTCCCTTTTAAGAATACCAAAGTATTCCCGAGCTTAAATCTGTGCAAATTCAGAAAAGTTTCAATTAAAAAATAATAATAAAAAAACTTATTAGGGAACTTCATGCAACTTAAATGCTCCCTGCAATCAGTCCTTAATTGCAAAGTGTAAAATCGGACTAAGACCAAATTGCACAGCTTACCATAAAATACTCCGAGATTGCAGCGCAGTCCAAGTTGCAAGTGTTCCTCTCTTAAGTTTATCACATTTTTCTCCCTATAACTTCAGTAACTTCTGATCACACTCATTCTCCACGAGGGGAAAATAAAAAAACACCACAACCTGCTACCATGAGGGTCAGCAAAGCACGTAAACCCCTTGAGGACTCTCAGCATTTCTTCCCAATTTCAGAAATGCCTGGACACAAAGTTACTGTTACCAATTGTCAAAATACAGTAAAACATAATGGAACAGCGTAATGGCACTTTTTTTGTATCCAAACATTTGTGGTTTAGAAATGGTGCTTTTTTTATTTTTAATTATTATTACAGTAGCTAAAAAATTTTCAAAACTAGATCTTTAATTCAATCCTTACCTCGTCTTCAAAACAGCGAGGAAAGCAGCTTGCCCTACAGATGGGGTTTGACACAGTATAAATCTCTCTGACCAGAGTACAAAAGTTACGCTCTTCTAAAGAAAAAAAAAAAGTGCTGCTGACTGTTAGAAGTAACTCCAAAAGAATCAGCAACTGCTATCAAACTATCAGCAGCATCAGGCATTTATACGTTTTAGTCCTCAAAGAGTTTTCTTTTAACAGTTTAACCATTTGTGCTAATATTCTCCGCTAGGTTAATTTTAAGTCCTTTCACCAAAACCGTTTTTTTTTTTTTTCCTTTAAAAAAAGAGGGTGCAAGCAATACAACCCACGATGGCCGTTTATGCTACGCTTCGTGCATAAAAGGCATCGTCTGCAAGGCACTACTATGTTTAAAGGATACCATTGTCACAGTTTCACTATTTCAGTAATTTTTCAGTTTTAAAGTCACAGTTAAAAACTAAAAAAAAAAAATTGAGGTAATCAAATCATTTCAATACCAAAATAGATTAATTGAAATAGTACCAGTATGGTGAAAGGTCTTCAAAATACACAGCTATTACCATATAGCATGCAGTACAGTATATAAGTATACTAGGCCTTTGTTCGGAGCTCTTCTGATGCAGTTTTTAGAGAACACCTCAATTTGCACAGCAGCACGCCAATTGGATACGCTTATTTCCTTTTTTATTTTTGTTCATGAGGCACTGCGTTTGGGATTGCAAGCTGCTACACCAGCCCCAGCTGAATTAGCCCCATCAACAGCTGTTTCCAAGAGCTGCACAAATTGGAGTTCTTAAAAAGAGTTCAGCAGAGCAAAATCAGCTACAGTATCTTCATCTATCGTTCAATTGCACTTAACTACACTGTTACTGACTTGCAAGCTGAGACAAAGCATCAAGGGACTGCCCGTCGGCTCTGCAAAAATGGTGTTTCTCCTGCCATCACGTTGTCACACCGCTATCCTAGAAATATGGCTTTGCAGATTAGATTAACTTGTACTGCGAAGGAGCACGCGGGGTTTACACTAAGTTTATTGGCAAAGAACTGCAACTTGGTAAGGATTTCTTAATGCCCCTTTTCTTGCAGTGTTACCTCCAGAATTCTGCACTCTGATAATCCTGGTCTGGTATCTATAGATTCATGCAGCCAACTGTACTTAGCTTGTAAACACCTGCTTGCCCCCCAAATCCACTGCTAGCTACATTTTCTCTACCAGGCACTACAGTATATTAAGACTAAAGTATAGCCATGCATAGATAAACTCACGAGCCTTATCATGATGCTCTATACCTGTAATAAGGGTTACCCCGAAAAGCCTAGACACACAAACTAACCGCTGGCTTTTAATGAAATTGAACAGGATACAAGTAGTTTATAAAGTCTCGTGGTGTGCAAAAAAAAAGTTCAGACAGTTTTTTTTAAATCTAGTAGGAAAGCTATTAACGAAACCTTATCAACACCTATATCCCAGTCTGCAGCACCTGGAATTCCACATCTGTGCTGCGTCACCATCGCAGCGCAGGCACCGAGCCAGCTAGTAGCAACACGAACTGAAACTCTACCTACAAGGCGTTGCAGTTTTTGACAGCCTTACTGAAGTTTCAGCCATTTCAGAGTCCAAAGGTAAAAAATATCTTTCTTAAATAAGGCGTAAAATGGTATGTAGCCTTAGGTTTCACGGCAGGATTTAAATCTCATTTTCCTCCCACAAAAAGAGACTGAGTGGACACGTTATGTGCTTTAAGTATGCTCTAAGAAATAATTCATTCGATTTCTTACTGCATCGTATACATCTCACCAAAAAGGAAGGCAGCAGTTGTATTAAAAGACTGAACTATTCCTAAAGCAAAGGAATATGAAAATCAAAATCCCTCTTGGACTTTTTTCACCTGACTAAGTTCTGAACACATAGCATGCTACAATAATCTGCTTACTCAATAAGCCTTCAATAATTTTGTTTAAGTAGCTGCTGGGGTACCACGTAATCCTTCAGTCAGTGATCTATGATGTCTCACTTAAAATTGCACTGAATTAAGTTACAGGACAAATTGCCCAAATCCCTATTACAGTATCATTTAATAACTGTAAAGGTTTTGGTGCAAGTAATTAAAACCTAGTGCATCAGTTTAGTGAGATGTTACTGGGTGCAAATTTTTCTGAAAGTTTCCCAAACAACTTCTTTCCTATTACAAGTTCACCTTTTGATATTTTTTTACCTTTGGAAGTGAGTCTTTTTCACAAAGAGCAATTCTTTTTAGCTAAAGAATCCTGGCTTTTCATACTCTTCCCTGTTTCTTGCTCTGCTTAGTTTTTACTACTGAAGTAAGAATCCTTCAGAGATAATCCTTTAAAGAATCACAAGTTACAGATTCTAGAAAATATGACCTGAATTGCTATAACACCACTGGGAAGAGAGATATCTCCACCTCTCATTTCACCCTGAAATGCATAAATGTCTTTTTCTTTAAAATGTCAAAACTTTGACCGCAGATTCAAACTGTGCAGAGGTTTGAGACACGCTGTCCCCTCAGAAAAAGAGCAGAGGTTTATGTATTCCCCCATTTCTCGCTTTAGGAACACCCTTACAGCAGCAGGATCAGGTACTCTTCAGAGTTCTTGAAGCGTTCCCCCATTTCTCGCTTTGGGAACACCCTAACAGCAGAGGCGTTAGGCACTCTTCAGAGCTTTTGGGACATTCCCCCATTTCTCGCTTTAGGAACATCCCCCAGTCCCACAAGCTGAAGTATACCACTGCTCTTTTATGCTTCTGTGCAACACGTTTCAGGGGACATCAAGAGACCGGAATTGTTTGACCATCCGCACAATGGACCAAATCCATGCTTGCGTTTTGACCTGCTAGGAAAGAACACCTTTCCAGCTTTTCTTCTTTTAACAAAATTTCCACTGCTAGCCAGAGATTCCAGGTGACACTTTTTACAGTCTGGAATTAAGGTGAAGTGGAAGCAAACCTGACAATACAAACAACTAAGCAGTTACCATATTAAAAATGCCAACCTTACAGGAATGATCTCTTAGTTTTAAAAGGAGTGCTGAAAACTGACATTTCACTTAATTTTCTAGTTAACCAGCAAGGACAACAGCATTTTTGGTTACTGACAGTAGGTAGCTCAGAAATCCACAGAATACATGTGCTTATGTCTTCTGCTCAAAGAGATCATGATACTCTTGTTCTTCTAATTCTCTGTTGTACTTCTCTATTTCCCGGTTGGCTTCTTCCAAGTAATCGTTCATGAATTGGTCCATTACTGATTTTGAAAAGCTAAGGAAAAAAACTTTTGTGCAGATAACATTCGTTACAAAAAGAACAAACAGGTCTGAAGGATCTGCCAGTTCAGGAACACTTACTGAAAGCAGAAATTCACAGATTCATAGAAATTCATAGAAATTCAATGTGTTACCTTCTGAGATTGTGAGTTGGACCCAACCACAGCTAGTTTTTATTACTGGGGAATAAAAGAGCTTCCCATAAGGAAGAATGTAAGAACAATAAAACTACAGCAGGTTTGCGGATATTTATAGCTATTTTGGTAAGTGCAAGTCTGAAAACATTTACTTGCCCAACACAAAACAGCCAGAAGTACCTGCACAGACATCTTTGACTTCCAAACACCAGGATTCTGATGGTCTAGTGAAGAGCAGAGTTGAAGTTCACTGTTACCCTATTTCCTGCCACTGTACTGTAACTAGGAGTTTACCCAGCAGCCAGAAGCCTGCTGGTTTAAAATTAACGTTGTCCCATAGAGCAGTGAAAATCTGTTCTTACTCCAGAACAGAACACACTCCAATTTTTGTTAAGTAAAAAGCAAATTGAGGATATCAAACCAAATTTAAAATTTCAGTGATAAAACAAAAGCAAAAAACAATAGAAAGGTATGGAAAGGAGTAAACTGGATCATTAGCATTACTCTGGCATTTATGCCAGAGACAAAAACACATTCAGGTTTAAGTAATGTATATATTTGTATAAAATCAATATGGTTCTGGAAAGAAAACTAGAGGGATGTGTTGGTCCTAGCTCACTTTTGTAATTGATACTAAACAAGACCAGTAAGGACAGAGCATTTACGAACAAATACATAGCACAATTAGATGAGTAAATCATTTTGCTTGCTCAGCTGACGGAGTTATAAAATAAGGTTTTAGTTAAATAAGTTTAAAAAGCAGTTACAAAAACTGCACCTCCACTACTTCTGGACACTGTTCACATTTCTACTTCGCATCAAATACGTTTGTGGTTTTTTCTTTTTTATCATACTGAGTTACAAAATGAGAGCAATCATTTAACTTGAGCTGCACCACAAAGATAGACAACAGAAAGAAGTATACCGTAGCAAAACAAACCGACCCTGACTGCTTTTATTTCAGTGTGCACGCACATGCATTCACACTAAATTACATCCATTTGGAAATTTTATCAGTCATAACCAAGAATTAGGCAACATTATATAACTATTGGGTTTGAAAAATATTTCTTTGACAAGCTGTGGTCTGTAAATTGTTCTTCGCATTAGATCATGTACAGCGATTTTAGGATTGTTTTGTTGGTTCTACACCACTTCTTAGATCATACCTCCGAAAAATTGTTTTAATAGTAAGCTTTAAATGGCAAGTAACCACAAAAAGATTCAAGCAACAAAAGTTTTCACTTCATATTACTACCTGACAATCAAACTGTCTCTTTAGTGTATCATCTGCTTTGACAGTATACATTTCAGATCTGCATAGCCTGTAGCCTACTCAATCCTGCACCAAAAAATGCATTTCAAAGGATACATGGATGGTAATCCATTTTGTCACCAAAAAAATTCACAAATTGAGTCCCATTGTAAAAATAACCAGCTGGAAGCGGATCCAAATGGCGTTTTACCTAAATTAAGAAAGGATATATACCACACAATAAGCATTTACAATGCAAAATTGCTTAGACACAGTCCTAACAAGCTTAAACAAATACAAAAAAAAAAAGAAAAAACACCTTCAGCAGGCAGGAATTTATGGCACGTGGCTAAAAAGGAGCACTCCAAAAAGGCAGTATGACCAATCTACTTATGACAAAGATCTATACAGACTAAGGGAGTTATGTACAGCAACACTCAAAGGCACAAAAAACTTAGTACCCCAACTTTTACAACCCACAGCCAGTTGATTGGGGCACGATTAAACAGTTGGGATCCTAGTCTGTAAATGACAACCTGCACAGTACAGAGCAAGGAGAAAAGATGGGGAAAGATGACCATTAAACCAACCAAAATAGCATGCATGGTCAACATCTCCCGCTTTTCAAAGCTCACTTAACATCCCAATATAAATGCCTACACAACACCAAGATTTATGTCGTAAATTCCTCCTGGACAGCCTTGGTTGTGTTTTGAGTATATGAAGAGACAGTTAAATGTTATAATTTAGTGCTCAGCACACTTGTCATGGCAGATATGGTAAGTGCTCTATCATACAAATGGATATTTAAGAAAATTAGCTAAAATTTTCTTTGCTATTAATAGTTTCTACTTACGTGAATGTTTTTTATTTCCTGAAGGGTTAGCATTCCCCTGGTCTTCAGGGCTTTCCTCTGAGGTTTCTGTAGAAAGAATTAGAGCCCAGTTATGTATCTACTGAGTGACGATGTGCCATTACAGTCTAGTTATGTTAAAAAAATACATACAGAGAAGTTCTTCCTTGGAAATGTGGAAAAAGACAGTGAAATTACGCTCACATGCTACCATGCTCAAGCCCAGCAAAGAAGTAAACCTTTTAGAAGCATATATTTTAAACATTCATTTCTAGACTGACTGATTGTATTATACTACATCACTCACAAATGTGTGCTGAAAACATAAGTACAAACTACGTGATCTTACATAAGGCACCACTAGAGATGACAAATTCTAGAAGTATTTTAAACAATGCAATTTAAATACAACTCTAATGCAAAAAAAAAAAAAGGCACATGAACAGAAAAACCACCTAGTTTTTAGTCTGAAAGGTTTTATACTTCATTTCTTTCATGAAATTAGCCATGACCAGAGAGACTTAAGGAAGACTACTTGCAGTCCTGACCTGGTCAAAGAAGAAACTTCACATTTGAGATACACAATTTCAAGTTGCAAGTTTTCATAAAATTAAAATAGTGTTCCTTATCATAAAATTAAACTATTCTTTATCATAAAATTAAAATAGTATTCTGTATAGTGCTTTCTTACATGCAAAAAGCATTTGTCTCCATATACTACCCAACTTGCACAACTTAACACAGAGATGAAAACTTGAAGATCCTTACAAACAACTCCAACACTCATCTGCACATAAATTATTTACCTTTCTACACAATTTGGTAGAGACACTATGCAAATTCTAAGCCATAAAAAAGTAATTATAAGCATCTCCAATTAACTAATATTCCAAAATGGGCATCATAAAAGGGCAGAGTTGGAACCATAGGCTCAGAATCCAACCGAAGTGCCAAAATAAATAACTTGTATGGCTCAACAGTTCCTGTCCAAGTGTATTTCTGAATCACAACCCCAAGAGCCTGGCAAAACTGCTGGTATTATTTTGATGTGTAGAAGAAAATCAGCTTGTCCCACACTCCTGGTCAGGCTGTGCCAGTCTTTGTGTTAAGTTAGCAAGGCACAACAGCTGCAGGACGTGCCTTCTAGACTTCTTATGGGCATACTCTGTTCCCTACCTCTGCTGCATGTGTATGCTAACCATGCAGGAATATATGAAGTCTTACACAGCTGTACGCTTGACAAATTAAGCATAAAAAATGAAAAAGCTATACCCTCCATTTCAGTTGGTTACTCTCAAGTAGGTTTAATTTAGTGAATCAAAACAAGTTTTCAGCATTATAGCATTCAGGTACTTCAAGAAGATTTATTTCATACTACATTTTAGCTTCGGGCAATCACATCTCAGCTTAATCATCTTGTGTTTATTCTGGACATATTCCATTTGCCCCAGTGCTCAATCCAAAGCAGATTAATCCATGAATATGCTGTAGCAGGTATTAAAACAATACACATTTACAAGCTGTTAGTCCTCTGTTTGAAATACATTTACATTCTGGAATGCTAATACCTTGGTAGAAGAGAAAGGAGATTAACAAAAAATGTTTCATCACAATACTCCTATTTCTCCTCTTGTTGTTAGGAAATGCCAAACAGATCACGCTAAATAGAAGCAAACACGTCCACAAACCTGTTTTGCAGTTTCTCTGAGCCAATCTTTTATATCCTCTTCCTTAAGAGAGCAGCCAATGAACACAAGGAAGCACTCCTGTTGACTGCTGCAATCTCTGCTATCGTTTCTTGCATCAGGAGGAGTTGGCCCCTCCTGAACAGGCACAAGGCTTAGTGAGTTAGACGATGTGTTGTGACAGACTTCAATCAGTTTATCAGAATCTAACAAGGAGAAGACAGAAGAAAAGAATGTCTTGATAATTGCTAATCTAATTTAACACCAACACAACGGTGTAGACAGACTACAGTACGTAAAAATTAAGTTTTCAAATACCACACACAACACAAGCACAAGGAACTGCAGAAGCGTTTTCCTCTTACCTGAAAACTTAACTTTGCCCATGATGTGATAAATGTTTCCAGAAAAAGGACTTGGCTTGAGCAATGACTTGATTGCTGTTTGAAATGGAAGACATACAACATTATCTCACTTATTTTTCTTCTCCTTGGTGTAGCTTCTCATCAGACCTACGCTACAGGTCTCTAATCCACATCCTAGTGCTTTGGGGGGGAAAAAGCTGCAGTGTCCCCCGTAGCTCCCACTACAAAACATTTCTATACGCTCTCATTTCTTCTCTAGGGGTTAGGTGGGAAGTAACACGTGCTTGGCATACTGAACGCTTACACTGTGTGTGGCAAGTAAAATGGTGCTCCTTAACATTGTTTTGCTATGGAAAGAAGGAAAGGCATGATTATAGATCTACTCTAGCAGCCTGACACACAGTTGAGCCTATTTTCTAGTAACTACAAGGAATTGTTTGGCATTGATAGTAAAAGGTGATGCTCGCTTACAAACTGTGTCTCAACACTAGTAAATAAAATTAAACCAAAAAGCAAACATATGAAGATAGCTGTCTCGGCTTCTAGAAACTCTAACTGAAATGAGATTTTCATCTGAACACAATCATAGGTCAGTTTTCCAGAGCAGATTCTAAAGGTCATTTACTGTACTTTGAGGAAGGAAAGCTGAATTTTCAATTAAATGTTTACTTCAACAGTAATTAAAGAACTGTGCTACGTCAGTGTCTTCCTTCCCTTCTGTTCCTCAGCCTTTTACACCTGGATTTAAATCAAGTGAGTCAAAGTTCATTTGTACCTTTACATTTGGTCACAAATCGTGTTTTTTCTAGAGGACGATTAAACCACACACAGATCTGAACCATTGGAGGAAACACAGACCCAGCTCCATATTTGCCTTCATACCTTAAGGCAAAAAACAAACACACACTTTCAACAAAGAGAACACACACACTTGCACTTTTCATCTAACAGACTTCTTAAAAAGAACATCCATTATTTCACTACAGGTAAGCTTTCCTCACAGGAAGAAAACCACGAAGCTTTTTTTCCCCCTCTACGAAGAAATTCATGAAAGTGCAATATTAAAGTCTGAGGTTGTTCAAAGAGCTTGGGATTCATTTTGATGTTCTTCCTGCTTCTAGGCTTTTTTTTTTTCCCTATACACTATCTACTTACTATACTTGCATACTACCAAATGCAGTAACTGCTGTCCAAAAGTTTTAAATACTGTTGTTTTTTGTTTTTTTTCTCTCTTCCTTCAGCACCATGCACATTTGCCAACAACCCTGACACTCCAAGCTTTGTGCCAATTTATTTTAGGAGCCTTACTCGTAACCCAATTTCGAGTTAAAATTCCAACCAAAAACTACACATGCATATTGCAGGGCACTGCAGATAAATCATGCTTCCAACACTATAAATCTAAGTAGGAAACAGCCAGCCAGGACTTATAATGGCTGTCAGGTTTACATTTTCTGCCAAATAGGTACAGCAACACAGATAACTGCAACAAGACATGCAAAGCACCCTGAGCAATGAAAAATATCACCCAGTATTAAAGGAAAAGCTTGGTACCACTTATTATTGGGGCCCTTAGCCTCTGCCAAGACTGTCAGTAAGACTGCTGATTCTTTTTTATGAATAATTGTTCTGCTAATAGCTAGACTGACATAGCAAGTTCATTCCAGTAAGGCTGAATAGCTGTCAGAATGAAATTACTCTCATCATTATTGACCTCACCCATCCCAATCCTTCCCAGCTTATTCCCAGAGGGTTCTTTTCTATTCTTCTGAAAAGCAACAGTAATCTTGCCATTGATTTAAATGGGGTCCAGAAAGGATCCTTTTCCCCTTAAAAGGAAAGCAGTTGTGTATCTACTACGAATACTCATCAGCTCTCTTTCAAAAATGATTTACAAAGCTATTGCCTGTTCCAAATGAGTAGTCTGGAAAAAAAAAATCTAAATTAAGTTAGTAAGACTTTTTAATCTTCAAGTTAATTAGAAAAATAGTTTTAATGTTTCTCAGTCTAGATACTTGCCAGCCAGGATACATTAAATATCGAGCTCTCATCATCTGAGGATTTGAGAAACTGCCTTCTGAGAGAATTAATTCAATATCCTCGTTCCTACAGAGAGATAAAAAATGAAGATTTTTAATTTATGGCCTCAATAAAATGGCCGCTATCTGTAAGCTGCTTAAATAAAACAGAATGTGTTAGCTACGGTAAAATTAGAGTATTCCCCAGTATCCCCTCAGTATGACACTAACAGTAATCAAATTCTTCAAACAAGAACTTACATATCCTAGTCCCTACTTTTGACCAAAAATGTAAAGGTAAGATGCCTTTCACATGAGAGGCAATTAAGAAAAACAAGTATCTCCTGTTTATATGGTATTCTCTTGTTTTGCTCTGGTAATTTCCAAATGCATGTGCCCCATGCACCAAAAGTGACAAATACGGGATGGCGACGAACATTACCTAGTCACAACTCCATTTTCTGCCAAGATGAACGAAACAGCAGGATTTGCCGCTCGGATGAGGCTCTGCAGTTGCATAAGGAGTGGATGCTTCTGCTCCGTAGCGTGACTTGTGAAGATCACATTACTCACCAGTCCTGCGTAAGAAAAACAGAGGATAGTTTACAGACGTCAGGTATGCAACAATAACTAATGAATAATTAAGTGATTTAACAGCTGTTCTTATTTTGCCCCTACCTCACTGCATTAAAGGTATTAAGGAGAAAAAAAAAGCAGAGTCTTTCTTCTCTTTCCTGCCCAACAAAAACCCAGAAGCCCATCTAACTTCAGATATGAACAACCACACAAAACCATTAACTATTTTGCAGCAGCCGGCTCAGAAGCCCATTTTATCACAACCTGTAGACGTGCAGGAACAGTAGCTCCTGAAGGAGGCAACCGTTTTCAGACACTGATATGACTCAAGGGGGAAGAGGCAGGCTGTTACACTCTGGGGGTTCTTATGTTTCAGTGAAAACAATCTTACAAAAAAAAAAAAAAAAACAGAACAATATGATCCTACCAGTATAACACTAGTCACTGAAGATGACTTGACTAACGATGAAGTCCTGCTTTGCCAGAACACAGCTACACCAGGTCAAGATATTTTTCTTTTTTATTAGACAGATGGTGTAACAGAAGTAATTTAGAATCAATTAATCAAAAGAATCAACTAATCAAAAAGAATTAAATTATGCTAGAAGCAGTTTGAGAAGGGACAGTTTAATAAAAAATTACTGAATTTTCCAAGAGGCTTTAAATACTGATGTGTAAGAAGATAGGTTAAACATCTTGATTAAAAAAAAAAAAATCAGTGTTTTATACCCTGACAGTTGTTACTTTCAAAATACAAGACAAGGGTTGGGTTTCAAAATTAAAGCAAAAAATAAAGGCAAGCCCTGAAATGGTTTTCAGACAGCAAGTCTGAATCCACAGGCCAGCAAAAAAAGAAGTAACGAAAAAATGATGTGCCGTACATATATATTTGTCTTGAGCAGTAATGCAGCAACCATCACACTTGTCAAGCCTTGGGCATTGGAGAAGATCTTTAAGGAAAAATTGCCAGGTGAGGTACTGGATTATCATCCAGTTAATTTGAGCATTAGCGGATCTCCACTTGCCAATTGTATCAAGGTGGTACCACAGCAGAAGGAATTACAGCCCAGTTCCTCAGCAAAAAGAAATGATGCTTTTTCAGGTCTCCCTAGGATACCAGTGCTGTCCACAACACAGGAGGAATGCTGTTTCTCTGCTCAAGGTGTGCAGCTTATTTCAGATCCTGCATCTACAGGTACGGTGCAGGACAACAGTAAACTCTTGGCTATCCATGAGCAACTGAGCCAGGACAGTCCACCCCATCCCCACCACTATTTAAAGAGGAATATATAATGAACTTCTCAGCATCATCTGCTGCCTGAAGTTATTCCTGAGCTTTACAGAGGTCTTTAGAGTACACTCATCCCAGCAGAGGCTTCCTTACATTAAATGGATGTATCTATGCCAAGTGTTCTGGGTTCCTTTACACCATATGATCCCACTCTGTTACAGGCATCACTGACCCTTTCAAGAGAGGATTTTAATAACCTGTGCAAATTCCCATCATTATTTTGTTTCTTAATCCCCCACAGATGTTTCCAGTCCAGTTTCAGAAACACCTATATTTATGCAATATGCAGTTGTTCTCTCCACTAAGTGTCCTCTTTCAGGAGCAAGAAGCATGCTTAGGAATTTAAAAGTTGCATGAGTTCTTGAAAGTATTATGTAGATCATACAATTAAGATAGAAATGTCTGAATAAGCTAATCAACAACCACCACACTGTGGGTATGCTAAATGTAGTGTGCTTTTTTTTCCTATTAATATCCCCAAACTTAGTATTGATTTAAAAGTCAAGTTTAATCAAAAACGTTGTTATAATTTCTGCAAAGCTAGCACAGAACAATAAATAGGCTGTACAATACAAATGCTGTGTAGAATACATTAGTTAGAATTGCTGTGCCTTGGAGAGAACAGGTAATTGTCAAGGGCTAAGCTGGCAGAGCCTGAAGTTGAGAAGAAAAAGACTCAAGGAATAAGATCCCGAGCAAATGAGAAACCAAAGCATCTTGTCTCATCCTCCTCGCCCATGCTGTTTCTCCATCACTCCCCGCTTCCTTTGCGCTTGTCTAAGGGGAACAGCTTTCAGGCACTATCTGTCATTCTCGCTGTAAACTCCCACGCAACCTTGCAAGAAACAAAAGGCTGTGGAACCTGCAGGCTTCGGCTCGGCACACACCTATGCAAAAGTTTTGTAGGTGCCAGCATCCCACAGAAATTGGCCCCATGTTAGCTGGCTACAGTCCACAGAACTGAATTGACAGACAGGTGGTGTAATCCAGACGAAAAATAGCTGTTTGAGAGCTGGAAGATGCCCACACAGCTTTAGTAACTAATAATTTGGACTTCTCTGTTTGAATTGTCACTGCTATCTCTGTACCTGGTGCTTTTTTAAGATGACCTAGTTTCGTTGAATTCTCTATCTGTGCACCCATCTACAAAAAAATCTTTGCAGCCTGGGGAATAGCACGTTGGAGAGAAACAACAAAGAAGCAGGGACAGATTAAAACCATACAAAAATAACACGTCCCTTTCACTTACCAGTGTACAATGGGTATATTTAACAACAGTGATGTCTTCATCTGTAAGACAACTTCATATATACCACGAGATGTCAACGTGCCCCTAGACTAGCGAGGTGTCATCTCAGAGCTTCTGTGCAAGAGGCACATTTGCAAGTAGACAAAAGTAAACTACAGTGCACAGATGGTAGCAGTTATCTTTTGGAAAAGTTTGAACAAGCACGCAAGGGAGAGAAAAAAGAACTGCTAATGCTGCTGACAAATGACTCTGCTCAAGGCTTTATCAGTTCTCTGGGATTCTCATCCATTTTTGCTAGTCTTGTGGCTTTCCAAGCAGAGCGTGTCACTCACATAAAGTGATATCATGTTGAGAACATGCATAGGTACCCTGTCAGAACTGAACAGACCCAGAAAACTGCACAAAAAGCTAACCTCACTTCCAAAATTTCTGCAAGATAATTATGAGGATGAGGTAGAAGGTAGATACCCAAAGCTCTTATTAATCCTTAAGCACCTGTACCCATGGACTTCTTGACTTTGCACTTACACAACGCCCAGTACAAAATGTTGGCCCACAGACACTGCAGTAACACAATATTGGGGTGCACAAGAATAAAAAATGGGACAAATCTCCCTCCAAGTGAATGCCTCATTAAATATTGCTACTGCTTCAGTTCTTCAACAGGCAGAAGTGGATTCCCTGGGCTGTATAAAGCTGCATTTTTCATTCCCTCTGGCTCTTCCCACCTGCTCTGCAGTGACAGGCACATAGGATGGTTGGTGCTAAACTGCCCCAAAGCATTTGGACTTCTACATCCTATAAAAGCCTTCATTTTTTTGGACAAGGTGGTGGTGGGGAATAAAAAGGCTTTGTACATTACAGGCCAGTTTACATTTCTTCCACTATGCATGTGATACACTTGCCTGGAAAGTTTGGAAGTGTACTACCACTCAGTTCAAAGTGTAGTTTTGCTCCTAAAACTTTTAAACAACTTTTAAAACAGCCTCTATTCACGTGAACCCATTTGCTTTACATGAACAGACCTCTGGGCTATCTGATGTCACAGTCTGTATCTGGGAACTAGATTACAAAACCTTGCAACATGCAGAAATAATTTGCTGCCAGAACATTCTTCTAACCCCAACATTTGTTCTTCCTTCAGCGTTTGGACCATAGGAAGAGCAGCTATCCTTGTCCTATGCATTTTCTAGTTACTCTTCAAACCATGACATGTTCTTACCCTGTCATGTCTCCATACATACACTTTTAAAATTGCTATAAAAGCAAAAGGCAATTGGTATTTTGGTACCTTCTTAACATTCTCCTGCTCCTTTCAAAGAGGAATTGGGCTTTAATCATACCAGTTATTTACTGGTCAGTTCACCAGTGTTTTCCAAATGGGAACAAAACACTGATTTATATAATAGCACCTACAAACTTTCCAGCCCGTTTATGACTTAAATTTCAGGAGTTTAATTCTTTTGGGCTCTCTTCATACACAAATAATAATTCAGGCAGCAAAACGGAGCACTAGACTCTAAATAGTCATAAGAAGAGAGTGCAGCATCCTACTTTGACAACAGTGTTTAACAAAACAAACCAAAATTTACAGTCCTGCAGTTCACTTGAGAAGACATGAGTATAAGATCAGGAAGTCATGTCACAGTAACTGTGGTCTGACAGTGACATAAAGAAATCCCCACCATCATTGGCCTAACCAACTTTAGGTTGAGCTCATGGTCTTCCTAAAATAAGGATTATCTGACTGGAGATGTATGTTCTTACACACACACACCAACCACATTTACTGTTTATTATATCATGAAACAGCTGGACAACTGTTGAAAACTATAAAGGTGCTACCGCTGAAGGATTTTGCTACTGAAACTTAAATTACTTATTTGATGGTAGGTCAGGAAAGATGGTAACCCACCGACACTAACAGCTGCTCTACTCTGACAAGGAAGACAATGCAGTAAATGATTCATTTCAGAGTGAGGACATAAAATTGAATACACAGCTCAGAACCAGCAGACAAGCATTCGCAAAAAAGTGGTCACATGAAACGTGCAAGGATCCTCCAATGCTGCAGGAAGAACTGGATATGGGAAACAGGCTAACTAGCTCATCTTTTCCTTTCTAAAATAGAAGAAATTGAAGGAGAGCTCCATTTACTCATATTTCCCCAAAGAAAGGATGGGAGGGATGAGGAAACATAGCTCTCCTATCAAATGCAAACCATTTGGCAACTCGATTAGCAACACTGCACAAGTTAGAGCAGCTTAAGGTAAACAGCTTAATTCCTGGCTGTCTGAATCCCATCCTCCAGGTGATGACAGTCAGAATGCATCAAGCTATAGATTCTTACATTTTCTCCATGCACCTATGTTTTTTAATAACATAGGCAGAGAGAAATTGTCTGTTCTACAAGGAAGAGTCTTACCTCCAAAAGTTTATCATGACCTTTGACTATATGCATTTACAGTCTAGTTATTTGGCCACATGGCTCAGCTACTTGTTCTGTATAGCATACAGTCAAGAAAAATGACACGTACCTTGTGAGCACTGGTCCAAAAACTTGGGAAAAAGAAGCCTAGAATAGAAGAAAAAAGTTTCTATATTAATAATTGGTATTATTTATACAGGTCCCTTCAATTAAAATGTTTCCATTCATTTAGACACCGACCGCCAGAGTCCTGCTTTCCAACCCATTTTCACATAACTGGAACATCTCTAGAGGTTATGATTTTGAAGAGTTCTTCCCCAAAATTTAGTTTTCTAGGGTTTCTATTCCTTCTGAATTCTTTATGGAAAGACACTATGTACATAATGCTTTCTGAACATCACTTTGCATGTCCTATTGTGTCAGACAAGCAACAATAATTTTTTATGAGCTTTATCAGACACACATAAAAAGCTCCATACAAAAGACAAAATCTTATCTGTTCACATTCAGCTACCTATCCCTTGTCCTGCCCTGCTGTTAAGTACTAGGAAGAGCTTCACCCTAGCACATGAAAAAGCTAGATCTCCACAGCAATAAACTTTCTGGGATGGGAAAAGGTTTTGCTTTTCTTGACTGAAAATGTTGCAAGACAAACATCAAAATCACTCAACACTCAGTGAAACTGCCAAAGTTTCCCAACTGAAAGATTTGTCATTGGCTGTACACGGCTACTTTGTAAGCTCTTATCAGAAGAAACTTCAAAGTGAGACAGAAATAATCTACAGCATCAGCTAAGCCTCTTCCTTCAATTGCTACTGCAATTCAGTAGACCAACAATGTTAGGCAAAGGATTGCAGGCTACTGCTGCTATAAATACTACTCAGCGCCATGACCAGTTATACATGAAGTTTGGGAAAAAAAATATGCACCTACGGGAGGAATTTGTCTTTACTATAGTTATGGCAAGAAGTTTAAACAGCACTCCAGCATCAATTCACCAGTATTTTCTGTCGTCTATTTATTTACAATCTTGGCTACAGAGACCAAAAGCAGCGGCAAGGGAGCATCTACTATTGACTAGTACAAAGCACAAGTTATTGGTTCATGTTCCAAAAACAGCCAGTACGTTTAAGGAATCTTTTTATAAAATGATTGGGCAGTTCACCTCTGAACTCTGATGCACAGAGTTTTTAAACAAAAATAGCAGTAACACTAAGAACTGAAGATTTGAACTGCTTTGACTTATTTTTATCAAATCAGCAGCAAGGCACAGTTGCAAAATATATAGATTACAGTTTACCGATAGTCTATGAAATTAAATGAGTTCTATTCCACGTTTGTTGAAGTGTGGAACACAAACGTATACAGCAACTATACCACACTACTTCATAATGTTAGTGTTATAAATACTAACTTATGTTATTGACTTGGCTTTGCTATCATTTCCTCCCCGGCCTGCCTCTGCAGTAACCCAGGATATCAGATTTTAATACTTGCAATGCTTTTGCTTCCGTGCTTTGTCTTTGATTTGGGACAGCTTCCCGTAAATTCCAAACTTTAAATATGGAAACTCTTTGTTTAACACCACAAAGTGTTGATATAATCAATAATCCAAATCGAGATGCACGTCCCAATACTCAGCCACATTTAACAAATCGTGAAGAATGACTGAAGAAACCTCCAACAGGCCAACTGTCCAGTTTTCACAAAACACCTATCCAGAGTATACATAATTTTAGTAAGCTAATGCTTCATTCTTCTACAAAATAAGCTTTACTAATATTATATGTAACTAATTATATACCCATTGGAAACCAAGTTTCATTATAAACCAAACAACACTTAAAAACTTCATCCAAGACTGACTACCTAGCAATTTTGTGAGATTTAAGACAGTTCAATGGCATTTACCTACCGCATAGCCCAAGTTATCATAAAAGTGATCTCAAATATATACATAATCTATTTTCAGACTACTAAAAACGTTTTCAAGTATACCTATGCTCTATATAGCAACTCAGTGGCTCTACACAAGTGTTAACTGCTCCAATGATGAAAGAAGACTTCACATCTGGGTCAGGATGAGTTTGTAGAGCTTGTACAACATCAATCACATCAGTGTATCTGTAAGAAAACAAAATGAAAGAAGGCTTCAGAGAAACAGTAACACCTTTCAACATGTAGTAAGAAAAAGATCAATTACTTGCAAGGTTAATGTTCTAAAAAAGCCTGCAAAGATAGTTATAAAGCATTTCAAAACTTTGCAATTGAAACGATTATGCAAACTGAGTTAAGTGAGTAACACTAGAAATACACTAATGCCAGCTTCAGAGAAAAACCTGTACAAACTTCACACTGAACAACTTTAAACTTGACTTTCTGGAGGCCCAAAATTGTATAGTGGAAATAGATGCACCCTATGCTTTCTGTAGAACATTTTAGCGTTGTCTGACTCAAGTGAAAAAGAAATATTAAAAAATAACATGCGCTTTTACCAGCATTCCCAATTTAAGCGTGCTATTATAATTAACAAGTTCATTTTTGAATCATTACTCTTGACATTGCTGTATTGCACTTCTGTAGGATAGCAAAATTTACATGAACTGGAGCTTATTTCTCGCTAAGTGACAATCTCTCTCAAAACTGTATTGAGAATTATCACATTAATTGATTATAACATAGGAATTATACTTGTTAAAGTTGTCTAAATACCACTCAACTGCTCAGAAAAGAATGGAAAAGCTATAATCAACTATTCTTGAAGCTAATGCTGCTACCAGAGTGTCAGTTATTTTGCACATCACTGGACACTATAGCTACTGACTTCATGAAAAGTATCTCACTCAAGTGGAAAAAAAAAAAAAACAACTCTGTTTATCAGTAAGAGAAGAGACTATAGTGAAGAAAACGCCATGTACACATCCTTTGCAAAACAGATGAATGGTTGGTAGCCTGGGAACTAAAACCAGTCAGGTTAGAGTAGTACTTTGCTCAAGCTAGTTGTGGTACCTGCTAACGTCTCATACAGAAACAGAGTGGGCAAATATGCCTCAGTCTTCACCTTCATTTGAAGAAGACAACTGGCATTTATCAAAAATGTTTTAATCCGTCGTACTTAAATATTTCCTGTCGTGTCAAGTGAATGGCATGTTTTAGACAGCTTGCTTTAAGTTTAGGGAGCCATTCTTCTGAAGCACAAACACTGAGGGCATACCACGAGGATGCTGTGCAAAAACTGCACAAAAATGTATGTTAAATCACATGCATGCAACTGTCTTCACATCTTTTATCAAGTAGAACTTTGAAAATTCATGTTGTTTTTTTGTAGCTAAAACTTTCGAAGAATTAAAGCAAGGACTACTGGAAATGCAAAGAGAAAGAAAAACACACCAAGATGCTAAATACGTGGGGAAAAACCGCAAAGATCAACTCTTACGCTTACTGTAGCATGCTCATTCTGTTTAGCTTAGGCTTTTAAGTTTCTATTTGGAGAAAAAAACATTGCAAACTGAATGGGCCATTTACTTCTGAAAACTATAAATCTATTAATATAGTGATTGCCTAGCATTTGCTGATCTTTCAGAAGTTTAAAGGCTGTAAGAACTTCAGAGATATAGCTACAGTCTATGCCATACCATATCACACTTCCATTCTATTCTGAAGCTCCAGAAATTAAAAGTCAAAGTGTCCTCAGTCATCTAATACCTTAAACACAATAGATCTTCCTCTAAAAAAAAAAAAAAACAAAAACAAAAAACCAGGAAGGTGTTCCACCCCCACTTTCCATTAAATAATTTCAATATTTTTCCAACCTTTCAAGGAAGATAATACATGAAAGGTAAAATATGAATCATCATAGAATTACAGGACAGCTTAGGTTGGAAGGGGCCAATCAAGTTAGCTAAGCCTATTCTGCAGTGATTTGTGTATTTATTGTATATTTTATTGCTTTGTTCAATGCAAAACATAGGTCTGTTGTGAAAAAGTGGCAGTAATACGTGTACCATCAGGGACAACAACATGCAAGCTTACCACTGAAGTGCAAGTCTGCAGGAGATAGGAGAATATGAAAATGAAGAAGATACTCATGAATATGAACCAGGCTTTGAAGGACAATTACCTCTCTATCTAGGTTGTCTGGGGAAGCGTGTATAGAGGGGAAACAGCTGTTCCAATAAAATTCTATAGACAGCAGTCTAAGTTACAGCTGGAAAGGGCAAGGAAACTGTGATTTTGGCCTCTCAAAAGCAACCTCCTAAACTGAGGAGGCAGACCAAATTCCTTGGACACTTTTTTTTTTTTTAAGAGTAGCAAGCAATAAAATTAATAGGTAGCAGGAAAGTTGATTTTAGTATGTACATAAAATAGACTTAACAGAGAACCACACTTTAGCACAGAAACTTGACTGCTTCAGAGTGACAAGAAGTTTAAAAATGCCTTGGAAACACGAGGAACAGAAAATCCCCTATTCCATTCAACAGTTCAGAGTTGTAACATTTACCCTTGCAAGACCACTAAGAGCCGCTTGTTCTTTCTAGCATAAGTGGACTGACGGACGCTGTGGTTTTGCTGAGCCTCCAGGACACTGGAGAGATAACGCTGGAAGTGTGCTGCACTGAAACATTCAGGACTATCCATAGTCTGCCGATAAACTATCCACCTACAACAGAACACAAGGCAAAAAGTTAGAATTATTATGTAATAGAACACTATTTACTTCTTGTTTTGAACCAGCGACCAAACCCAACAATGACAAGCCCAAAGACTCCACATTTCTCATACCACGTGGGAGAGAGAAATTTACTTGGCTTTCTATCATTTCAGCATAAGCACATTCCTCAGACTACTGCCAAAAGGGCTTGTGTTTTTTTGTTGCTTTTTTTTTTTCTTTTAATAAAACAATGCTCAACAGCTTCTTCAAAGCAGCACATCATATGAGTAATTCTAATCTTTGTTGGTGATGCAGTAAACAAAACTCAGATTCATATAATTTAAGACTGGGCATGAAACTGTTTCACTGCAAAAATAAAAGTAATGATGACATGTGTGGGAAAACGTAATGTTCTATAACACTACATCTCATTCAAAAACCACCTTACATTTGCCCTGAAGAGAGCCACTAAGATATTCCAAATCAACTTGCCAATATCAAGACATCAAGTTAAAAAATAATACAACAGAACAGTCCAGAACCTTACTAAGATTAAACTCTAAGGTGTCTGGCTGTAAGATTTGAAAGACTAAGAATTTTGATTTTCTCAGAACAAAGAGCTGTATCAACACACACAATAATAAATTCCTACAGTGGATTTATCTTATTGCCATTCAATACGTGTCCTGAATATATCTCCTGCAACTGTAGAATAGAAACTAGATCAGACTTTAAAATATTGTAGTAAGGACCATTAGTACAGTGTTTTCCCCAAGAAGAAAAATGTATTTTAGACTCACTACCACACAAGTTAATAAATGGAAACTGTTCAACTGTTTCCTTCAAGTTTTGACAAGACCTTTCCCATGCTTAATCAAAGATTCACTTGGCCCTTCTAAAATTATTCTCAACTGTCTGTAGCATGAGTGGTAGTTCCAGACTTGTCATAGCTCTGTAATGATACCTCTGGTATTTTTAATATGGAATATCAAGAAGAAATCTTTTTTTCTTCTCTGAATGTCTAGTATTTAAGATCAAATATGCCTGGCATAACAAAGTTAACTGAAATACCTGAAATAATAGAACTGTGCTCATTTAATGCCCCATGGGAAACAGACCCTATGCTGTGCTATGTAGGATTATTTGAAGTGCCTCATAATATTTACTCAATGTATTCTTATAATACATCTGACTACAAATCAGAAATCGGGATCCTTTTTTTAAAGTATAACATCTGTTTTTTTTATTTCCTTCATGTTGAGTAGTTCTTTGATTGTATGTAAGACCACTGCTTTGGACTGTAAAACCAGAACTATACAAACCTTCCATGCTCCTTGTTAAAAGTTACAAGAAAAGCACACAGATCACTGCTGCGACATCCTGGAAGACCCGTTATAATGGTGATAACAACCTAAAACACAAGAAACAGAAGGGGACAACTTAAAAAACTAGAAGAAATGAGTTAGCGCTGCACACAAGGTTTAGCACTGCACATGAGGCTCTCTATCTCCATAAAACCTTAAGTCTAAACAGTTTCTGATACTAAGCCCAGTGTGTTATATCCAAAATTTATTACAGATTTAAGCAAAAGGTGCATGCAGCTTTGGGTAGGGTTGGGAGGAGGCTGCACAGTAACAGCTCGAACATGCCAATAGCTTTTCTGCACAAAGCACCCCTGTTGCCATTATGCATATTCTCTGTGGCGCTGAAAGAGAAAGAGAAATTATGTCACACTGGTAACCACCACACACACTGTGTATCATCCTATCGCTAAGGGACAATTTACCTCTTCCAGTTTCTACCTGGAGTATAGCTGAAGATAGCCATCTGCAGGTTATTTGTATCCTATCCTCAAAATCTCTTTTGGATGCTAACAGACAATGAGTAGGCATAGTAATACAGATAGATAAGTAACTCAAAAAAAAATCAAAGTTTGCATGTTTTATATAAACTAGTATAACATTATAGAATTTATTTATTTATTTATTTTTAAAGACATTTAAGTGAAGCTTAAAATAAGATTTAAAAACACTAAGGGTTTACTAATTAATACTTAGGTGTCAGTACAGTGTCTGAAATAGATCCTAGGAAATAAGACTGCCACCATATTGCAATACTTGAAGAGAAAGACCATATTTCTGCTGCTTTGTTTTTCTTGCTTATAGCAGCCTTCAAATGCTGGAAACTTCCAAGGAAATTATTTCTCTGAAAATGCTATTTAAAGCACCCCTTAAGTTTGATGATTGTTGTTGCCCCTATAAAGAACAGAGTGTTCTACAGATAATATCAGCAAATGTTAAATATCATGTGCTACCTCCATGCTATTTAAAGGTCTTATGTTGCAGAGAACAATTCGGTTAAATTATTCAGAAATTCATAAAAACAAACTACTGCTTCAGGGCTAAACTGTCTGGACATTAGAGAAAACTGCTCAGTTGTGAAGATCTACAGTTCGTTTTCCGTCCCTGTTTCACCAGACTGAAGGTCCACTGGCACTTCCAAAAGATTGTTTAAACACAAAATTAAGTAACGTAAACAGGAAAACAAGACAGAGCAATTTATTCTAAGAAACAGACTTGAAACATGTTCAGTATGAACTGGAGCAGGAGGCATAGCTAAACACACACCATGCTGCGTGTCAGTATTGCATTACCTGCAATGGAGCCAGTAACAGCCAGAATATTTGGTAAACACTCCGTGCTAGGGATAGGAAGTATTGTTGCACTGCTCTCTTACCTTATCACTTTCTGCTTTGCTATCAGGAATGATTTCTGACTGTTGCAGTAAAACAGGAAGATGTGCTCTCATTATTGGCTCGCGACTCACGCTGCTGACAGTAAAATGCTGCACAAACCTTTCAAAAAAAAAAAATAAAAGTTATGTTTTTAAAAATAAAGGACCAAGACTTCATTCATATAAATAGCTGGGAAATTACTAAAATAAAATTGTTTAAAAGGTCAAACAGAGGCTTCCTAGCAAGGAAATAATTCATCTCAGAGTAAAAATACCTAGTGTGAACACACTTATTTAATAAGCAATTTTTAGATGATGATTACATACAACAAAATATTTTTGTACCATTTCTGTCAAACCTAATCCCTTGGAAATAAAAATAATTTCTCACCTCTCTAGTTCTGGGAGGGCAGCGGATATTTTCAGTTCACTGCATCTTTCCCCAGAAGGAAAAGACAAATAATTAAATAGCTTCTGAACACTGGAATGTCTGAAAAGAAGCAAAAAAAAATCAATTTGTTAGTTGAAACAAAAAGCCTAGAAGTTTTCCTTCTTTAAGCCAGATGTCTACATAGCCAGCACAAAAAAAAAAAAAGGGAGCGTTGCACTAAGAACACAGCAATTCCTTTTCAAATCATTATCAAAAACTGAGTCTCAGCATTTTTCTAATGGTAGCACACAGTTAACATGGAATTGCACTTAAGCAGCATGAACTTACAGTCTCTTTTGTGCCACTGACAGGAATTCTTCTTGGACAACTCTTAAACATAATCCTGAGTTTCTCTGGTTTTGCCACGAAGAGAAAACCTGGAACAAACCAGACCTGCTCGTAAATGTCATTATTTTGCAAAATTTGTTTTTTGAATTTAAGAATGACTTTTATTCACTTAAACATACATTCATCTTAGCCAGTCATTAAAGTAATACTTCACAATACTAGTTTTGCTGAAAATATTCAAAATGTGGAAGAATTCTCCACAGAGAATTCTTCACAGAGCAGTTCCTGCTCTACAACTCCTCCAAGTATTGTTGTAGTTTTTATTAGGTAATATTGCAACAATCACATTTTTAGAAATTTAAGAAAAATTCTGGTTCTATGCAAGAGAAAAAGGAGGCATTCGCTTCTCCGGGGAACAACATTTGGCTCACATCCTGCTGCTCTAGCCAAGTCCCATTAATATGAATGGCATTCTGAACCTAGAAATCAGATTCAGATGAATCACAGTCATTTCAGTGTTCAGTATTTCCCTTCTTTTAGTAAGTAAAGGCAACAGCCATTGTCATTTTTCACAATTATTTTCTGCAAGACAAAACAACCGAGGAGGGACAAGACTGCTTTCCATTAACAAATCGGCATCCTAAATGCAAGGGTACTGAGATAAAAAAAACATCAAAATAAAATAAACTTTTGATATTAACAAAGACAGCATTGCTCATGTAGAATGAACCACACAACCAAACAAATAACCACTTCAAAACTAAGGAAAATGCCTACAAGGGATGGAAAGAAGGACTGGTAAACACAAAAAAAAATTACTTAGAAGTCAAAGTGCTAGGGATAAAGCAAAAACATAGGTCAGACTGAGACAGAACTTGAAAAGGAAAATCAACAAAACTGGGAAGTGTCCTTTTTGTATGACTTCAAGGAAAAAAAAAAAAAAAAGAAAAAAGATGCTCTCTGTATGTCCCAAAATCTAATCAAAGCCACCTCAACTTTCAATTACAGTGGAGATGTGAAAGGCACTGCCCTGTCTTTGCAAGATCTTCAAACCAGATTCTATTCCTGTGTGCTCAAGATCTTGCAATCGACATTGCAGTTACAAAAAATTTGATACACTCAGATCTGGAGGGATGGGTAATTGCCACTTCCTATTTCAAGGAATCTTGAAATAATTAAGTCATAGTTCCAGCGAGTCTGCTAAGTGAGGTATCATGGCATATGACTGGAGAAGACTAAAACTACTGTCTGTAATTATTTCAATCTTTGCAGCTACAGGTCTGTAAAGCAACTGCTAAGTCTATACAACTTCAGCGTTATGCTGAGTTTTAGATAAAATTTTGGAGGAAAACAATAAATACCTGTAGTTACCAACAAAATAAAATGCCTGACTGGAATGGCTTACACAGCAAGAAACACTTGGTCTTATGGCTAGTCTTTATTTACGTGATAATAGCTCCTAGACAAACGACATGGTTCATCTGCTTGAATGTGAGCAAAGCAGCTGGTATGGTGCCAGCCAGATGAGAAACTGCAACTCAGCTGCTTAGTGAATGCTCCAAAATGTCATCCGTAAGGGATTTTGCAAGAGCTGAAGGGAATTGACAGCATTGTGTGGAAATTAAGTTGGGAGACAGTTGCACAGCACTATATCTTACAAGAAAATCTAACAAAAAAGAACGGAACAAAGTGAAAAATATGAAGAAGGTAAGAATAAACACAAACACTTCTGGAATCAGATGGAAAGTCAGTGGGTATCAGAAGGGAAGGACCTGAAGATGTTTCTCAAAAAAAAAAATAAAAAAAAAATAACACCAAGATCTGTTAATTCAAGGCAGCAGGGCAAAGCAAAGGCAAATAAAGGATAACTAAACTTTTTCTGAAGATAATTGTTACTGCATCTATAAGAAACAAATACCCTCATATATAATACTGCACACAGTATTGGATATCTGTAGCCAAAAACAAAAGAACTATTATAATGATCAGAGGAAAAGAGCACATTTTATAATAATAGACTAAAAAGGATCTGGTTTTTGTTTATCAGACTAAGTACGCCAGAAAGGATAGGTCTGAAATCTCTGAACAGCTCAAGCATTTCCATTGGGAAAACAAAACACAAGCAGGTATAAAAGTAGACCTAATAAAATAGGCTAGAAATTCAAGAGCAAAATAATCACAGCCACTCAAAATAGTTGAACAGTGGGAGGACTCTAAACACTTAAGATAAAAGGAGAAATTGTATGGGATCATTAATGCTACCAGTGGGGACTGTACTCACTGAGCTAGGTGGTCTTTTCCAGTCCTGGGCTACTATCACATACTAAAACCCTTGCAAAGTCCTAAAATCTCCAGGCTCATTTCCTCAAAAGTGCTATTGTTATAAAGTTTCGCTTATTAAAAGCCTCTGCATTACAACACACGAAGCCAATCTACTCAGAGAATAATACAATGCCATATGGGATACTTAAAGACTGAAACAAAACTTCCCTAAGGATCACGATCCAAATGTGTCTAACCACAAAAAAAAACACAATGGAACCTCTGCCACTGCATACAATTGCTGCAGCCAATTATACACCAGTACTACGTTTAAAATGCAACTACTAGAAAACAAGCTTTTAGAGCAATCGCTGACTTCAGAATACAAAATGAAAGCACATGGTGACCATTAAACATAACAAGCAACACAATCACTACGAATACACACATGACAAAGTTTCTCACACATGCAAGTTCCTAAGATCAGAAGCAATCATGCTCCTAGGAAGGACTACAGGGAACTGCTATCGGTCACATAAAAAAGAAAGTTTCTAGAGGAAAAAGTCTCTGGAGGTCTCCAGACCAATCTTCTGCTCCTAGCAGGACTACTGCTGGCAGTACAGATCAGATTTGCAAAATGGATTTGTCCAGCCAAGTTTTCAAGATCTTCAGAAGTGGAGACTAAGTTTCTGGGTGGCCTGCTCCAGTGCTGAACCAACCAACCTCTTGCTGAAAATCACCCTCCTAACATCCAGTTAGTTTCAACATACTTCCTAACCTGTTGCTCCCTCAGAACTAATTGCTTCTTCTCCTTTCCAAACCATGCTGGTGCACTGAGATACAGGAAAAGGTTTTGCTTGTGAAGAATGAGGCAAGAAAGACCTCATACTTCAAACTTTTCAGAACCTACTTATCAGATGCCAAGCTTCAGCAGCTGATCTAACATAAGAAGGAATATATATATATATTTTAAAACAAATATAATTAGTTTACACAGACATTAACATTTACCCTTGCCTCTCATCTGAAACACAAAGAGTAAGAGTTTGGACTGGGCTAAAAAATTGCTATCTTTATTTACTTTACCTGTGAATAAAAAGCTTTATAAATCTTCGTTTTGGGGAAAAGTGCAATCATCAAAAAGTTGTCTTGGGTATGGAATTCAATTGGTAGATGAGCAAGCAAGGAGCTTTTGAAGTCTATAAAGAGAGCAGCAACAATACTGGTTGAATCCTAGAAAAAGGAAGAAACAGGACAATTTATAAGAAACAGTTATTGAAAGTGAAAAACAGGCTTAATGTAGTATGACTGTAACAGTTCTTTTCTGATCTATACTACTTAGCATGGCATGCATAATGATCTGAGCATTCATTAGCTTGCATGTCACTGGAATGGAGCAGAAAAATCACCTGCTCTACTTCTCAGTTTCTATTTAGCAGCTATCAGCAATATTGTACACTTTAAAGAAAACACCTGGGATTGTTCACATGATTTGGATCCTTAAAAAACAAAAGACAAATAAAAAACATTTGAATTTTAATACCTATTCTTGTAGCCCCATCTTTTCCCTCCACCACCAGCCTCTCTTCTTCTAACTGCTAATGCATCACAACAGAGCCACCTTTATCTATACCTTTGCATTTCCTGACACAGGTTCCTTAGAAGAACAAATTAAATGAGTCAGTAAAAGGATCAGAAGGATGGTGTGGTGCTACTGCAAACTTTTATACCACTCTCTTCAGGTTCTGACCTGAAAGGGTCCTCACTGCCAACAGGTACATCTGTCAAGCCTGCAATTGGAAGTGTGGGTTGCCTGCATCTTACAAGTGTCCCATTTCTCTCAGATTCTTCAGCGAGCACAAACTCCACTGAACCTGTTGCTTCTTCACCAACAGAAAGCTGAAGCCTTCAAAACCAGTCTCCCTCAGAAGCATTGAGCTGAGATTATCCAATTTTTCTTCAAAGAAAACAAGAGTGGCCCTTGGCTTTCTGGATTTCGAGATAGCCATCTACGTACAACTTGTCAGGATGCTTGAGTGTTTCATGCTCAAGCTTTAACCTGCAACTCTCTTCATACCAAAGTATTTGGACACAGAGTACAACCCAACAGTGGGAAACATCCTTGGAAAGTAGGGATTCTGTTACTCAGTGTACAAGTTGGAATTTGAGTAACATCCATCTCCTTGGACATGAAGAAGATCCCTACTTCCTGATTTTGGAGGAAAGCTCCAACTGGGGAGCATTTACATAAGAATCAGTATCAATTAAGAAACATTTGCAAATGAAATCTCTACCCTTTGCTGACTCAGGGATTAATTATAAAAGTAATCTTCTCCTTAAGTCACTGAGGTTACTGAAGAACAAAAATGTTTTAAGAGAACAATTTCTCAAGAGAAAATGACTTTTAGCTCATGGCCCACAGACCCCAGGTCCTGTGGGATAACTGGAAGATTTAATGAAGACTGAAGTATGAAAACTCATACTTGCTGCAATCTGCACGTGAAAAGCACAACAGAACATGTTCCTCCTCCTGGAAAACGTTTAGCGTGCTACAAATTGAAGAAGGCTGAAAATAAACATCAATATTCCTCACAGACTTAAGGTTAAAAGAATTATTTTCCAAGTTTTACAAGATGTTAATTCTGTTATGAAATCTAAATATCACTTAAATATTTGTTCAGGTAATGATAAATGACCAAAATGAATATTGGATTCAGATACTTTCAAGCTTCAATTCTTAGTCTTAAATTTAAGACCCTATAACCAAGCACTCAGCATCTAATCTTTACACAATAAAGATGCTTCGGTAAAATTTCAGCTACGGAAGAGAAAGAAAGAAACCTGGGTGTAGAGACTGGGTGGCAACTACTCCCTTTGGTTGGCTGGAACTAAGCTAGAATGCAGACCAATACTGCCTTACACCCTGGTGATTTATCTTTGGTTGTACCCAGATTGGGATGGGATGGTTATTGCTTTAGATGTTCGTGGCACAATTTCATAAGCAATTTATCCTTTCCTCTATGCGCTGGATGCCTGTGAGCCCCGAGGACTTCAGGAGGTTAGATGGCAGTTAAGCACCTCGATTCTCAGAAGAGAGAAGCTTGCAGCATGTGTTGGAAGCAGAAACACATTTTCAAGTCAAAAAGGGAAGCATCAAGCAGGCATCATGAGACAGCTGCTAAGAATCCGTACTCTGCATCACTTACAGTCTCTATTTTTCATTTTAATCCTAGCATTATCATTTACTTTCCATCAATATTGTTGCTGCACTAACTTTCAGCAAAAGCATAACAATTAGCCTTCTTCTCCTGTCACTTAACGTTTAAACTCTCCACCCTTGTATTATGCCTAGTCAGTTAAACAATAAAATGCTCTCTGTCAAGGTTTAGCTTTACACAAAAATCTGGCGTCGGTTCAAGAATGATAGCCAGGTCCCATAAATAGCTAGTTTTACGAAAGTGAGTGTCTTGAATCAAACAATAGAAGGAAGGTCAGCGTTAAAATAGCTTCTTAAACTACCACTGGGCAATTAATATGATATACAAGAAAAGGCAGCTAAGGTAAGATTCTCCTCAGTCATCTCAATTGAATAGCACTTTTATTGTATTTTACTGTTTTCCTCCATTATATGATGAAATTACAGCTACACAATGCTTTCTGGAGGTCACTAAGCAAATGTGTAATGCTGTACCTGAACAAAATAGAAACGAAAGGAAAGAACTTTTTTTTGTGTGCGCTTAGGAAACAATAACCAAAATAATGTCTTTTCCATCCTGAAAAAGTGATAGTTAACCCAGTGTGCCTGCCTCGAAGAGGAAAAAGAAGAAAAAAAGCTGAAGTGCCATCATCATCCTGGCTCAATTCCCACTGAGCCAGAAAACCAAACTATTAGCACAGCAACTTCACAAAGTTGAGTGAACAGATACTAAGCTGATCGTAGTCATACTTTTGTGATTCCTAACACTGGCTTTTACTGAAATTATTTGGAATACGTATAGTTACAAGCAGCATGCCTCTCCATCTCATCTCTCAGCCTGGAAAAGGCGAACCAGGCACTCCCTTCACCCTGTCAGTTACACGGTGCTCTACGACAGGAGACAGACACTGCTCGTGACCTCCCCGGAGATAAGAAGTACACTGCCACGAACGTTTGGCTAAAGGTTAAATATATTTTGAACAGAACGCAGCATTTTGCTGCCTAATACTCTGTAGGACTTCACAATGCCTTGAACTTTTCTCTACCCATCACTTAGGACCGCTAGGCATTTTATGAAAGCTTTGTTCTGCAATTTTTCTTATAAAAAGCAATTTTACAGATTAAGAACATTATATCCTTGGATTTTATCAATAATTTGTTTAGCTAAGCAATATAAAAACAGTAAATATTTGCATCAGGTATTAGTTTTACACACCCTTATAAAAATGCAACTGAAATTAAACACTTTGCATTAGTCGCATACAAGTAATTCTAAAATGTGATGAAAAGTTTGTGGTAGTAGGAACAAACAGAACACTCACCCCATCGTAGAGAGAAAGGGACTTCATATGGTCCTTTGAGATGGAAATGCTGCCATGGTGGGGGTCAGAAAAGAGGATACCATCTGAGAAGAAGTACAATTTGCCTAGAACGTGAAAGAAAAAAGTCACTGAGGTGTGTACCAATATTTCAACATCATATGATGGTTGAATGCCTCTTTCTCAGGGAGAATCTATGCTCTCGCAGAATTTTGTCCTACTTAACACAGAACACATTTGAGTGAAGATTTGCAATACCTTCTAGGCAGCATTCAGAGTGTAGTTATCTGCTCTTCACCAGATCTCACTATCAAGGGCAGGAATCATGACTGTGATTACATTTGCTTTCATCTCAGCCCTCCCTGAAGCCCACTTACTATAAAAATACTCTGTGCTTCATTTTTTAGGGTTGGGGGGAAGGGGAAAAGGTGGTGAGACTTCCAGCAAAGAGCCAACATATTAATACAAACCACGCAGACAGTAAAAAACGAAATCTCAGATAACAGTTTGCCTTCACTCCCTCATCAAAAGGGAGTTGAAAACAAGCAAGCCCTTTATCAGCAGAGGTTCCTGTCCTTGCACAGGCACAGAACCACCCCCTTTACACAGATCCCCTACATGCTGCCATAAATCCTTGCTCACTGCTTCCCCAGCACAGCAGCACCGTCAGGATGGCCGAGCGGTCTAAGGCGCTGCGTTCAGGTCGCAGTCTCCCCTGGAGGCGTGGGTTCGAATCCCACTTCTGACAACTTGCTCTTTTCTTCAGCAGCCGCCCCGGTGTGGGGCTGGGCACCCTGCACTGGGATTTCTCAAAAGCAACTGTTTCTGGGTTAGCAATTTCCCTGGAAGCTCCTGACTTACAGCTGAGAGAGACAAAGTTCATTTTATCTCCTTTTTTTCCTCGACACTTTGGCTCTTAGCAAATGTGATGATCAGGGGAAGCAGCTGGAAAAATGAGAAGCAGCAAGGCTCACTGGTATAACAGAAAGAGTATTCCAAAGCTCTACAGACTGACATTAGCAAAAGCTAATTTCTGACAGTCCTAAGAAAGCCATAAACAGAAGACTGAAGTAGGGGCTCTGCTACCAGTGCTAGACCAAGCATTAAAAGCAGGATCACATCCCATCCAGGCAAGTGTGTGAGACAGGAAAAGGGAAAGGGAAAAAAAAGCAGCTTTACTCAGAGCTGAGCTTTAAGAAAAAGCAAGGGTCAGCAGCAGAACAGCTACAAGATCCAGCTAAACATGACTGTACACCCAGCTCAATCAAATAATGCTTTGAATAAATAAAGAATGAAAGTAAAGAACTAAGACATTTTTCTCTTGAAATGGCAACTCATTAAGATCCTCAAACTTTTAAGTCCTAATACTGAAAAGAAGCTTGATAAGATTCACGGTATCTAGGTAAATGATTTCAACAGTTAGCTGAAAAAAGGCTGTTAGCTACAAATGCCATAGGTGTAGGGTGAAGCTTCCAGCAAACACTGAACCTGTGCTGCAAAATCAACTATTATAACACACAGGCACTACTGTTGTAAGCAAAGCAATCACAAATTTGAGGTCCAAATTCAAAGTAAAATGGAGACAACCTAGGAGTCAACAAATCCTCCAAGTCACTAGAAAGCTTCACACAATAAAACAGGTGTGGAAGTTTAACAGTCTACATAGACAAGAACTTCATTGCTGACACAGGGCTCACAAAATTCAAAGCACACAACACAGGTGGTATTCTGTTGGCTGAGGAAGAAATATGGCCAAATATAACATTAGGAATACGTTTGTCAAATTTCACAGAGCATCCCACTGACAAATCCTGAGAAATGGGGGAAAAAAGCAGGAAAACTGGAGATGTTAATTCTTCTGTAACAGAAAAGGAATCCAAAAAGAATAGTAATTAGTCCAAACCAAGATTGCCCCCTTCAACATTAAAGTCACTGAATTACATCAAGAACAACTTGATATACCGTTTGTGTATTTTTCACAAGTCATTAATCACAACAGAGACCAATTAATTGGTACGAGTGATTGACTCAGTGAAGTTCACCCCATACAATTCCAGAGAACATTAGACACGTTAGCATACTGAGGAAAAGGTTTAACAGCTCGACTTCTTTGCCATGAACTTTAGTCGTGGATGCAGAGCTCATTACAGCAAGACAAATGACAGAGAGGAGGAGTGCCTGTGTGACAGCATCTTTTTCACCTTGCCTTGCCAGACTAGATGGCTGAAGCCCCAGTAGAGCCCAAATTGGAGCACAGCAAAGCATCTTGCAGCACATATGAAAGGGAACGAGATCAAGTTGGTTTTCACTTGACACCTGAGAAAATATCTCACTCGTTGAAGTGTTACATAATGGCCCTTATACCACCTACTTATAACTCTCCATCCCGAGAGTTAGAAACATTTAACTTAGCAAATCTACCAAAAAAGGGGGAAAAACACTGCTCCACTAAAGCAGAGACAGCCACTTTTCACAACGCTGAAGAAACCACTCTTCTTCTCCCTGATTATTTACCGAGTGAGCCTGCACCCACAGAACTGTGTTGCAAAACAACAAAATAGCTAAACATGTTGTTCTGCATTAACTTTTCCTTTAAAATCTTCTAAATTAGAGTGAAAAAAAATTCCAGTATGTGAAACTTGCTGTTTTATTGCTTTGCACATCATTATTTGTCTTCAGTACTCTCTTTGTGTAACTACAAAAGAAAAAAGCTAAGTATTTTCCCATAAAAATTAACAGCTTATAAGTATTTGAACAACCACTGCTGCTGTACATCAATACTGTGACAAGAGTACCTACCCTGGACAAAAGAATAGAGAAGCAATATGCCTTAAGAAATGTTTTGATTTAGCAAAATATTCATTCACCTTTGAGTTTTCACAAGGCAAAGCAAGTCACATTAATGCAATGCTGCAGTGTGAAGGAAAATCCTGCCAACAGTCCTCCTAAGTTGTATTAAGGAGCACGAACATCTCAGTAACATAACTAAAGGTCTTCAATTAAAATGCACCAAGACAAGAGGAGTGGTCTATCCATTGCTTGTCATTTTGTGTCAGAAAACAGTAACTTCACCAAATCTGAAAAATACTGAGAATGACCATCTTTCTGTTATACAGGGAGCTTCTGTGCTAATAAAGTTCCTGAGTGAAAGTGACAACAGAAAAAAAAAGCTGGAACAGCATGTCAGCTCCGGGAAGAGGCTTTGGTAGAAGCAAAGAGCACAAGGCTTTAAGTAAATTTAGAAACAAATCACAATACAGAGGCAGTGTATCATGCTGCTCAAAAGGTACTTACGTATTGGCCTTCAGTTCCTATGCTGGGAGCCCACAGCATAATGTCACTACTTTAACACCCAGTCTTTCTAACCTGATGTTCTCACAGGTATAGAAAAAGCCAAAGCCCACTTTACCCATTAAGGGGAGAAAAACCCAGTTTGTGCATTCTTCTGTACTTTAACTATGGGAGAACTCTCCCAGGCTCACAAACATTAATTCTCAATCATGCAACAGGAGCTGCATGTGTGTCAAAATCAAGCCTATAGCTCTGATATAAATTCTTCCTCTACACCTACGAGTTCCAAGCAGAGGTTGGGGACAAAGAAGGAAAACGTGGAGTTTAACAAGAGATTTACAGAGGCAAGTAGAAAGAAAGCAGCTTGGAATAATGGTACAGATTCGTGAATCCCAGAAACTGTGCAGAAACTGGACTAACTGAATAAACAATTGAAAACACATCTCACCTTCTGCAGGCATGGCCTGTGGATTGCTGGAGTAAATATATGCTCCATCACCTCCAGTAAGTAAAGTGCCCAGAAAAGATTTGTCTTCCTAAACAGGATAAAAAACAAAAGTATCACAGACCACATCAAAGACTGTAGTCTAGACAAGAACATTTTCATCAGAAGAGGTTTTACTACAAGAATAAAGAAATGAAAAAGTTCTGACAGATGCTGTTTAAAATAATTTAAACTGCACGGATACAGAAGAACTAGTGAAAGACACTTATGTCAGGAGACCAATTTTTAGAAGCACCCCCTCCGCCCCCCAGCTGGTTTTGCCAGCAGCTATTAAATTACAAGTTATTGTCACAGCCACAAGGCACAGCTTTTTGTTTTTAGATTGTCAATCGACTGAACTCAAAGTGTACTACAGGAAAATGAAACTATTTGTAATGAAGATTCCTGGGAACCGCAAGCTAAGCCACAAATGTGAAACTCATGTGGTTTAAGACGTTCCCAGATCCCAAATTCTTTTCTTTTTCATACTGCTTGAAGTGTTTTCCTGTAGACATTTAGCATGCTAATTAAGTTAAAAGAAAGTTGCATGTAAAGTGGCATTGAGGTTTGTTGGTTTTTTTTTTTAAGCTCATGTGCTCCATGGGTAATGCTTAGTGAGACTTCCATGGAATCTAAGCCCTATTAGAACTTTTTGCTCTTGGGTTTTGCCATTCTTGGACTGAAAGAAAACACCAAACTTTTACATACAATGCATTTCTTTTTTTTAGGTCCAAGTTTAAAAAAGACAAGATAGAACAGATAAGACTTTCACAGAAGAGGAAAAAAATGCTAAAAGCCAGTTTTACTAGCAGCTAAGATCTTGAGGATATTGGTTCTTGAAAAAAATAACCTTTATAATTTAACTAAAAAGTTTAATTTTACCTTTAATATTAGCTGTGCCTTTTCAGACAGTTTCACATCGCTATCTTCAACCTGTAGCCAAAAAAAAGTTTCCCTTTGTACTGTTAGTAGATAAAGCAAGTTAATTCAACAAGAAATCTTTAAAGAAGGTTCAAGAACCTTATGGACCACAGACAGTTAAAAATCCTGACCAGACTGCTTCAAAGACAGCTTTGTGCTTTTCAATACTGTGCTACCATGGGACAGAAATAATTCTTTGAAATATATTCAAGGAGATACTCCCCATTAAATTGTTTTTGTAGACTAAAACTGTATTGTATTAGACACAAAGGAGTGTAACTTTCAAAAAAATACCATTATTAAAGTACTTCAGAAGCATGGACTGCCAACTGGCATAATGTTGACCTTCTTCTGAACATTCATTGAAATTATAACTCAGTTTACTACCTTAGAGGTCTGGAAACAGACCTCTGTTGGGGTAGACACTGAAGTGACCCCACAATAAACAGAATTTTCAAATGTTATAGTGTATACTTCCTAGAAATAAAAACAATAAAAACCAAACGTGACTTCAGACAGTTAAAAATTGAAATGATGGTGAAAAGAAAATGATTTAAAACTTGTCATGAATGGAACCATCAGCCTGTTTCTTCTTATTATTTATACACTCCTTGTCCAAATTTTTAAAAAATTACAGTATTACAGAATTCTGTTTTAATGACTGGATTCTGTACTTCTTCTTCATAAATCCATACATTTATGACACGTTTCCAGTTGTGAAACTGCATTCATAGAATAAAATCGAACAAATTTTTGTGTACTAACCAGCCAAGATGCGTATCTTGGGATAGCTGCAGTCAATATTATGTGGCTGGTTTCTGAATTAATACTGCCATCTGCAGGGAAGTAAATGGAAAGCAAAGAAGTATAATACCATCCATGTACTTCAGACCATTTAATGTTACTTTAATAACTGGAAATTTCTCTAGGAAATATGAAAAGATTGCTCATTATTTTAAGGACTCATTATTTTTTAAGTGAAGCTCTCCCAGCAGACTAGCTTCTAGTCTCCCTGTGCTGTAATGTACCCAGAACTGCTAAACAACAAAGAAGCCCTGCTTTTATTTTGTTCTCAGTATGCCTCTTGCATCTCCTTATCATAGCTTCTTGGCTATTTCTTGCTTCTTTCTGGCTCACACTACAGCCTAAGCTAACTTTCTTCCAATTCTTGCCTGCAACTTGCCCCAAATGGTAGCCCAAAACTTCTAGTTTTGAGAAGGGACTACAAAGTTTTAATATAAATAATACTAGTGGCTGAATGTGTGATTGGCTTCTTCCTTTGCTCTCTTCCTCACCAAAAGTGTTCCAACTCCCATGGTTAAAAATCTTGCAGTCTGTCTGCATACAAGAATTCATAAATATTGTCCAGACAACCCTAACAACTACACTTCCTTGCCACATGTAAACAATCTGAAAAACTATTCACTTGTTTAAAGATATTACTCAATATTCTGTATTTTAAATAAAAGCCTGTTCTAAAAATAAGCTTTCTAGAAGTTGTATCATTTTAGTTTTAATTCATCTCTTCCAAATACATGAAACAAGTATTACAAAGTGATATAAGAGAGCTACAATATAAAATATTCGCCAAGACCAAAGAAAATTTGGGTAGGTTGCTAGTATACTGGAATTCTTGACACCTCAGCCCAATCTTAGGGACAAGGCAGCCATAAAACCTGAAGTCCTTTCAGTTAGCTTAGACAAACTGTCTTGACACTTAAGATATTCTTTACTACAGGCAAAAACATGTAGATCACTACAGGCTAAAACATGTAGATATTTAACAAAAAGGCTTAAAAATATTAACGGCAATAATAACAACTATCAGAAACCCATTTGCTATTCAACCACAAAAAAGTTCAGAGAATGATACATTGGTACTAGAAATCAAAATAGTTACCTTTTTCTTTTACATATATCTGTGATGTTAGGAAGGACTCTGAAAAGACAACAGATCCCAAGCATCCTCTTCCTGTGAGCAAGTCTGGAATGTCAAACACCATCATAGACGCCTACAATGATCAGACAGTTGGACAAGAAAGGGAGAGAATGCAGAATTTGAAATATTTCAAGTGAAGCACCAAACAGCGTGTTTTAAACTTCCTAAAACACAATGCTTTTACATTGAATCGAAAAGCCTGAAACCTTAACAATATTTTAAGGTTTTGCTCCAAATTCCACTTACTTCACATTAAAACTCAACCTTATCTCAATCTTATCTCTGAAATAATCACTGCCATTACATTTCTAGTCACATAGATAAAATGCTCAGCATGCCCCATAAAAACAGCCACTCAAGCTCTACTTTCTAACAAAATATATAATCAGAATATTGAACAGCTTACTTACCGTTTTAATCAGACTCAGGCTATCCTCATTATCTAATGGAGTAATTCTGGAATAATAATGATAATTAAATATTTAAAGATTAGATCATTTTGAGTGACTTTTTAACAGTCAAAAATCTATTTCATTTTAAAGCAAGCTCTGATTTGTGTAGGCCGTTTCAGTCAATTAGACAACATGGGGATTAAAAAAGCACAAGCTCGTGATGTCAACCAAGTTAAAAGCACTGTTTTAAATGGAAACTCTTAATGGGCTTGTGCTGCTTCTACTCATTAACAGAGTTAATAAAAATGGTTTACCCAGTTGTTTTCCTTTTTTTTTTAAGAATGTTTTCAAGATTCCACATAATTACAAATAGGAATCCATTAAACCGACTCAAATATAAAAATATTTAGAGCATCTTGTACAAAATAATCAAATGTTTTTTCAGTCTCCGAGACAATATATTCATTAACGTAACAGAACACTAATTAATAACAGGAAGCGATACAAACCTTCCATGATTGTTCACAGCCTGAATTTGAAAAGCAATTTTAGAGCTGCAGAAAAGAAAATGTACTGGTGAAAAACACGTTGTATACTTCTATTGCACATTTTTAAAGAGCAGCAATAACACATTTTAAACAAAGTAACTGTTGAAGTGATTACATAAACAGGAAAAATTAAATTATTGTGATTGTAAGAGCTTTTTGAACACATTATGAAGTCTTGGAATACTGACACTCCCACAAGTTAACTTTGAAGTTAACATTTTGTGCATTTTTTCCCCCAAAAGATGCAATAAATCAATATTTATTTGGAAGTAGTTACCTTAACGCTGTTTTAAGCTGTGTTAAATGTAGGGTATCTAACATAGACATAAACATCTGCTCTGCTCCCTCCTTTGCCTGAAAAAAGGAAATCAAGAATGAAACACCTTTTCCCATATTTCAAAATCCCAGCAACCGTAGGAGCACCCATAAAATACACAGAGACCATACACCAAACAATATTACACTGATGCACCCGGCTAAAATTTGTCTTTTACTTCTCTAGTGTTCCTTACTGTAAGGTAAGGGAAATTCATAAAAGATGAACTACTGTAAAAAGGTAAGATTAGATATACCCTGAATTTATTTTTTTTTGACAGAATTCAGAGATACTGCTTGGAAACCACAGTGTTAACCTCGTTAATGTTAAGCAATTGTCTGAAATGCTTTGTGAAAGGTGTTTTTTTTTGGGGGGTGGGCATGTGAGGTAAAGGGTGTTTAAATATATTAAATATAAGTTTATACGGCAGCAAATCAACAGTGAGAATGTACAGAATCAGTGCTTCATTTACCTTGGATTCAGTGGAAGTTTTAGCATAGCACTCAATGCCAGCAAGCACAGCCTCTACAACAGCAGTATATATTTGCGACAACAGCATACTGAAGAGAAACACAAACACAACATTTACTAGACAGATAGAGTTTGGTTTCCTCCACGGTTTAAAAGGAGCAGTTAACACAGAACTAACTCCCTCGTACAGAAGGGGTTCTTGTTCAAATGAGTGTAGATGTAGCTTTATGCTTAAATCAGTTTAAAAAAGATTAATTTGCTATTGCTCAAACTACAGAGTATCTTGATAAAATCTCTTGCCAGAAATGTAGCCCTGTTCTCATCAGTCAAGGAAAATACACATTTTATTGTTGACTTTCACTGGAGCTGTGTTAAGGATTACCCCCTAAATATTCACACAGAAATGGAATGGTAGCCCCACGTTCTGAAAAAAGAAAACCAGGCTAGAACCAGCTTTGAGACTGTCTTTTACTGGAGAATGTCAATCAAAAAAAAGCCAGAACAAAGCAGTCACAGCCTTTAGATCACATCTACATCATAGCTTAGTCCCATTCTCTTCATAAATGGGAAGTGAAAGACTACTACTGAACTAAACAAAGATAATGAGAAGCCAGAAGTGATTTACAGCTCCTGACACATTCACAGCTCCAGAGCTATTGAAAACAAAAAACCTGTGCCCAACTAAGACATTTTGTCCTGCAACTAAACTGGAACCGAAAGATAAATAGACCAACGTTCCTTCTTCCCCAACTCTTCTGCAACAGCTAAATTTTGAGGGATGGATGCAGGGGGAAAGACAGACAAAAATCCAGCATTTAAGCCTATGCAAAGCATTCCCGAATGACGGAAAAAAGCATCTGAAGCTCCCAAGCATGGCCCAATATGGAGGAATCTCAAAACACCCCGATGATTGCCTGGACAGACATCAGCCAATTCAAACAAGCTCTACAGAGGCTTTGTTTTAACTTCATCCCTGAGAGCAGCAAGTAGTTTAAAAATTAACCTTATTTATTTGATGAGGTTTAATCCATATAATTGCATGTACTAATATATGCATTTCATTTAGGTTTTCAGTACGTGCTCATCATTAGTGTAATTCTTCCTAACTCTGTAACAGTTCCTTTTTTCAGATTTCCATATATATTTACAAGAAATGATCTCACGATGAGCTGCGATTTAAGTAAGGTGTTATAGTTCTCTTACTTCTCTACCCATTTTAAAATGTTAATGTTAACAATGCAAGACAGCAAATGGTATTTGTTCAAAAAGTTTACCCCAGGGATACCTGAAGTCACACAGGTATTTGTATTGTAGATTGCAACTCTACTTCCTAAATATAGCTGAATTTGGACTGAGTATTGCTTATGAAATATTTCTGTGAACTGTGGCTGCCCATCCCTGGCAGTGCTCAAGGCCAGGCTGGATGGGGCTGGGGGCAGGGGGCCCTGCAGGGAGTTTGGGGGGGGCTCTGAGGTCCCTTCCAACCCAAACCACTCTATGACTCTAAGTCGGCAACTTACACTTGTTCAGGTTTCTTGTGCATCTCGCTGTCATTTCCTGTAAAGAAAAAAAAAAAAAAGTTTCCTTTAAGCACTTCTGGAAGCGTTTCACACAGAACTTATTTGGCTTAACAGTTCTGCTGCTTATCTTAGACAATATTTACCCAATATTTTATGTAACTTCACCTTGTTTATAAATTAAAGAGCAAAGCACAGATCAACTCCTAACACTACAGACTGTACATAATTGCCAAAATAATATCTGCATCTCATAAGCACAGCTTCACTGAGTCAGAACAAAGATCCCAAAGCTGCTATTACTGGATACCCAGGAAAAAGCATAGCTACAGTAAATACATGCTACAATTCCTTCTCTCTTGCATGCCTCTGACCACTTTCTCTTTTATCTGAGTTGGATAGAGTTTGAAAATGTATGGTAACCCTAAGGAGACTGACTTTATCCACAGACCCCAAACCACTTAGAATGGTCATTTAAGAAACTTGTTTTTCAAACTTTCATTTGATTTGTTTTTATCAGGGAAGATAACTGTTCAAACACCTTGTATTCAACCCAAGCAAGATGGCTGAGGATGAGTCAAAGACTTTTCTCTATCCTTTTAAAAATCTTTGGCTTGTTTACCGACACCCCCAAAAAACAAATGTAAAACAAAGACACAATCACAAAAGCCACCCAAAACAACAAGAATCACAACACGGTAGTGTACAGCATTGCACAGTAGCGTAGGATGTGCAGCAGAAAAATGTTCTGCTAAGGTGTCATGCACCCACTGCAGAATTATGCAAGAATCTACCACCAAAAACACTGCAGCCTAATGCTCATAAAGGAATCAAAAACATCTTTTGATTATTTAAGACTTGCAGTGATTAAAGAGAAGAATTCCCTTAAATTGCTGCTTGTCATGCTTAGTATACTTACCCAGGAAAGGAACGTGAGTGGTTCCAAAAAAATAGGTCCTGGAACAAGCCAGAGGTCCCTTTGGAGATACACACTGCACTACCTGGTGGTCAGTAGTAATGAGATACAGAAAGATCTTAGTAAAAATAAAAATCAGTGCAATATTTAACAATAAACTAAGTTCCCCTTAAGTATTCTAACAACTGATACTACACAAGGTGTATAAGAGAGTTGGCTGATTTAAAGAACAACTTACGTTTTCAAAGGTATATTTCATTTTTGACTTGACCTGAACGGTTCAAAGGCTTTGGAAAGGAGATGAGCTCTGACTTCCATAAGTGTTAAGAATGCCTTTTCAACTTCCTATGCCAAATGCTCTTCTCATGAAAAGGGAAGTGGGTCACGTTCCAATAACTATGCTCGCACATGGCCTTATTTACTGTTTTCATGATACCCTATTAAAACAGTATCACCTGTACCTGTAAATAAACCAACCACCTTTTTAAGAACAACGTCAGAATTGAAGACAACAGATGGAGCAGGTACTGCATCAGAAAAAAAAACTGCACTTGCATTCTCAAAGATAGCACACGAACTCAACTGGAATGTTAACATGGGAAGAAAAAATAAAAATCGGAGATGTCTTCACAGAAATAAGGTTAGGACAGCAAACGGTGAATGAGATTTCACTGGAATGCCAATACAATTCTTTCTCAGGCATCTGACTCATGTGATGTGTCAGGAGTACCTGTATCCATCCATCCATCAGGCAGCTTATGCATGAAATGTCACGACAAGATCATAAAGTCAGTCCCTCAATCATACGTTCACTCCACGATGACCTGTATGTACTCAGCCACATCCATCTCCTCCACAGCACAGACTTGGGACTCGCACAACTGACAGACACTCCCAGGGCCCGTGGAGATCAGCCAGCAGGGAGCACTACACAACGCAAGCTGCACGCTACCTCTCCTCCTCCGCTGCGAGTTACCTTCTTGATGCACCCAGCCCAGCCAGGCAGAGGATCTGAGTTCCCTGGGGTCGCTTCCCCAGTTACGTCCCCTGCGCAGCAGTGCAACAAGCCATCGACCTCATGATATGTTTTAAAACTAAGCTTTTACTTGAAAACGGAAACAAGTTAATCTTACAACTTGAGCGTAACATTCGTTGAACACCACAGAGATTTTCAAAGTTCACCAGAACAAAGAACACCAGAAAGATTTGCAAAGGTCAAAATTTTCAAGCAACTGTTCGGTTGCTGGAGCAGACACTGAAATTTGGATGCACGTATGGATCCTGTGTCTACCTACAAAACCATTATTAAAAAAAGAGAGAGAAGTGTCCTACTGTTTCTTTTAAAGAAGCAGCTTAACAGCTCTGATTCAACCAAAACCTGTGTGTCAGATCGTGTGCTACCATTACAAAGCTTTTTTCTTTACAGCTAGGGTAAGTGTTCCAAGTGGCATTTCCTCTCCCCCACCCAAACATTTGCAGCACCTCAAGTGTTAAAAAAAAAAAAACAAGCAGTCTTTAAAGGGCAGCTTTCAGCAGCGTATGATTAAATAGCCAGTATACTTTCACTTGGAAAGAGAAAAAAAATTTGCTCCTTAAACTGATTGATTGTTAAGGTAACTTACGTTTTTATACATTAGGAATTGGGTATTTAACTAATGGGAAACATGTGCTTAAAAGGCACAAAAATATACAAAGAAAACAGAAATATACGCTGCCTAGAAGCGCTGGGTAATTACTTTAAAACCTCACCATATGTTTAGCAGTGCTTCCACCAAGGCCAGTGTTTCGAACAAGATGTCCTTCTGATGGAAAATTGAAGTTACCAGAGTTCAAGTTTTCTCTAGTTGAGTGGCTACCAAACAGAACAAAAGGCTGCCGGCTGGGACTACGGAAAAAAAGAAGCTATCACCACCAAAACACTGCAAGAAAACTTGAATAACAACAAATGAAAAAGGCTTTCAAGTATGATAGACCAACTATTCAATTTCTTACTAGGAGAGCAGGACAAAAAATTGCTACAGCTGCACAGATCAAAGCCACAGAAAGCTTCCTATTGAAAAGACCAAGTTCCAAAGAAAAAAGGACTTGAATTAACAAGACTATAATTTTCTTTCATATACAATATTGTACCTCAAGGCTGTTTCTTAAACATTAAGTAGCAGACTGCATTTAAAACTTGGCCATTAGAATTTTTTTCCCCTCAAAAAAGAAAATTGCCTTCAAAAACTGAGTCGTTTAAAGTTTACCATCATGGCAAACCTTGAAATAAGTAGATTGGAACAAACCTATTTTGGTTTTAGCTCTGGCTTCAGGCCCAAGACTCCACTGTTAAGGTCAAGACTTTTCTTTCCATTATTTAAATGCAAAACAACATAGGATGCTGGAGACAATAAACAGTGGAGTTGGAGTTCAGTGTCCTTTAATTCCAAATAAAGAAGAATCTGCAGAGACACCGAGGAGCTAAGCAACCTTTATTTAGCTCGAAATAGCAGAACACTTGGTTTTGCAACATATGATAAACAGCCGTCCTCTCTCAGTTCAGATTCTGGGCTGAAATGAAATAAAGCTGACCTGGATTCCACAACTTGTGTAGGCTAAGATTTGGGTTTTAACTGCCTTGCTTCCAATAAAAAACACTGCTCTTGTTCTTCGTGACTCAGAAAAGCATACTGACTCCTTCAACCTTCATATTTTAGTTGATTTGATTATCATAAACAGAAGATCCAATTTTTCAAACAAAACTATCCTGTGCAAAATTTTGATATCTGTCCATGAAGAAATTGATCACATAAGAAAACGCTATGTGGATGGTTTCAAACATTGAAATTGTGTATGTAATACCTACAGAATTAAAACCCACAAAAATTTGGAGCATCCCTCACAGAACTGCTTCTACATGTTTGTTTGTTTGTTTTTAAATGTGCAAAGATAAGATGTAATATAATAGGGTGGTCCCCAAAGGAAGCATTGTAAGTGTTCTTATGGCAGTTATAGAAATAACTCATCCACATACTAAAAAAAACACCGTTTCACAGGAAATAATGAGTAATACCTGTTGTCTGTTATATGGCTTGAGATCATTCCATGACTGAAATAACTTCTGAAAGGCTGTAGGGAAAAAAAAATCATGATTAATAAGCAAATAAATGGTAGGTGTGATTTACCCTCACTATCATTAAGAACAAACTTGAATTACACTTCTCAGAGAAAAGTCCTCAACCCACAAAAACTACTTATCTCCATAAACAAACCCAAATACCATTAAGTCTCATATATGCTTAAAGAGACACTTCCAAAAAGCACTAGAAGCAAACACACTGTAGTATTTTTATCCATCCTGAACGTCAGCAGTTATGTTTGAGATCTGACATGTGTGACCTCAACTTGTGAGTGCACGCATGCAGGAGCTACCACTGAAATGAAGTTTGATCCACCTACAAATAGGGATCTGTAGTGCAAACCTAAAGCTAAGCTCAGTAATCAGCAAATAAACACTTAATTGTGAATTACATTATGCAGTCCTATGCCATCACACCCTGGGGGGCGGGCAACTTATCAACAAAATGTAGGTTTTGACTCCTGAAACAGGTCAGGTGACATGGGTAGAGAGGAATAAAAATCAACAATGCTCAACATGTGTTAGTACTTCTGCATGGATGACACTGGCATTTCAAAGAGTTACTGAAGCAGGCATACCTCCCCTGCCTGAGATTCTGACAGTTCCAGAATGAATGGAATTTCAGTATCAAAATTAGCAAAAAAGTTGGTCCACTGATGCTCAAAAGTCATTAAATCCTAGAAGAAAAAAAAATATACAACATTAATTATTAAGGCAAGAGTTACACCAAAGAAGGAAGACACAGATATTACTGAATAATCCCAAATTACATTAGAAAAACAAATTATTTTTCACAATGCAGTATAGAACACAGCCTGACTGATGAAACCTTAAAAACAAAACCTACATCTTCTCTAAAAGATAAAGGACTCCCTTTTGTTGGAGGGACTTCTTTGAGTGTGGACTTTAGGGATTGCTGGTGGGGAAGAGATGAAAAGACAGGAGAGATCTTCCTTGATCTAAGGAAGTACACTATTTTGAGCACCCATAACTCAGACATCATGTCTGCCATATGACTTTCAAAACATACATGAACAGATTTAATTTATGTTTTTAAATCTCTAGATGTTCCGAAATAGATTTGTATCTGACATAAGTTGAGCTTACATACAGAAGGTTAGGAAAAGGGTAGGGAGTTTGGGAAACTCATGATCAGCAAATGGCAACAATACAAGAAAATTTATTTATCTGCATCTGGAAGAAAAAAGTGGTATACAGAAAAGGAAGTATCAGTAGCTCCTCACTGAAGCTAAAGAATAGAAATGAAGATGACTCCTAGGTAAAAAATTCATTCAGATTAATATTTTTTTTTAAAGAGAACCAGTAAAGAGAAGAGTGCATCATGCTGGTAAACAGGAACCTTAGAGAACTATACAATTTTAAAAATGCTCAGGATAACTCAATTAATTGTCATACACTAACATGAAAGGTAAGAGACATCCCGATTTTAGGAAGTCTAACATTCCAGGAGTATAACAAGCAAAACCAGAAATATGATTTTAGCAGAGGTACAAATATTTTATAGGACTTGACTTCACTTCATTAACGTAACAACACACACAGTTTACGCAGTGGATGTTGATAAACTCTTACAAGCCTTCTAAAATAAAAGTCAAGGCTTTATTAGAAGTTTAAAATCAAGGTGTCTATCCTGGGAGTATTATTATTGCAGAGTTATTTCAGCCTCAAGTACGCTTTTCATAGAAATTAAGAACTAAAATGTTTTTGTCAGCTTATTCAGAACACGTCAATATTGTACAGAACTTTCTCTTAAATCTCAAGTAGAATTAAAATCAAAGCAGCTAACTAAAAAAAAGTATTTATGAACTGCAAATGCTCTAAGGCCACCCGACTTCCTCCTTGCTGAGAAAGTCATTTTTAAAATAGCCAATTTCTATGACACCAGAGTTGTTTGAAATGCCTATTCATTAACTTCAGTTTTCTGGCTATATCTTCTGTAAATGTAGCTCAGGTATTCAGGAGATGTGGTTGTTCATTAATTCTTCAGTTTCTAGCTGGGTAAAATACTTATTAACTGATTAACTTCAGTCTACACTTACGGAAGGTATAGCCACAAATGCAAAAGTTGGTCTGTAACCAGTTCTGGTAGAAATAATGTCTTATTTTGAATACCTGAACAAGTACAACGGGTAAGTAGGAAAAGGCAGAAATTCAGTTTTGAGAATTCACGTAAAGACTAATTATATATGCTAATACTTATATACGCCTCCCTTTTCTAGCATGGAGATCAGATCAACTCTTTAAAATAAGGAATCACTTAACATTGTATTGTTCGTATTTCACAAAGCTACAGGGTAGCCACTGTGTGTCACTGTTACCCACTCAAAGCAGTTACAAAGCAACCGTGAAAATGTTTTTTCCCCGAAGAATGGCTGTATGGATGGATTTCTTCCCCTTTCTTCCCACAAAGGCAGGATTAACACACAGAAACATACAACTTTGTTCATAGTCCTGTGACCTGAATAATATCACAAGATTCAGGGAATCTTCTGTAGGAACTTCAGGCATTTTAAGAACTTTAAGGAATCCAAGATGAGCTATTTTAGACACCCTGAACTCACCATGTGGATTCAGTAGATTGTAAACACTATTAAAATTAAAAAAAAAAAATAAGAATAAAGGCACACAACAACTTAGCTCTGCAGCCAGAGTAACAGATAGTCACTGGATCAGAAAATTACACCTGCCTTACCTCAAATACCAAGTCCTCCAAGGAAACTGGATCCATCTTGCTGTATGTTTTCCACAAATCAACGCTGACATCCATTAGCTGCAAGATATTTTAAATGGACTTCTGTGAAAAATTCCAGGATGAACAACACACATACAGGTTTAAGATGCACTGAAACAGACTTGCAGAATACTGCCTAGAGTCCTCTGGGATAAGTAATGCTTTTCCACTACTGCTTACAAAAGAATTGACCAGAAATGATGCCAATATTCTGGATGCTCATCTCCTCAAGTACACAAAGACTTTTTCTTGTATCTTTTAAACAATTTCACAAAATATTCTTGGAAACTCAATTAACAGTGAAGAATAGTATCAGCTGGTGCAACCAGAAGGGAAAGATCAGTTTCCTGGGACAGACAAGTAGATTCCAAAGTTACTAGTCCTAGGCAACAGTTGATTCTTGCTCTATGCCAAATTGAAATTTAGGCAAAACTAGTTTAACTTAGCAATTAGCATTACCTTCTTCCAAGCTTTAAGATGATGTGTACAAAAATACTATTCCAAAATACATTCCTAGAGGGACACCTGTATGTGAATGTCTGCATTTACTGTGTTCCCCCCCACACTCCCTTAACTGAAAATGCAACACTGACTGTAATTGTCTTAAACCACTGCTTTACACAGCTATTCCAATTATATATATCATAAGATATGGCAATAATGATATCCCAGACATTAACTTCCATTCAGTTATCGGGACAGTAAATTCTCTGAATTACAGCACCTTGAACAAATTATACGTTTATTCTACCACAAAACACAGGAAATATTTCTTAGCTGCTGGAGTTCTGTCATGTAAGAAAACAAGGATCCTTAAAACACCAAATAAAGGATTAACAAGTTATCACTGGATTTCAGATTTTTAGATTTAGCAGCACTGAATGCACACCAGGGGGAAGCTAAGTTTGAGGAGCTAGAAATGGATCAAGAACACGTTTTAATAGTGGAAAAATTATTAAATTTCCAAAATCTATTTCCTCCCATACCTTGTTTTTTCCTCCTTGTCTATGACATACTGCAGTTGCTTAACAGGCAGCCATGCACGAACAGGTAAAAAGTTAAAAATGCCAATTCCCACTTAAATCCCCTTATAACTCTGAGGGAGGGAGGGAGGGAGGGAGCCGTGCTGGAATGTGGCTGAAAGGCGAGTTAATGTGCTTGCTCTTCAGATAGTGAGGATTTGCATTGCTCCTTTTAAGGCTTCGAGAGTGCCATAAGGACATTATCAACTCTCACGATCAAACAGAAAAGGCTCTGCCTTTACAAAGCCAACACCACACTATATACATCTTCCCAAAGCTTCTGCAGATTCGTAAAGTAAATTGGGTGAGGGTAACTAAAGATCCAATCAACTCCCTGCGAGTTCCCACAGTCAAAATTTTTATTGACTCATTTCTGACATCAGGAAGGGCAACTGCTCCCAATCAGAGCTTCACAAAGATGCTCGGCTATCTGCACTTGACCTTTAACAATTCTGACAGATTCACACAAGGTGGTTATGCTGCTAGCAGCAGAACAAAGGAAAAGCATCAAGGTAGATATTGGTGGAAAAGGCACCCAGGAACTAACACAAGCCATATGAGCAAGCACGTACAGTATAACGTGATGAGACTAACAATGGCATTATTAATTCTTTGTATTCCCCCCCCAGCTTCAATCATCAGACAAAGAGCACTGACTGTAAAAAAAAAAAAAAAAAAGTGACAAAAAAAAAAAAGAACATCTGCATTTCTTTGGCAGAGGTTCAAAAAAATGAAATAAAAGAAGCTACGCACAAGTACTTAAATGCGAAGCTTTCCTCTGAAGATGCTGTTAGCATATATTTAATAAGCAAATGAAGTGACAAGTTACTCAAAGTGGAACAGCAAATTATTATTTAAACTAGAAATGTGATCCAAAATCTTGTCTACTGCCCTATTCAAGAGGCTATGATGACCCAAGAATATCTAATACTGGTGAGAAAAGTAGATTCATTTCCTGCGTCAGAACCAATGACCTAGGAAATCCAGCGTTTGTTACTAACCAGCTTCTATTACACTACTCCTGAAGAACTACTCCCAACTAGCAGCGCTGAAGAAGCTTTGTCTGCTAGTAGCAGATGATGCTGCAGAACATAAAAGTTGTAAATCACAGCAGGAGGCTCAGGGTGGAACCGAACAGTCATCACTTACCCAGGGCAGAGCATTGGGTAGCTCCTAGCAGCCTTTCAGTAAGACCACAGTATCTCAGTCCTTCAGATTAATAAAATCCCAAGAAAACTGATCCAACTTAGAAGCTGACCCTACTAGGAGTAGCAAGGCAGGACTAGATGATCTCATAAGGTACTTTCCAGCTTAAATTATTCCACGAACTTACTGCTGCTTCAAAAAGGAAGACTCAAGAAGATGAAAAGCAAATACTCACTTCGTATTTCATCGTAAAGAAGCCATCACCCCCGATTCCTTCCAGTGCAAAAGCCTGTACAATTGGCCACTTTTCAACAATGAACATATCAAATATCTGTAGATGACCTGCAAAAAAATGCACAAACATTCTCTCATAAATATCATCAGTTTACTAATTTCCTCTAAGATGTTAGAGTGGTTCTGAGAGTCTAATAAAGGCTCTTGATTATCATATTTGCCTGTAAAACTTCAAACCTCTAACTGAAAAGTGCTTTTTGTTGAAGAAAAACTTTTGAAAAATACTTTCTCTACACCCCAAATTTTGTACCCTTTTTCCACCGGGGAAAAAAAAAATTACTTTTTCATGCAAATTTCTTTCCAAGGACATCAGAAAAACTGTGTCCATTAAAAGTCAAGCTAAAACACAAGAAGCGTTGCTTATTTCAAAATCTTCAATTATCTGTCCCTAAGTTAGAGGCATCATTGTCCCCATTTTAATCAAAATTTTAGGTTGGTGGAGAGGAAAAACTATTTAGCCTGGTAAAATAGTACTAATCAGTAAAGCTGGAAGCCATCTAAATTGAAGCACAATCATTATCCTTAAGCTAAACACCTTCTGTAGAGACTTCCTAACAGAGGGACTCCACTTTTCCCCCTGCCCCGACACATTAAGGATTTTCCAGGCAGTGAGAGCACATCACCTTTTCCTCAAGGGAAGCAATGAAGAACTGAAAAAGGGTTTCCAGACGCGGCTGTTTTAACTATGAAAACACACACGGAAGGGAAACGCAGTGCTATTAGTGAGAAAGCAAAGCTAACTGAAGTAGTTTGGTTTGAATCTTAACAGTTGAAAAAAGCCTATTTTTTATTATAACACATTTTTTCTCTCACCTCCTTTACTATGGATGAAAAACCCCCATGCTACAGGGTGAAGCAGCACGTATTGCATCGCTTTTGCAATATTTGCTGTTCGGGATGCTGTGAAGTACACTTGACTAAACAATGTAAGGTTACATTGCTCAGACTGCATGTCTGCCTACAGATCATAACAGGAAGCTGCACAGTCCAGTTTTTTCAGTGCTAAAAAAGGAAACTTGCATAACGAAATCTTTATTGTTTCCTTACATAAAGGAGCATTTATCTGAAGCTCCCATCTGAACAGAGAACTTCTGTGGCAGCAGAACATACTCCTCTGAATGCAAATTACTTCTTTTCCTCACGCTGTGAGCATTCACTCTTCAGCTGAAGTCTAAGGGCTTACGTTTTTCAGAAAGAAACCCAACCTCTAAGTAAAAAAAAAAAAGTCTAGAAGGAAACTAATGACATATTAATCCTTATTGCTTACTAAAGGCAAGGAAAACTTCACTCCCTGAACTGAATGGCTTGCATGCTGCAGAACACTTGCAGTAAGCATAACACAAACTAACCTACCTTGGCAGCTGTATGGAATACCAATGCGACTGCAATCTCGAACCATGTCTACGAAGCTGGAAATTTTGAACTCCTCTGCAGCTTCTTCATCTTCATACTGAAAGGAATCATTTAAAATTATCTGACTGTTAGTTTTATACTAAAGAAAACATGTACTATGTAGCTTTAAATCCATGGCAAACATAGCTTCATGTAATTCACTGAAATATTACCTACAGAGACCAAAGCACCTCTTTAGCATCTGTCTTTTGGAAACTACATCAAAGCATGGATACACTCAAGCCAACAGAGACTTTTTTAAACCTTTTAAACCTTTAAAGCAAGGTTTTCATAAGGTCATATGAAGGCATAAACACATGCTTCATTACCAGCTTTTAGTCTAGTCTTTCAACATCACCTGCTAGATTCTGTATAACTTTTAAACAACGTAAAGTATTTGGAGAATGCGACCTGATACGCCACAAAGAAAACTTGCCATTGAGGAATAAAGTATTATCAGGTTAACAGTGTTAAACCCACAGAGCAGACTAACCAGATATGCCTCAGGTCACAAACAGGCAATGACAACTAATTGCTATCTAAGGGAGGGGTCTATGGAAGAAAAACAGGAGAAAAGCAGAGGAAAAGCAGCCAACACCATCTTGTTGTTTCACGTGAGGAGCAAACAGAAGTCATTTTTTTTTCACTCCATACCATATTTCACAGAATCACAGAATTTCTAGGTTGGAAGAGACCTCAAGATCATCGAGTCCAACCTCTGATTTCTAGCACTAGAGCAGGAACAAAGTGCAAATGCCATACTTATGGCTCAGAGGAGGTTGAAAATTAGACTAAAGAGACAACACACAAAAACCATTTTTACACAGTGTAGCAGCACCTCTGGAACAGGCTTAGCACCTTTGGGTATTCCAAGAGACATTTAGCATCCCTCCCCAGCCTTCCTGCAGCCCCCTTTAGGTACTAGTAGGCTGCTGTGAGGTCTCCCCCAGAGCCTTCTCTTCCCCAGGCTGAACAACCCCAAATCCTTCAGCCTGTCTTCATAGCAGAGGTGCTCCAGCCCCTTGATCATCTCTGTGGCTCTCCTCTGGACTTTTTACTAACAGTTCCACGTCCTTCTTTTGCTGGGGAACCCAAAGCTGAATTCAGGGCTCCAGGTGGGGTCAAGGACAGCAGAACAGAAAGGGGCAATCCCCTCCCTCACCCTGCTGCCACGCTGCTTTTGGTGCAGCCCCCGATATGATCGGCTTCTGGGCTGCAAGCAGTGATTTGTTGACTTCTTTTTATTCATTTTACACTGCTCCAAACTTAACATACAGGTAAAGTACATGATTATAAACTTTTTACTTACAGCTCTCGTGAGCGTCAGGCAGCACACAGGAAATTTCTTTTAAGAACAAGTTCTTTTGAGACGAGCCTGATTATAAGAAGCATACCAAGTTCTTCCATGATGTGCTCTTTTTAGAAACCCAGGAAACCAGATCAAAGCTTTAGTTCAAAACCAAGCACTAAACAGCTGCCAGCTTCTCAAAGCTGAAAATGCCATCAGAAGGAGAACTTGGGTTTGGACAGCAGGCTAGAGGTTTGTTCACTATCCGTAACTGTAGATATACACACAGACCTTTTCATAACTGGTGCAGTCATGACACCTAGAAAGCTTATACAATATCCATCAAATTTCACTGTTTTATCTTACTTGGCCATTTTGAAAATGTGCATTCTTCAATAATGTGGTTTTTTGCTCCACTAACTAGGATATTCACTTAAAAGCCCACAGTCCTGTTAAAGGTAAACAGGAAGGAAGACAGCAAGGAGAGGCAACAGGTTTTGCCAGCCTCATCAAGAGCTACTGAGAACCATTTGTTTCACTTTTTGAAAAGCAGCAACATTTATTTGTATTAATAAAAAAAAGAAAAAAGCCTGCTTAAAAGCCACTACAGAAAGTCCTCCTGTAAACAGGATGCACCTAAAGGCTGACACAACTTTTTTTTTTTTTTAATTCTATTTTAATTCACAAGTAATCTAGGAAATTGGCAGTCTTACACAAAAGAAATGTGACTGGAAGCACTGCTTTGTGTGAATGAGCTGAGCGAGGTGGTGAAATGCACTTTGTATTTTCAACATCAGAAGTCTCAAATGCTTCCATTCGTTTCTTTATGGTTACCTTTCCACTTACACCATTATTTCAAGCCAGTACTGTGTGATTCAGGTAACTGCTTACTGTAACAAATCATATAAAAGCCCATAAGCAGATACAGCTTAAAATTCAGTAGCTTAGATTACAGCTGTGCTAGCAAAGGTGTGGTAAAAACTGCTCCATTCCTCATTCCAAAATGCCTGTTTGACCACCTTCAGGCATGCTGCTTTGCCCTTTCCGTGTGGTTTTTAGCAACAGAAAAGCCTTATGAGGCTTTGGATTTTGCTATGGCACATTTTAACCCATAGTTCAGTCGTTCACATCCATAGAGTAATTATCATCCTCTGTGCAGCACTCAGGGGACCGCATCTAGAATACTTCATGCAGTTTGGGACTCACGATCAGCTAAGACACTAACAAAGAGGGCTGAGTTCACTGGAGGGCCATTGAAATGATCATGGGGTTGGAGCAGTACAAGGGAGGAAAGGCTGAGGTCCTGGCACTGTTCAGATGCTGTAGCTGCACCCCGTAACTGCCTTTCAACACCTACAAAATTGTTGCTGAGATGGCAAAGCCAGGATCTTTGTAGTGGTGTGCACCAGCAGGATGCATGACAAAGGGCACGACAAATGTGAAACAAATTTCAGATTGGATAAAAGGAAATGCTTTTTCACCATTCACCACAGTCAAGTGGTGAGTCAGGTAGCCAGAAGAAGTTCTGCAGTCATCATCCTTGGAGGTTTTCAACACCCAGCCATAAAAACCCTCAAGTCACCAGATCTCCTTGCTCACCCTGCCTTAAGCTAGAGGCTGGGCAAGATGTTCTCTGGAGGTCCCTTCTAAATTATTTCATAACTGTGTGACATAAAACAAAGCAGCCACACAAAAACACTATAACCCCCATCACTGGAAGCTCAAGGGAACAAAATGGTTCTCTCCCTTCCCTCTCCATTTCTTGCACTAGTTTCACCCATTTACATCAAGGCTCCTGCCCCACTTCCCTCAGATTTCAATATCACTCTAATTTAGAGAAGGAACTACACAGTTTCCTAACTGGGAAAAAAGCTTGCCTTAATGGGACTAACTAAACATAATTTCCAGTCTCAATTGGAATAAAAAAGTTCTTATTCTGCACCTAAGCACCAGAACTGCCTGCAGAGCAGCACACTGAGACAACAGCACGCTGCTTTGTAATGCTGCATGCACAAGTGGCACGCTCCTTGGCAGCCAAGCAACTAATTGTCCACCAGCATCCTCGTTTATGTTATTCATCACAGAGAATTGGAATGGCAAATGATTATTTTCATTTCCTACTTCTCTCGCCTTCTCTATACTACAATGAAGATAGCTTTCTGTAAGAATACCTTGACTTTTGAAATACAAGATGAAATTCTGTTCCAGTAACCATATTCTGATCAAAGTGAGTGACATAACCCAGCTTTTCTCCTTACTGAAATTAATAGCACTTCAAAGGAATAGTTGAAAGTTAAAATAAAAATACATAATAGTTTATTCGTTTTAAACGGCTTGCTAAGCCAACCTTTTCTAATGTTCTGAAACTATTGGCATACAAAGCATTAAAACACTGCTTTGACAGCAAACAAGACAAATTGCTGGAAATCTCAGTGCTTGGATTCAAAATCTCAGTATTTGATTTGATTCAGATTCTGTATTTTTTACAACCCACATTTTCCCTCACTAAAAGATCACTGAGTCATATCAAAACAGTAATAAATTAGTGGGGGAGGGAAGCAATTTGTTTTAATGCTCCAGCAATTGCCAATTATTAAAAACATTCTTCTCACACACATTAGGCAAAGCAATTAATACCCATACGTAGATGGGGATCACTCCCTACTGAATATGAAATAAAGATTCCACAAGGAACATAAAAACCAAATGTCCACTTTGAATATGAGTTCATCAGAAAGATACTACAGAAAGGCAATTCTTATCTGCACTGATTTTTCCACTTACCTCATTTTCAGTTAGACAGTGAAAATGCAAGTTCCTCCAAAATGCCACATATGGCAAAAGATGATTATAATTCACAGGGTTACAGTACAGATGGACACTATCAGGTTTTATTAATATGATTATATCTGCAACAAGCAGAACAAGCATTATTCTAGCATCAAGACTCCATATATAGAATTACACGAACACAAGAAGAGCACAGGAACTGACCAGAAAACACTTTTCCTATAACGTGCCTCATTAAAAGAAATTATTTAACTATTTGAATAAACAATCATCCCCCACTTTTCTTTTTTTTTTTTTTTAATGGAACAGTTGGCAGCTCTGCACTGCTCCAAGTACAATAATACTTTTTGCTGTCCAGAACAACTGTGGGTTTATTCAGAAGTCTTGCACAGAACTTGCGTCAGCCTGTCCTTTGACAGGCCAAGAGTGTCAGTGATGAGGACTCACAGAGCACTTCGAGAACTGTAAACTACAGCTGCTCTTGCCTGATGTTACATCAGCTTGCTCCTACTGAAAACTAGCCTTACAACATGTAGGACGGACATTCAAAGTTGCATGAAAATAAGGGGGAATATGTTAAAGTAAAGGAAAAATATAGCTTTAGTCTTTTAGCACTCCAACAGTTTGATCAGATAATAATTGATGATAAATGTACAAACACACCATGACTGAACGAGGACACTGATACTGGGTGTATTTCTCCTTGTTTAGAACATTTGGAGGAAGTTCTGAATTGGGGGAAGGAAATTTGAACAAGGGTTCTTCAGTAGCGTTTTTAGAACACTTTTTCAGGTCTATAAACGTGATTAGAAGTTTTCTGGCTTTTTCTTTTTTCCCCGTTGTCTATCACTTTTCCTGGCCCAGCCTCTCTCCAAAGGGAGAGAAGAATTGATGAAAACGCTGAGTGTACTACTTACCATCAAGAACTTCTTCAGGGAAACCAGTTCTCTCGAAGTCATTGTTACTCTGACTGTACAAGCCAAAAAGCAGATAGTTTGCCAGTTCCCTGCAACCTTCGTTGTATCGGCTATCTATTCCTGCAAAAGCAAAGCCAGATGTGAAACGTTCTCTCTCAACACAGTGCACCTGTAAAGTTTGTGTTCTTCCCAGCTAAGAAAAATATTTAAACAGGAGCATTACCTGAACACCTTCACAGGGAAAGGAGGAGAGGGACAAGGCAGCTTTTGCAAGTTCATTGCTACATGCTGACATTCTTCTTTTGACCTAAATCTACAGGTTCTGCATAAAAAATAGTCTAGTTTTCTGCGGCATTATGAAGCAATAGAGTTTCAATTTTATCTAGTAATTGAAACTTGACATCTGTCTGGATGCAGTGTTCATTCCAATGAATATGTTCTTGATAGAAGCTTCCTAACAAACTAATCCTGTGACCTAAATCTCCTGCTTCAGAATACATGATTAAACATTATCTCGCAAGTATTACAGTGTAATCCCTGAGTCACCAGAAAGCCACTGCAGACTTCTAACAAGTCAAAAGACATTCGGACATAACATATGGTATACAAAGAGCTTCCAGAAAAAGAAAAAGGCTCTGTGGTCATTGGGAAAGTAAAATGAAAACTGAAGATCTGTAACATGAAGAGGTAAGAACAAATACAAGAGAAAAGAAACAAGCCACAGATTTAGGGAAGGCCTTCATCTCTGGAAAACAGATTCTAATTCTACTGAAATAAATCAAGGTTTCTCCACAGGTAAAAACTATTCGAGAAACAGCATCCTCAACATCCATACATGGTAGAGATCACGGGTCTCGAATGACACAAAATCTCTCATAAACACTAAGGCCACATTTTCCCACCAAGTTATATTAGGATACAGATGGACGGTTGTCAACATGTCATTTGTTTCTGTCATCCTAACGAGATCAGTACGATGATAATGTAATAACCCAGCCTGGCTGTCTGGGCTTTGGGACTTGTATCACAAATCAAACTGAAGTCACGTGAGCACATCAGAAATTGGAACAAACACTAGGTTCTCTAACTATACTTTTTTTTAAGCTGTGCTTCAGACTTCAAGGTGTTAACCAGATGCAGTGTCTGCCTCCAGCTACTGAATTCTACACCTTAATAAGCTCCCCTTTGTCTAGTGATAGTTCTTTGGATAGCTCACACATATTTCCAAGTATCCTATGTTTGGTTTAAGCACACAGAAGAGATGAAGAGAATCACTTAAAGTTGTGCTGAAGCTATGAAACTAACACTGCTCCCTGCTTGTAGCTACTGGGAAAGGGGGAAACTACACCACACTAGCCCCGGCTTTTTCAGCCTTCAAAACCCTGCCAGGATCTTGAAATCCTCATTCCTCTGCTATCTAGCTTCTAGCACTGACCTCCCATTCCTATACACAGCACTGGAATGTGCTTTTCTGAAAGTGAGCCACAATCCAGGGGGAGGTGTCCCTGCTCACAGCATGGGGGTGGAACTGGATGATCTTTTTTATCCCTTCCAACCCAAACCGTTCCATGATACCACGATATTGGAGGTTAGGTGTCCCTGAGAACAGGGAGCCTTAGCAGTTCGTTTCTAACTCCAGTCACAGCATCAGTACAGCTCAGCCAAATAACTCCCAGCTGCTCATTTGTCCTCTCTTCTGCAATGCTCTGTCATCACTTTGCTGATAATCTGTACAACCAGACTGCCCTGGATCTGGGAACTTAAAGACGGACCGTAAATGAATGAGCAAGGTGAGGCAGAACACTCTCTAGTTCTCTCTTTTTTTTAATTTAAATTTCCATTCCCACAAAAGCAGATGTAGCAGTGTAATCTAGAATTCAATGGGACTCAACACAATGATCGTGGTACCAAAAGCTCCCACCCATCTCAAGGCAGGACTTGAGTTAAAACCAAATGTGCAGAGACCCTCCTTCCAGCAAGCAACCACCCCTCTGCCCTTGGGAACTCAAAACATCAGTGGTCAGCCTGAACTCCACTGTAACATTACAAAAAATTAGCACACGGTGTCCTGAAGATAAACTGGTTTGCTGCTTGAGCCTCACTGAAGCGACTTTTGAAGACAATCTGATGAGCAATCAATGGAGCACAAAGGAGTTCGGATGGTCCCTTTCAGCGGCAGCAAGCTGTTGGATCAGTTGTTCTGTAAGAGGCATTGCTAAATGTTTCACAAGCAAACAGCACTGATCAGATGTTAATCTAATGAGACACTCAACTACGGGCAAAACAAAGGGGAAAGTGCAAATGTCACGGCCACTTTCATCCGATCAGGCTCATTACAGAGGTCTCCGAAGGCTGAAGAGCCAAGGTGATGAGCCTAGGGGACAGGCTGAGTAACAGAGAACCAGGAGAAAAGGAGAGAGAAATAAGCATGGGAAATCAGAAGATAAAATGGTCCTAATACCAAAGCATCTGGAGTTAAAGGCACAGCTCCAGTTAGTGGAAAACAAACAGGAAATGAAACACAGGCAAAGATCAGATACCTCCAGAAAGCCTGTCTGGAGCCCTCAGGAGAACAATGGGGAAGGCTGGTAATTCGGAAACCCCCACGCCTGGCTCAGCGGAGCCACAAACTGAGTAATCCCAGGCTGTCCCATCTCTTCATGAGGGTGTAGCCAGGCAGTGAGGCAGCCCAGCAGCTCGCTGCTGCCCACAAGACCGGGAACAGGGTGAGAATCCCTTTTCTGCAACCGAAATCCCTTTCTGAGCTGAATCCCTGTTCTTCAACAAAAAAGGGATTCAGCTCAGCCACCTCACTTGCAACTTCTCAGTTGATAAACTGACATAAGCACTCTACAGGAGGAGAAAAGTCACGCTTTCTTGTTCCTAGCCATGCATTCCTGACAGATCTCCATGCCCCAAAAGCAATACTTGTTCCCTAGCACCTCAAACACCCACATGAGCTCTCAGGGTCCAGGGAGGTAGCAGGAAGGTGAGGCTGGAGCGAATGGACTGTGGTACCAAAAGCCATCACATGGTTGTACAGCTGCCATCCACAAGAAATGGCACTTAACTATTAAAATAGTCTTCATTTAGAAAGGAGGAGGGATGAAAAAACAGTTCAATGTGCTAAATTTTGGTGAGGTTTCTCCCACATCATAAGTGCACGAGCCCCGTGCAGCGCAGATATAATTTTAAAAGATCCTAAAGAAGTTGTCACACATAAGAAAAAAGGAGATAACTTGAAGATGTACTGGCACGGGCTCGAAAGTACTCCTATCCTCTTCAGGGAGTATAAAAGGTAAATGTCAAGGTCTGGAAAAATTTGGCTTAGCTATGCTGAACTGTGACACAAAGTTTGATCTACGGTCAGAAGAGCTACAACCTACAGTCAGATTTACAGACAGCCTACTAAATACACATCCTCAGCAATCACAACTTAAACATGAGCTAAAAATATGCTCTCAAAGTAAATTGTGAGAAAGAGCAGCATTATAAAAAAAGAAGCTGACAGTATAATTTAGGTAGTTCAATATATTTTCTTAACTTTAACAGCAATGCACTCCAGCTGAGACACCACAGCTTCTTCAAGATACATCTGACATGCATCTCTTCTCTCCTGACCTCCAGATGCCTTTCTCCTGTCAGCTGCGATGCCTTTTGTCACCAGCAAAGAATGCAGAAATGCCAACACTCAACCATTTTAAAACACAAGACCCAGGATTCTTTAAAATTAGCCAGAACTGCACTTAAATAATTGTGTCAACAGCTGGTCAGTTCTGCACCTCATTAGAATTTTCCCAATTTCAGTAGAAACGCTGCACCACCTGAAGTGAAGCTGTGAATTTGATGCTGTTTCATCTCACCATGCAGTGGGTAAAATGAAAGCTGGGGGGAGGGAAACACATTAGCTGCAAGTCATTAAAAAGAGCCAGGTGAAATATAAAATGCAGTGATTGTAAAAAAAAAAAAAAAAAAAAAAAAAAAAAGTATAAAAGATTAGCTACTTTATATACAAGAGGAATCAAGATGTAAGATGATATTTTTGTCACTGCAAGTGTGAATTTGAAGACAGATTTAATGCATTCATAATGGAGACATTCCTGCTTAACCAGAGTTATGTGAGAAATTCTGCCAGCTACATTAGACAGGTCAGCTTCGACAACAGCAGCCCCATTGTGCATGCAGAAAGATTACTGCAAAGCACAAGTTTAATGACAAAACACGCTTCCTATATTTCCATAACAGAAACGCGTGTTAAGAGGCAGCCTTATGCATGGTCTTAAGCATTCCACATCACACCGAGGCTTACACAAAGGAATTCCTTTTGCCTCTGATGTTTTCCCTAAAGCTGTACAATGTTTTGAGTGACTTTTTTGCTCGAGACTTACTGCAGCTTCAGAATTAAGAGTCACGAGTAGTGCAGAGTCATCAGCCAGAATTAAGAGATGGCACAACTTGGGGTATCTTATGAAACTTGACTGGCATTAAAAGCCAAACCAAGTGATTTATCTTGTATCAGTAAGTTTCGATGCAAGGTTGACAGAGCCACCTAATAGATCACCTACCTGTGAAGTTACTACTTAACCAAAGATGTCTTCAGCTGTGAAGAATGTGGGTTAGGAACGTTGTTAGATAGTTGACATCAGAAGAAAACTAGGTTATGCACCCTTCACATTTTTGTTAGCCACTAAGTGAGCTTCAAGTTTTCTTGCTGCACCATTAAAAAAAAATAAAAAAATCAAAACCAGGCTATGGCAGGAAACGATCTGTTGTATCGTTTCTTATTGCAAATCCATTACTACACAACTTCTTTAGGGCTACACTCGATTTCTCCATCCTTAACTGTTATACCTTATTTGCACAGTTACTCTAGACCTATCCTGCAGGGAATTTCAATTATAATTCCTGCCTTCTTTAATGTACCAATATTAATTATATATTAAGAAACAAAAGTCAATGTTACATACAGAAATGATGAAACTAAGAAAAAAAATATGTAACTTTCCTATAGCATACCTCTGCACACAGCTTTGTTTAGTATTGCTCTTTTCCCCTACCCCCAGAAGAAATAAAGCACGGAAACCACATACTGTTTAAATACCACCATTTCACTCTCAACTGCTTCCCAGGTTTCTCAAGCAACTCTTTAAGTGCATTTTGAATTACTTCTCCTGAGGGAAGACCACCCTCCTGCTAAAATCCAGTTTTATTAACCCTGCCAGCCTCCTGATTCCCCCTTCTTCCCCTCTTCATCTCTTACAAGCTGAGCCTGCTCTCAACCACCCCTCCCCAACGTGCTGCAGATGATGATTACGAATCCTGGAACTCCTAGGGCCTTCTCCAGCTCCTTCTAGTTTCTTCCACATCCCTGCCTCTGTGGGGAAACCAGCTGCAACACGTATGTTTTCAGCTCCTATCCCATCACAAACGCTGCCTGGACAGCTGACTGTTTACTCCAAATATGCATGGGTTAAATTCTCCCTATCTTTCCTTCAATCTGGACATTAAGGCAGATTTTGTCTTTTCCTCCAGCCACTCAATTTTCTTAAGGCTTGGAAGAACATTAATATCACTTCTTATTGCAGTAAGTCTGCCTGAACTTAGGCCTGAGAAATATTGAGAGAGAAAAGGGTGCAACAGTCAGAGAGCTGTCCTCTTGCTGGCAAACAGGGATGGGATAGGAAGGAGGAGATAATATTCATCTTTCTGAAACTCGTGGCATCTTCATTAATACAACGAGAAGAGCGGAGGGGGAAAAAATAAGTAACACTAACCTAAAATGCAAAGGATTCCATCAGGCTGAGATTTGCTGCTCTGTGTCAGGATACTCTGAATGTTTCGGAGGCGGCTGCAGCTGCAAAAGAAAGAGAATTGGTCTTTAAAGTCAGTCTTTTAAAACACTCAAATTTTGTAGGGTAAGGTTTACTTCACTTTTCCTTTGTTATAGAAGTTACTTGGACACGGCTCAGCTTAGGTACATGTATCATTTCTCTGAAATACTTTTAAATCTCTTATCAAACCAGCCCCCGACTATTTATATTTGCCCACTAAACTATGCACAAGTAGCCCTGAGAGAACACCACAACCCGTGAGAATTCCTTCTAACCAAGTGCCTCGTTCATCTCTGATTTCTAGCAAGAATTTCTGTTCCTTTCCCTCCCCTCTCTCCAAGTCAGCCCCTACCAGAGACAGCACAAAGCACCGCAGGGCAGGTGACACCCAGGTAGAGAAGTGATGGGAAGGGACTGCAAATGCTTTGACAGCCCAGGAAGGATTTCCAAAAGTCAACAGTTTGAGCACCCCAGCACCACCAGAAAACTTCTACCCTGTGTAACTACATGGCAGAGATGCCCCAAATCCCCCACAAAACCAAATTGAGAAGCCCAATATTCGTGTAGGAAGCCCAATATTCGTGAATAATGCTTAATGCAAGCAATTAAAAGGGAACTTTATTCCCCTCTATATCCAGAGGGGTATCTAGAGCATTTCCATGAGGTAACCTGCACTGTATCTTTCTCGTGACTTCTATATTGCGATTGTGACTTTTTTCTAGAATAAACAGCTCCAGAAAATTATAAACCTAAAGCAAACCCTTTGATAATCTACATCTAAAGCATTACCAAGTCTTGCCAAGATTCTCAGAACCGAAATGAATTGTCGTATCAATTTGATCTTGGCCAATGCACATTTCTAAGCTACGCAAGGATCTCAGCCACACAGAGAGCAGCGCAGTTTGTACTTCCAGCCAACCTTTTGTGAGCTTGTTTCAAAGCAGATAAAAGGCAAGAATTTTCACTGCTGATATCACCGAATGTTTTCTTGTTTATACAACCGGGCTGCTCAGCTCTAGGAAACAGCTTTCTCTTACAGAAACCCTCAAACAGAGCTAAATTTATGATCCACCCAAATAAACAAGAAAGCCACATCAAGTACTCCTATTTTCATAGTTACTTAAACCAAGTAAAAGGTGGACAGGTCTTTGCAGTGGTCCCACAATTATCATGCTCTACTTTCTCTGAAAGACTGAACAGACATGAAAGATTTGTATTACAGCCCATTGAAGTACAATCTGAACGACCACACTAACAGTGAAGGTCAGACAACATCAAGATACTTCTACAAGAAGGAAGGAAGAAAAAAAAAATTGAGATCCATTTGTACAAATGCACATTCCAGATTTACTTCTTCCCCTCTTGAGTTGCCTGAGCTGTGAACCCCTCAATTACTCTTTTTGCCTGAAACATCCCAATTCGTATTAAAAATGCTGCATCATATCATAGTCCAGGGTACATATGAACTGGCACTTTGATCCAGCCTGAGATACAGAAATAAATTAGGCACTGATGACAGCAAAATGACATCTAGCCGGCCACTACTAATATCAGACGTTGTTGCCCATGTAGGTGATGGTACGAATTCTGTGAACAAAACACTGAGCTTCACACTGCACAGACAGCTCCTAATTATTGATTAAACCTAACCTAAAACTTCATTAACTTAAGGGTTTGTATCTTATTTGGGAAGCTTGCAGTCCATTGTTAACCAGGACCCCAGACTAGCTAGGGGTGACACGATCCCCGATGGCAAGCCATACAGCACCCTTTTTTTTTTTGGACTTTCCATGTCAAAAGAGCAGAAGTAGAAAAATCCCCTGGACTCTACAAACAAATTGAACTGACTTCATTCGTTAACATGCAGCCAAGCCTGCAGATATTTAAGGACCGGCTGCAGGCCAAGTAAAATTGCTAGAGCAGCCCTCAAACATTGCAACGTGGAAGAAGCTTCACGTGCAGACAAAGCACACGGGAAAGCAAAACTGCTGCTCTACCTATCTGGGAAGGGCTGCTGAGGAGAAGCCCGTGCTTCCCGAGCCTATTTGAAGGACAGATATGAAGGGCTGACAAAGCATGCCCAAGGACATCTGCAGTTCCACAATCAGCAGCTTGCAGACTGCCTTTTATTAAACAACTTACCATATCAAAGGATGCATCTTCCTGCTCTCGCTCAGAGTAGGAAAAGAAACTGTCATCGGGAAAAATATGAATGCTCCCAAACCAAAGGCACAAGAGGCAGATTTTCTATTGACTCCTCGCAGAGAAAAGATTCAAAAACATCTCCACTACCAGTGTTCAAATTTACTCCGAAGGCAAATTTAACCAATTCTCCGAAGGCAGATTTGTCTTGATTGAAAATTATTTTTTAAAGCTCTTGGGCATTACAAACACAGCACGAGCACATACCTTGATTTTGCCATCTCCCCTCACCCCGCCCCGGATCACTTCTAAAGGAAAGGAGTGGTCAGAGCTAAATTTGAACAAAGAGCAAGCGTGGAAACTCCTTGGGGAAGATTCATTCATTCCAAAGTGTTATTATAAGATACAAGTTGCTCCTCTCTGAGATGTTCAAATCCCAATTTCACACTAACATCTCTGATGAAAGGGAGACCTGATCAAATAGGCTTATCGTGTGTAAAGACAAACCAGCAAAATGGCCCTGTGTAATGAGCAGAGAAAAGCAAAATACAGAGTTTTTGTCTTTTTCAGCTTGGTAAAAGCATTTTCTTATCCGTTCAAGTAAATTTCAGGGGGTAAAAAAAAAAAAAAAAAAAAAAAGAGGGGGGAGAAATACACTTCTATGTTTGCTCTGGGTTGGTCTTTTCCTACTTCATGGTCTGATAAATGGTTAAAAATTTTACTCTTATAGTTACGTTCAGCATCTTCCACAGAGATTAATTTCAGTGAACCCCTTAAAATGCATAAAGCTCTCAGATTAAGCTGCTAATTCCTGCCAAGCCAAGTTGGTCAGGTCTACATCTCATTCGGGATATAGTCCTGACATGAAATCAAAGAGCATAGGTCAAATCATGTTATTTCATAATGAAAGGTATGACCATAAACATGTTTATTTCAGTCTCTTACACTGGGCAGCCTTCAGCGGAGTATTTTTCCTTGCCTCAGTTGAAGAGGCAGTTTCTATGAAAGAAATCTTTGAAAAAAGCTTCTTCAGGAGATATTTTCAACGTCACTTCAAGTGTATATAAATCATTACATTCAGAGGCTGACATTAAAAACCAAGGAGTTCTGTCCCTGAATAAAGAAGTTATTCAGAAAAACTGAAGAGAATAATTAGAACTGTTACTACATGCTTTTAAACAATGCAGGCTGGACTGTGTATCAAGTCAGAGGAAAAAAATGGCATTTTCTTGCGTTTCACATTAAACACTCATCTGACAAAAACAAAGAAACGGCCCTGGGAACAAAAATCCCCGACTTTTCCCACCTCCAAAGCGGGTGCCCTGGCAAGGACACTGAATTTTACTCCTTTCCACCTCACTCCCAACTTCAAACAGAGGCAATGAAGGATCTCTGCAGAGCCACACAACCCTCCGGGCTTTAGGATGCTCTCCTGGAAGATGGGGCTCTGGATCCCTGCACGTAGGTAACCACAGCTTCATTTTGCAGTAGCTTGATGCTGAAAACAGGCATTACATGGGTTCAAAACCACAATTATGTGAAGCCTTTGTGAGGAAACCCCGAAGTCCTGGGCTTCTGTGAGCCTCGGACAAGACCTGAGCTGCGAGGTACTTGAACTAGGTCTGCTGCAAACAGCCTGGTGAGATGGGCATGGACACCCAGGCTGCTTTACAAGCAGGTATGGTGAGAATCTCCCCAGTTTCTACATGGGTTTACACCAGTATAAGCACCCCAAGGGACTGTCTCGGCCTTCTCATTGCCTTCGTATCTCACCAACAATCTTGAAGCCATGTGTCAAGTCACAAACTCTAGACCATGGATTAAAAAACACACATTTATATAAACCTTTCAGCCATCACAAGCTAATCTGATTGCCAAGGAAGGAGGGTCAGAAAGCCAAACCACGTTTTGGGGTAGCATCTGGTAATAAAGTGCATTTAGGCCAATTAAGAACGGCTCTGTTGAGGTTCTCGATTCAGTTCTTGATCTTCTGCTAGCCTTGGAGTAGATGAAAAAAAAAAAAAAGGAAGAAAATTAACAGTCATTAACTTCTGAGAATTAGCGCTCATCTGTTCACACGTCTTCTGCTAATTATGCAAAGTACCTTGCTTTGTAGCAGCCCAGCCTGTCGCAGCTCGGTAACAGGCAGAGCGCTGCACACAGTGCCTGGCAGCAAACGAAGAATTAACAACTGTGCCTTTCACAGCCAGAAAAAAAAATATTTTTTTTTTATATATATATATTTTTTTTTTAATAATGGCAGACGGTGTTTTAACTTTCATTTAACTGATGTTTCCACAATGTAGTAGTTTTTCTGCACCCCTTGTTACCAGCTGAAGCTGAATTCATTCATTCTTCTTGCAGTCAAGCAGTGCTTCGTGCAGGATCAGGACCAGCACTGATCCCCCATTGATTCCTACCCTGATTTCCCCCAGGCTGGCTTGCCCAACGCCTGGGATGGCGCAGCTGTGGTCACCCTGCAGCTCTCGTGATGGATGCAATCCCGCTGCCGTAGGGAGCGCCGAGCTGAGCCTGTTTTGCTCCATATTGGCAGATGTTACACTCCTCCCCCACAAAGGCTAGGCAGCCTTAAAAACCCACACGTGGTAAAAGCTTTACCAGATCGCAGCCGACAAGGGGAAGCAACGTCGGAGGCACCCCTGGCAAGATCGTGCAAACCTTCACATTATCAACGCTCATCCAAGGGGAAGGACCTGGAGGGATTTGTGCTGTCTACCTAATGTTAAAGGCAGAATCTGCCTTAAGTGCTTGATTTAAAAATAAGAAATTGGAAAGATAAAGAACAGCTCACGCCTTTTTTTTCCCCTCACAGATTCCACTCCTTGTTAACTGGCTGCTACCACCATCTGTTTCCACTCTACCCCTCAAAAAACACAAGAAGTTTATTCTTTGCAGGCTTTTTGTTGACCTCTCAATTTCTACCAGAACCCTTGTTATTGTCTGCATACAGCAGAGCACTGGATTTCCCACACTCTGACATGGTCGGCATCTTAAGGTATTTATGAAAACAGAAACCAGAAGCCAGACTGAGTTAAAGGCTCTCAAATTCATGGATTTCAAAAGCAGTTTATTTGAAATTTAATATTGAGCCAGAACATGCTTGCTCTTGGCTGGTTGGTTGGTGGGTCTTTCTTTGCTGTTTTTTTTTTTTTTTTCCTTCCTTAATTCATCAAAATAATTGTGTTTTACTGCATGGCACTCAGACAATGGTGTGCTCCTACCTTACACACAATTTTCCATCTATTTTCACGATTTCTTAACAAAGAACATAGGCGACTTGACTAGGAACAGGAGTCCTACAGCACCTTTAGAAACACTCGGTGTTTAGCAACGTTCAGTAATGAACATTAAGACTGGATGCAGAGGAAGAAACTTCAACTCTGTGTGCATTTTGCAGGACCAAATTCCTTGCTTCTTCAGTGTAACTGGAGAGCAATATTCAATTCCACAATTCAAAGATCTCATAGCACACCAGAAGAGACCCTTACTGGATTTTGGGACTACCTGGTGCTATTTCCAAACTCCAGGCTTGTTTGGGACCCAGCACACCCGAACAGCAGCACTATTTATTAAGACTGCACATCAATACTCACGCTGGTATTTCCCGTAGCCACACTTGGACCCAGCACAGCCCTTCAGCACACTTTTTGCTGTGAGCAGCTCACAGACAAGACCTGCTTTAATTTGATGTCAGTGTCACGTAGATGCACACCAGCATGGTTTTAGGACAGCTGGAAGTCCCACCACCAGCTAACGGGCTGGAAGCCAAGTGAAGTTCTTCCACGGGTGCACCCAAACAGTTGCCCACCAGCTGTGCACATACAGATGCCAGCCAGACCTGTGGTCATGATGCATTAATTTACAGCCTGATGTGTGAACACCAGCTCTGTTTATTCACCTTCTGATGCTGCAGCATGTCAGTAAGGATGCCAACTACTCCCCTCGAAAAACCTATCACCTAACAAAGTGGCACCCTGCCTTTCCATCTCCACATCCCTCTGAACTTTGGCCCCAAACTGGCAGCTGACAGACCCTAACACCTTTTACTTCTCTACCTTGGTAGAAAACTACCCAAACGCAAAACACAGGGTTTGTTTTTCTCCTTTTACCCCCCTTCAGCATGGTTAATTCAGGTCCCTCTTTGCACAGCTCAAATGCAGAGCATTCCTTAAAAAAAATTAGGTGAAACTGCTATTACAAAACCCTGACCCTCGGCATCATTACCCGAGGAACACATGGATACAAACTGTTAATCCTGCAACACAGATATGTACGTCCCCAGCTAGAATGGGTTGGGAAACCACAACAGCTCTTTTGTCCCTGCAGCACCATGCTCCCGAACACCCCACCGACGGATCTGTGAAGCTGTAGGGGAAGAAAAAAGCCACATATTTAACCACTCGGTGATTAAAAACAGAACGGTGCAGAGGATAATAATGTCAGGCACAGAGGCAGAGACAATGTCAAACAAACCCCAGTACTCGCTTTGCATTTCCCCACATAAAATACAGATGAGCTCTCACTGGGTGCCTGCTAGAAACGTGGGTAAATAAGGACAAGGATTTGCCTACGCTGTTTTACATCAGGGTAACGCGGAATTGGGTGGGTCCAAATCCCCACCAAACGGAACGAGCTCACCTTGGTTTCAGATGCTGATGTTTAACAGGAATTTTGATCAAAAAAAGCACTTATACTCAAAACACGGTCCCACAGACACATGAAGCATGACATCAGCTTCTAAAAAGAAGCACCCTTTTTTTGGACAATGCTCATCTCTTAGTCAAGGCACTTTTCCTCTTTATTTGCACAACTTTCTTCCTTTTGCCATTGCAATGCTTCGTGCCCCTGTGGCAAACGCTGGCTTCCCAGCGCACCACACAGCAAGACCAAATCTCTGAAGCATGTGGAAGAACTCCAAGAATTATCTCTGGCCGTTTCTCTATTCTTTATATAGTCTTAAGAATTTTTCCATTCCTGTTTGGGACGCAGAGGGGGGAGGGAAGGGTAACGGATTGTTTTGTTTTAAGTTATTTTTATGAACTGCCTTGTATCTGCTGACTGCTTGGGAAATTTATGGCAAACACTGGCCTCCCTCCTCCATCTGGACTGAAAAAAAAACTGCACAAGAACGAACGTTGGAGAGGGGAAAAAAAAAACCTAACGGATGACATGCCTCCTACAAACACGCTGAATTACAGATGCTGTCTGAATCTCCCGGTGGAGCTCGAAAGCTTGCAGATGTTCGCAGCCCGAATGTTCTCATGACAACTCTGAAACAGGCTCTCAAATTACAGAAATCACTCATAAAGAAAGGGGGCTTGAGAGGAAACCATTTTCTCTTTCAGCGTGGTTTTTGCCTTTTTGTTTTGTTTTACCTTCTTGGGATTTTCTTCGGAATGAATTGAGAGAGAATCTCCAGCTACAAACAAATGGCAAGCTCCTTTTAAGCAAATACAGTTAATTTATTCAGTGAGAAACGAAAATATTTGAACAAGATCCCTTCTTTTTGCCTTCCCTCTTGGGATCAATTCAGTTCCCACCAGCTGGCTGAGGAGGAGCACAACCACCAGGACCAGCCATGTTCCTGTATTCCAGGCGAACACAGCGACCTCCATTTCTCCCTCTCTCCCTGCAGAATTTCTCATTTCACAGGCACATTGTCTGACAAGCGACAACGCTCTTATTCCCTCCCCGAACAAAAGAAAGCTTGTGGCAAATACACAGCCATTTTAATACCAAACAGCTTGGGCCAACCGTTTGTTTGCAGCAATTTTGCAATTCATATGCAACGTCCCGGTTATTCTATTATCTGATTTTACACTGGGGAGTACTTCCACGTATTGTGCTGCAAAATGCTTGCTGCCTGCAGTCGTTATTTCCATGGGTTGTTCTCTAGGATACTCAAAACACTTCAAATAATGGACCGTAGCCCAACGCACACACCTCAAGCCTTGAAAAAGGGCGCAGAGCTAGCAACCTAGAGATACCTGAGCTGACACCTGAGCTCCTGGGGAGCCGCTGCTATCCCCTAACACGGCCCCATGTCCCACCTCCTTCCAGCTTCGCCCTCCCTGTTCCTGAAGCTCAGCACGAGCCCCCCAGCAGCTGCCCACACGAACACACCGCGCTCATCTCCTTTCTTTAATTTCAACGTAATTTCAGGTTGGAAATGAGATGTTTCTTCTCAGACAGAGCGGTCAGGCATTGGGATGGGGTGCCCAGGGAGGTGGTGGAGTCCCCGTCCCTGGGGGTGTTCAAGGCAAGGTTGGACGTGGTGCTTGGGGACGTGGTTCAGTGGGTGACAGTGGTGGTAAGGGGGTGGCATGGCCCTACACCATGCCCCAAGACCCCCCTCCCAAGCCCCTCACACCCCCTTTTTCTCCTCAAGCACCACCTTCAGTGCCTACAGCTCTCGAAATACCCCATCTGTTCCCCAAGGGAACCCCTCAACACCCGCACACTTTTACCCCACAAAACACTCCCCAGTGGCCCCCTTAGCACCCCTATAACGCCCCCAGCACCCTCAGCGCTCCCTTAGAGTCCCCAGCCATGCCTGAGTACCCACAGCTCCCCCTCAGGGCACTCAAAGTGCCCCTATATCGCCCCCCGCCCCCTCAGAGCTCCCAAACGAGCCTCCTGCCCCCTCAGAGCCCCCATAACATCCCCTCAGCACCCCAATGGAGCCCCCTCACCCTTCAGAACCCCCTCAGAGACCCCATATCGCCTCCATAGTGTCCCCCAAGAGCCCCCATAGACCCCCACACACCCCCCAGAGTCCCCTTATCGCCCCGACAGCATCCCCTCAGAGCTCCAAGCCCACTCAGAGCTCCCATATCGCCCCCATATCATCCCCTCAGCGCCCCAAACCCCCTCACAGCCCCCATATCATCCCCTAAGAGCCCCTCCGGACCCCCCCGGACCCCTCAAAGCCCCCATATCGTCCCCATTTCAACCCCTCAGCACCCCAAGCCCCCTCATAGCCCCCATATCACCTCCATAGCGTCCCCTCAGAGCCCCTACAGACCCCTCACAGCCCCCATATCGTCCCCTCAGAGCCCCAAGCCCCCTCACAGCCCCCATAGCGTCCCCTCAGCGCCCCAAATCCCCTCATAACCCCCACATCGTCCCTCAGAGCCCCCGTATCGTCCCCATAGCGTCCCCTAAGAGCCCCTACAGACTGCCCTGGACCCCTCACAGTCCCCATATCGCCCCCATATCATCCTCTCAGCGCCCCAAACCCCCTCACAGCCCCTATATCGTCCCCTCAGAGCCCCAAATCCCCTCACAGCCCCCTTATCACCTCCATAGCGTCCCCTAAGAGCCCCTACAGACCCCCCAGACCCCTCACAGCCCCCATATCCCCCCCATACCACCCCCTCAGCGCCCCAAACCCCCTCACAGCCCCCACATCCCCCTCCCAACCCCCTTTCTCACCCCCCCCTCAGCACCCCCAACACCCACCCCGGCCCCCTTCCCACCACCCCCCCCCCGTTACCTGACGAAGGCTTCGGCGGCGGCAGGGGAGCGGCGGGGCGAGGGGCTCGGGGCCGGGGCCGGCCGGAGCAGCGCGGAGCGGCCGCACAGCGCCATGGCGACGGCGGGGGGCGGTGAGGGGGGAGCCGCGGCACCACAGCGCCCGCAGCAACCGCCGCCATCAGCCCCGCCCCGCCCCGCCCCGCCCGCGCCACCTCTGAGGAGAAAGGGGGGTAAAGGACGACGGGCCGCAATGACGCCCGCACTTCTCGCCTCGGCGGCGGGCAGAACGCAGCCTGACATTCAGCTTCAATATTTTGAAGGATGGTAAAAAGGTTTTTTCCCGCTGACAATAATTATATATAAAGTGAATGGAGTGTATTGTTTATATTTCCCCCCATTTAGGGAGAATGGGCTCGTCCAACGCCTGTACCCCTCGCGCAGCGCCCAGCCCACCCCCCGCCTCCTGTCATGGGCGCGTCCAGCCCCCGGCACAGCACCGCTCCCCCCCCCCGCCCGCTGTGGTACGGGCTCGCCCGAGCCCCCTGAGGGCTGTGGGCTTGAGCCCCCCCCTACTCCATACGTGCCCCATTTTGAGCTGTGGGGTCGCAGAATCGTCAAATAAAAGAACCCCGGAATCACAGAATCACAAAATCGTTAAATTTGGAAATGCCTCCAACCTCCTCTGGTCTAACCACCCGCCTACCACCGCTGTCACCCACTGAACCGTGTCCCCAAGCACCTTCCCTTGAACACCCCCAGGCATGGGGATGCCACCACCTCTCTGTCACCCCGTCCCCAACCCTGACCGCTTTCTGACAGAAATGTCTCCTCATTTCCCACCCGAACCTCCCCTGGTGCAACTTGAGGCCATGAGGATCGTGCAGTCAGAACATCCTGAGGTGGACGGGACCCACAAGGATCATTGGGTCGTTTCACTCCCCCCTTGGGCATGTTTTTTGTAAAAAAAAAATTAAAAGGAACACACAGAGTGCATCCTCCTCTTCCCTCACCGCCCAGCCCTTCATCCCACACCCCCTCTCTGCACTGTATTTCAATTCCCCTATATATTTTGCCGGAGCAGTGGACTTCACCGTCCCTTCTCTTCAGCTTGGAGCTTGTTCCAGAGCCGTGCTGTCCTTGAAACCTAAATTGCACTTTGCCCTCTGCCATGGGGCAGAGATCAGATAAATACACAGGACCATGACCTGATATCACCACATACAAATGTCCTGCAGCCAGGTGTCATGCCGCCCTGCCCCATCTTGTACACTGACAGCACACATCCCATGTCCATCCCGAGATCTTCCTGATTTTTAAGCCCCTGGATGTGCTTCAAGATGAGCTTGCTGGTGTGCTACCAGCAGCACCAAAGCCCTGAAACGTTTCCAGAGTAGGGCAACGAAGCTGGTGAAGGGTCTGGGACACAAAACCTATGAGGAGTGGATGAAGGAACTGGGGGGTTTGGGCTGGAGGCTCAGGGCAGAGCTCATTGCTCTCTGCTACTGCCTGAAGGGAGCTGTGGGGAGCTGGAGGTCGGCCTCTGCTCACGGGTAACTGTGATAGGTCTGAGGGAATGGCCCCAAGTTGTGCCAGGGGAGGTTCAGGTGGGAAATGAGGAGACATTTCTATCAGAAAGAGTGTCGGGTGTAGGGATGGGATGCCCAGAGAGGTGGTGGTGGTGTCCCCATCCCTGGGGGTGTTCAAGGAAAGGTTGGACGTGATGCTTGGGGACATGGTTCAATGGTGGTAGAGGGGTGGTTGGACCAGATGATCTTGGAGGGCTTTTCCAACCCTAATGATTGTGTGATTCTGTTCCAAGGCTACAAGCACTAGCCTTAAGCCCAGAGCCAGGCTCCCTCCTCATACAGCGCTCGTGCAGGGAAAGGAATGAGTCCTAGAACTCATGTCCTGATGTCCTTTCCCTGCAGCAAGCCCCATCCTCATCCAGCACGTGGGTGTTATGTTGGCTCCATCTTCTCCTTGCCACCTAAACAAGACCCCGATGGCCACAGTCCTGCCTCATGGGGGTGTTCACCCGCCTGCTTCAGGAGCTCCTCAGCCCCAAACACTAAACAAGGCCATGGAGAGAGAGGAGAGGAGAGGTGAAGGACAACCTCCTGGGACACAGCTCGCTGCAGTTTTGCCTTGAAGTCCCTTCTTCAAGCCAACAAGGCAAGGCATTTTAAACCACTGGTGCAATGCCCAGGGTTGTTATCCACAGCCTTGCCTTTCCCTGTGATGCTAAAGCAGATTAACAGCCTGGAAAACACCCAAAAGAGGTCAGGCTTCCTGGAGGAGTGAAGTGGAAGGGGAAGGGGTGCCTGGCAGCATGGCTGGAGCGGACACTACGTCAGCTGCTCCTGCTCCCCCGCTTCCTGAGCCTCACTGTCCCACTATTGTTGCATGTTTTGAAGGCTACAAACACTGATTGAAATCCATCACAGCTGCCAAAGGAAGGAAGAGGAAAGCAGAGTGCTATGGAAAAGGGGGAACCTGCTGGTGGTGTTCCTTTGTGGGTTCTCCTGGCCTAAATCTTGTCCTATATTAACAAAACCTGGGTAAAGTCTCTGCTTGACCTGATAGGGCTCTCTCACACTGTGCTTTCAGCTTGGCTAGTTCATCGTTGGCACCTGCCTATGGAAACAGCTGCCTTCGCACCCTCTCCCACAAATACCTTTTTATTTTTAGTAGATCCCTGCTGCACCAAGAGGGAAAACAATGCTGGAAACACAGAAGCTGAAAATAACTGTTGTTTGCCCCGAGGCATGCACCTGGTGAACCTCCGTGTAGGGAACACCAAAGCTTTTCACCCTCAGGCTGGTGACTGCATCTGATTCAAAAATAAATATGTAAGTTTCGTGCTACTGGGATGTCCCATGCCAAACAATTCCCACCAAGAAGCGTTGGCTGCTCATTTTGTTGGTTTGGAGGCTGGTGGCTGTGGGAAGGCTTTGATGTCCTGGTCCATGAGCCATCCTGGAGGACTTTCCAGGATGGTGGATCCCCGATTTATTGAATTTATTGGTTAGGAGATGTCTCTCCAGCCCTTGTGTTTGGCCGGGCAGAGGCAGCTACAGAAATAAAACTGGAGGTCAGAGCTCTGGCTCTGGTTCTTGCTGTGGTGCCAGGCACAGCTGAGATGCTGCTGGTCACGGTGGCACGGACAGCACAACTGTTAGGAATAGCAAACAGAAAAGCTTTATGGCTTACACAGATCTCACAGTCAGCTTCCAGCTTGCTGTGAGCCATGGGTACATCTCTCAGGGCTCTCAATTTTGTTTTATTTTTCATCCATGAGGAATACAAGGAGCCATTTTCCCACCGTGACAGCATTTTTAAGGAAATCATTCAGACTTCTTAGAGAGAAAAAAAAAAGAAGCGTGCCATACTCCTGTGGTAAACAAACAAGGTAGTCACCCGCTGGGTTTTGTACGAATTGTTTTTCCTCCCTTCCGTTCAGATTTATGGGATCCCGTAGAGTTTATGGGATCCCATAAATGTTTCAGCAGAGCCCACCCTCCAGGCAGTGTCCTCAGAGCAGCGGATGTGTTCGTACCAAGAACAGGCGTGCTGCCTACAGAGCTCCTGCTGAAACATTTATGAACAGCACCAGCTGAGGATAAAACAAGACCGTAACAAAAGTTTCCCACTTTTTACCTTGGGAGGGAAAATTGAATAATAACTGATGATGGCGATAAATACTTCCTACTCCATTTATCCAAGTTCTCCGGGCTAAAAGATCTTAGTTCTTCTCAGGTGTTATTTGGGGGAGGCAGATGCTAAGATTTTAAGATTTCCTCTACCCTTAAGTTATTGTTTTGTTCTCATTGCAAAAGGCAACCCTCGAGTCAAGGAAAATAAAAAGGCAAGTTCATTCTCAGCAAGCTGAACACAGGAGATGATGGAGACGTGACACACCGAGATCCCGCGAGCACAGGAAATGTATCACAAAACCAGCACTGCCACCAGATGTTTCTTATGTCCCTGCTCTTTGTAAGTGGCTAGTTCAGCTAAGAGAGGTGTGAGGGTGACTGTGGAGAGCTTTATGAGATGCAGTTTGCTGTAGCTAACCCCATGCGGGTATGGAAATCTGAATTTGGGGCTGTTGGTGGTAACTGCTGACGTTGTCATTGACTTCTTCAGCGGTGGTAGGAGCAGGGAGGCGTTTGCTGCCTGATGGGGGAACCACTGTCCCTGAGAATAGTCCCTGAGAATAGTTCAGTGGCACGGCTTCTTAATCCCAGCGTGATCTTTGACATCTCCGGGTGCCACGCTGCGACACTTCTTGATGAAAAAGAAATAGGATTTTTGCAATCCGCCCAGCTTCTGTTCCCTGGTGTTATTCTGTCTGGCTCCATGAAATCAAATTCAGGTCTCACCTGCTCGCTCACAGCGTGACCCTGGAGGTTAAAGGTAGCATTTTCTAAAGCTGCTTGGGAATGTCAGATTTGCCAGTGTGGGATTTGTCTGATCAAAAACATGAAATGATTGTCTGGAATGATGTGCTGGCTTCTCCTCTGTAATCCCTGGATGCTCTGGAAAGGCTCTGCAAGTGCAGAACAGCTGGGGTATGTCTCAGGATCATAGGATTGTAAAGAAATTCAGGTTGGAAGGAACCTCAGGAGGTCTCTACGCCAACCTCCTGCTCCAAGCAGGGTCAGCCATGAGGCTGGAACAGCTTGCTTAAAAGCAAGCTTTTAAGCAAGCTTTTAGGCAAGTGTCATCTTGAAAAACCCCCAAGGACGGAGACAGCACAACCTCCCCTGGCCCTACAACCCCAAACCTCAAACGTTTCCCTGGACCTGCTCCTTTCCGAGTGCTTGACCCCAGCCTCCACTTACCCACCCTCAGCACTACAGCCGTCCTCCCTCTAGATGGCCGCCAGCTCCTGGAGGCAACCGACCCTAAATCCATCTCTTTTCCCCCTCTTTGACGTCCTCATTTCAGCCTCAGATGCACCGAGGAAGCCAGGACCTACTGTGCCTGCTGTGTGGCCTCCCCTACATCTCGTTACCTCCAGGACCAGCCTCCCACCTCTCCCACCCCGCTCCCTCCGGGGCTCAAATCCTTCTCCTCCCTCTGCTTCGCCCTTCCAGGAGTCTCCTCTCAACGCTGCCTGGAGAAATGCTTCTTAAAACACGATTTAAGGCGGCAGCAGCAGGTTATACAGCTCTCCAGCTTGCTCTCAAGTCTCTACCTGTCGGCTTCAAACCATCAGGCCTGGAGAGGCTGCGACTTCAGGCAACACAACGTCTTCAAAGGCTGGATGCGTAGGCGAGGAGCATCTCTGAGCCTCCCCGTGCCCGGCAGAGCTCCTCAGCCGGTGGTCCTGGAGGGCTCTGGGCTCCTGCAGACCCCACAAAAGGTGCCTAAAGAAAGCCGAGGTGCCAGCGTGCCTTGGACCCCGTTGCATCACACTGGAAATTCGCTGGGGGCTCTGCCAAGATCTGAGAGAGCTGTGCTGTGTCGGTGCACATCTCTGCTAAACACGGAAGACATCCAGCTCTCTTTATCTGGAATTTCCCCCTCCTGGGCTCTGTTTCTTGTAACAGTTTCTGGCTCAGAGAGGCTGCGAGCTGGCAGGGCCGGGGATGGCAGGAAGGGAAAATCCACCTCAGCTTTTCATTGCCTTTTGCCAACATTTCAGCTGGGTGATGTATTCCTGCTGCTGAGGCCAACATCTCCCACAGCTTCCTGACCACCACCACGCTTAGTCCAGCACTGACCCTCTCCTACGCGGACCACAGACAGTGGGAACGGGGATCTGACCCCTCTGAACCATTTCTTTGCCTTCCCCAAAGAGGGATTTTATACCCTCAGGCTCTGCTGCTGCTAATTTCCAGCCCGTGGAGGCACCACTGCCTTGCCACCTCCTTCCAGACCTCTTTTACGGCAAGATGCAGCTCCTGACCACGTCCCCCTCCAGCTTCCCAGCTTCCAGTGAAGCAGCCCCGAGCTCTCTGCGAGCCAGGAGCTGGGACCAGAGGCAGGAATCAGCACCGACATCGTTTGCAAAGCTATTTTTTCCCCATTCGGCTCGCTCCGTGGGAAGCCAGGGGTCTGATGGGCAAACACCGAGCGGCGATCGCCTTCACCCCCTGTGATAAATGAAACTCATTCTCTCAGGACATCATCCGTGAAAACACAGGGGATGATGAAGGCCAGGAGCACTCTGTCTCTGACTCTGTCCTCTTCCATCCTGCCTCAGTCCGCAGGGAAGAGGGCTGAGCTCGTTTTACAGCTCACTTCCACCAGGTCCGCTCTGAAACTGCCAGGAAAAGGGTACTTTGAAATCAAATTATGTGATTACGGAGGTTTGGAAGGGGGTGCGCGGGGAGAAATTTGGTCAATGCGCTGCCCTTCGGTGTAGTTTTTGTGTCTGGGAGCAAAAAGAGTGAAACCACGCAGTAGTGAAACACCAAACAGAGCCTCAAATCCAGCCTTGGGAAGGAAAGCTCCCCTGGTCCCAGTTATTCTTGTGAAATACGCAGCACACGGGCTTAACCAGCCATAAATCTTGGTTTCCTAATAAACTCCTCTCTCCCTACCTCTAGGACAGTTACAGCTGGAAAGTGAAACCCTGAAGTCTGTTGCTTAAAAGCTGGGAAATCACCCGAAATCAGAGCTGGCGGGCAGGCTTCGGAGAAGCTCTGCTCAGACCCTAGTGAGCAATCTTTATTGCATTTCATGAGCTAAACTGTCTTGGGGGAGAGCATCTGGAAGGAAGACCCAGCTGTGAAGAGCCTACGGGGAAGACAAGGCATGTGGGTCGTAGGTAATAAAGGCCTGAAATCTGCCATTTGGCCCCCAAATCTGTTTTTTGGCTGCTCTGTGCCGCAGGACTGTGTGTGGAGGGGTTGGGCTGGAGCTGATTTCATGACTCAAGCTGCTCCAGGGCTTGCATCACCCCCAGCCTCTTCCAGCGGCTCGCATCCGTTTCCTTCCCAAATGACCCCGGGGAGAGCAGCTGCTCCATGCTGCTCCCGGGGTTTGTGCGGCTCTGAGAGCAGCTGGGGCTCGGGGAGAGGCTGCCGGCCACCAGCATATTTGCAGAAAGGGTTTAGGAGGAAGGGTATGGGGAGAAAAAGGTGAGAAATGGGGGTTTGCAGACTGCTGAGCTGGGGAGGAGCGCTGAGATGCAGCGTGCAGGGCCGGAGGACTGGGCTTCGACTCTTCTTTGTCTCAGGCTTCACTTTTATCCACCAAAAGGATTGCTGAGCGCAAACCCATTGCTCTAAACCATCACCAGCCTCCTTTAAAGGACCGTGATTTACTGCCTGCCGTCCACCCGAGGGCTGGCCCAGCCTGGGTGACAGCAACGGGAGCAGGAACCGAATTCCCCAGCGGGTGCCTGCAAAGCGCCGGCTGCCACAGCGCAAAACCCCACTGGGAATCCCAGAGGCATTCCTTTCTTTATTGCCAGCGCTACCAACAGCACCACATCCCTGGGCTGTGCCGCCACGGGTTCTTCACACGCGAGACAATGTTTTCTCCTATTTCGCCCCAAAAAAGCGGCCGCCCCATCGCCCAGCAGCGACGCAGGCGGGGCGGCTAAATCCCACGGGGCAAATGCGCTTTTTTGCCGTCACCCAAGGTCACCGGCTTTGACTGGCGGCTGCTTTGCCCGTTCCCCGAGAAACGGAGCATGGAGCTGGCCGGGCAGCCTCTTCCCGAGGGTTTTCCCACCGCTTCGGCTCACCCTCGCCAGCTTTCCTCGGGGAAAAGGGGCATTGTCAGCCCTTTCCTGGCAGTCATGCGTGACACCCGCCAGCAGCAGCTGGGTTATTTATTGTGGCTCTGCTTGTCAGCTGGCCATACAATGCACAGAATGGGCCCCGGGAGCTGCTCGCGCAAGGAAGCAGGGCACACAAGCAAAACTGGGATTTAAATGTCATTTAAGCATGTCTCTGCATGCCTCTGAATTATAATAATACAAAAAAAAGGTCTTATAATAAATCGCATACTTTTCCATGAAGCTTCTTACAAACCTTCAAAAGGAGAGTGCAGTGATCCAGCAGCAGCTATTGCAATCTTTCCTCCTATAGAAGCTTCCAGTCCTGCAGGTAATTTAAATTCCTGATTTAAATTCCTAAATACCTAAATTCCCCCAAAACCCAGAATAAAACCTTAACCCGCTGTTTGGGGCTGCCCCTGCGAAACACGTAGGGGACATTTAGGGGGGTCAAAGAGCTCGTTGGGGTCACCCTGCACCGAGCCTGGGGCAGAACCTGGCCAAGATGATGTGTGCACACCAAGGGATGATGGCAAGCAGGAGGATGCCAGCTTGCAGCATCACTGATACACCATCAGGTAGCAAAATCCATCATCACACTATGAAGAGAGCACAGCAGGGAGCTGAGGGTCTTGGTGCTCTTGGGCACAAAGCTCCAGATGCTCAAAGGGGCTGATTTGAGGTCTAAGAGCAACCGATGTGCTGCATTTCACTCTTGGTCCCCTATGGTTCTCTTCCCTGAACCAAAATCATTTTTTTTTCCATCTCCTGGGGCAGTTTTGCTGCCAATCTGCCTGGAAATAACGCTTCTCAACAATAGCCCTCATCGGGCAGTGCAGGAGGGGGATATTGTCTGTAATCCTGTGAAATAGGCAACAAAATTTCTTGGTCTTATTGCACAGTAATGTTGTTTTTTTTTCTTCTTCTTCACTCACAAGAGCCCTTTGTGCATAGCTTCTCCCCAAAATACCGTTGCCCATCTTGGTTATTACCAGCACCATGAAGCTGGTAATTACCCTAAAAGCCACAACATTGCTGTGGGTCCCCAGAGAGGGGCAAATATCCATGCACACTGCAGTTTAGGGGACAGTGCAGCCTCCCGTATCCCCAGCTGGGGGGCTGTCCGGGTGAGCCCAGGCAGAGCCAGGGCAGATTTCCCCAAAAGGAGCAAATTGACACCAAAAAAAACCCTTCCCAGGTCCCTGCCTTGCCTGGCGTGAACCCTGAAGGCTTTGCTCCGAGCCGCAAGCATGCGGCAGGGGCTGCGAGAAACATATGGGGACAGAAAGGCAACCTCCAGTGTCATTAGCTGGGAAAATAAATAAACCATAGGTGTCTTGCCTCCATTGGCCGGTTTTTATATCTGGAACTAATTTTGTCATCATGCTGATGAGTGACGAGATAATTGCCGCAGCTGCGCTATTCAGCCTGCTCCAAAGAAGCCCTTTTTTCATTAATTCAGGCGGTGATTACACACTCGGAGCCAAATTTCTGCTGCATGTAACCCTATTAAGGCAGCGCCTTTACCCTGGGGATGGGCTCAGCCCTCCCTGTTCCAACAGCGTGCTCACGTTTCTTTGTTCTCTGGGAGACAAAGGAAGAGCTTTTTTTATTTTATTTTTTTCCTAAACAGAACAAAATTAAGGAAACCCGATGTCTTCCTGCATAAAACAGGACGCTTAAGATGTGATCAGGGACAGCAAGTCGCTATTTACTGCCTAAAGGAAGCTAAAATGTGGATATTAAAGCGATGTCCTGGCAAAAGGAGATGTCTTCTTCCAGTGGCAGCAGAAGGGCTGTGAGGAATCGCCCGTCTTTGACCTTGACATTCCCCTCGTCTGCCTTCACCCGGAGCTTTTCATCCGGGGCATCACCTTGCTTGGTCTTTAACGGGGAACAAAAGGGAAGCGAGCTGTCGAGTGAAACGGGCAATTTATTGCTGTCGCCTACCCCCAAAACAAAGGAGCTCAGTTGGGGTTTTGCCTGACGGCCTCCTGGCAACACTAATTTCAAGCCAAGTGCTTTTGGGGCAGCTCATGAAACCACAACGTGCCTCTAATTCCAGCAGCACAGGCACTTGCAAGGCACGGCCCTGGGCTGCTCTGAAAGGCAAGCGACAGAAACCTTGCAAAGGCCAAAAATCACATTTTTTGTGTGTGTTTTTTACAACCAGATGGCTCATTGGAGATGGTTGTTGTTGGCGAGGCAGCCAGAGGGCTGGGCACAGCCAGGTGGGTGAGCAAGGGGAATGAATGTTCACATCGCTCCGTGCTGAAGACCTGTCTCTGCCTGGTTTCCATCAAGATTTTGTGTTCATATTCAGTGCAAATTATTTCCATTTCCATGAAAATGATGACGGTGCCTTGGTGATCTGGGTTTGATGTCACAGCTCCGCATGAAATCCCCACAGCTCCAAGCTGGCTATGAAGCAGGAAACCCACAAAACGTACCTTTAGCTTGGGGAAGAGGCCATTCACCTGGAAACTCGTTTCATTTTTTAACCAGCCCTTACACCCAGCTCTGTGTCATCTCCCTGAGCTCTAACGTCATCCCAAATGTGACAACTAGAGCCAAGCAGGATCTACTTCAACCATGGCATTGCACCTGGCCTTTGTCACGGGGGAGCAGGCACGGTGTCTGTGGCTCCACAGGAGCTTTAGGATGAGTTGGCTACAGCAAGTGAGGTTGCTTGGGGTAAAAGCACACGCTGACTTTTAAAATCCTTTGAGTTTTCAGGTCTGGAGCTCTGCCTCTGCTCTATCAGCCTCTGCAGTCGGCGGTCAAGTCAACTTTGCTGTCATGGGTTTAGGAGATGAGCCAGGACTGTAACACGCACGGCTTCACCTTGGAGGATCTCATTGCTTTCACCACGGCAGGGCCGAGCTCAGGCAGCACAGCAGAGCCAAGGAGCTGGGATTTCACTGCTGACGTTTTATTTCAAGGCAAAAACCGTGAAATCACCAGCCCTCGCTTATCTTCATGCAGCGCAAGGGTGGCGTGGCAGCCTTTGTAAAGCTGGTGACGCAGATGATTTAGAGCAATCCAAGGGCAGGTTGCTAGCACTGCGATTGCATTGTAAATCACCCTGCAATCAGCCACCAACAGCTTTTTCTTAGGAAGAAACCAACCTTTTCTCAGCAAGTCCCAAGAGAAAATACCAAGAGCTCACGGGGGTTGCCTAGAGGTGAGGACAGCCTGGTCGCACGACGGGGCACGTCGTGGGAGCAGCCCCAGCAGATGCTCTGCAGGAGCAGATTGCCCTGGGCTGGCTTTTTCTCCATTTAATAGGAGGCAGCATTGCTCTTTCTATTAATTTAAATTTCCCATTCTGCATCACATGAAGCTTCCCTTCGGCTCTATTAATTTTTCTACAGCCAAACCTGACAAGTCCGTGCTCATCCACAGAGCCAGCAGCCGCTCCGCTGCCGCGCAGCCACCAACATCAGGCACAAAATCACACAGCTGGAGGATGTGGCCTGTGAATATCAGGAGTTTTGACGTGGGTGACCAGTCATTTCTTGAGCTGAAGAAGATTTAGGCAAAGCAAAAAGCAGGGCAGACAATGATTCACGAGGAAGAGCCCCGAGCACCAGCTGCCTGTGCTAAACCCCACCTGGCGCTGGGTTTTCACCCGAAATGCTACTGGGGGCAGCTTGGGCTACAAAAGGCTTCATGGTTATTAACTTAAAAGTATCACATTTTGATTAACTTCAACATATCTTATTGTTAACTTCAATAACACCTCCAAAATGTTCACACATCCGAGAAAACTTTGTTCATGTAGGAAACTGGGACTTGCACGGGGAAGATTTCGCCTCCCAGGAGGTGGCCTTGCAAAAACCTCTCTGTTCATGAATCGGTGGGTTTGGTTCCGTCTGCTGCGAGCAGAAACAGCAGAGCCTGGCCCGAATTCGCTACCAAACAGCACAAAAGCCTCTGGGGCTGGGTGCATGCCAGGTGGGAGCTGGCATTTTTGGCTCTCCGGTGGCTTCGTGCCTCTTGGAGGAAAGCTGCTCAGCGCCTCGCTCCGCAGGCACCAGGAGGCAGCATATGCACAATAAAGGTGCAAAGCTGACTGTGAAACATAGCGTGGTGCTTTGCCTCCTGTGGCTACTGCAGAGCCGGGGATGTTTTCCTCTCTGTATCCTCAAAATGTGCCCTGTGTTTGACGGCAGCAGCTTCTGGACCCCTAAAGTTAGCGCGTGGGATCCCAAAGGGAGCCCCATAGTGTGAGGCAGGAGCTGGAAACTTCAATAATCACCCTCCTGGCTTCTGCATGGATGCTCATTTCTGGGGCTTTTCTACAAACAGTGGCTGCTGTGTCGTTTGGTGTCTTAAAAGCTGGTTTTAATTTAATCTGTTTTAATTTGTGGTTGGCTATTTATTCCTAGGAGCACAAGAGTGGCTGCAGTGGAGGGGGGAGGTCCCTTTAGCCAGTACCCGTCTCTGTACCAGGCACACAAAGTGCCCTGGCCCTAAAACCCCACAACAGCAAGTGCTTGGGAACTGGCTGGAAAGAAAAATAGCAATGCCATCCTCAAATGTAGTCAAGGGAGCAATCACAGATGAGAAACTCCCAAAAGATGTTGGGGGAGAAAGACTCTGTGTAAAGGAGTCACAGCGGTGTCATTCCTGGGGGATGCTGAATCTGTCTCCTCAGTGATTAATTCCCCTTGCTAAAGGTGAAAAGCATTTTTCCTGCTTGCTCCCTGTGCCAAATATTTACGCAGTCACAGCACAAAGCCCAAAGGGCTCATCTAACCCAACAGGGTACAGCAGGGTTCGAGAGAGAGTGCCACGGACGGGGCATTCCCACCGACAGCAGCACAAACCCAGCTGCACCACCAGATAATTTGCTTCAAAAATTCCTCCCTTCCAAAGTTTTGACACAGCCAACGTAGCCCCTGCAGAAATGCTGCGGCGTGTCGGACGTAGGAATTACCTACGCAGCAGATCTTGGATATTACAGAGCACAGAAAGATAAAATTGACACCCAGTAGCGAGAAGTTAATGAAGCAGAAATGAATAAGACTTTTAATATATTTTTTCATCAGGGAAGGAGATTCGCTATCTGCACGTGTTGCTGAGGGGTAGAAGGGGGATATACCCCACGTGATAACACCAGCATATTTAATGTTTTATTGCTTCCCCAGTGTCTCCGTGTTGCAGCGTGCCCTCTTTTGCAGACCTTGGGGCTGGAAACGTGGAGGCAGATTCTCGAGTGCGCTCCTATGGCACACAGACCAAGTCCTAAAATCGGGTATGGGAACCAAGAGCCACAACTAAGCCACAAGATGCAACAGGAAAACAACTTGTACAGCAAAATTCAGCAGGGTGGCTTGTCCTCTCCAGAAATGGTCAAGGTGACCTGCTTGTCATCAGTGAGGGAAAGAAATAAGGGAGAGCCAAGAGGCTGAACTCCCTACATGCAGGCGGGCATCGCTGTGAGCTCAGCTTGATTTTCACAATTGGGCTGAACCTCCAGAGAAGTCTAGGATGTAAAAAAGGAGGTCACCACACCAAATTTGGCTCCTACATTTATTTTGAGGTGCAGGGAGGAACCCTAACAGCTAACAACTCGGTAAAGCACAAAATGAACTGGACAGCAGTGCCACGACGTGTTGGTTATTCCTCTACTTACTGTTGGGTCTCGCTGCGAGCAGGAGGATCAGAATAATGCTCGCTCGCTCCCCTGCAAAAACCCTGAGGACCCAATCCCATTTTTTTCTTCTTCCTAATTTATATCCTCTCTCCTCCCTGTAAAAATTATCATCCTCCAGCCAGGAGCTGGACAGGGCTCCGGGGATCCCATGATGGGTGGCTGAATCCACAGCCGGAGTGAAGTTGGCCAGAAACATGCAAACTCTTTAGGATTCTGCCCGAGTTCTCCCACTGCGTAATTCAGCCTGGCAGCACAGGAGAAGACGAGTTTCGCTAACTTGATGAATGTCTTAGATCATCTGCAGACTAAACGGATGCTGTGCTGAATAAAGACACCTATACCTTACTCATTTCAGCACGCTGGGTGACAGCCGTGGTGCAGCCTGGCTGGGGGAGAGCAGAGACCCAGCAACCTGGAGGGGGCTGCCCTGATGCTGATGCTGGGTATTGCACCTAGGAGAAAAAAGTTAATATGCACCTAAGCTGCCAGGCCTATTACCTATTTTTTATTATTATTATTTTTAAGTATTTCAGCCCTTTTTCCAAAGCACAATGCCCTGATGGAATAAATCACTTCAAGAGGCACAGCTGTGGTAGAGATGCTCATATCCCCACCTTACCGAGCTGGCTCAGAGGTGTTAGAAATAAATACCAGATTTTATTTAATTGTCAATGCACGGCTTCCCTTGGAAATTTTGTACTCAGAAGCTTTAAGGGGTTAGCCCCAAGTGACCAGCTGTGGCTGGGTGGGAGCTGAGCTTTCACTACCAGGCTAATTGGAGGCTGAAATCTGAAATCACCTGTGCCGGAGCTGTACCTCTGCGGGGGCTTTGTGGGGATGAAAATCCAATTTTGAGTTATTCAACCACTGTGAAGCCTTTAATGCTTGCAAAATTCAAGCTAAAAAAAAAAAAAAAAAAAAAAAAAAAGGAAAAACAAGAACAACACACCTTCATCATCTCTATTGGCGTGACAGGAGAAATAAATCCACAAGGTAATGTAATCAGGTACATGTCTGACAGGACACAGAGCGCTGCGTGCCAAAAAAGACTCAGAAACTTGCTGTTGGCATTGATCTCCCATGATTTCCTCAGGATTAAAGAGGCTTTTCCCTGTCCTTGACTCGCAAGCTGTGGCACGGCCACCCTTGCAGGATGTGGAGGAGGCAGGGATGCTCCAGGATAACCCGTGCTGTAAGAGCAGACACAGGTTGCATGGGTTTTCAGCTCTAGGAGCAGCTGCTGAGCTTTCAGTTTCCTGGATTTCCAAGGGGGAGGAGAGGACAAGAAGTTTCTGGTTTGGAATGAAAACATAACAAAAAAAAACCCCGATGTTTTCCACTTCCCCCAAAGTCCACATTGCCCAACTAAATGGTGCCGCCCCATTTTTGTTCTTGCACTGAGTCAGTGTGGTGAAAGTGGAACCCTCTGCCTTGATTTTCTGAGGTTCGGATCTCACGTAATCACAGAATATTTGGAGTTGGAAGGGGCCTTGAAAGATCATCCAGTCCAATCCCCCTGCTGGAGCAGGAACACCTAAATCATCTCCTCCCATCTGTGCTAACTGCTCTTCCCGCAGCTCTGTCAGGGAGCACAGCACCTGCACAGGGGGCTGCAAAGTGCTTGTCCGGGGTCCTCAGCCTGATTTTGGGGGTAGATCTTAGCCCACAGCTGCCTTCAGAAAGCTGAATCCTGTGTGGGAGCAGGCAGAAACCTAAACTGGCCTCAGCACAACATGAGGTCAGGCAATCCCACCTCACGCTGCCACAGGCCACGTCCTCACGCTGACTTGTGTTTCTGGCCTTGTCCTGGTGGCTAATGAGACACCTTTCTGGGCTACCTTGCCTCTCGTGTAATCCTCAATCACCTCTAATTCCTGACTTTTTCTCCTGGAAAGAGGCCAGCAGAGGGCCACAAAGATGGTACGGGGCCTGGAGCATCTTCCCTGTGAGGAAAGGCTGAGAGGCCTGGGGCTGTTCAGCCTGGAGAAGAGAAGACTGAGAGGGATCTTATCAGTGCTTATCAATATCTGAAGTGTGGGAGACAGAAGGGTTTGGCCAATGTCTTTTCAGTGGTTTGTGGGGACAAGACGAGGGGCAACGGCCACAAGATGGAGCCCAGGCAGTTCCACACCAACATGGGAAAGAACTTCTTCACGGTGAGGGTGACGGAGCGCTGGGACAGGCTGCCCAGGGAGGTTGTGGGGTCTCCTCTGGAGATATTTAAGGCCCATCTAGACACCTACCTGGGCAGCCTGCTCTAGGGAACCACTTTGGCAGGGGGGTTGGACCTGATGGTCTCTGGAGGTCCCTTCCAACCCCTACAATTTGGTGATTCTGTGCCTGCCAAACCCCTCACACCCTTTGAAATTTGGCAGGAGGCTTGTGCAGAAACCTCAGCCTTGCCTTGTGTCATCTGCTGGAGACACCAGGACCCTGAAGAAAGGTCTGGTCTCTGCTGGACCGGCAGAGAAAGGATTCCCCATAATTTTTCCTCCTGCGGGCTCAGACAGATTTTCTACTCGGCCTTTGTAACCTGCCCGTGCATTTCCCTTTTTCCTCTGCTGCCGGGATCTCTACCCCAACTACACCCAGGCTGCTGTGAGCAGGGCTCATAGCTGCCAAAACCAAGGCAAGCTTCCTCTAGGAAAACAAAAGTCATTAAAATTAATAATAACCTGCCAAGAGCTCATGATACAGTGAATAAGCATTTTAAATCAGATCTCACTAGGCTCTCCGCAGCCTGGCCTCAGAAGGCTGGGAAGCTGGAAGAAACAAGTTTCAAATAATTGTGTTTTCATGCTTGGATTTTAATTATATCCACATGCAGACACCGTTTGACATTTTAGGAGCGTTTATCTTAAAGGCAGGAGTTTGGGATAACCACAAAATCCAGGGGAGGCAGTGAGTGAATTGTACACTTTACTCCAGCAAGTTATAATTACACTTCTTTATATCACACGCATGTGTTTAATGCTCTTGACCCATCCATCCATCCATCCATCCATGTACAAATTATGTCTGAATATGATTTTAAGGCTCTGTCTCCCTTTCTGTTAGAGGCAGCTCCCCCCAGCCTAGTAAATCCTGTGTAAATGCGAGGGGAGGAAAAAAACCAGCCCTGAACTGTCTGTGAGGAGCTCCCAGACAGCTGCTCTGTAAATCAGGGGACGTGCACGATCCTATAAATCACGATCCCAAATAGGGTCAGAGGCTGCACGTGCTACACAAAGTGATGCCCGGTCCTGTTAGGATCACTATGCTCCCACGGGAAGAAAGCCAGCGTTTCCCTCCGCAGCTAATTGCAAATGACTGCAAAGTCCTTGGCTCCCAGGAGCCCGGCACTGAACAAAATAAATCCCGGTCTTTTAGGGATTCTGCTCTCACCTGAACTAGATGCCTGTCTCTAGAGGAGGAAGAAAAAAGAGTTGCACTGCCAGATTTAATACCTTACAATGGCTCACTTGGAAGCTGCTGAGAGCTTTGCAATCTGAGAAGCAATCCCGGGAGAGATGGGAGTGCATGTGAAGGGGGCCAGCCGTGCAGATAAGAAATGGTTTATCCACATTTCTGAGGTCCAATAACTGCACAGAGCCATCAACTATCATGGTTGCCACGCTAGTATCAGCCATCCAAGAGTCTCAGCATGCTTGACAGGTGGCAAATCACGGCCACGTGCCCCCCTCCACTGCTAGATGAGCTTTCCTTGGTCTGTTTGAATCGAAGGAAATAGGGGAGTTGTAAGGTTAAGGCAACTTCATCACTCCCTGCTGCACAGAGATGAAGTTCCTACTGCAGGCACATCTCTGCAGCTCTCCCCATCACCCCGTCTTCAGAGAACTAATGCTGTCGTTGGTATCTGTTTTTTATAGAAATAGGTAGATAACAGCATCTATGTCAACATCATGTGCCAAATTCTTGATGATAGGAGGCGGCGTGCTTTGGTTTCATTACAACAAAACTCCCGACCTCCTCTGATGTGAGCAGAGCCAGCAGGAAGCACCCGGCTCACTTCAGGCCCTTAAAAAGCCACCACAAAACACACCAGGACTTTGGTGCCATGTAGGCACCTCACTCACAGAGCTCTGTGCTTGATTCTTACCCTCACACGGAGAGTTTGGGGTCGCTGCCGACACCCAGCTGCACACCAGGCTGAATTCACCGGCTGTGTGCAGTGGGAACCTGAAATGTGCTGCCTGGGTAGGGCTTTTCCTTTCTTTCTAAGCTTTTTCTCTCCTTGTTTGCTCAGCCCTTTACCAGGAGGAGCTGCAATGCCCCATACTTAATGTTGGGCAGCCTATATCCCGTGGTCGAATTTCATTAGCCTCTCTGGGGATGTGGAGCGTGAGTTTGACCCGCTCGAAGCTCTGCTGTGCTCACCAACCCCAGAAGCAAAGAGGGAAAAATCGATCCGTAAAAGTAGTGCTGAGCGTGCAGTGGCTGGATGCAAGCTGCCACAGTCAGCCTCTTAATTAGCTAGGGAGATAACGAGATCACTTGGTCCTGGAAGCATGGGTACGAACACAAAGCCATACACACAAGTCCTCCTTGGGAAGGGCTACGTAATGTCACCTGTGAAAAATACAGGGTATTCTACATGGTTGCTTTACAGGGGCTAATAATTTTGGAGGAAGGGGCCCCAGATGGAGTTTTTCCCCTTCCAGTGCTTTCTAGGGGCACTCCCTGATGCTCCAATCTAAGAGGGGATGGAGAACGGGCAGCGAGGGATTTTTGGAGGAGCCGCCTCTACCGAATGTCCTGCAGGACCAGAGAAGAAATGAAATAAATTGAATTTCCCTCAAAGGCTGGAGAAGTTTTTAGAGCATTGGAGAGGGGGAAAAAGATGGATTGGTTGGTAGGACTCAGCCCTGGACCCTCTGGGGACGGAGCCCACCACCCCGAACCATGCACCTCGCCTCGCCTACGGCTCTGTGAGGTGCTCCAGTGGCTTTGGAGACCTGTTTTGTAGTTCACATGAAGCCACAAGCCCTGGTAAACTGGGACAGCAGCGGCACAGCCAGGACCTTTTGCACCTCAGTGCAAAAAATAAACCCAAAGAGAGGACGAGGGAGGGAAGCGGAGAGGAAAAAATGGCTTTTTCAGGCTCACAAGTGCTCATAAAGGTCTTGCATACAACACCCCCTCTTCTATTTCTTACCAACTTAAAGGAAAACTTTTCCCCCGGCACCTTTTCTTCCCTTTGCTCCTTCCTATCCCTGGGAGCCCTCCCTGCAGCTTTGCTGGGTTTGGGGCCTCTCGTTCAGTGCGGCCAAGCAGATTGAGTGCAGTTCTGGGCAGATTTACCGAGGCCCAGCTATTTGTCATTCCCCTCGCTCTCACAAAACGCAGACAAATCCACCCTCCGGTCAGGGTAATTTGTGGCCTTTTATGTTGCATTTCGGATCGTGTCATTCTGTGTATTTTGCAGGAACAAGAGCAATTTTAAAGCAGCATTAAATAATAAATTGTCCTAAATAATAGCCCTGCTGATACCACTGAGGACTAGAAATCCTGTCCTCTCTGGTTAGAAGTAAAATAAAACATGGGTTACTCGCGGAGATTTTAAGCATGCATCAGCAAAACATCTGGAAGTTTAAGTTAGTGATTAAATAAACTTCTGTGTATCTTTTAGGGTGATAGTTTTAGAGAGTTATTGTTTTGGTAAATAACCCCCAGACAGAAAATAACTTTACATAAATAAGCATGCTTAATCTTTCATTTTCTGTTTTTATGCCTCTTCACTAGCTGGCATCTGCAAAAGCTAAAGTGCATTTTTTTTTATTCTCCCATTAATAACAGGGCATAAAACATAAAGGGAAATAAAACCCCAGTACCTGCTGGGTACAGAGGGACTGACGGCAGAGTGAAATCTGTTTTGATTTATGTGTGCTGAGATTTTCTCGTGGACAGATGAGTTCGATGGAGAATAACTCACTGAGATCAGGGGAGCTGGAGATTTCACACTCTGGGATAAACGCTGGTTGTGATTATAAAAAGAAAACAATGCAGGAAGCCAGTGAAGGAGCTCTGAAATGAAACTCTTTTTTTTTTTTTTTTCCATTTTGTTTTGTTTTACACTCACACGGGCCAAACAAAGCTGCCGTCTTGCTAGGGACATGCACAGGAAGATCCATCACGGAGCCACCCCTTAACTGGTGATGTCGAAATGCCGTGAGGCCGCTGACAGCAGCAAGAGAAGTGGCACACAAATAACGACGTGCCCTATAAATAATCTGCAGGAAGCCTTGCTTCCCCACCTCTGTGGGAGCAGCAGAGAGGAGACCTGAGCTGTCAGCTCATCAGCGTGAGGAACTGGGAGAACTGGGGAGACTGGTCTGCCTGGAGGAGGCACTGGCTGGTGGCCCAACAGATGCCATCCCTGGCTGTTGTCCAGGGGCAGATTTTTTTGCAAGGTGGATTTGGGTGAGGAGGGCACGGGCAGGAAGGACAGGGGTGAGTCCTACAGCCCTCGTGGCTCCTGTCTTATCTCCAGGAGGTCCCAGGGTTTCCCACAAGGACAGTTTCGTGGCTCTACAGGAAAACAAACATTGGCAGCTTCCCAGCTTAGCGTGATTTGCAACCACGCTGACAGGGAAACTGAAACAAATTGGGAGCCTCGAGACTTCTGCGTAGGTGTGTGGGGTCTTCACTTAATTCCAAGCAAAATGAGGTGGATTTCTCTTCGGGTCCCCAGATCTGAATCTCCATTCTTTTTTATTTTTTATAGTGGAGACCTACTGCATTTGCCTTCTCTGAGGGTGCTGGAGGAAAGTGATGGGAGGTCTGGTGCCAGAAGATCTTGGGGTTCCCGTTGCTCCAAGGGAGGGAGGCAGAAGGGTGCACACAAGCTGTGAGCACTTCTCCCATGCCCTTAGGCCTTGGTTCTTAGGCACCACTTGGCTGGAAATTTCCAGTCTATGATAATTTATCCCTTACTGCGTGTATTTTGTCCACAGAGACCAGCATCTTCTTCCTTTAATCTGTAACACCCGGAGATCCCTGACCACCTCCCCAGCCCCAAGATGCTTTCCCAAAACTGATTTTCCCATGACTGTCATGATGGAAGATCCCCGGCCTTCTTCTCCATGCAGTAGTGTCTCCAAGAAAATCAGCCGGTCTTTTTAATTTCCTCTGGTGCCAGCTCCACAGATTTCTTTTTTTCTCCGAGAGATCGATATCTAAATAGCTGTCTGATTATTACGGCTTCGCAAGTCTACAGCTGGAGGTCACCTCCAGGCATGTTCATAAATAAATCATAAAACGTTATTATTTATATAGTGTCAACAGTGTGATAAGTGCAACATAAGGCAAATTCACCGTGACAGCCGACTTCCAATCTGTTTTCTTCCTGCAGATTTCTGATGCAGCTAACCGGAGCTCTCCCTGTGCTATTGCTCAGCCCCTCCGTGAAGTGGGATGTAGCCCCCCTGTTGTCACTGGGGTCTCTCCTTTGGTTTCCAACCCATCCGAGATTTATCTCGTGTCTCATTGCCCATGTGAGCAGGTTGGGAGCACCTTTGCAATCTCATTTTCTCCCCTTCAACACTTCAACCTGGGTACTGCTGCCTACGGTCGTGGTGTAGGCCGACGGCCACACAATTTGCCTGACTCGTAGACCACCACGTGTCAGTAACATGAATTAGGGTTAGGAACAGCTCAAGACAGGGAGAGATTCTCCATCGCTTCTCCATCTGACAAGAAATGAAGCCTGGACATGGTTCTGGGCACCCTGCTCTAGGTGGCCTGGCCTGAGCGGTGGTTTTGGGCCTCCAGAGGCCCCTTCCAACCTCAGCTCTTCTGTGATTCTGCGAGGGATCCAGGCAGCTCCTTGCCTCTAGCACTGCGTGGGGATGCCCACACCCTCTGAGCATGCATGGACAACAGATTCAGGTTTCAAAACCCTAGAGAGCCAGGATTCAAAAGAGCATTTTGTTCCCACTGCACCATGAGGGCAACCAGAGGCTCCAGTTCGGCAGTGCCTCAGAGGCCCAAGCAGACAGCCTCTTCCAAGGGGTTTTTCACATGGAATAAGGGATTTTTGCTGCTGGGACAGTGTCCAGTGAGAGATAATGGCCGCAGATTGGTTATTTTAATTGCTTCATTCCCTCCGTAAATATTACCGGAAAGTGATCTTTAGCATCTGTCAGCATGGCACCAAATCCTCCCCTGCCCCAAAGGCTGTTTCTGAGGCCCCAAACCATTTGCCTTATATTTAAATCATCCAGGAGATGTTTCGCTGTGAAAAGGGCAAATTGGGCAATTCGAAGTGAGTCACCTGCCGGCTGTGCGCAGAGAAATGCTCAGCTCCAGCAGCAGCAGCCCGAATTTCATGACTCCTCCATCTCCTACAAGCACCAAACAGCCCGGGATGTGGTCCCCCTAGCAGGGTGCCCAGCCCCACGTCCCTGACTGCTCTTTTTGAGCAGAAATGTCTCCTCATTTCCCACCCAAACATCCCCTGGACCTGCTGGCTTTGGAGGAAAGATGGGGCTGTGCGAGGGGTTGTGCAGTCCCTCTGCCTGCAGTGGATTTGCCCTTAATTTTGAGGAATAAAAACGCAGCCTATATGTGCGTAACACAAAGAAAATCCTTCAGCTCCACATTTTCTGCAGTTAGCAGTTCTTAAGAGAGGAGCTTGAAAAACTTGCAGAGGCAAATCAAAGAGGTAAGCTTCCCGAGACTGAATATTTAATTAAATCCCAGCTTTAAAAAAAAAGTATAAAAAACCCACACAATTGTTTTAAAGGTAGCAAACCAGAACATTTTAACATTCAAGTGTGAAGCCTTTTCATTTTTCATCTCAGAAGGGCTTTTTATTTCGGCATCTTATGGACTGAAAAAAGAAAAAAGAGTCAAAATAGAAGAAGAACATTTTGATTGACCAGAAGGTTCGGGGGATTTTCAGTGATGCTCTCCAGGAGAGGTTGCAATGTTTTCTCTGATTCAGAGAACCTGATTTGGAAGCGTGGCATCTCTTCATGTGGGAATCGTGTCCCCCCCCCCCATATAACCCACTGGTGATTACAGCCGATTTACACATCGGGCTGGAGCAAAACACCATGGGCATTTTGCTGAGGAGGAACAAGACCCTGCATTTATTTCATCTGAGATGTAACAATGGGCTGGGAAGGGGGCTGGAAAATTGGGTTTCTGATCTCCAGCCTTTGGAAACGATGCAGGGAGCTCTCAGTGCCATGAGACTGCGGAGTCCTCAGCTTTATCCAGAAGCAATGCATCCCACCATGTCCCCAACATGATGGACCTGTATGGGCTCAGCAGACATCTGTGACAGTGCAAAAAAAATTGTTATCCCCAAATGGGTTAAAGAGCAACCAGCAAGGCTTCTCCCCATGGGCATACTCTTAGGGCTGTTGTTGCAGCAGCCCCTCTTTATTTCTTTCCTATTAGAAAGAGCTGGAAAGAAAAAACCAATTCTACAGTCTTGATTTTTTTTTTTTTTTGAACAATTTCAATCCTACCTGCATTGCAGTTCTGCAAATTAATTGTGTGGATGCTCACACACACACAGAGGCAGCATCAGGATGGAAAAGGACCCTGCCACGCAGACGGCCTGAGTCACCACTGGTGGGAAGGGAGGGGAACAGGGCCCAACATACTTGGTTGGTGTACCAAAAGCATGGGAGAGAGTCCCCGTGAATAAGAAATAAATTAACCCACAAAAGCCCCTTTGATCAGTGAATACAGAAGTGTACAAAGTTGGTGGGGAAAAGAAGCAGATGGGAAGGCGGATGGCAATCCGTGGGGTTGTGAACGGGAGGGGAGAGAAGCAGAGAAGGCCGCAGTGGGGAGGAAAACGGATGGCAAAGGGCCTTTGGATGACAGAGAATCTTGGTGGCATCCTTGATACAGAAAATTACAGACCGTACTTGCAGAGATGCTCCTCAAGAAGAAAATAAGGACAGATGTGAGCAGGCACCTTCATCTCTTCACCTTCATCTCTTATGTTTCAGCTTTGTGCCCCCTGGCCACCAGAGACAAGGCCTTTCTGACATGTGTGGTCTACAAAGAGGCCAAAACAACGGGGTTGTGAACTGAAAAGGAGTCAGGGAAGGAAAACACAAGAGGTCTGAATCTGTTTTCTAGGCTAAAAGAAGGTAAATGAGCATTTTTGCAGCCTCCTCGTCTTGCTCACCCAAGGAAGGGTGGCTGGTTTGAAAGCTGCCTGTCGAATTTGCTTACAGAGGCGATTGCAGCCACTGCGAGTGAAAATTCAATTCTTTCCCATTACGGGTGCTGCTTATCAGCCACCCGACATGTTGTGCAGCACGGGCAGTGAGCAGACACGAGCGTTTCCAGCCTCTCTGCCTCTGCACTGATGCAGCCAGGAGGTTTCAGCCACGGACAGGACTCTGTCCGGACTCGGTTTAGCGCAGAGGAGAGCCCCTGGATATCACAGCAGTGTTCACGTCAACCCAGATGGGAGGAGGGATGATCTGAGAGCAGTGACAGGCAGTGAAGAAGGAGTCCTGAAAGCTTTGGCCCTGAAAGAGAAGGAAGAAATATTGGAAGTGACAAACAAAGAAGCAAAGAGCTGCAGAGGCGGGTGACATATTTGGGTGAAAACCACAGCAACCATCCCTATCTGCATGTCAGCCATCAGACATTCTCTAGGTGAGAAAAAAAAAGGGATTGAAATGGAATTTGAACCCAGTAATTGCATATTTTATCTCCAGTTTTCAGTGTTGCTAACTCAAAAAGAAGAAAAAAAAAAAAACACCAAAAAGCAACAAACACCCCCTTTGTCTTACTGTGCTAAGTGTTTTGCCTTCCCAAATCAATGAAAATGAAATTCCTCTTTCCCCTTCAGTCCCTTCCCAGCTGTTTTGTCTCCTGGGCTGTGAATATATTAACATATAGATGCACCTGAGCCCTCTGGAGCTGAAGCCGAGGAGCTTTCCCAGGAGCAGACTGCTTGGTGCCTCTGGAGCAATTAGCACTTCACCAGTCCCGGAGACAGAAAAACTGGTCTGGGACATAAAAGAGGAGAAGGGAAGAAAGAGGCTTGTGTCTTCGATCTAACGACGTGGTGGCTCTCAATTAGCACAGAATAAAGGTTCCCTGCGATTGCAGCTTTGACCTCTCCGTGTCTCCAAAGCGGAGAGGGAGCAGATCAGAAGAGAGAAATTCAAGGCACATCCGTTCTGCCCAGCTGTTCTCCGCTCCCTTTCAGTGCTTGGGACCAGAGGATTATTTTTATCCAGAGGTTTAACCAGGAACATCTTGGGTTTGGTTGCATTTTATATAAAAATGTCCCTGGTCCATCCGAGATGCTCACCCCTAGCAAAGATGAAGCTCGCTCCCTTCCCCTCTTTGGGGGAATTTGACAGCCTGGGTGGGATGCTAGCAGCAGGATCTGTCCCTGACTCAATGTCTGTATTGCTTTTAAGCCAATAAAGCTGCTATGTGGAGGCAAAGCCACTCCAAATACTGTTAGCACCATGTGGCTCCTCAGCTGCATCTGGAGATGGTGCTGGTGGAGCATCCTCACTGCCTGTGGAGCATCCTCAATGCTCTTGGACAATCCTCCTTGCCCGTGGAGCATCCTCACTGCTCCTGGAGCATCCTTACTGCTCCTGGAGCATCCTTGCTGCTGGGGTCAGGGCCACAGCAGCAGAGAGGCCACAGGACCCCATTCCAACCCCCTGTCCCTACTCCATCCCTTCCCCTCCTTGGTCCAGGAGGGCTTCCACCATGGTTCCTATACCAGCATAGTGAGTGCTAAGAGAGTTTTCAGACCTCAATTAAAAAAAAAAAAAAAGGAGGCTTAGAGAAAGACTAAGCAGGAGCCACCTCTTCTTTAATGAAAGGTTTAGACACGGTGCAGAATTGGACTAATTAATCAAATTAATTAAATGACTGCAAGGCAGGCAAGTAGCATGAAGGGAAAGGGAAGAGAAGAGACTAGAAATTTTGTGTCCTCTTCCTAGACAATGCTGAATCTAGTTCTCCATGCCTTTTCAGCCAGCCTAGGCTTAAATGCGATTTGTTAAGATGTAATCAGAAATCCCCATTGTTGTGTAGACACAGTGGCCTATCTTTATTTATGCAGACATTTCTATAACACACAAAGTCTTTGAGCAAGCCCTTCTCTCTGGATTTAAGTTTTATTTGTACCGGGCATTTGAATGCAGGCTGGAGGGCTGTCGCCCTGACTTTTCCCTTCCCTCGTGGAAACAAGCAAGACAGTGTGTCATAGATTAGTTCATTTTCCATCACAAAGAGAACATTTACTATTAGCTGTCCCTGTTAATATCTTGCACTGCCTGGTAATGAAATATTTAATGCCAAGGTCTTTATGCTGCCCTACAAGACCACGAGGATATGAATGAGGATAGTAATTGCAGCAAAAGAAAGAAGAGGCCTGGAGAGGTCAGGGAAGCGTCTCACGAGGAGCCCACAAGCAGCAACAGCAGAAAAAATTGTGATGAACACGTTATTTCCATGGAAATGAGGCAGCTCACTGGCACAGTGAGCAGTTTCAGAGCTCAGCCTAACAGCCAAGCCCATCCTCCCCTGTGGGACACAGTGGAGACACCTCCAGAGTTAGCTCAGCTGCACCAGTTGACTCTTGATGGTAATTTCCCTCTCCCTTTTTCTTTTTTTTTTTCCCTAAATCTCACTGTGTAGCACCAAGAAAGATATTTTTTCCCGGGTGTGAAGGTCAGGTGGTGAAGGAAGGGGTGACCTTTCAGTCTGTCCCTCAACATGAAGAGCATCAGCTTGGACAAGTCTATGCAAAACCAGGTTGATACATGGGTACAATATCTAAGGATTGTGTTTCCTGCAGGTTTCTGCCCGTGAAAGGAATGCTATTGATTTTTTTTTCATTCTTCTGTTGATTTAATCCGTCTGGATTTCCCCTCAGCCAGCTGAGCTCTTGAGTCACTTGTAACGTGGTCATGGTAAGTCACGCTGACCCAAGCCCAGCTTCAGAGACTTCAGCCTCCCTTAATTTAGGGAAGCCTTGCTCTTCGCCTCTTCCTCTGTCAAGCAGAATCAGAAAAATATATATATATATATATATATATATCATTTTTTTCCCTCTGTGTCCTGTCTGGTTTCATAAATTATTCATATAATTTCTGGCTTCTCTGAGCTGAAGCAGTCTCAGTGTAAAGCAGTTATTATTCTCCGTGGGCCAGATCTTTGACAGTTAAAAGGATGGTTCTTGTTAGTTTTAGGCACAGATTTTGAGGCTGAAAGGGATCATTGTGTTTGTGTAACTGGACCCCCCCCAGAAAAATCGGGACACGGGATTTGGCTGACCCGATATGCACTTTGAGCTCCCAGGTTTAAGAATGGAAGATCCTGTGAACATCCACACCCGAGTTGGAAGGGACCCACAAGGATCATTGACTCCAGCTCCTAAATTTTAGTGGAGTTTAGTAGGGTTTAGTGGAGTTGGCCAGCCAATTTTTGAACCCATGGGAAGCGTTGGCCTTCACATCACCCCACAACAACGGGCTGTGCTGTTGAACCCTCCCTTGTGCTGATTTTGTGCCAGGCATCCATAATCTCACTTGATCCATGGTCCCACCAGGTCAAGGGACCTCCCACCCCTCAACTTTGATCAACCTGGGCAAAACTTGGTGGCATGTCCTGAAAGTGAATGCAGAGACAGGTCCCAGGAGTGGTGCTCAGCTTGGTCTTCTCCCAGTGCACTCATCATCCATGCCTGAGCCCTTGGCCTTCATCCCTCGGCCTTCATCCCTCTTCCTGCTTCTCATCAGTTTTAATTTCATTCATTTTCTTTTAAAAAGAGAAGGACAAAAGGTCCCGTTTCCCTGGCCATCTCTGCTCTGTGCTCATCGCTCCTTAGTGCAGTCACGGATGTCAAACAGGAGCAAATCACCAGAGCTCAAATTAAAACCATTAAGCAAGGACAAGCCCTTGGCCCAGGCACGTTCCGGCTGACTTCATTCCTTCACACCATCCACAGCAACATCCAGCTCTCTGCTTCATGCCCAGGATAATATTTCTGAAAGAAATGCCTCTAAACACGATAAAACACAAAATGCAAACAGAAACTGCTCTAAGCTCACTCGTAGGGCGCTTCTATTTTTCTCCCCACCTTTTCAACCTAATAATCTTCCCTTCCATGCCTCCATCCTTTAAGGAATGCTGATATTGTCTTCTGTGGCTGATCATCAGATTTAGGGCTGTATGTGAACAGGATTTTGTGGAAGACACCAAATTCCCTGTTGCAGGAATTGCCTGCAAGGCACCGATGTCCAAAGGGATAACCATAGACAGACATCCCTCCTTCTCAGAGGACGGGAGCCTCTGTAGCACAGGTGAGTCCTGCAGCATCCCTGCTCTTTCGGGCTCAGATTCAGGAGGTCACTTAGGCACATGCTTAATTTTAAAGGCGTGCTTAACTCCTTCCCCTGAGCAGGCTTGCTTTGCCCTGCAAGAGCCAAGGCAAATGCAGTCTTCAATTTCTGGGGTATTAATCTGGAATTCTTCATGAGCCCTGAACTTGGTAGAAGAGATTTTAATTTCGCAGCAGCAAACAGGTTTCTTTGGTTAATAAAATATGACTCCACCTAGAAGGAATCAAGGAATCCTTTGATTTGCACTCCTTGAGCAGGAATCGAGCTGCCTCCAGTCGTCCTTGAAGAGAAGTAGTGGAAGGGGACAGAATAACTTTATACAGCTGCTGGTAATAAATTATTTAAACCTTTATGAATACAACATATTATCTGTCCCAGTGCCTTCAGGCATTTTCTGTTCCTTTTGTGCTTTCAAAGCAATTAATCTCGCAACTTCACATCACTTTCCGAGCCAGTCTTACAAGTCTGGAGAATGTGTGAAAATTGGGGAAATTGCAGACGGCAAGCGGCGGATGAGCTCCGGCGGCCGCTTTGCCTGCCGGTGTGGGTTGCAGGGACCGTCCTCAGCAGGAGGCTTTCTGGAGTTGTGCCTACTGAAAACTGCAATTTCCCCATGCTGGGACTCTCATCCTTTTCTTGGAGAGTTGCTCCTGGCTGTTAGAAAAGGCATCTTCCTTGCCAGCCTTCTATTAATCACGTTACTCCCAGCTCTCTCATCTATGCGACCCCTGCATCACTGATTTCTTGTTGGCAGTGCTTGCGTGCTTTCCAAGCACCAGACAGAAAATCGTGCTCTTGTTTTTAATTTCTTATCATAACTCCTTAAAATCAAAATCTCCTGTATGTCTAGGCTGGACAAGAATGTTTCATTTGAAGCAAAACCAGGCACGCTCTTGTGAAGCACCCAGGGGGGTCGGAGCTGAGGGATGCTCTGCTCCATCTCTCTGCAGACATAGGTGTCTTTTTTTTGTGAGTAATGAGAGAGAAATGCTCTGATGCCCTGATTTTCTCATTTCTGGGTGAGCATCTGGCAGTATCAGCTTAAGCTCTTTCCATGTATTGCCTTGGTGAATGCTTCAGTGCCTCACACTCAGCCAAATGGCTTCATCAGGACAGACTACGAGAGGTCCACGTCAAGATACCAAACAGCCTTGTTATGGCAAGGCAGAAGTGGTTTAAATTCAAGTGCTTCCACGTGGACTGTAGGGGACCCTAAAACCGCTCCCTTTGATTGTAGGTTGGGGTGGAAAGCATCCTGCAGAGCAGCAGGGTCAGTCCCTGGGGCAGGCTGGTGACTTCCCCAGTGAAACTGGGCTTTTCACCAGTTACTATCCCAAATTTAATTCTGAAGGGGTTTCTCCTGCCAGAAAAAAATAAATTGCTTTGAATTTGTAAATAGTCTGGGTAGAGACAGCATTGCCCAGGTGGCGATGTCCTTGCTGGTGAGATCCCTGCAGAGCAGCAGGGCTGGGGAGGAGGGTGGTGGGTTTGCAGAGCAGCCAGGAGATGGAGCCCACATCCAGGGCACCAGGGATGGAGTCCATGGGCATCTCACCCTGCCAGGCCATGCAGAGCGGGGATCTGAGGGTGAAGAGGCCCTGGGTGTCTGTCCTTCCACAAGGGTCTTGCAGAAGGGCTCGTGCCACCTCCCCATCTTCTCAAGGAGCCCCCCCGATACGAGCAGAGAGCCACCAATGTGCTCCTCTTCTCCAAGGCCTCACACCCCTGACCACCACGTGCATCGGGGGACCCAAATGCGGGCCCCGTCATGGTGTGGCAGGCACCTGGCAGGTCATGGATTCCTTAGCCTGCACATTTGAGCCAAAAGACAGACACACAGCTCTTTTGTGCCACCAGAGAGGGTCCCCCCTATGGTCACGGCCTTCTCGTTGTGTACCAGGAGGGCTGGCATCAGGCTGGGCCTTGCCATGACACCAGGGGAGCAGGAGGAACAGAACCAGGGTTTGTGGCCTCACTCTGTAAGGTTTGTGGGCCAGCACAGCTGGAAGGCTCCCTGCTGCTGTTCTGTCCCTCAAAAATACCCGTTAGAGAGTACCTCAGCTGAATTTTTATGCCTGGTTGCTGACCTGGAGTATCTCTGCCCCAAGTCCACCTGCAGAAGCAGCAGTGCTGGCTGTGGCTGCCACATAAACCAAGCCCTTCCTCCTGAAAGGTTTGTTTGCTCACACCACTGCTAACGAGACGTGTCCTTCTGGGACAAGCACGTAAACAGGATTTGGGAGCTGCCACAACATCACTTCCTTCATGCTGATCCTGGCTCAGTGAGACACCCCAAGATAATGACAGGAAAACAGGCCTGATCTTTACAGCATCCCTCCTGGGATGCCCTCCTGGAGATGTCCTTCCCTGAAGAACAGCAATTCCTGGCTATTAGTCCTTACTCCTGGCATTGAGTGACCAAAGGGAACAAAAATCCTTTCTAGACGTAACCTGGGGTTGGGGTATAAGCGTTAGTACGCCATTTGGGGGTTGGACCCAATGATCTCTTGAGGTCCCTTCCAACCCCTACAATTCTGTGAAAATTAAGAAACAAAGACTGGATTTCACCAGCTGTTTTTGTTTGTTTTGCCATTCTCACAGGAAAGTTGGGATTTTCTTGGGCTGGGCCATCCGACCACCAGATCCTCTGCAGCGGAGCAGCCCAGAAACCTTCACCCCCATTTCAGCACTCACACGGTTGTGCTGTGGTGGGTTCCAGCCAAATTGCAGGTCAAATCACCTCATAAATTGCTCAGCCGTCACAAAGATCCTCTCTGCTGACCAGGAGGAAGTCTTGAGCAAAGAGGTAGGAGCAACAGACCCATCCCCAGCACATGGGAGATAGGGGCAGGGCTGGCTCCAGGATAAAACATCTCCTGGTGAATCCTGCATCCCTCAGAGAGAAGCTCCCCAGCACATCCCGCTGCCCGTGGGGCCCCCCGGCTCATAATGCCCCTTTATAAGGCTTCACAAAGCCCTTCTTGGTTCCTATCCAGGCTGCTAAGAAAGGTTGCCAAGGGTGTCTCTGCAAACAATAAGGGGCCTCTGTTTGCAAGGCGGCTGTGGTCACAAATGCTGTTTTTGTGACCTCCAAACGAAAATAGCTTCTTCTTTCCCAGCAGATCTCCTTCTTCTGCGTCTTCAAGTCACATCGGGTTGCTGAGGCGCACACGGGCCTCGCTGCCAGCAGTGATACCCCTCGGGGAAACGAGCTCTCTCCCTTTGCTAAAGCCCTTGCTGGCTGAGTCCTCGTGAGGATTTTTTATTGCTCGTGGAGCCCAAAAGCTTCCATGAGCAGTTGGCTTCACCTGGCAATGCTCTTCCCAACCAATTCAGTGAGCCAGCCAGAGCCCTGCTAGCAAATTCTGATTATTATTATTATTTTTAAAATCTTAAAAAGCCCAAAGATGCTTCTGGGGTGGGGCAGGAGGATCCTGGGGAAGGACTCTGTCAGGCAGTGTAGTGATAGGACAAGGAGTAATGGTTTTAAACGAAAAAAGGGTAGATTTAGGTTGGATACAAGGAAGAAATTCTTTACTATGTGGGTGGTGAGGCCCTGGAACAGGCTGCCCAGAGGAGCTGTGGATGCCCCATCCCTGGAACTGTTCAAAGACAGGCTGTACGGGGCTTTGAGCCTTGATCCCATACTGATCTAGTGGGAGGGGTCCCTGTCCATGGCAGGGGGGTTGGAATGAGACAATCTTTAAGATCCTTTCCAACCCAAACCATTCTGTGATTCTGTGATTCTGTGATTCTATGATTCTATGACATTCAGTCCTAGACTGGACTTAAAAACCCTCAATTTCTCAGTCAGGCCACCTTAAAAGCGTGGAGAGCTGAGACAAAGCCTGCACAGCTACAAATTCCTCTCCAACCACAGCCTGCATGGGATGGGAACTCCAATCCTGCTTTGAGGCTGGTTGTTAGCATTTACTAAGAGCCTTTATGAAAGCAGGTAGCTGGAGCAGTGGCTCAGCTTCCAGAGCTCAAATCACCCAGGGATGTGTCCTTTCACAGTGAAATGTCCACCAAGAAGGTGGTGGAAGGTGGAGGAGTGATTTGTCAGTGCTGTATTGGGGCAGAAGTATGAAGGATGGATGGCTCCATGGGGGAGCTGAAGGGCATGGGGACGGTTTTTGCACCCTGACATGGTGTCAGGGATATGCTGATGCATCAATTCCTTGCTTTCACCTCTCTGGATTGAAGATAGGCTCACAACGACAGTGATAATTAACAGATCCCTAGAACTGGCCAGATATAAATAAACTTTAGAGGGATCATGGAACTAGAAAGGACCTCTGGAGGTCTTCTGGTCAACCCCCTAGGAAAGCTGTCCATTGTCTTGGTGTTGGGGAGGATGACAGATGAAGGTCATCCTAGAAGTGCCCAGGAAAGGAAGAAGCTGCAAGGTGCAGGAAAAGGAAACCCAGCTGGCTATAAGGAAAAAAAAAATTGCACCATGAGGGTGTTTAAACACAGGAGCAGGAGCTGGTGCAGTCAGTCATGCTCAAAGCCCTAACCCTGATCTAACTTTGATGTCGGTCCTGCTCTGAGCAGCCTTCTTTAAGCTCCCTACAGCTAGCGAAGCACTTGTTTTGCTAACTGCTTCCCCAAAAGCTCTCTAGAAAAGGCTCTCGTTTCCTGCCTGGTGGCACCGGGCTTTCCCTGAGGGTCTCTTTGGTGTTTTCCATTGCTCTGTGGTCCATCGCTGGTATTTCAGGGGAAAGCACCACAACGTCTGGAGCGAAGAGAAGCACGGAGGTGGCAGATATTCCCCCGACACCAACAGATGAAAGATGCTGTGCCCAGACACAGAAAGGCTGCTGGTTAGAGCAGGAGGACGTGCAGCTACCTCCCACTCTCTAGCACTGATTTTCTGCCAGCACACGAGCTCACACGGGGAATTTGAGATAAACGCAGGCTTTTGTCTCCTTGGTTGAACTGCCTAAAGCCCTGGAGAGCCGAGAACACCGCGCTGCAGGCGGAGAGATGCAGGGATGCAAAATTTATGAGCACATGTTGCTGCGCACTCCTCTGACCCATGCATCTCCTCCCGACATGCGTTCCCCTGTCTCGCTCCCTGAGGAGCGACATCATCTATTAATTAACCCAAACGGCTGAACACATGCTTCCCTCCCAGCGAACGATAAACAAAGCCAGATGACCCGCGAATGAAAAATCAAGTGGCGACATGCTCCAGGCAACGTTGTGCCAGGATAAAGAGACGGCGTCGCTGCAGGATGGATGGCCCTGCCATAAAAAATGAGGCACGGGAGCAACAGATTTGGTGTACAGACCTAACTCTCGAGCAACCCGACATGGGCTTGAATAAATCACTGCAAGAAATCATCGGGGCTGGGGACGGACCCGAATCCACAATGGCCGGGCAGCGGCCAAGCATCATTTCCATGCAGTGCCTGTTAGCTTTGTGATGAGTTTAGTGGCCTCCCTAGATTACAAAGCTGTCGTTGTGAGTAATTGTCTCCTTTCCAGTCAATATCGGAAAGATTTGGTGGTGGAAATCGAACCCCTCCCTTCCTGTTAAATGCCACACTAGATGTGGGATGAACTGCTTGGACAGAGTCTTGTTCTGCTGCTGAGTCCTTCAGGGACTCGTCTGTATGTAACACAAACTCATCTGTATCAGGAATATTCCCTCCTGACCCACAGCAGCGGGTGACTGATCTCCAGCACGGAGAAGCAATCCCTCCGTGCAGTCCCTCCAAGCTCGGCTGTGCCATAAATTCCTGACCCTGCTAGCTTGAGCCAGGCCGGCAGGCAGAACTTGCAGAGGAATTGGAAAGATTTGTCTTCGGGTGGTGCTGAATTCATCGTTTTTCTCCCATCACTGCGTTAATTGCTGTACCTGAGGAGCGCAGAGGGAAAAGGAGGAGCAGCACAAGGATTTATGCCCCAGCACCGCTTGCAGACATGTCAGTCCTTTCCTCCCTGCTCTCTTGAGATATGAGTACTTCGGTCAGGGTTCCTGCTATCTATAAGATGGATAGTCAGCAGGAAGAGATCAGGAGGATGTGATTGCTGGTCCTACACTTTGAGCCACCTCCAAACCAAGCTGGGAGGTCACAGCTGACCACAGCAACCCCCAAAATCCCAAAAAGTGCAGCTTGCCTTACCAACCCCAGGTGGCAGCCCCTTACCTCCCGCAAAGGCCTCCACGGTCATAGCCTTGGATGCTGCTGCAAAGCCAATTAATATCATTATTAATATTACTAATAACATAAAGCTGTCCTCAAGCAAGAAATATCCCTCTCCAGGGTAAATCACAGCCATTTGCCTTCATGCCACTGCTCCCCTCTGGCCACCTTGCTGCCAGGGGGCTTTACAACACGGGACAACCTCAGCCCCCAGGTGCACAGGTCTTGTGTTAACCCAGCAGTTAAACTCCAGCAATTCCTGACTCCAGGGTAGGAGAGGGTTAAGGGAAAGCTCGGAGGCCTGAGCTCTCTGGCTGTGGGATGCTCAGGACAGCTGAAATCTCCCCAGAAGGCCTCCTACCCTTTTGACCAGGCTGGAAAAAGAATGTCTCTCATCATTAAAGTCAATTCTTCCAGGATGGCAAGGAGGGGCATTTTCATGGCTGATTAGCTTTGTAAAGCTCGGGCCAATTCAGCTGCTGGAGGCAGACACACTGTGCTTCTGCCTCCGACAGCCCGAGCAGGCAATCAGCAGTGCTCAGAGGTGTGCAGGAGCCACGGCACCAAAAATAGATCCAGCTGGGGACCAGAGAAAGTAGCAGGGCTCCAAAACCAGACATAAAGCCCTGAAGTTCCCTGCCTGCTGCCCTGGCCATGGCTGCATGTTTGATGCCTGGGTACAGCTGAGACCAGAGCAGGGTGAGCGCTATGAGAGGGGCAGAGAGGTCAGGAGCTAAGCAGCTGCACGCTGGAAAGCAAAGAGCATGAATTCAATAAGCTTCTCCTTCCTACTCCCTTCTTCTTTTTTTCCTTCTGGCTATGCCAGAATGACACCGAATTTCCACCTGGTCCCCCATATAACCCCTCCTCTTCCCATGTGGCTTTTGGGGAAAAAACGGCTTCTCCAGGAGGCTGCTGGTGGGAGTTGGTGGGAACCGAGGACTTCTCAAGGGCATCTCCTGCCACGGAAAGCTTTGTTCCCAAAAACGTGATGCTACAGTGCACTTGATTTGAGTGCTGCATGGAAATCCCCTCCTGCAGCTGATACAGGGAGAAATGGCTTGAACTGGGGTCAGCTGGGGAGGGCTGCGTGCAAGGCACAGAGAGAAGGAGTCTTATGGCCTGGCATAAGGAGGCAAGTCCACAAGTCCTGGGCTGAGGATCTCAAGGGTCAGGTGTTAGAAAGCATCACTCTTCTCCAGAGCTGCCTTGCAGACCTGTTGGAGAAGACCCCAGGCACTGCTGAGAGGTTTTTCAGGCATAGCAGGATGCCTGGAGAGGCACGGAGGATATCAGGCTCACGTAACAGAACCGAGCCCTGGGGAGCAGAGGTTAAAACAAGTTCATTATCTCCGTGGCTATGGAGAGAGTTCACTGACACGGGAGAGCACTTTCATGCCCCTTTGTCATCCATCAGGCAGGCAGGTGACTTGTACAGCATCATCTCACACAAGGTAAATCCTCTAAAAACAGGCAGCGGAGCATTTAATCACCAGAGATGCTCACCCCAACACAAGATGAGCTCCCTTCCCTCAGGCTTTTTAATCTTCAAGCCTCTACCTTGAAGATACCAGGCTGGGACAACTCAGCAGTCCCAACCTGTGTCCTCCAGCAGCTCCTGAAACTTCTCCAACCACCAGCCAGGAGATATTCATGCTTGGTGGGCTCAAGCAGAAGAAGAAGGTGTTTTCACACGAGGAGACAGAGCATAGAGAAATGGGAACGATGTATTAGTGGCTGTCACGGAACAGCTCTTGCAGAAATAGCCACTCTCCCGGGCAGACACCAGGCACTCACTGATCATGGCATGGTATCCCTGTGCAAATTAAGGAGCTTGGGGTGCTAAAACTAAGGCAAAGGATGTGGGAAAAAAGGTTGCCATCTGGATATGTGCTGTAAAACACTTCCCCTTCACCTCTCGTCTGACATTTTTATAAGACAATGTAAACATTTTTATATTCAACAATGCCATTCGCTGTTTATTTAAGTAATAACAATCGAGCTCGCAGACATTTCCTGGAGATTACCTTCTGGTGGGGAGCTTTCATGCTCTAACTCCTCATTAATCCCCCAGTGAACATCCTGGTTTGACACCATTATTGAGACTGCTGTACGAGCACTGTGGAGCCCAGAATGCCATCTCTTCATGGTAGGTTGTTAGTTTTCAGCACTTAATTCTAGCAGGGTGCTTGTTGTGCATCGTTAAAATTACTCCTGTGTAATAATCCCTGCTCTTAACCCCCCACTCCCACCCCCAGCTCCCAGTGTCACCAGCTTGGTTATTTCCCCCTCCTGTTCCTCATCCCTTAGCTTGAGATTTGCCTAGAGGTGAATCATTTCTTTCTTTTTTTCTTAATTTTAATTTATTTTTTTTTTTTTTGCTACATTTGCCCCAGAGGTAGACCTCTCATCCCTGAGCAAAGAGAGAGCAAAAAAGGTAATAAAAATAATTATGAGAAGGAGCCACTTTACACGAGATTTCCGTGCAAGCCGAGGGGACGCACGCTGGCCGGAGGGGCTGGGTTATTTATGGCCCCTCTCCGCCAGCACGTGGGGACTCTTCTGCAAAACACCACTGCTGGGGCTGTCCTCCAGCTCATCCCCCAAACACATCGCCCTCGTGACTCCGTTCATCCCCTGCCTCGCCGTCTGAGCCCCTACCAAACAACAGCTCCTTCTTTTCAGCTTTAATTCCTTTCCCCGTTTAGCTGCATCCTCTTGCAACCCGCAGTGTTTGGCATTTTGGTCTGTTTTTTTTTTTTTTTTTTTTTTTTTTCCTCAACTCTCTCCCCACTATTGCCTGGAAGGCCACCCCTTGCTGAAGATTATAAACCACAGTCCGAAATTTGTAGATTTTGAATTTTATGCTCTTCCTCCTGCTCACCTCCTCCTTCTGCTGAGTCCTGCTTGCCACTTGGCTACCAGCTTGCTGCAGAAGAAAGGCTTTGCTGTGCTTGGTGCTGCTTTAGCATCTCCGGCACCAAACCTCTGGTCCTCGCCTGTGGTTAAATAATTACATAATGCATTAGTTAATTGACACAGGAAAATAATTGGGACTTAGCGAGTAATCCACTAGGGATTGACAACGAAGCTGAGTGGACCTTTAGAAGCGCCTGTATGGAAAGCTGGATGTAAATAGAAATTCCACTGCAAAATCTGCAGATTTTGTGTCCCTGCAGAAGGGAGCACGGGAGCGTTTTGGCCACCAGCTGGATTATGCTTGATAATGGAAAAATTCAACGCTGTGTTTGCCAACACATTGCCACTAGAAACACATCGATCTTCCGCACGACTCATGGAAGGATGCAGTGTGCACATTCTCATTACGAGCTGCGATTCGATAGCATTTTAAAGGAAACACGTGGCCATCAGTGACAGTTATATGGGACAATCTGAACCAAGTCAGGCTGGCTTCTTCTCGTTGGGAGCCCTTCTGTAGGGGGCTTCGGGTCAGCTCAAGGACCAGTCACGAGCATATTGGCATGTGGTGGATTATAATAGGCGTGTTTGTGGGTCTGGAACATGCTGAAAATCAACACTCCTGGCCTGAGAGACCACCCCTGCCTGCTGGTGGGGCTGCTCTGGGCTTTCCCAAACCTTCTTCCTAGGAGCAGCAGTCCAGCCCTCTTCCCCAGCCCCACACAGGCACGTACAAGCTCTCAGGAGCCACCTTTGGCTTTTGTAGGACAGAATCCCAGACTCCCAGACTGGCTGAGCTTGGAGGGGACCTCTGGAGGTCATCTGGTCCTGCCTCCTGCTCCAGCAGGGACACCAGAGAAAGGTGCCCATGAAACCATCACCACTACGGACTTGACTCCAGCTCAAAGTGTGGGAAGTGCCAGCTCTCAGCAACCACTGACTGAGCAGATCCCAGGTGTGTAACAGTGCGACAGGCTTGTTATGGGACAGGGGATGGGCTAGAGACCTCCCAAGGCCCCTTAAATCCATACAATTGTATAATTGCACCTTGGGGTTGCTCAGGAGTGAGCAAATTTAGGAGTGAGACATGGCACTGATAAAGCATCTGGTGAGCTGCTTCTGAGCCAAAATCCAGGCAAAAAGGAATTTGAAGGAACAGCTCTGAGGACTGCAAAGAGTAATAACCACGAGCAGCCAGAGGTATCCGAATCAGGAGCTCTGGAGCTCGGGCTGTGCCATGGGGCAGCTGTAACAGCTCGTCCTCATGTAGGAACAAGTGGGATCCACGCGGGCACCAGCAGCTATCTGCCACGTGGAGCTCTGCTTATTATCCAAACAGCCCCTCCAGCCCCACGGGGTGCAGTGTAGACAGACCTCTGTGTAAAGCAGCTCGGGAAAACCCCACGCTGGAAAGTCCACGGTTCCCTATCGACCACAGAGAAAACCTCAGATGGAGGCATCTGTGCTGCCGACGTCTCATGCCGGCGGAGATGAGTCCCAGCCTCTGAGACAGAGGCAGCAGTATCGAAAAAAATATCAAATAACCTGGAGCAGATGCAGCACGCACTTCTGGGCTGGAGCAAGGACAGCGTTCATGACTTTGCAAAGGCCGTCGCCGCCTACTCATTGCTGGAACACAGTTCAGCCAAGGAATGCATTTTCTTGGCTCTCCCTGACTGTTCAGGGCTTAACCACAACAGCTTCTTAACGCTGATCTCTGCATGCAGTTAGCAAACGTGCTGGTCGTATCGATTGTCTGAGGCTCTAAGCTGTTCCTTTGAGTTGGGTATTATTGCACGCACCTAAATAGCATATTTATCTCCCAGCACCAAGCATAAGCTGACTCACAGATCCCTGGATAAAGCTTCCAGCCAACCTTGTTTCTAAAACACACAACACTGTTCTAAAGACCCCTCTTGGGAGCATCTTGTTGCTGGAGAGCCCGCTGTTTCCCAGTCACATTCTCGAGCACCGCGGCAGCAGCAGCCGCCCGCGTGTGCTCACAGGGCAGAGGCTGTCACCAACCAGCCCAGAGCTGTGGCACGAGGCAGTTCCACTCCTTCCAAAATACCTTTTTCTATTTTATTAGGAGACTCCTCACTTCCCAAAGGCCTCAAACACCCAGATGTACGTCAGGGGAAAGCGGTTCTTCGACGTGCTGAACGGGGCTGGGATTTTCCCATTCCTCTGCCCCCTCCACTTTTCCTCCTCTGTTGCCTTTGCTTAAGACTGGCCGCTTACAATAGCGCTGCTGAAAGGAGCAGAAGAAAAGCAGAAATATATTTCTTGTAAAAATCACAACAGATTTAATAATATTAAGCATTTTAACAACGTTAAACTGAAAGAAAAGAAAAAAAACCCACCCCCTCGACCTTTTTGGATCGTAATGAAGCACTGTTTCCTCCCAAGAAACCCAAGGGACTATAGAGCAATATTCTTGAGCCAAATGTTCTGCTTCCTTGCACAGCTGCACAGGGCTCCAGTCACAGTGGAAATCCCCCCAAACTGTGCCATGACGCTGAGCTTTTCCAGCAGATCTAAGGCACACGGATGCGAGACCCTTGGGGGCTGCAGGGGGGGTGGGAGCGCCACGCACAGGGCAGGGGCATCGGGATGGAGGCACGGGGCCAGCCTCGATGATCCCACAGTCCCTCCTTGCCTCCAACTCCACGAACTGGAGCCCATAAATCCCACACAGAACAGAGCACCGGGGTCGCATCCATTCCCTATTCTTCTCACCTTCCCTTTCTTTTCTCACTCAACTCCTCTACCCTTTCACCCCAAATTTTGCAAGGACCAACCCCCCTCAGTGAAAACTGTCATGGGTCTGTCCCCAATTTATTCCTCCTGCCCATGCCTCCCCAAACCCATGAGGGAGTTAGGCTGCCTGAAACAAGTGAGGAGCGAGTGTTCTTCCTTCCAAGTTTCTTTCACTCATAAAATTGGTTTAATCCTTAGTTAAGCCCTGTAATATTTAGGCATCCACGGCTGTGCTGGAGTTAAGTGGCATGAAACTATTAATCTTGGTTTAGTGGTCAGAGGTGGTGACTGGCCATTTATTTTCAAGCCCTGAACGTTGCTCCAAGGTGCTCTGAGCTGCTGGGAGGAAGGGGGCAGGGTTGGACCAGGCGATGCCTTCCAACCTCAATTTTTCTGCAATTCCCCATTTCTGTTTGCTCCACGCGTAAAACAAACACATCCCCGTACACCCTGTGTGCTCTGCACATAATTGTGCTTCCTCCCCTGTAACTTTTAGTCATTTCCTACTCTCCGGTGATGTTCATGCCGCTTCTAATGAAACACCTGCTCCCATGCTGTTATTATCCCGGGCTTTATTACACCAATTATGCTTTGCACAACTATCTTTGCACCGGGGTGCGAGAGGCGTTTGGAGAACTGGTTCCAAACCTGGGTTTAAAATCAGTAGCTGCGTACTGGTTTGGCCTGCCACGATAGGAGGAAGCAGGAGGAGTTGATGCAATCTGGACCCAAGTTCCTTGTGTGCTGTTTCACCAGGGCACGGGCAAGCCCATGTGGAAGTTTCACTCTTGTCAAGCTGCGGGCAGAAGTTCAACCACACGTCCAGGCACTCCCACGGAAGTCAGCCGGCTCATTTATGCTCTTAATCACGCCTGTAAAAGTTGGGGTAAAGTGTAAATTAATAAAATGTGTGTACACACTAAGCTCCAAATCCCAGAGCACTTTTGCATCCAAATGAGCCCAAGGTGGTTGAACGACAGGGCTTACGTCCCTTCTGCAAACACCGCCCCCAGCCCATAATTAAGCTGGTTTAAACCAGCATAATTTCACCCAGGGAAAGCAGCAGCCTAGCCCCGGTCAGATCTGGTTCCTTTTTGCTTGGATGATGAGAAGGAAGCAGCTCAGCCGGAGCTGGGGGTCAGCCTGGTGTGAAACTGCTGCTGCTCGGCAGCCGCCTGGGCAAAGACGGGAGCTAGAAGCTGCAGGATGGCAGAGAGCAAATTCAGGAGCATTACCCCTAATCTGTTGGTATTATAAAAAAAAAAGATATGAAGGCTTTGAGACAAGTGTGCCATGGATGGAGAAGAGCTTGGGGTGTTTTTTTCAGGAAGATTGAGGAGCTGGCTGGGGAGAGGGCTTGCACCGGCTGCCTTTCCGCAGGGTGTTTTTCTGCAGAGCCACATCGAGGGGGAGCTTGTGGAGGGCTGGTGCCTCCTTCCACTGGTGATTCCTTGGGGAAAAGAGGGTGAAGACCTCAAGCAGCTGAGAAAATGAGATGAGCACCTTCTCCCAAAGGGTGAAGAACGCCCAGGTGTCCTTCCCAAGAGTCAGGGTCAGCCCCATGGCGAGCTGGAGGGAGGAAAAGGGAGAATTGGGACCTGGAACCTGACCTCCCTACAGTCCCCTGGGGGCTGGCAGTGCGGGGACACCCCTGTCCCCAGGTGGTGCCGGGGGCTGATTAGGGAAGGAAGGTGTTCCCATGGCCGGAGCATGAGTCAGAGGCAGCTGGGCTGCACGTCACAGCTGCTGAGGCCACACCTGGAGCCCTGTGCCCAGTTTTAGGCTCCTCAGTGCCAAAGACACCTGGACATAGTGACAAGAAACCAACATCGGGCCCTTGAGCAGGGCCTGGGGCACCTCTGCTGTGAGGAGAGGCCGAGAGAGCTGGGGCTACTTGGTTTGGGGACGAGGAGGGTTTGGGATCCCATCTGAGGAGGGTTTGGGATCTGTCCATGCCCTCCAAGCCCCACAGGGAGGTGTGGAGATGCCAGAGCCAGGCTCTGCTCAGCGGAGCCCAGGGCCAGGCCCAGAGGCTGCGGGCCCAGCCCGGAGCCTCCCCCTGCCCCTCAGGCAGCACTGCTGGGCAGGGCAGGGTTTTGTGTTTTTTTTTTTTTTAGTTTGTTTATTTCCATCGCACAAAACCGCCTTGCCTCCCTTTGTTCCTGCCCAGAATGCCCCGCATAATCGCCACAGCCCCTCTCTTTTCATCCTCTTCCCTCAGCATTGTCCCGGGGGCTTCTGAATGCCTGCCCCGATCCTCTCCATCCTCTCTCGCTGGGCTCCCTTTTGCAAGGAGGGCAGACAGAGCTGTTTTCACAGCATCTCAGCTTTCCCCAGACTGCGTCTGACTCGCTATTGTTGCTCAATGGTCTTTCAGTCACTTACCACACTCGGGATTTTGCGCTGTTCTTGCAAAAAAAAAAAAAAAAAGGGCTGGTGTATTCAACGCACTCCTTGCAAAGAGCCGGCTGTATGGGATGACTACGGCAGGCAGAAGGGCTGCCTGCAGACAAAGCCTTTCTTTTTATACACAGCAGAGTTTGAAAGTGCAGTTGGTCAATCCACCCTTCTGCGTTAAGTCTTCCAAACACCGCTGCCACGGTGGCATCCTGAGGTGATTCTTCTGTTCCCAAAAAGTGCAAGTTACTTTCTTTCGAATTTAATTTAGTTTTAATTTTATTCCAACTTTAACTCTTCACACAATACCCTCATTTTCACTTTGAAATTCAAGGTCATCCGAATATGCCAGGATTTCAGAGGAGTGGCTTCACAGAGGTCATGGTTCTGGGCTGGGATCCACACTTGCCAAGGCCTGGCCCAACCTTTGTCCTAGGCCCGTGCACATCCACTTTTTCCCAAACACACACTGTTTTCACCCAATCTGAGGCGATCAGATGCTGGTCCTCAGACCTGCACATCTTCCAGCTAACACGGGGGGAGAGATATGGGTCAAACCTTCCCATAAAGCTCTTTCAAGACACAGCTTGGAAACTGGAGCACTTTTGATCCGAGAGCCAGCTCAAGGCAGCCAAATGCCACCTGGGCCACTCCCGGTAAAGCTTTCTAAACTTTGGTCTCATAAAGAAAGCAGCCTTGACTAGTGTTTGAATAGAAAACCTCCATGAAAACCAGAGGCGGGGCAGATATACCGAAAGAAACTCGGCCACCACCGTGCTTCCTGCCGTCCAGGGATCGATCCAGAGGCCGTGCGGTGCTGCAGAATTGTACAGTATGAAATACTGCTTCTTTTGAATGAGACATAAAACCAAGGTCCTCACTTTTTTTTGTGATCACTGAAGCTCTCGCAGGGCTGTGCACAAAGGCAGGGGAGCGGAACCGAGGTCCGTGGGAGGTAGTTATGGCCTTCCTGGCCACAATTCCCACAGCAGCTTTGTAAGAGTCTTTCATTTTCTGTCCCAATTTCTGCAGTCGCAATGAAGTTTTATTACCAGTTTCCCCTTACCCTAAAAGATAAAAGATCTGAAGCAACTGTGCACATGCAGGTATTTTTCAGCTCCTCGCCACCACTGTGCCTATCAGACCTTTGTCCCCCGCAGCACTCCATTTGCTATATTTAATTCCTTATTAATTACATTGTCTAAGGACCTTTGGTCATTATGTTCACATCTAAATGAAGGAAAAAGAGAGGTCAAACGAGACCTCTAGCCATCTCCGGGGTGCCTGCATGTGCTGTAATAAGTGGATGCATGCTGTCAGCCATGCTCACCACGGGATTTCCAGGTGGGTGGGTAGAAAATCCTGGGTTTCTGTGCTCGCTCCTGCCATGGGTACGCCTGTAGCAGCTGGGAAAGCTCCTGATTTGCATGCGGGAAGGAGGAGCGGTGCCAGCGTGAGGTCTGAGACATTATCAGAGAAACCCAAAGAAAACAAGCGTGAGTTGTTTGCCGGGAGTCTGAATTCTGGAGAGGAGAAAAAAAAAAAAAAAAGATCAAACAAGCCCTTCAAATGACCCAGACAGTGTTTTGAAGGAAAATCACGTGGCAGCTGTTGAGTGCACGACTGGCCCACACACCTCCCCAGACAGCAGCGGAGTGCTTCCAGTGAATAAATATATCTTGCTTTGGGCCTGATGCTGCTCGGGCTCTGACTTTACCTGAGCTGCAGAGATGAAGTACCAAGGGAGGAGAAGCCTTGGGGAAAATCAGTTTTTGTTTCGAGTCGTCTCTGCTATTCGGCCTGAAGTTGCATTTGAGGAGAAGGGCTTTAGTGCTAGGCACGAGACACTTTTTGCCCCAGCAGGAATTTCTTTCTTGCCATTTTCTTCAGCCTGGGAGGGTGAGGAATTTCTGGTGGGGTGCATGGGATGGCCTCGGTGATGGATGGCAGGAAATCCTTTTCCTTCCTCCTGTTCTTTGCAGACCAAGGAGGACGTTTCGGATGGGCAGCAAGGACACTGCTGGAGCCCTGTGTCATCTGGGTCCCAGCAGGGTGTCTGGAAGGGCACCAAGAGCAGGGAGAGGGCTGCAAGATGATGAGGATTCGGGAACATGGGCAGAGGTTGCAACGGGTGGGAACATCGGGTTGGGTGAGGAACAGAAAAACTGGTGATGCTGGGTTGTGAGCTAATTGGAAATAGCTGGTTCCAGGCCCTTGGGAAGGGCGTTATTTCTGGAGGTCAGCTTCTCAGCAGGGCTCCTGTGCAACAAGCTCATCTCACCAGGAGGCAAGACGCATTTATATCACGGCGTTAGGCTCCGTGTGGCTTTTGACCCCAGGAATTAAGGTGACTCGGCCCATTTGAGTGGCAGAGATAACCAGAGCGAGCCAGCAGCCTGGCAGGGCAGCTCCGCTGTTTACACTTCCACGATACCCAGCTCAGCCCTGACTCAGCCGTCAGCAATGATGGTCTGACCTTATTAATATCTATGGGAGTCTTCCTAACGAGGACGTAATTTCACCTCGGAGGCCAATTCATTAATTAGCGTCTCCGGCTATCCTGTCATTGGGCATGCGAGCAGGGGAGCGACTCGACTTATATACTGAGCAAATATGTGCTGAGTAAATATGGGTTTAACTTCAGCACAGCGACAACATACAGGGTCATAAAATTCTGGCAGCAAGAGTGAAAAAGAGGCGAGGGCAGCTCCAAGGATAATTCAGTGCCGATGATGCTTGCTCACTGCAGGCTCGTCTAAAATCCACGTCCGAGGAAACGCTCGCTTATTAATTAGCTGTTGTTTTCAAGTGCTGCATGTAGTCGTGTGCTGTTCTGATGACATTTTTTTTTTCTTTTTTTTTCCCCCAGGACTCTTCCATCCCTCAATGCAATACTCTTACTATGTGTGGTTTGCAAAAACACCATTGTCCTGCTGTGCCTGTTGCCAGGAAAGGGCGTTTTATCATTCTAGTATGTCTATTATGAAGCATTTCAGCTTTCCAAAACAAAAATAGCCTTGCCTGCCTTCTGAGCTATCCTAACTCCTCCCCTTCCAAACCATATTCGCATGTTGGAAAGTTGCTTGATAGCAGAAACAAAACCAAACAAATAAACGAGAAAGAATTTACGAGCATTCTTTGCGCGTTAAAATTGGTGAGACTGAGCTTAATTTAACAATAATGTTCTCCCATGGTTAATGTTTTATTCCAGATAGCAACAGGGCACAGTGTGATCCCTCGCAAGGTCAGGAAAGGATTTCTTCTATTGTGCAACACTCACGGATGTTAGTCTTCTCTGAAGCATTTGAGATTGGCCACTGGCAGCTGATGAATGCTGCATGAGCTGGACTATCACCTTGCCACAATGTGATTCTCTCCCCACTCTCCTTCGCTGGATGATCTTATGCAGCCGAGCTGATATTTCTTAACCCTTCCTTTAAGACAGATGAAGTTTGCTTGATTAAAACTAACCCACTCCTGCACAGATTTGATTATTTCAAGTTTTTTGTAGAAAAGTTTTCCCTTGATTACCAATTTTAAAGAACTACTTACTATACAAAAAAGGGTAGGACAAGGTATACGGAGAGATGATGTCCTGTGTTGGACCAACAAATTTAGGTGGAAAAAGAAAAAAAAAAGTTGTTGAGCACACAAGCCCTTCTCCAACTTTGATTTAACTGGAGGATGCAAGCAGTTTCTCCAAGTTTATTCTCACTATGTCAATCAACCTTTTTACTTTCATTCTCTTGTGCAACAAATACCTGTGTTTGGCAAGAAAGAGGCAAGCAGGAATTGTGAAAACACAGGTATTGTTCCCTCTGACAGCTCTGCAGGTGAATACAAACAGACACGGGCAGAGGGTGGAGGTGATATTTGACAGCAGATGCCAACCCCAGGCAAGAGCAGGTGATATCTAAGCGATACACACGATAAAGAAGCTGTCCCAGAGAAATTCCACAGGTGGGAACCCTTTGACTTGAGCTGGTGGGAGCAAGTCATGCTGGCAGCAACAGAGGACAATCCAGAGAGCAGTATCATGTGCTGGCTGCATCCCAAGCTGGGTGAGCCTTGGAGCCAGACTGGCTTTTGGTGGCAATGCCTTGGACAGTGGCAGGCCACTGGATGGTATCCGAATCCTCCCTGGGCATTCTGGCAGTTGTCTGGGGCCCAGGAAAACACATGCAGATAGAAATACCATCTCTGTATGGTCCAGAAGGTTTTGTAATCTCTTTCTCATCTCTGACATTTTTTTCTTCCTCCTTTGGCTACCAGAGCAGCCCAGCATTTTTAAACTGAAGCCATGATTTCATTCTCCTTCCTGGGCCTCAAACAGAAAAGGCAAACTATGAGAAAAACGATTTTTGTTGGAGAGATGTGTGACTGAAAGGAGACGTACATATATTGGTCTTCAGACAGCTTTCTTTCCTATGCACTCAAACCTATCTGTTTATTACCCAGACCTCCTTCAGCTCAGGTAACTGCTGTTTTTATTTATAAATAAAAATGAACCAATAAATACGGTGAGTCAGGCTATTTCTATCTCGGTCATTGTTTATCATTGCATTAGTATACCTAAATCCTGGTTGCCTCCTTTCAAGGGAAAAATGTGAATAATATGCATTTTTTGCCTTTCATTAAACAACAACAACAAAATACTTCTCAACTGTTGACATCTTTCTACATTTGAAACAAGGTATTAACTAACCAAGTAACTCCAAATACAGAGAGATTAATGGAGATACACAAAGGGCAACGTTTACCCAAGAACGCCAACATCTTCAACTTTCTCACTCCTTCACCCAGCTGAAAACGAAAGGTACGATAACTTCAAACAGCACCCACATTTCTGCTCCACCCTTCCTGCTGCATATGCCATCCTTGCTGGTGTGTTCAGAAGACCTCCTGCTGTTTTGCCCAGGAGCTCAGGAGAAGGCTAGAGATACAACTGCGTTACTTCTTCGCTGTTAGGAATTAAGGCTTAGAAATCCTTGCAAAGCATTAGCTTGTTTTGCAGGGTAGGAAGGTATCCCTTTCTGAAGACTGCATTTCCTAGCTTACACAATTAGGTAAAATGGATGAATCTGCCCAATTTTAACCATGAAGCCCTCACTGCCGTGCAATGACAAACACCCCACACTTCCAAGCTCGGTTTAGTGCCCCTGGACAGCAGCCTGCTCCTTGTGCTCATGCCAGCCCAAACAATGGTGGATGTCGGCACAAATCGAGCTGCCACTTGGATGAGCTCAGGGCACAACCCGAGCACAAGGCACAGCTCCCTTGGGTGCTCCTGCACCAGCCCCGTGTCCAGGAGGGGATCCCAAAGCCTGGCTGGTGGCACCCTGCTCCCCTCACCACAGCCGGGACACCCTGTACCACATGCAGCACAAGTGTTTGTTTAAAAGCCAACCAACCAACCAAAAATAAATGAAAACCGTTTGTTTTTATTTATTTTTTGATCTGATTTCAACCTTGAGGCCTCTGAGCCCATGGTGGAAACCTCTCTGTCTCCTTGTATTCTGCTCAGGTGAAGCCACACCTTGAGTGTTGGGTTCAGGTTTGGGCCCCTCAGTCCAAGAAGGACACTAAGGTGCTGGAGCGTGGCCAGAGCAGGGATATGAGGCTGGGGAAGGGTCTGGGACACCAGTCCTGTGAGGGGCGGCTGAGGGAACTGGGGGGGTTTGGGCTGGAGAAGGCTCAGGGTAGAGCTCATCGCTCTCTGCTACTGCCTGAAGGGAGCTGTGGGGAGCTCTGGTAATGGTGGGAGGATACGAGGGAATGGCCTCAAGTTGTGTTAGGGGAGGGTTGGGTGGGAAATGAGGAGACAGGAGGCTCAGGGGCGACCTTATCGCTCTCTACAGGTACCTCAAAGGAGGCTGTAGCGAGGTGGGGGTTGTTCTGGTCTCCCATGTGCCTGGTGACAGGACGAGGGGGAATGGGCTTAAGTTGTGCCAGGGGAGTTTTAGGTTGGATGTTAGGAAGAACTTCTTCACTGAAAGGGTTGTGAGGCACTGGAACAGGCTGCCCAGGGAAGTGGTGGAGTCACCATCCCTGGAAGTCTTTAAAAGAAGTTTAGACATAGAGCTTAGGGATATGGTTTAGTGGGGACTGTTGGCGTTAGGTCAGAGGTTGGACTCGATGATCTTGAGGTCTCTTCCAACCTAGAAATTCTGTGATTCTGTGATTCTGTGACATTTCTGTCAGAAAGAGTGGTCAGGGTTGGGGACGGGGTGACAGGGAGGTGGTGGCGTCCCCATCCCTGGGGGTGTTCGAGGGAAGGTGCTTGGGGATGTGGTGCTTGGGGACGTGGTGCTTGGGGCCACAGTTCAGCGGGCCACACCGGGGTCGATCCGTGAGGGCTTCCCCACCCCTCACACCCCCCTCACTCCACCATTCCAAGCACCAACCGCGGGGCAACAACATGGCGGGGTGCTGAGGTGGTGGTGGTGGGGGGCACAAGATGGCGGAGGGGGGGGGGGAGGCTCCCCCTCACGCTCCCCGCGCCAACGAGTGACGTCACCGGCGGCGGCCGGGCGGTGGCAACGGCGGCACCGCCTCCCCCCCCCATCCCTTCCCCACCCTCCCCTCCCTCCTCCCGCCCCCTCCCGGCCACCGTAGCGGCGGCGGCGGCGGCGGAAGCCCCCTCAGCGGCCACCGTCCCGGGAGGCCCCCGCGGCGGATGGGCCGCGTCGTCCCGGCCGGCGTTCGGCAGATGGCTCGGGAGCTTTCAGCGTTTCGTCACCCGGTTTCCCGGGTCGGGTGGAGGTTGTTACCTCCTTTTTTTTTGGTTTGGGTTCTTTTAGGACCGGCCGGGCCCTTTTTCGGTGCAGCCGGTGCCGCCGGAGCTTCTGAAGAAGCGGCGGTTTTGGCGGCGGCTTTAGGGAAGGAATGCGACAAACCTTGCGCCAACGGTGGGCGCTGCCAGCCGGCCAGCGGGCAGTGCGAGTGTCAGCCCGGCTGGGTGGGAGACCAGTGCCAGCACTGCGGGGGCCGCTTCAGGTCAGCACCGGGAATTTTGGGGGGTGGGGGGGGGGAACCTGTGGCCTTGAGGGGGTCCGGGGGGAGCTGAGGGAGAGGGAGGGGAGCGAGGCTGGGGGCTCTGGTGGGGTTGTGGGGGGGATTGGGGGGTGTTGGGGGGGAGTTTGGGGGGTTTGGTAGGGTAATGGGGGTGTGGTGGGGTGAGGGGGATTATAGGGTGGCCCCTCTATGGGGTGGATCTAGGGGGAGTGTGGGGCGGCCCCTTTATGGGGTGGTCCCCGTTTGGGGGTCGGCTGTGGGGTGGTCCCTTCTGGAGTGGTCCTCGTGGACCACCGTGGTCCAGGGCGGCCCCATAAGGGATGAGCCCTGAGGGGGGTCTGTTGGGGGCCCCCCCTAAGGGATGAGCCCCGAGGGGGTCCGTGGGGCAGCCCCCTATGGGGTAGTCCCTATTGGGGAGGGGGTCGTTTGTGGGGCGGCCCCCTAAGGGAAGAGCCCCGAGGGGGGGTCTGTGGGGCGGCCCCCTAAGGGAAGAGCCCCGAGGGGGGTCTGTGGGGCGGCCCCCTAAGGGAAGAGCCCCGAGGGGGGTCTGTGGGGCGGCCCCCTAAGGGAAGAGCCCCGAGGGGGGTCTGTGGGGTGGCCCCCTAAGGGAAGAGCCCCGAGGGGGGTCTGTGGGGTGGCCCCCTAAGGGGTGGTCCCCATTAGGGGGGTCGTTTGTGGGGTGGTCCCTGGTGGGATGACCCCGGGAAGTGTTTGTGGGGCGGCCCCCTAAGGGGTGGTCCCCACTAGGGGAGCTGTTGTCTGTGGGGTGGTCTCCTATGGGGTAGCCCCCCGGGTGAGGTCTGTGGGGTGGCCCCCGATGAGATGGTCCTGGGGTGGTGTCTATCGGGGGACCCCTTAAGGGATGAGCACTGGGGGTGGTCCCCTATGGGATGACCCCAGTGGGGGCTGTGGGGCAGCCCCCTATGGGGTGGGCCCTGTGGGGGGGGTGATTGGTGGGGTGGCCCCTTATGGGGTAACCCCCCAGTGAGCAGCATCTATGGGGTGGTCCGCTATGGGATGACCCTGGTGGGGGTCTATGGGGTGGCCCCTGGCTACTGGGGTGTGGCAGGGCTGGGGAGAGGAGGAGAAGGAAGGGGGCCAGGGCCACTTGGGATTTGGGTGTAAGGCCTGGGGGCAGCAGGGGTTGGGTGCCCCCCCGCTGGCTCTGCCCAGCAATGGGGTCTCAGGGGGGTGGGGATGGATCCAGGGGGTGTGGGGTGTGGGAGCAGTGGGGTGAGAGGACGGGGTGCTGATCCTGCAGGGGGGGCAGGAGTAAGGGAGGAGGATTTGGGGTGCTGGGGGCCTGCAGGGGGACCTTTATCATCAGCGGTGAGGCTGAAGGGCTGGGGTTGTGTAGGGGCAGGGGGCTGTGGGTGTAGGGCTGCGGGTAGGGGCGCATCTGGGTGTAGGGCTGAGCGTGTTAGGAGGGAAAACTGGGTGATGGTAGCACGCAGGGAGGGAGTAATGGGGTTGTAGGAGCTCTGGAAAGTGAGAAGGGGTTGGGGAAGGTGTGGGGGCTGTGTGTGTAGAGGGTTTGGGATTTGTATGGAGATGGCTGTGGTCAGAGGCAGGTGGAAGAAGTAAGAGTGTGGGGCTGGTTCCTGGGTAGGGGCAGAGGTAGGGGAAGCTGTGGGGTGCAGCTGGGGGGCAGGATCTGGCTTGGAGAGGGAGAGGAGGGGTGCACGAGCAGCTTTTGGGGCTGGTGGGAGTGGTGCTGGTGCCTGGGGAGGGCCGGGGGTGGTGGCTGGGAGCTGCTGGGCCGCCTGCGGGACCGAGAGGAGGTGTGTGCTGACGGGGCTCTGAGGGGGGCTGCGTGGCTGGCGTCTGTCCCACAGGGCAAGGAGTGGGAGATCTGTCTGGAAGCATGTTGGAAATGCGCCCTGTCTGCTCCAGAAGCTTTTATTTCCAGCCAAATTGTCCGTAAAGATGGTGAAGTGTCTGTGAGATGGTTACCTGCTTCGGTTTTGGCAGCTGTGGCAGAGAGAAGCAGCGCGTGGCCGCGTGTGTTAGGTGACTTCTCAGCAGGGCTGGTGCTTCGGGGGGAGAAAAAAAAAAAAGGAAATAAAAAAAATAAAAAAATAAAAAAAAAAAAAAAAAAAAAAAAGGCTGATTGTCCTGGGCAGAGCTTGCTTCCGAGACAGCTCCTCGTGGAAAGCACCAGGCACCCCTCTGGTGATGCTCGGGGGAAGGGGAGCCGTGTGGATGAGAGGAGGGAGACTTTGTGGGATTTCCAAGTTGATTCTGCTGGTTTTTTATTTGGAGTTTTGTCTGTATCTGTTTGCAGCTAATTGGGAAGAGGTTTTGGAAGGGATCCGTGCCTGGCCAGGCAGGCTCTGGAAGTTGAGAGCTTCCTTTTCAAGGGTTTTAGCCAGTGCCAGGAGAAGTATTTTCTTCTGGTTAATTTTCTCCTAGTATTTTATTCTAGATAAGTGTTTTCTTCTGGTTGAGAAGGGTGCACTTTGGAATAGCCGCTTGCTGTTACCTTCCTTGAGCACTTGAGGATGTTTGGACGTTTACGGGGAGCAGATGTGAATAGAGGCAGAGGCTTTTTTGGGTAGCACAAGTGGGGCTGCTGAGTACAAACAAATTGGTTTATTTTCACTGCTAACTGCTCGTCTTCCTCAATAAAGCTGCTTATTCCTCTTTCAACCCCAATTCCAGCGTAAAATTTTGACTGAAAATATACCGGATATTTTTCTCTCCTGCTGTTTTGTTCCGCTGTTTGTTTGTTTACCGGTGAGCTGAAGTTTCTAGCCATCTTTTTAGACTTTGAGCTCTAAGAAAAGTGCCAGCGAGTGTTCTTGAGCAACGTTCAGAGCTCTGCGGTCACAGCTCTCCCCTGCCTCGGACTTAGTGTCCCATCAGCAATGGCACCGCAGCTTTTTTGGTGTGTTTCTCCAGAGCTTGGCTCCGAAAGGGTTGGTTTTCCACCCGTAGGGATGGATGGGAAGCGTGAGGGCAGGTGAAAATTTATTTCCAAGCGTGGTATATCCCACATGCTTATCTACCTGACGGTGAAATGTAATTAAAGTGGGCACGTTAATCGCCCTGCTCTTTATCTGGGTGTTGATGGTGACTGCGTTCGTGGGACTGGCTGGTTTATGGTGTGCACTGGAGTTGTTGTGATGCTGTGCCCCGTGTTACAGGCTGCTCATACCTGACATCAGGCAAGTCTTTGTACTTCTACGGTGGTAAGAAACATGCACCATTTTCCTTCTTGTTTCACCCAAAACGCAGGAGGGGAGACGCTATGCGGTGCAGCGCTGGTCTCACGTGGAGGTGTTTGTGTGTTTTTCCTCAGGACGCCTGCTGTTCTGGCTCAAAAAGGAAGCCACGCATAAATGCACCTGCACGTGGTCTTGGTGGTAATTTGTACTTCTAGGAAAATGAAGAAAATGCCCATTTTTGCGCGGCTGAAGGGTGGGCAGGCAGAGGAGCGAGGTGCAAGCCGTTCCGGGCGGCCTATTTTTCGAGGCGAGGAGCCAGCCACCTGAATCCTTTCGAGGCAGAGCCCGAAAGCGTGGCTTTCCACAGAGCTGCAGCAGAAAATGTAGGGCACGCCTGGCGTGCTCCTGTCCTCTGCTGCTGCCCTGCTGCCTGGTGCCAGGCTCCTGCTCGAGGGAGCTGCAGCACCAGGGGCTTCGCTCAGCACTCGGTGCCTTCAAGGGAATCGTTTCGGCTGGCTGCAGAGGGAGGTAGGGCACAGGTTACGAGGTGACCACTGTTTTACGCAGGTTTCTTGGCCAAAAATTGGAGAGGATTAGATGAACTCTCAAGGTGCTGCCTTCTGGGAAGGTGGCTGGATGCTAGCGGTGTCGGTAGGCGCGCTGCTGGGCGATTTGGTGTGCGATCCTAGCAGCAAAAGCGAACAGACTCTGTGTTGTATATAATTAGACACCAAATGTTTCCAGAAAACCAGGGTTTTGTGTGTAAGGGTGCTGCTTCTCTCCTTTCATGGTAATCCTTTTTTTGTTTTTTTTTTTGAGGTGGGAGATGGAAAACGCGAAGCGGTGCTTAGCAATGGAACGTGGCAGTGGGGGGAAAAAAAATAAAGATTAGGGTGTATCTTTTGAACTACCACTTTATTAATTTAATGGAGGCAGTTCGGGGCTGCTGATTGAATGTTATTAAGGACTCTGTGGTTACTCGCTCTCCTTGGCCAAAGGATATTGCAGTAAAAGGAATTTTCTCCCTAGATGATTTGGGTAGATCATAACCTGCGAGAGCTGCTAGCTAGCAAAGGACTGTCACGGGTCCCGTTCTTAAATAAATGGGAATTTGGTCAACAGCTACTGCACAAATTCGCTGTCTTTAAGGAGCTACCTGATGCAGTTCAGAGCTTCATGAAAGTCAGAAAGCTACTTAATATATTAGAGGTTGTTGGCAATTTGAATTGAATCAGTTTAAGTGCTTAAATTAGATTTGGGTGTTGTGTTTGTGCCTGATCCCAGCTCCACTGCTCTCTTTTCATTAGGGCATTATCGTGCGTTTAAAATTCTTTTCTCTTCCATGGTGCTGTGCGAAACGACGTGCCCTGGTGGTAAGAGAGTGGGCTATGCGAGCTGGAAATGTCTAAGCAGGATGAGCTTCCAGGAAAACATTGGGGGAAGAAAAAAGCCTACTTAAGTGGTTTAATTTAGATCTCGGAGGCATTATTTACAAGTTGGGATTTTGAAAATTTGCTCGGAGGTGTGTGAATATGTCTGTGTGTATATATATCTATCTGTCTAGGGGCTTATGTGGTCTGTCCGTGGAGAGAGAAACTCTTGGTTGATGTTTCATCCTCATTCTTGCCGTTTTGTTGTTAATCTGTGGATGGAAAGGCTGCTATTTTACTAGAGTGCGAAGAAAAAAGGTTCATCTCTGAAACAATTCAGTGTTTTCGACATACCTAGGAGGTTCTGCACGTCTTGCTTTGTGGCCAGCAGGTTTATTTGCCTGGCCTCAGTTGTTTAATGCTTGCAGTAAGCTCACTTCTACTTCACAGCGTGCTCTACAGCGAGGAGAGGACAGCAGGCAATGCAGGACAGTAAAACAGTGCAGAGGGGGCTGGATCTTTGTCACCTCTGCCTCGTGCCCACCGAGCACCTTCCCCTTTGAGCATTTAGGTGCTGGAATCGCCGAGCAGCTCGCGGCCTCAGCCTGCGGGTGCGAGGAGCAGGACCAGTGGCTGTCTGCTTGCTGGAGGGTGGCTGAGCTTTGGGACCTCTGGGGGTGATGGAGCAGGTAGGGGGAACCGTGCTGTGCCTGCCAAGTCCAGGAGCACGCCTTGGACCTGAGCACCAGCACCTCCTTGTCTTCAGTGGTCCACACAAAAGACATTTCTATCCTGTTTCTCACTTGGAAGACCCCGGAACAGCCACCTGCATCAGGTCAGCTGAAATTGTCTGATGTTGGTGTAGGTTTTTCCATTATTTCGCAGGCTCTGTTGCTTCTTTCACCATGGATCCAAAATAAACTCGCGTTGAGCTGGGTGTTTGTTACCATCTTACTCCATTTACAGGCAACAGAAGCGATTTTATTGAAATTTCACCAAATGACTGAGTCTCCACAGAAATGGCATTTTATTATAAGTCTTCAAAAGAACCGGGAGGTGCTCTTATTGTGCGCCCTCGTGAAGTTAAATAATGCTTGGAAGGCAGGTGGCGGATCTCAGTTTCCCGGCTTGTTCCTCTGAAGCTTGGGTGAGCAATCAAATTTCAAACCACGAACTTCCAGCGCGTAACGTAAGTGTCTGTGATGATCCATGCTGAAAATCCTCTCTATCCTGAGATAATGCTGCTGCTGACCAACCTGCTGGATTACCGCATTAATTAACGATACCCTTGGGTGCTCTTTTCTTAAACAGTTTGCTGGAAGAATTTTTTTTTCCAATTTGAAGTTCCAAGCACGGCGCTTGGAATTAGCTTCTTGATCTCGTAGAGCTTCGCTTTTTTTTTCTGTGCTCAATGTTTTCTCTGCAAGGAGTTCTTTAGGAGCTCTTAAATCACATCTTCTAAAATGTAGTGGAAAAAATATAGTAAAAAAAATACAGAAGATGGGGTTCAGAATTGTGTGATTTTATAAGTAAAGGGGTTTTAGAAGAGGAGGAAACCAATACAAACTGGAGCTCACCCTAAGATGGACTGCAAGAATCTTCTTACAGTACTTTGTTCTTGTATAGCCGAGGTCTGCCTGCAAAACCTCTGCAGTGCATTGAAAGCAGGGCTGGAAGATTTGATAAGCAATAGCGCAGCACAGAATGAAGATGATAATTTACCTTTCAGCATAGCTTTGAATCAAACAGTCATGAAGTCATGAAATACTGAACCAGGAATTACAAATGGTTTGGGTTTCCTGCTTTTGTTCCTTTGTTTGTGGCAGATCCACGTGGAGTTCCTTTGGACACGAGACCGCCACAAACGTCCTCCCCTCCCTTTGCTTAAAATAAATATTTATTTTACATCTTTCTGGGCAAATGGAGATGCAGGTTGCTGCAAGGGTTTCAGTGGATGGGATTCGGGGCATGATTTTGGCTTCTAGAGCCTTAAATCTTTGGGATTCTGACAATGGGAGGGATCCTTCCTGGTGAAATCGTGAAGGATGGCAAGAGACCTGACCTGCACACTGAGCAGTCTGGAAGTTAAAATCCGATGAGCTAAATTTAGCACAGCAGAATGGCGGATTTTTAGAATAATGTTTTAAAGGAAACGGACTCGGTATTTCGGGCTGATAATGGCCTTTGTTATGTGGAACAGATTTCAGTGTTACGCTGATCAGCTGAGCGATGTTCCTGATAAGGAAGGGCAGCTGATGGCCAGATCAGGTGGCTTGAAATACTTCTAGGATGAAGTGGGGGCTGCTTGAAGTTTCAGGTACCAGTTGTGGTTTCCTTGGGTAAATCTGCTTCCCGCAGAGTCCCCAGTCAGAGTTTTCAGTTCTCTGAAAATGCAGAAGCAGAATCCAAGGGTGATTGCAAGGGTGATTGTGCTAGCTGGGGTTTTCCACTGTCTAAAACTTTTATTTTTCCCCCTTCTCCTGCCAAGCCTGCTGAGCTCGTAGCTGTGGAACAAACAGCGCTGCCTTACACCATGCTCCTCATCTTGGACGTGCTTCACAGGTGTCACAAAAACCCATGTAGAGGTTGTTGCTTCAGGTGGGTAGGGAGGGCATTATGCACACTACTAAGGATTAAAAAGAATCCTTTTTGTCTTTTAGCACTGCCCAGGGCAGACGGGCTTTGTTCGGAGACCTGAGGATGTGTGAATGCGGCTGTGAAAATCCCACTTTTTCTCTTATTTGTTGTTCTCTTTGTCTCTCCTGTTTCTCAGAAGCCTTAGTTTTTATTTGCTAGCTTCTGTAGCCTGGAAGGACAGATAATAAGCGAGGCTAAGGTAGGAAAACACCCTTTTGAAGAGTTTCTTATTAGTCAGTGTTTGTATTGCATGAAAATTTAATATCCGTCTCCGAAGTGGTGCTTGTCTGCTTAGGGTATAAAAGCTTGGCGCGGATGAATTAGCATTTCTGTAAACCCATTTATGAACCCGAATGCAGAAGGTGAGGAGCATTGTTCCGTTCTGAAAATGTAGGTTGGATTTAACCTTATTTCGTTGTCAAGCGAGAGAAAAATTGAGGCTTCAATTACGGTGCTTTTTGAAGCTGTGGTCGCCTTTCTCCCTGCTGCTTTTCACTCATTAGTATTGCCACGAACAAAAAAAAAATAAAAGACACTTCCAGGGCCTCTTGCTTTGGTGAGTTACTGCTGGTGTAACGCGTGGCTGGGTGAGTGTGGGTTTATTTTCAGCATCCTTGCACGTGTGGCGTTACATCCTTCTTTTCACAGCTTTGTAGCGCTCGAAGCGTGGGTATTGTGGGGCTGCTGCCAGATATTTTCAGCCCTTATCGGCAGAAAATCTATGACCGAGGCTCACCCTGCGTGCGCGTTTTGGATTTCCTTGTTTGCCACCATCGAGAGCGTGTTTGTCTTCCTCCAAAATAAGCTGCCCAGGACGGCTTTGTGAAAACCCTTGCTGTAGCCGCGTGTGGTGCTGGTCCTGCCCAAGTTAGGCACCTGCCTGCTTAATGATTAATTCCCGAGACCCCATTAATGCAGACCGCAGGCCGTCACGTGAATTTTTCCAGCAACCTCTGTGCTGAGGTTCTCTGCTATCTGTGTTTGCACCAAACTTTGCTCTTCTGCGTCATCGGCGGCGGTGATTCCAAGAAAAAACTCCGCAGCCACTGCAAGACCGGAGCTGCCAAGGAGCACGGGGTGAAATGCTGACTGCGGGGCAGCAGGAGGAGGCTCGGGGCAAACCTCCTGTGATCCTTGCCATCGAGGTTCTTAGAAAAAATGTTCTGCCCTGGCAGGACTGCAGGCAGGCATCACAAGCTGCTTGTTCAGCTGGAGGAGAAGTACCACGCTGCAAATAACACGTTGGGAAAAAACTCCTTGTGAGGTCACTCAAGGCTCTGTGGCTTTTATATATATTTTTTTTTTCAAACTGAGATTGGGAACGGGAATAATTGTGGCCGGTTGCTTGTGTATTACGTGAAAAATTTGGTGCTGAATTCCTGGTGCGAGATGGGCTCTGTGCTTCCAGATGCGTTTATTTATTTATAGCTGCAGCCTGACAGAGTTGGTGCTTTTGTTAACTGCTTGATTTATGGCACTCAGCCTCATCACCGGGAGCCGTTTAAATGTGGGTCAGTCGGCGTCTGCTTCTCGCAAGCACAGGTTGGGGAGATTCTTTAAATTTGGTGTTTTTCGTTTTGGGAACCGTAGCGGGTGTTTAAACATGCCCTCGTTCAACTATTGGAGGATGAATCATTCGGAGGAGGTGTTGGAGTAGTTCAAAGTCAAAACCAAAACTTGACTTCTTGCCTCTGCACATTTTTTCTAAACTATCCATTCTAATGCTGCTGGGAATTTGTTTTTTAGAGGATATGCTGATAATTTTTTCGCTTGTTTTGTCTGGATTTATACCAGGAGCCTGAAACTCCAACCTGTGCATAACGCAGCAGTCCCCAAATTCCTGGCCTGACGTTGTTTGCTGCTATTCCCAGCAACCTGAGCTGTCGAAGATTTCTGGGGCAGCAGGCGCATGTGCCAATTTGTGCATAAATCCCTGCTGCAAACGGCAGAGCTCACAGCTTGCATACAGGTCTGGGTTTGGGGTGTAAAGTGGGGGCGATTTGGTGGGAATTGGGATCGTGTGGTTGGTTCGTGAAGCTGTAGGGACTTGGTAGCCCGTAACTTTTCCTTCTCCTACAGTGGAAAAAGGGCGAAGGGACTCCCGTCCTGAAAAGGCAAAGGCAGTGAACAGAGAAACAGTTGGAGTTGGCACAGCAGTTGTTCTTCAAAATCGGGCCATTTCTTCAAAACTTCTTCGAGGTGAAGCCCGGGCTGGTTTCTGTTCCCCAGCCCCTCAGCCAGCGGCGCAGGCAGCTGTTCTCCCTGGTCCATGTCTCCTGATGGTTTGTTTTTAAGCAAACACTGGGTATTTATATTGCTGTAAGGCATGGAAGCCTTGTCTCAAAGTAAAGGATGCTATCACAGCCAGCGTTGGCTTTTTGTTTCCTCCTTGGCTTTGCCAAAACTCCCAAGTGCTGCCGTATCACTCGATCTGCCTTTAGCCTTGAAGACCTTCAGGGTGCAGCATCACCAATAGTAGGGTGCAATACTTCCTACTTCAAGGAATCGGGCAGGAACACGGCTCATCATCTGATTTCTTGGTTTACCCTCCTTATCTATGCAACAAGGACAGGTTATTAAAGAGAGATGTTTAAAAATGTTCTGATGGTGGCGTTATTCATGCAGTGATGTGGAGGTTTCAAAGGACGTTGTGGTTGTTTTGCATGGCAACTGGTATCCAACTTCTTTGTCTGTACTGTCCTACAAAAGAAATGTGGTTAATGTTGCTATAAATACGCCGTAATCAACTTCACTGAGGCTTGTGAGAAGGGATATTTTATGTAAAAAGTGAGGAAGTTCAATTAGGATCTTAATTTCCCTATTCAGTGCCAACAGGAATCTGTCATGTGGGATTTACCCCAATTTTCACGTGGTGGCTTCTCCCTTTATTTGATCAGAGCTGGTCAAGGCATCAGAACATCTTTTGTGCCTGCGGTTCACTTGTTTCCATGCGAGCTGGGTGTGTACGAGGGCGTGAAGAGATTGTGTTAAAGACAACATCCTTTTTCTCACTCGCAGCCTCCCGAAACCAAGCTTTCAGCATCTCGAGGTGCTTAAGACTGAGACATCACGGTGAGAAATGAGTGCAGGCACGAAGGTAGAGTGGCTTACTCTCTGCAGCTCCCAGGGGAGGCCCAGGGAGGTTTTCCCTTCTTTTTTGTAGGTTGATGCAACTTCACGCATCTCATTGCATCATTGTGGGGTAAAAAACATTGGCTGTGTCTTGGGACTCGGGACGTGCAGGGCTGCTGTGATCTAAATAGTTTTCTTCTAGGAAGGAGCAGTGTTTCTGTGATCCCTGGAAAAAGGATTTGAGAGCTGCTGCTCGCACGATGTGTGGGGAGGAGGGAACGGTGCTCGGCCCTGTTGCTTTGCAGACCTACTGCAGCGTGGTAAAGGTAATATGGGGTGAGCATCCCCCTCCTCAAATCTGCACAGACCCCAGATCTGGAGTGTTTCCTGGAAAAGAGAGCAGTGTTTTCCTGTTTTCTGTTTGCCCAGAGCTGTGGCTGCCCCGTCCCTGGAAGTGCTTGAGGCCAGGTTTGATGGGGCTTTGAGCAACCTGGGCTGGTGAGAGGCATCCCTGCTCATGGCATGGGGTTGGGATTAGGTGGTCTTTTAGGTCCCTTTAAACCCAAACCATTCTGTGATTCTCTTATTTTGTGTAGAGAACAGCTGAAGTCAGCCTTCAGAAAGGAATTTTGTGTTTTTTTTTTCTTTTTTGTGGATGGAAGAAGAAATACTGTAGGAGACGACTGCGTGCGTGTCCATCGATTTCTGTCAACCCTGTAATGTTCCTACACTACTTCTTGCTTTAAAGCTGTGATGGAGTCACGGGCATCAGAAATCTGTATGGATGTTTCAGAGCTGGGGCTTCTCTTTGGGCATCAAAGCTGTCTTGTAGGATCTGAAGGCTGCCGAGGACAGGCTGGTTGCATCCCTCTGCCCCATGGGACTCCAACGCTTGAATTGCTAATTCCTGTAGTGCCTTGTAGCCTAACAGTTTCATGAATGGCTTGGCCAAAAGCAACGAATTCTCACGGAAAATTAAGGGTAGCTGGATGAAGGCCGCTTTCATAGCAGTGTATTTCCTCCAGCACTGACAGAACGCTTTCCATGGTATCATTGTCACATCTGAAGAGGAAATGCTGCTCGTTTTGAGGCCAGCAAATATTGTGGAGAATTCTTAAATTCTCCTGATTTGCACGTGTAAACACCCAGAGCGCTGAAACCCCTTTGGCAGTCTGGACCCTTGATGGACTAAGGGTTTGCAGCAGGTCAGGATTGTGGCTTGGCATGAGCTGCTTTTACTTAAATGTCCAGTTAAATAATAATAAAAAAAAAAAGTATGATTTTAATGGGGTTAAAATATCTGTTTCTGTCCATCAGGATGTATCTCTCTATCCGGTGACCTTCTGGCACTTAGACCCAGAGTCTCCTTTCTGAGAAAAAGAAATGACTTCGAGTAGAAATTGCTCTGTAGGGAAGAAAAGCTTTTTATAAGCTTTTACTCTTGGTCAGACGTTTTTATTATTAGCTCTTGAATATGTAGAAAAAGTCTTTAGAAACAAAATCTGGAAAATCTCAGCCCTAATTAGTTTTGTCTCTGCGTATGCTGACAATTAGGAGTGGTAATTTTCTACATTTTTTTTTTTTCCTTTTAGCAGTTATATTTGTGTGTCTTCTGCATAAAACAGTTGCAGTGTAGTAAAGCTGTGCAGTTACCTAGGTGTGGGTTTAAAATAAAGAGTTGTGCGGGTCCCAACTCTTATTCCTTAGTGTATAATATCCTGTTTAAGGAATAGATTTAGGGAGGAAAGAAAACGGGTTCAGAAAACTATTGGGGAGATCGTTTGCCCAAAGGAGTTTTGATATAGATAATGTTAAGTTTATTAATTATCATTTCATCCTAAAATTTTGCTGTGAGCTGCCTTTTGAGGATTACCACCCTTGGACTGTTTGGACTTCCCAGCTGTCTTGGCTTTCCAGTGGTATCGACAGCAAACTGCAGCAGGTCTGAAAACAGAGAAAGGAAATCTCTGATCCTTTACAATCAGGGTCTGTACCTTGGTTTCTTCCCTGTTTTTTCGAAGAAGCCTCACACGAGGAGGGTGCAGCACGTTTCCCTTTCGGAGCGAATTAACGTGGGCTGGAATTACAGGATTGATTTATGAACTGGTTAACTGCTTTGATGCCTAATTGATTCAGTACAGCAAGCACTTCGCAGCCCTTGCAGGCTGAGGCCGGGCTGCTGACAGCCTCCTGAAGCAAATCAGTGTTTTAGCTGTCAATCTGCAGCCGGTAATTGGGAGCTGTTTCCCACACCACTCTTTTGGGGATTGCGGAGCCCTTCCCCAAACGGGTTGTTAAACTGCAAAGCTCATCATCGGCGTTGGAGATGAGAACCTCGTACGTACGTACCCAGATCGTCTTACTTATTTGTACTGAGGGAGTGCGTAGGAGTCCTAGTCATAACATTTGGATTGTGTTTCCCCTAAAATAGTCCCCGTTGTAAGTTGTCCTGATTATTTGTAGCCGCGGGATTCACGTTCACTGGTTCAAAGCGAATTTTCTGGCTTTTTCATTGCTGCTCTTCTGTCTTAATGGCTCGGTGAGGTTTTGGGAAGGGCTGCTGTATTCTCTCTGTCCTTAATTCACTTTTAAAACCTTTTCTTTCTCTAAGTAGCATCAAATTTTTCTCTCGGGTGAGGATTCCCGTAATCTTTTAAGAGCAGTTTTAAACAACAGTCGGCGTGAAGAGCTGGTCGTAGAAAGTAACATCAGCTGAGTCTTTGGACTGTGCAATATAGGGATGTGGAATGTCCCTTTTTAAGAATAAAGGTGAGAAGGGTGAGCTGTCTGCATACAGACCTGACAATCTGACCTTGAGAGCAAATGGGTTTTAGGGCTTGTGTTAAGGGAAGGAACGACTGAGGATGGACAGAAGGTGCCAGGTGGGGTTGCTGTTTTACATCGTGCTGTTTTAAACAAAACAGTGTCTCGGCCTGAGGGCTGTGGGGTGTGTGGGGGTGGTTTTTAAGCATCTGCAGCAGGTTGCTCAATGCTGCCTGGACGTGGGAAACCTGTCTGAATCGGTGTCATCCGGAGCAGTCCTGAAGCTGGAGTGTTGCTACGTGGTGTGCAGGGAGCTTTTCCCCTTCAGTGTGGGAGCTGACAGCCGAGCATCCCTCCCGTTGTGCCACTTGTGCTGCCATCAGGGCAACCAGGCGCCCTCCCAGGTGACAGGGATCACGGGCAGCGTTTGGGAGAGGGAATTTGTTGGTAAGGCAGAGCTGGAACCCGATTCAATGTTTTTTCTGCTGACCTGGGTGCTGATTGCATCAGCTGGTGGTGTCACGGGGAATCCTGATGCGGAGATCCCTGCGTCACGCTGGGAAAGCAAAAGGATGAGCAAAGGGACAGAAGCGGGGTGAAAGCACTCTGCGGTGCTGTGTTACTCGTGCTGACTTACAGTAACTGGTCTTTAAACGGTTATTTGTCAGCGTGAAGCTTCTCACAAGGCCAAATGAAATAAAGAGGCGGCGAGGTAAAAGAGGGAAAACAATAATATCATTTAAAGCACTGCTAAAAGCATCTCCTGGGTCGCCTCCTCTAACCAGGCGGTGGGTTTCTAACCCCTTGTTACCCAAGAGGAGCGTTCAGCTCTTATTTCTAGGATGTCTGGCTGAGGTTTAACGCTTAGGGAGCCTGGCTGAGGCTTGCACTGAAGTTGTTCATGGTTATTGATCAGCAAATGCTCTTGCCCGCAGTTATTTCTCCCCTAGCGTTACAGCGCGTCAGCAGTGCGAGCCTCAAACGATCGCTGCAGTTACCAAAGGTTCCCTTGGCCAAGCGTGCAATGCTCGTCTTGTGATTTGGAAAAACGGAATAAATGGTATTTTTTGACGTGAAGCAATCCCCACGTTTGATGCGGAGAGCTGGCTGATTCACTGTGGCCCCAGGCGCTCTGATCCTGCTCGCTGTACAGCCTGCGGAAACCTGCCTCGAGTAGGAAGCATTGCAAACTGGAATACAGCAACTGCAGGACCTTTTGTCGTGCCATCTTCCCCTTGAAAACCTATTAAATTGTATTAGAAGCCAAGATTGTGGTGGCTTTTTTTTTATTTACGTCTTGCTTTTCAGCTCCCAGTCTAGCAGTGTAGATGGGGAAGGGGATATTTTGTTTCCTAATCGTTACTGTCTCAGTCTTTTCCCAAATGAAATATTTCCATGTTAGGATTTAACAGCGTGAAAAGGTTATATAAAGTCCTCTAGCCCTCTTAGTACAGAGCAGCAACCTCAAATGGAAATAATTAAAGCAAAATAATGTGGTTCTGCTGTCACTCAGCGCTGGTTGGCATGGAGAGCTGCCAGCGGAGCAGGCTGGGTGCTCTCACCAGGCTTTGCTCTGCGTCAGGGTTTGAAGTTTAGTGTTTCTACCCAAAAATCCCACTTGGAGGGAAACCTGACCTTTTGAGGGGCTTAAGAGCTGGTCTGGATGTAAAATCATTTGCAGGAAGTCCATTTTTTCCTTGCTTACGATGTATTAATGTTTGTGGGGTTTGTTTTATTGAAATCCAAGGATTTCTTTGGAGCTTTCTGCTGAAAAGCGCATCTTCCACTTCCAGTGTGACAGACCCAACAGCACTCGTGGTCACTGTTTATATGATCAAGAAGTGCTTAAAGGATTGAGATGTTCATTTCAGCCAGTTTAGCTTTTAGTGCCTTGGAACAGTCGAATAAAATCTCATGCAGGAGGTGATGCTGCTGGGGAGGGACAGTGAAGCAACGATTAAATAGATTAAATGGTAAATTAACTATTAAATAGATGAAATATAAATAGTAAATATACTGTTAAATAGATTAAATAGTAAATATTTGGGTGAAATTTCTGTAGGGGCACGGAAGTGCTAAGTCCCTAATGCACTCTTTTTTTTTTTCCTTAGATTTATTTCCATAAGTTATTTCACTTTTTTCTTGCAACCTTCCTCTTTGGGTCAAAAAGTGACCGTTTTTAATACAATTCTGAAAATCTTAGTGCGAAACGTGGCTACTACCGTAACTTTAACGTATTGCTTCACTGCCCGGAGACTTTTATTTATAAAACCTCATCCTGACAGCCCCTCTGTGCTTGGTCAGAGGGGAAACACGACTGAATTAAGCAAGCTCCTCAACGCCACGCAGCAAATTATCGGCTGGACAAGGCTTTGGAGTTTCGGGGCTCGCTTGGCAGAGCGGTGTCTGCTTGTTGACGACTCGCAGCGCTGCTCATGTAGAAATAATTCCTTCTCCAGAGCAGCCAGGGTGAAGAGCCCTGGGAAAACGCCTGCTTTCCAGTTCGTTATGGAGCGATGGAAGGCGAGAGGCAGCTCCGAAGCCGAACCCGTAATAAATCGATCGGCTGCGACTTGTTCCTGCCCGCTCGCCGTGCGTGAATTCCTTATTGATTCTCGTGCCAGCCAACATTAACAGGATGAAGTCCTCCACCTTATCGAGGTGATAAAGCTGCCCATGCAAATAGTCCCCAAATTCAGTAGGGTTCCGAAGCCGCAGCGAATCTGCGCTGCGTTTAACTTGCAAATTTGGCACGAGCCCCGTGGAAGCGCCCGGTTTGCTCCTGTTGTGAAAGCTCCCGTCCTGCATCGGGTGGGCGAGTTTAATGATTGGCTTTGGCTGAAGAGCCCTGTCTGCTTTCAAGGATTTTGGGTGTTTGCTCTTCATGAAACACTTGGAGTGTGTGTTAAAATCGTTGGTCATCCGCAGCAGAAAGTGGAGGTTTGGGTTAAGCCTTTAAATGAATGGCCCAGCTCTTAAAATGCTGGGCATTCATTATTTATCAGTCTTTTTTTCTGTCTTTTGACTATCTGCCCTCGTGGACAGTTATTTAGGAGGGAGGAAAAAACCATCTTTTGACTACCTGCCCTTCTGGATAGTTGTTTAGGATGGAGGGGGGAAAAAAATATCATTGAGTTTTGTTATGTAGCTGATGGTGTTTAAATGCTGCTGATCCTTACAGCTTTTGGGGTGTTACTGCCCCTTAACCCCAATTTGAATGTGGCAGAGCCAGGGCATGCTGGCCCTAGGGCAGCTGCTGCCTTCTCACCTGTAATATTTAACTAACGATGAGTGGTTAACGGGCTTTAATTTTTCGGCTAAAAGGTAAATGGACTGGTTTCCCGGGGAATGCCATCTCCTAGGTTGAGAACTGTCAGATGCTTTCAAACTCTGCTCGTTCAACTTGAGAGGAGAAACACCCCCCCACACCCCGAGCAAAGAGCTGTGCAGCTGGAGAATCTGAGCGTTCCCACTTTCTCTAAAATAGGGACTGTAATTAGCGGGAACAATTTGACTCCGAGCCAGTCTGAACAGCCTGGCTTAATCTAAATAAAAACCCGAATGCTTGGAGCAAGTTTTGTCTCCCCAAATCGGGCTCTAATAAATAAATTAAATAACGAGATGCAAAATTCTCAAAATAGCCCCGCGGAGCTCTTGGGGGCGAGAGCGCATCTGTTTGTGCGGGCGGGCTGAAGGGGAAAAACAAATTGGGTCCCTGTCCTCGTCCCATTGGGGTTTTGTGGGGCCTGTGGGTCCTGCCTGCCTGTGGATCACGTTTGCCTTTTGTCCTCCAGGAAGAGATTGCAGCTCCGTGTTTGAGTACAAAAGGGCTCAAACGTGACCTGTGCTGTGGGAACCCCACCCAGGAGAGCTCCCGGTAACCCCGATGCTCGGAAATCGGACATGCAGGTGTAAAGGTTTCAGAGGAAACACCGTGCAGCCTTTTTTTTTATTGCTGTTCCTCACTTTGAGACCTCTGTGAGTGAGTCTCCTGCAGGTCATAGTTGCAAGAAGGTTGTAGAGGCCGCTGTGAAACTTCTCCATCCCATCAGGAGTGGCTGCAGGTAGCAGGTCCGGGAGCTGGACTCAGATCCTCGTGGGTCCCTTCCAACTCAAGATATCCTGCCTTTAAATTAAAACAGCCACCCGAATCTTTATTTATGTTTTGGAGAGGTGATTTTGGTGTAAGAACCAACTGGTTCCTGAAAACGTTTCCTTCCAGCGAGTGGTATCTTTGTGCTGGGTGTCAGCGAGGAATTTATTACCGCGACTGCTTCGCTTCTTAGCCCTCGTTCTATAAATTACCTCTGGCAGATTAATTGAAAGTGCAGCAAATGAGGGGAAGTTCCTGACCTTATGATGCATCGATACGCTTGTTGTTAGGTCTGGAAGCCGTTCCCCTTCAATTTCCCTCCTCTTAATAACTTGCAATTTGGTATTAGCACTATTTATTGCATTAACCAGCATAAATGACTACTTCTTCCACCGAGATTGTGCTCGGTGCTGCGGCAGTGACCATTAATCTGCCCGACAGCAGGGCAGAACAGCTTAGGGCCACGAAGAAAAGCACAATTTGGGGGAAAACGGCCTTGTCAGCACCCAGGTTGGCTATTGCTGGACTTGACCCACGCGTGGGATGCTGGAGCCTGCTCTGGAGTCATGCCAGCACCTCCCGAGTCCTCCCAGGACAGCAGCGGGTGGACAATGGGGCAGTGTTGGAGCCAAGCACTCGATGTGAAGTGGGTTACACGTTCCTGCTCCAGAGGACTCCGCAGAAGTGGAGTGTCCGTGGGACAAATTGGAAGTTTTGGGTCTCGTTTTCAGCATTTCAAAGGCAGGAGTGAGCTTTTTTCTTGCAGGGCTTAAGGGTGCTTAGAGTAGGTGGTCGGTACGTGGTCGGTGTTGCTCTTTCAAGTTGTGTTTTAGGACATCTTGGCTGTGCAGAGAGGTAACTAAATGGAACTGCAGGAAGCTAACTGGGAAACTGGGATAAGGCAAAATCATTCCTTTTCTGGTTTTCTTAACGAAAAAAAAAATGAATGGAAGATCTTGTGCAGAATTCCTAGTTAGTGTCAATGTGCTTTTCCTGTAGATGTTACCGGAATGAGGAAAGAATTCATGATGGCTAAATCCTAAATAACAAAATAGGATTTTTTAATTATTTTTTTTTCCCAGAAAAGGTTAGTTGAGATATGGCCTGTGTGTCAACTCTCAGTTCGGTTGTGAAGAGAGAGAGGTTATTTCAAAACTTTGCATAAGCAGCGTTCAGCCCCTGTTTTTGTTTTTGTTGCCAGAAATCTGTTGGGAGCAGATGGAATTTCATTTTTTCCCGCTGCCGCCCAAGAATAACTCCTCCTGAAGTCATTTCAGAGGTGTTGGGAGAGGTGCATATGGCAGATCGGAGACGGAAACAATGATTTTTGTAGCCCTGGGGGCGGCCGGTCCTTTGCTGAATGGCTTTGGGCTCTTCAGATGCTCCCCAAGGATGCCCCCAATTGCTTTGCTTTGTGGGTTGACCCCAGAGTTCATTGCCTAGCCCACCTGTTGGGTTGGCTTTACCTTTTTTATTTATTTATTTTAAGGGGAAAAAAAACATCTGTGGAGGTTATCAAGAGACCTGCGTGCTAAGATGCTGACTTTTCAAGAAAGAAAACAGACTTCTGTGTGCGTGCCCGCCTCTCCTGCTGCGAAATCAGGGGGCTGGCGGCTGTGACCTGCCCTGCTCCCCTGAGCTGTTTCATAGACAAACACTTGAGAGGTGTTTGTCGCGTAAAGAAACGCTGGCAGATCTTGGATATGAAGATATTTTTGCCGGTCTGTTGCTAAGGCTGCATTGGCACAGACCATGAATTCGGCATTATGTGCAAATCAGTGCCTCGTCTTCAACTCTTCAAGCTTCGCTCCAAATAGAAAGCAGTTTCTTAGTCTTTAATTGGTTAAAGATCATGTAAAACATCTTTTTTTTTTTTTTTTTTTTTAAAGGGGATTTGTTTCATTTCTGTATAGTTCTTCTTGCTATTTACTATTTTCCAGTTGAGGAAGCAAGGCTGAGTGTTTTAATAACCTAGAACCCATTGAACCATGTCCCCAAGCACCACGTCCAACCTTGCCTTGAACACCCCCAGGGACGGGGACTCCACCACCTCCCTGTCACCCCATCCCCACACCTGAGTGCTCTTTCTGAGGAGAAATGTCTCCTCATTTCCAACCTGAGCCTCTCCTGGAGCATCTTTGAGGCCATTCCCTCTGGTCCTAGCTGTAGGAATTTGCTGAGAAGAGCCAACTTGGACGGGCTGCTGCTGCTAAGTCACTGGCACTTGCCGGGTGGGCATGGGGAGGTTGAGGAATGATGTTTGAAAATCCCTTTACATCCTCACCTGCAGGAGCTGAGATCTGTTGGGTTACTGGGTGTTGTTCACTTGATTTTCTTGGCCTCTTTAACAAAACGTTGTGCTGGATTGAGCAGCGTGGGCTTACTTCATTCCCGCAAGGAGCTCGTGGAAAAATTGAGGCTTGCTGGTGGAGCGAGCTGCGTAGTGGTTTGACTGCTCTGTGCCAGCAGAACAAGTCTTGATTTAAGGGATTGACTTAATTCCATCAAATCTACGCCAACCACGACCTTTTCTCTCCTTCCACTAAGCCAGGATGCTGGATCTGGTTGGGTATAAACTAAAAGAGGGGAATTCCCATCTCATGGGCGTGAACAGCATCATGTCCCCAACTGCATTTCCTTACAATTAAATGAGGGATTTGCAGTGAGTTCATGGAGTTGATCAAACTTGTTGATTCTTTCAGAGGAATTTCACCAGTTTTTAATAAAAACATCACCAGTTTATCTGACAGAAGAGAAGCATTTGCACTTGTGGATTTTGTCACCCAAGGGATGCACAGTGGTGCTGAGCAGACCTTAAACATCAGGGTTGCTGCTGAAAATACAGCTTGCTGTTAACACAGGGGTGTGCAAGGGTTGCATATTGATAATGAATTACTTCTTGAGTAGCTTTATGGTTCAATATGCTTCTTTTCCCCCTTTTTTTGCCATCCTGATGTTAGATTTTCCACGTTGGCATCCAGGGTGCTTCTGCCTGGGGGTGCAGCATGTGGATGAGTTCAGCACAGTGCTGCCACTGAATACAAGAGGAGCAAGAACATGATGCTTCATACTGCTCAGAGCTTGGGCTTTTATTATGTATTTTATTATATTTTTTATTTATTTTCTGCGTTTTGTTCTACCTAACAATGGGGAACTTATTGAGAAGCTAAGTGCGTGCATCTGCCTTGACAAGATACTTGAAGTGTTCGATATTTAGTTGTTTTTTTTCCCGACTTTGTACGGAATTGCTTTCATTAAAACTGAGTCACGGGGGGGAAAATACCGCTCACTTTTCTGCTCGGGGTTACACTCATCCTTTTTGCTGTCGTCAGGAATTCAGCAAAACAGACCACGGGATGGGAGAGCAGCTGGCTTGAAGTGGAAAATGGGAGGGGAGGGGGGAAGGACTGATGCACGAAATGTGCGGGGAGGATGATTACAGTTCTCTACCACGTGTGGCCGGGCAAGCCAAATCCATACAAATCCAGAAATAAGAAGGGATGGCTTTTGTTCCTCTCTTTTTTTTTCTCCTGGATATTGCCAGTCATAAGATATACAGGGTATATCCAAGATTATCCATAAGATTTGCATGTTAAGGAGGTGGCTGCTCACCTCTGGTCACTTCTGCAGCTGCCAAAAAGTATTTGATGGAGGGGCAGAAGTGGGCTCTGTGGTCGAGAGCCAGCAGTGACTGCTTTCAGCCCCCTTTCAGCCGCATGAGCTGCCTATTGCAGCCCCCAGCCCATCAATCCCTCATCATCTCTTGGGTAAATGTGCTGGGGGGACCATCAGGAGAGAGGTTATGCGGCTGCACAGGGCGTTTGGGAGCAGAATTCAGTGAAATGAGTACAAAAGGGAATCTTTTAATTGGACTTGAGAAGATTGTATGGTACAAAAAGGTTGGGTACTATGGGCATTTCTCCATCTGCTCTGCTTAATTCCTTCTCCATCCCTTTCTTAAAACCAAATATTACTTTAACACTTTTTATACTTTAAGGTAATAAATGTGAGTAGAAGGACATTTTGGGGGCAGACAGCATATCCTCATGATATAGACATCCACACTTCTAGGGGGCTGCACTTGGGTCTCTCTCAAGTTTAACGCTGAGTGCTTACGTGGGCTCCTATGAATGTTGTCTTATTCCTCCTAGTGGCATCCCAGAGAATGTTTTGCCTTATTAGCATTTTTATAAAGGTATAATTTCACTAGTAAACTCGGATGAATGTTCTGCTCTCGCTTTTGGATGCGTAAGTTGCCAGATGCTGCAGTGGAACGACGCCGGTGTGCGGGAGCAGAAGCAAAAGCTGCGACTTGCTGCACGTTGCTGGCTGCAGGAGCTCCTGTGAATAGTCACTGAAAGCTGTTGCAGCAGCAAATCGATGGAAACAAACCCAGGCAGCCCAAAACACGTGTTCCGCTGGCTTCCTCTTCCAATATCGATCTCCTGCTCTTTGCATAACCTCCTCCGTGCTGTTTCAGCCAGGAAAGTGCTTTAAAATTTGTTAGCGATTGTCACTGTGTAAGTTCACAGAGCCCTATCTGGGTCTTGGGACGTTTATTTTATTCCTTTAATGAACCACACCTGCAGATTGGCATCAAAATCCTTTTTTTTCAGACAGAACCGAATGGATGTGAACCATCACCCCAAGCTGCTTTCTATTGATTTTTTTCTTTTTTTTTTTTTTCCTGAGAACATTTCCCGGCAGGTAATGCTGCTCCTTCGTAGCTCAGAAATTTTCGAAACGTCAGGCAGGAAATAAAAGGAATTATTTCTACCCCTATTAGGAAAGTGGGTCGGGTTGTGATATTTATTTATAGGCTATCTCAATATTTTCCTTTTCCCTTTTTTTTTTTTTTTGCTGCAAAACTGACTGATCTGAGGCTGGAGCTTTTTTGTGAATGCTACCCCCGGTTTCTGCATTCAGCACCTGCCCTAGAAAGCAGCATCACTGGAGGGGGGCCAGGATTTTGGGCATGCTTCAGCTGACTTCAGGTGTCGTGGTTGAGGAGGATTTTGGCTTGATTTTCCTTAGACTTGGGATTTTGACCTTGTCTTAGCAAACCGCCGAATGATGCGGGTCCTCTGCTCCACGGGGGTGGCCTTAAACCGAGTTTATTTCATTTTGCAGCTGACTGGAGGGTGAAGTCAGCAGCTCGGCCCCTTTTCATTTGCATGTGCTGCCAGCGAATGCTTTTTCCTGGGTTTTAAGTATAGGACTGGTGACTTGAAAACATACTGAAGCCAAGAGCTCTTCAGCTCTGGGAGAAGATTGATGTGTCTATCACTTCTGAGCGCGTGTGGTTGAAAAATTATAATTATGATGGCTTATTTACAATGTACACAGGTGTGATATACTGCAATCGAGATGCTTATACGTGTACTTAAGATACGTTTTTGATTAATTGAACGTTTCTAATTTTGGGAAAGTGCTGAAAAATCATCCAACAAACCTTGGGTGCTATTTGCAACCAAGTGTGAATGACAATTAACTTAGGGAGGGCAGAATAATGAGCGAAAAGATGTTAACTGCTAGGAAAATGAGTTCAGATCGGCAGAACCAGAAGAGCAAACCGTGTCCTGAAACAGCCTAAAATAGCTCATCTGTAAAATATTTTGTGTTCGGAAGCCTTTGAGCTAGCAAGCTCTTGAAAAATTTGTATGTGTTAAATTGGTTTTAAATTCTTTGTAGACCAAATGTGTGTATAGACTCATTGCTCTTAAAATTACACTGATTTTTTTTTACCCTAACACAAGTTAGGTATCTTGTAGGTATGAACTTATTGATAAATGCAGAAAATATTGACAAGGAGAAGTTGAAATGCAGAAAATATTGTGTAGGACTAGCGGTGTCTCTTAAATTCTAGGTAGAAACTTAAAAAATAGTGCAGCACTACGGGATGATGAATTTCGGTAACACATTTTGCCCTTGCCCCACTGTAGAAAAGTAGACAAACACTTGATGATTGGAACTAAAATTTGGTAAATGCAAGCTGGGACTTGAAAACAGATTTAGGAAAAAATAGTTTTGATTTTTTCCATGCTTCTGGGTATATTCGGAACCATTATTTTTTGCTAGCTGTGCCATGCTTGAGCATAGATGATGCTGTATGTCTTCTATATTAGGCTGGATCACTTAATGCAGTTAATTTTTTTTGATCATCCAGTGGTAGACCTCAACAGGACCTGCCTGGCTCTGGAGCTTCATTAGCTTTTGATGATCTCTGTGCTAATTGCAATAACGGGCTTTCCTCTTCCTTCGGACTCCCAGGGTGTTCGGATTTTGGCAATACTATGGCCATTAGCATGGGGTGAGGTGCAGGACCACCAGCAGGGGATGAGCCTTGAGTTGTTCTGAGCATCATACGCCTGCAGCTGAATTCTCTTCCTTCCAAAGAACGAGGCCAAGATCCAATAAACGGATTTGTGAACAGATGGGGAAAGCATAGTGCAACTGGTAGATGAGCCTCACAGACGGCTGCCACAGGGCGCGCCATCTGCAAGGCGGCTGCCTCAGGTCAAGGTGGCCTTCAGGGGGAGATATCTGAGGGTTTTTTTGTTGTGGAATTGTTTCTGGCTGGAATACAGGCACCGGGAGAAGTGTTTTGGAAACACTTTTGGAAACTGTCACCGGCAGCCAAGATGGGAATGATGGATTCAGAACGGTTCCGGCTGAGGCGTGGAGGCAGAGATCGGCGTTTTGTGAGGGTTGACAGTAGAGCAAAGCCACAGAAATGTGCACCTCCAAAGTACTCCTTGTTTAAAGAAGAGGGTCCCAGAGTAATAATAATACCATCGTTTGGTGTTCCCCCTCACAGTGAGTTGGAATAGGAGGAAGAATTTGCAGCAGGCGAGGTGCCCGAGGCTCCGGCCTACCTGCGGCCTGGGCGCTTGGGTCAAGGGGCTGGAAAAACAGATACAAGGAGAGGAATAAAAGGGAGGAAATGGAGATAGGAATCTAAACTGGGGATGATTTCCATATGAATGTAATTGCGGGACCAGTTCGGGGGCAGGAACATCAGGTGGAGCTACAGTTCTTCATGTGTGATGATGTTCTTCAAGTGCGATGACAAGGCAGTCTGTGGCTGGTGGCTGTCAGATGGAAGAAATGTTGAGGTCCTTTGGGATCTGGTGTGATTTTCAGTGCTTCCAATGTGTGCGGGATTGGCATCGGGGAGGGAAATCAGCTTTTCCTTCATTGTTTCTGTTGCCTTGAATGTTGTGGTTGGGTAATTTGGTGTTTTGTCATGCGGTTTCTTCGTGGATATAATTCGTTTACTTATTGTCACTTCAGTGTTTGTAGGGTAAGAGAGAAAGCAACTTCTTCCAGAAAGAGGAGCTGAAGTGCAAAGCACTGGCCAGCCCCAAAACAGCTGACTTTGGTGGCATTTGTCTCCGGTGACAGCAGAAGAGCAGCACCTGGGACAGCATCAGGAACAGGACCCTAGTGCCGATACTGTTTGTAGCCTTTGGAGAAGAGGAAAAAAGAGAAAGTATTTGGTTTCCAGCTTGGTGACTTGGTGATTTTTAAGGTTCTTGGAGCATTTGTGCCTTCTGCTCTCTCTGAGGCTCTCAGCATTGGCTCTGCCTTGTTGGGAGCACAGCATTTTGTTAGATCAAGGTGGATATTCCAGGAACAAAGGGATTAAATGTGGTTAGGAGCATCGCTGGTTGTGGGGATACATTTTTACCTGCTGTAATTTCTCTGACCGTCCTCTCAGGCATTGCTGAGCTTTGCAGGCTCTGCCCTTATCTCTGATCGGCAGCCAGGAAATCACTCTTCATATATTTACATATCTCCCAGAGAAGGGCGAAGCTAAGCTCTCCTTTGAAGAAACCATGTTTCCCACATCAAATTAGCAGTGCCACTCGCTGATTTTTTTTTGAAGCAAGGCAGCTCTTCAGCATCAATTTAGCTGAAAGAGGGATGAAAACAGAAGCTATTGAGTGGAGAGTGATTGTCAGACTTCTCTGACCTCTTTGCCACGGTGAGATTGGCAGGAAAGCCCGGAGCACCCTTGAAATACCCAATTCTGGGAGGAAAACCCTGATCAAGGCAATGCTGGGGATGGTTTTGCAAGCGCTGGAGCAGCGATTAGTTGCTATGAGATTGGTTAAAAATGCTTTTTGCTTGCAAAGCCACCAGATTTTCTAGGCATTTCATGGTTGTGTGCCTCTCTGTGGCACACGGAGTGGCAATAAATGATGTTGTTGTGGCAATGCTGAGCTCTTGGTTTCCAAAAATTGAGTGTTCAGATCGGCTGTGGTCGTAGCAAGCTGTGGAGGGTTTATAAATCCTCCCTGTGGAGTGTTTATAAATCCTTATCAAAATTAATTTTGTAGTAGTGTCCTGCATAAGAGCTGGCATGTAGGAATTATTTCATTTGAGCTGTGGCACCTAGCTGGCAGAGAGTGGATGTTGTGCTAGAAATTCATGAAACAGATAAAAGAAAATCTGTGTGTCTGTTTCTATCATTCTGTATGCAGCTATTCCATGCCTATAAATTAGGGCATTTCTTTATAGCAAACCATAGAAGGATATAACCCTTAAAATCTATGCTTTTTATTATTATTTTTTTTAATTTTATTTTGAGAAATGAACAAAGCTAAGTCGGTAATTAATTTAGGAGAGAATGCCATTGTTCTGGTAATAGGCCGTAACAGCCCTTTCTTTATTGGATGCAACTTCAGATTTACCCGAAACAATGGCTTTTAATTGGGGCTTTCTTGAGGCACTCGGGAAAGAAAAGGGAGAGAGGAGGAAAACTCCTCGTTTGCATCAGTCTCTAGTTTTAGCAACTTCAAAATTAGGGTGAGCCATTGCGGGCTTGGGTGTTTCCTGTGTTGTTTTTTTTTAACAGCAAGGCTGTGCCAAAAGTCTAGTGAGCATCCTAAAGTGCTGGCTGTGGCCATGCACTTTAGGATCTCTGCAGTCCCACTGAAAGCAACACAAACTGTTCTGAGATCCTTTGCTGATCCATCAGAGGTTGAGGATTAAGGTAAAGGATGAATGTGCCCTACAAGCCCAAGCAGCCCCCTCGCCTGCCCTGGTGAGTGGTGAAGGAAAGGCAAGTTGCAGCTCCCCTTCTGTACTACTCTGAATATATTCAATATTCAGTGTACCTTTGGTGTTGTGGTGTTTCGGAAGTAAGTGCCTCAAGATGATTTACTCCAAAGGTCTGAGCTGTTTTGTGTCTGTGGTTTGTACTTGGATGGTAGCTTTGGTTTGTTAGATGATAATTAGATAACAGCTTGGAGTCTGCCTGCTTGTGCAGTTCATGTTCTCAGAAGGAGCTTTGTCAGTGTATGCTAATTGGTATTTAAGAAATACACGCTTCTCGTGTTCCTCATGTCATTAAAACCACTGGGGTTTATCTGGTATGCCTGGGTGAAAATCAGTGAGAAATTTCCATGGGTTGTAAGTCGCGCTGTTGGTGCCTAGCAGTGTTTGGAGCAAGCCTTGAGCCGCGTCTGTGTGCACACGAGCAGAAAGAGATGTGTTCAAGTCTGAGTTTTGTGACCAGAAACTTGAACTAGCTTTTCCACCAGGTGGTTTTCAAGGCAATATTGTAGTTTGTAGGTGCTGAGGTGCTGTCTGTGCTGTGTATATGGCTTTCACCTGCATGTGCATCACCCAACGCCCCAAGGACCTTCCTTTTTTGTGTTCAGAGGGGGCAGCTGCGTGGACGTAACCCCTGAGTAGCACAGGTATGTGTAGGGAGAGCCCATCGAGGGCATGGAATTAATTAGTGAGATAAAATGGGAGCTGACACCTTTCCAAATTTTGTGGCGTTGATTATGCATTTGGGTGATAAAATTAGAAATCTGCACAATAAAGTTAAAGAGTTGAGCACTGGGAGAACACAGCACAATATCCTCGGGACTTCACATTTCTGGAGTTTAGTAGGGAAAAGACAGTCCCCTGGTTGTACATTACCTGGGGTGAGGATTTTTCTTGTTTCAAGTTCTTTGCTCCTGAGGAGTTTTTCCTCCTCAAATTCCTCACGTATTCCCTTCCTGAGCCTTTTCTTGTAGAAACAAACAAACAAACAAAAAGCATTGTCTAGGAAGTGCCCTGGGTACCAGTGCCCACAGGTACTGAGCACGAAGCTTTCAGAAGCTTGGACTATTTATTTTTTTTAATATCCTTTATTTGTCTGTAACAGCAGCAGTTTTTAAAGCTTAGTAAGGAGTCTGAGTAACTTACAGATAAGCGTTTAATTAACATTATATCAGGGAAAACCAGCAGGGTGCCCAGGGAGGTGGTGGTGTCACCGTCCCTGGGAGTGTTCAAGGCAAGGTTGGACGTGGTGCTTGGGGACGTGGTTCAGTGGTGACAGTGGTGGCAGGGGGACGGTTGGACCAGATGATCTCGGAGGGATTTTCCAGCCTCTCTGATCCTATTTCTATGATTCTATGAAATACGACTGGTTATTTTTTTATAAACTAAACTTTGGGTTTTGGTTTCGCTTTGCTGAAATATGACCGTAAGTTGTGTGTTGAAATTCTCAGGTTTTTCCCCGAGATCTGACACGGCCGGGATTTAAGGGATTTTTTCTTTCTTTTTTTTTTGCATCGCTCTTGATAGTGTTTCGGCAGTGAAGGATTTAGTAATTGTTTCCAGAGAAAATTGTTCAAAGAGTTTTCTGAGCAGAGGCTTTCTGAGAGCTTGGCAGATTGCATAAGATTGTTTTTAGCTTGCAAGACTTGCTCAGGTTCCCAAAGTCTGTTTGCTCTTGGTGGCATGCGAAGTGCTGTCAGCATTGAAGTACTGGTATAATTTGATTCCTAGCTTTTCCGGAGATGTTATTTCCAAAAAGATGATTTTTTGTTGTTGTTGTTAGACAAAAGGACCAGTTATTAGTTTCTACACTTAGGAATTTGCATCTAGTTGTGCAAATTCTGTATCAGTAGATAAGGCCCTTGAATTTTCAAAGATACTGAACCTTTAAAAATGTGTGAGCATGTGTGTAAACTTGTGTGTGTGCACATCACCATGAAAAGTGCTCCTGAAAACTGTTTTCTTTTCCTTCACTTGCCTAAATGTAAATCTGCAGAACCTCAGAAACAGTCCTTAAAAATCTTGAACTACATTTCTGAGGTTGAAAAGCGTTATAAGAAGTTAATGTGGAGGAAGAGGAACCTGGTTCTGAAAAACCTATGTTGGTTGTTGTGTGCTTTGTTGTTCTTTTATTTATTAAATTTGGATCAGAAATGAACCGTGTGTAAACTCTAAATGCTGTACAGAAAAGATTCTGGAAAACCATTTTTGACTCAGTCAAGATATTTGAAAAAGATTAGATAATATTAATGGATCTCCAGAAAAAGACCGAGTAAAGGGTTTCAAGATACTGTTTTGGGGAACTCCTGGGATTGGTTCCTTCTCTCTTTTTGCTGAATTTGATTTTGCAGACTGCTTCTGTTTTACTACAACTGTTTTAAGTAGGACAATTGCAGTTTTCCAGGAGGCTTTGATTAGCTCCAGGCACGGGTGGGTGATGGAGTTTCTAACCTACCTGGGCAGGAATCATCCCTCAGCTCTGCCACAGCGGGGTGCCTGGGTGTCTTCAGCTGCTGCTTCTGTTTCACTTCATCCTGCCCTAATAATTTTTGTTTTCAATGCTTTTTGCTGTACCTCAGCTGAAACTGATCTTGAATTTTTGACGTGAGATGGGAGGGTGCATCCGAATGCTCTGGCTCTTGGATTTGTCTTCAGCCCGCGTGTGTTCCTGCCAGGCTCCGCACGAAGACAGACGATGCAGAATCTCAGTGCCTGATTTTTGGGAACCCAAGCGCTGTACCAGATCTGCTGCCACAGACTCCTGGCCATGGTCCCTGGGGAAAACCTACCCAGGGTAAAATCCGCAGAAGAGATAAGGCACAGCTGCAGCCAGCAGACCTGCCTCCAGCTTGCCTTGCTCTATGTGTTTGCGTGGCTGTCGTGCTTTGAGCAGGACTAAAAGCAAGAATATCAGTTTCCTTTGTGCTGCAACAAAGGGTTAAGCACACTTCCAACGTGGAAGCTTTTCATCCAGATGCCCTTCTGTGGGTTTGTGGCTGCCTGTTTGGAGTGGCTGTGAGCAGTACAGATGAATGCAGTTGCCCAGGAGTTGTGCTGTGACATTTTGCAGATGTAAATAAAAGTTACTTACTCCACTGGCTCGGTTCCCTTCAGTCTTTCAGTGGCATCTTGAACATTTAATGGTTTTAAGTGCTGGTGTTCAGTGTGTGTACTGGGATGAATGAGTCTGACCGTACTTTCTGCTTTTACATCCCTGGGCTTTTGTGTCTGTGTGTTAGGCCTTGTGGTAGGTCTCTTTAACGGAGTGTTAATCTGAAATACCATCAGTCTGATAGAAAAACCATCACCCTTTACTCCTTCTGCAAGGACGGGCATCAGGAAGCGTGTACAGGGACTTGAGAATCCTGACACTTTCACGTGGCGTTGTTGGTTTGTTTTTAATGCCTATTGAGTAAGTGAAAATCTAATCGTGGCTCTCCCTAAATTCAGGATATCCTTTATTTGTGTTAAAACATTGGAGCCTAATGCTTGTGTTGATCATTTTTTATTTACAGACTCACCGGACCTTCAGGGTATGTAACGGATGGGCCTGGGAACTACAAATACAAAACCAAATGCACCTGGCTCATTGAAGGAAGGTGAGTGTAGTAAACATCTTGGCTTTTGGTGAGGTTTATATGCACTGAGGTCTTTTTTTGTTAGTTATTCTTGTGAAATAAGTTTATTTTGCTGACTTTGTGCAAACTACCTCCTGAATTTGCGGCTTGCTGTATAAAATATGCTGCTTATTGAAACTGCGTGGAAAATCAGAATAAATGCATCTGTGTAAGTAAAGAATGAAAAAATTGAACTCTTGTTATAGTGGGCCGTTCAGATGATTGGGATTCAGTCTATGTTAACTTTTGACATTATGAAAAAAAGCAAACTGTTAAAACTTGTTCATGAACAGTCAGTTTCTGTAATGCTGCATTTGAGATGCTGACTTCCTCTCCAGGCTGTGAAAACACCAGGAGAACCATCGATCCGTTTTACAGAGGTCCTCTGAAATGGGAGGAGTCTTTCAGACCTCTTCATCTCCCTGCTGTTCCTGTATTTGACTGTGTATTGCTTACAGTGACCTCTGGCAGAGGTTTTTGGAGCAGCCCGTTCAGTGTGCCTCCTGTGACTGCCATCCGATGGATGGTGCAGCGGTTCTGAGCACCTGACTTGTTGAAATACATTTTTCATAGTGCTAGGCTGATGCAAGAACTCCAAAATCCTTTTGTATAGTCTTTAAAACTTGGTTTGGTTGGTTCTGATGCTCGATGCTAACAGCTGCTTGGTAAGTCACGTTCCCTGAATCTTTAAGCAGAGAGGTTTGTGGATGGGAACAAGTTACGTGACAGCACAAATGATTTCATTCGCATTCCACACCTTGTAGGCTGAGGTCTCTCAGCCTCCTGGAGGTTTAGACCTTGTTCAAGTAGCAGGGTATGTTTTTCTTTAGCCTTCTCTTGGTTTAGGAGGCCTGGTGGGTGGGGGCGGAATGGTATTCACTTTGTCTACTCCAGACATTTATTTTGGATGAGTAACTTAAATACCTAAGCTCCCAAGATACTCAAAGGCAAAGGCTAAGCTATTCCAGAGAGCTGTCCACAACGCTGGAACCGGAGGCCTACCACTGGCTATTAACTGGATGAGGAGCCCGATATTTTGATGTGGTGAAGATCAAAGTTAGGTGCTGCAAGTGGCAACACCTTCATGTTGGCAGGTAGTAAAAATGCAACTGCCGCCAGTTCACAATTACAACTTAAAAACCTTTTGAAAGGATGTTGTTACAGACAAAACAGCCCCAGCAATTCCTATAATCAGCTTAACCCTTGTAGCTTTTTTTTTTTTCCTCATTAGAGGATAATTTGCCTTATGTTTTTATCAGAAGGGAAATGCTGCTCATGGGTCCGTGATAATGTCACCGTGACAGCTCCTTCAGCCTTTGTTTGCAAGTCTGGAGAGGCTTCTTGGAGAGTCATCACTTTGTGAGGCTTGAAGTGATATCTTAGGTGCTGTAAAGAGGTGTACGGAATTGTTCCTTCTCCTTTTGTAGCCAGGCATTCAAGCAGATGTCCTTTTCCTGCTTCTGATTGTTTGTACCCTGCTGTCAGAGCACGGTGCTAAGCAGAAAGGAGGTGATCACGCTGATTAAGCCAGCTGAAATATGCGCCCTTGTGAAAATAGTTGAAGCTCTCTGCCAAATGTGAAATTCCCAGAGAGATCAGGGCTTGGAAAACAGCTTCTGCAAAGCTGTTAAATTCTGCTAAGTGCCTTCAGCTCGGTGCTAGCACACGGGTACGTAGAGGGCTTTTGAGGTTAGCACGTGAAGGTACAACCAAAGCGTGCAGCTGAAGGTACTAGATAAATTCAGATTAAAAGCCACGTATTCCTGTAAATATTTCCTTTTCACACCTTACCTGACTCTCGGCTGGTGCGTGTGCTGTGTCCTCGTGCCGGGGTTGTGCTGTCCTTTATTCCCCAGAAGCACGAGACAAGGCAGAGGAGCAGAGCCTGTAGCCCCGTGCCTTGCAGCTCCGCAAATGAGCGCTGTCTGTTAATGAGTTGTTAGCCGTGGCATGGATGTTCTTTCTTTTTGTTCTTGGTCTAAAGCTTTTATTGATGAAGGATTCCTTTCTGCTCTGCAGCTGTCAGGCCATTAGAATAGAAGCAAACCCCCTACGATTTCATAGTCTGCTCTGTTTTAAAATAATGAAGTGCTCTTTGTACCTTTTCTTTAAGTGAGACATTATCCTTGATTTACACCTGCCGCTCTTTTTGCAAAGGCCTGGAGAAGATCAGCGTGCCTACCAGAAATTATTCTTTGGCAGAATAACTCCCTAAAGAATTCCCCTTCTGTGGGAAGGAAGGACTCTATGACAGGCTGACATTTTATTAATTTATTTGATTAGGGCGAACGACGATTTCATCTGAACCCAAAGGCAGTTCTGTTGAAGAAATCCTAATCACCTGCATCAATCCTTTCAACAGCCACCACCGTGGGTAGGAGAAAGAAGCACAGCTATAGATCTGCTTCCTTTTTATCTCAGGGTCCAAGCACAAAGCTGGTGGTGTTTTCACTCACCTTGAGCTGAGCGCTGAATTAGATAACTGCTGCGGATCTAGAGGGATTATCTTGAGATAAATCTTTGTATGTGAGCCATGAAACTAACAGTATCTGTGGTTCATTATGTGGTTATGGCTTTTTGGGCCTCTTTTACCTGTGGAATAAAAGAAATGCTGAGTTTTGGCACCTGAACTGCTGCTTCCATCTCCCCATCAAGTGAACAGAACATCTTTCCTGCTGATACGTCTTGGAGGATCAGGCCTCGTGATGGTTTTCTCTTGACTAAGTCAGCAGAGCAGATGCTTTTTGACTCTTGCATTGACAGGTTGCATTTTGGGACTTCCAGCTTGTTTCTTCTCAGCTGGTCTGGATGTTGCTTCTGATGATTCTTCAGAAGAGAACCGAGGAACCTGTCAAGCATTTGTAAAGGGTGAGGGGCAGTGGCTGGTGCATGCCAGCAGCCCAAGTAATTATTCAAGACCTCCCTTTTGGCACAAGCTAAAGCCCCAGGACCTCCTGTCCTGTAGAAGACAAGCCTCCCCTGCATTTTCTTGACCAAGACTGAGAACGTCTTTAGTCAGCATCCCCTGTAACATATTTCTGATCTCCAGTTTAGATGGGCTTCTTTCAATAGGGCCATCATGCCTTACCGCAGATGTAATAGGGTGATAAAGTAGTAGAAGAAGGATTTCTGCCAGTTTCCAGGCAAATAAATAGTCTGAGGCCATCATAATCATGTCAATCTGCAGAAATCCCTTGAACAAGCAAAAGAGGGCTTGTTAATTCCCTGATGGTGGCTGTGATTCTTTACATGTGTTGTACAGTTGGATTTTCCTTGCTTCCCCCTGCAGTGCCCTATCATTAGGGGAGTTCAGTACTGGTAAAGAACAGAGGGCTGGTTGTGCATGCCCTTCAATTTCTGCTGTTGGTGGTGGGGGAATATTTAAGGACACAGTTGTTTTTCTGCTCATAAAGAAGCTGTTCCTTCATACCAGGGGAGCGTGCACACCAAAAATGAAAGCCACAGCATGTTTGATGCATCTGTATTTACGCTAAGCAACTCAGTTTTAGTCTTCTGTAGAGGGGAGCTTCACACCAAAGGAGTTTGGAGGGATTTTGCCATGTGCGTCGAGTGGCTAATTAATTTTTTTTTAATTTATTATCATTTTTTTGCAGGCCAAACACAATCCTCAGGCTTCGATTCAATCACTTTGCCACGGAGTGCAGTTGGGACCACTTGTATGTGTATGATGGAGACTCAATTTATGCTCCTTTACTGGCAGCTTTTAGGTAAGTTCATTTGGTAAGAAGCTGACTGTGTGCAGTGATATTTCTTTAACGTGGAGCCTGAATCGAATGTGGCTTTTAGCAGTATAAACATGTTCCAGTAACCTAAATATATAATACTGCCAATACAGCACATACAGTGTCCTTTTGTGCAGTCAGCAGCAGCATAAACAATTACGGAGTTGTTTTTGCTTTTACATGCTACAGTGTCGTAACGTGATCTGCTCACTGTACTATTTTTTTCATTTCCAAATCATTTTAGACACATTTATTGTCGTCTTGCTGAACTTGAGCTAATTTGGTATACAGGCTCTTTCTGAAGTAGAAAACTGCCTCATTTATCAAGCTTGACTATGATATAGGTTTAGCTTGTAGTCTGTGGGAGCTAAGTAATCAACGTCACAGCCATATAGTTTGTAAAGAACTGTGTGTAGCCTTACATACCCTACATTCAAAACTTTAAAACCCTTTGGAGCATGTTCAGAAACAACAGTGATGGGTCAGATAACCTTGTAAAAACATGTAAAAATGTCTGTTCATCTGATGGATGACTGGTATTTGGCTCATCTGTCTGTGGTGAGAGACTAATTTGTCGATGCTGGTTAACAGTCGACATTTCACGAAGAGATCTAAATATAACTTGTGCATTTATGTGCTTCGGTCTTTCAGCGACAGGCACCACCTTATGTTTTCTATTCTTTTAGCTGAAATTAGAAAAATAATCCCAAGCTGTGAATGGAAAAACTAATGGTTCCCTTTGGACTCTTTTTGTTCCAAGTGGCTCATCCACTATCTCCAGAATTAACCTTCTGCTGTGTTTCTTTTATTTTTGAAATGAATTTCCGAAAATGCTACATGTTTATTTTCAAGTCCTCATAATCTCTATGAGAAAAGATCAGCACAGGAGCAAAAAATGGAACAAGAAAATATAAATTGTTTTCTTTTGCTGGTCTTAAAGTGAACATACAGATTTGAAATGGTTTTGTAGTGAAAGAATGTGTTCTCTAAACCCCCAATCTCTAATGTCAAAATGAATTGTTATGATAGTCTAACCCCATTTGAAGAAGAGGAAACCGTCTCTCTTCTCAAAAACCTGGAAGTACTTTTCTTGTATCATGGGCTGAATTGATATGCATAAAGGGGAAAGATGTCATCTTGACTCATTGTCGTTTTTCTCTAATCGAGGTAATTTTTAATACTCCGTTGAAAAGGTGAAATGATCATGATTTGTGCCTGCAGTTTCTTGTGTATTTTTCAAAAATTAAGAGGCTTTTTGAATTGAGGTTATAAATAGTTCATAGCATTAACAATAATGGTTCAGACTTTAAAATCATCTGTAAATCACTAGGAAGTCTGTGCCTGAGGACAAGCAAACGTGAGCTTAATACAATAACATTTTTGAGGTAGGAAAAAAAATCAATTATTTTTTTAATTGCTTCTTTAGATGACATTTGAGTTTCATCTTCATTAGTACTGTGCTGTGTTGTTCAGTAAACCAAGATCAAGAAATAGCAGATGCTTCTAATTTTGATGAAGTGCGAAAAAGGCATCTGTTGAAAAATACCTTCATTTGATCCAAAAATAAATGCACTGGAGTTTCTCGAGAGAAATGTTCATATTTTATCACTTTCTTGTCTGATGTTAAATTTTAATATTAACCAGAGCCATATTTCTCTCGTCACTATGTTTTGCACCATGCCGGAGGATTTGCAAGATTGAGCTTTGTACCTTTGGGTACTGTAAACTTTCTGAGTTTGTTGATAAACACTGTAAATTCCTCCGTGGCTTCTCCAGAGCCTTTTTACCTCCCTGGCTTTGTACAGCAGTAGCTTGAGCCCTCACTTCCTTCACTGCTCTTCTCTTGTTTTCCTGACCTTCCGATTTTTACATATCTTTGTTAAAATATGCTATTTACCCTGGAGATCCTCAGCATCAGACTACAGAAAAATTTAAATTAATTTTATCAGTTTTAACTGGAAAAAAAAGTAATTTGTCTAATGCAAACGTTTACATAGTCTGAGAATCTGCATAAAATGTTCGCTAAACTCCTTGTACTCTGTGTCCCAGGGAGATCCAGTCCTATACATTCATTTTTTCTTTTATTGAGCAGAGTTAAAAATATTTTTGCTCGTTTATATTTGTGTTCATAGGCAACATGAGACTGTATAACTATGTTACTTTAAAAATGCAGCGAAGGAACGCGGAGGTAATAAAAATCCAGTGTGCTCATCTGTGCAGCGCAAAGAGATCCGAAGCGGATAAAATACACTCATCGCCTGTAAACTTCGTCGTCGTTTTTAACTCCGTGTTAAACATTTACTGGAGCTGTTCTTGGGCACGTCTTCAGTTCGTGCTGGTCAGCGTGGGGTGTTTTTCCTCCTCAAAAAATGATATTATTTTGTAAGGCCGTGGCTCCGTGCTTCGTGAGGTGGCTCCGAAGCCCCTCACAGGCCGCTCGGCACCACATGGCGGGTCGTGGTGGCGGTGGCCACCCCATGGTTGTTTGCTGAGCTGGCTTGAAAGCCCTCAGGAAAATGGGAAGAGCTCATCTTCCTCTGGCTAATTCCTGTGAATGTGGCACTTAGCCCGGATTTGGGACTGGGTGCAAAACATGGGGTGATTTGGGTTGGAGGGGCCCCTTGGAAGTCTCTGATCTCCCCAACCCAAAGCAAGGCCGGCTTGGGAGCTGGATCGGGCCCTTCCTCCAGTTCTTGTCCAGTGAAGTTGTGGGCAGCTCTTAGGGACAGATGTCCCTTCTCTGAGCCAGTGCTCCAGTGCTTACCCTCATGGGAAAAAATAATCTTTTCCTAATATCTAATCAGAATTTCCTGTCAACTTCTCTGTTGCCTCATGTCCTTTTGCTGTGAACCTCGTCTGGTGCTGCCTCCTCTGCTCATCTCCCCTTAGGTGGCTTCACCCCATCTTCAGCCTCCTGGCCTTAGGCCAAGCAAATCTCTCCCCTCCTGCCTCTCCTTACAGGTCGTGTGCTCGGCCCCTGGCCATCAGCTGGACTTGCTCCAGTTTGTGTTTCCTACTGGGAGCCTCCAACTGGAATCAGTGTGGTCTCATGAGAGCTCTTGGCTCCACTTTCCTCATCAAGTTAGACAGAAACTTCTTGTTCTGAACCTCGTGTCCTTCCCTGTGCAGGCACATCGTATCTCCTCTGCCCTCCCTCTTTCTCCCGTTCCTATTTGCAGTGTGTTTTCCTTTTATTCCCTCAAACCCCGATTTCTTTGCCACAGGCACATGTAAATACTCGTGCTTTTCTTCTGCTTTATCCTCAGTGCCCTTCCTGAACTAAGCTGCAAGCCCTGCTTACACCTTGCGGTCAGCTTGGTTCCATTGATTAGAGCTAATGATCACCTCATCACGGCAGGGGGGTTGTGAATGAGGATTATTGATGCTGAGAAAGGTGCAAAACACTTTGAGTCAGTATTATTTGTGTTAGGGAGTATCCAGAGGCCTAACCAACTTAGGAAGAAGCAGTGCTTGTGGGCTGTGTGGATAGGCAGAGTGTGGGTGTCAATGCTTGGTGTGACAAAGGGACTGCTTAATGCTGGCATTTTGTTGATCTCTGAGCTTCAAAATCTCCTCCAGGCTGAACAAAACAAGTGACCTCAGCTGCTCCTCACACATCTTCCTCTCCAGACCCTTCATCATCTTTGTGGCCCTCGTTTGGATGCTCTCTAACAGCTTCATGTCCTTCTTATATTGTGGTGCCCAGACTGCACGCTCTGCTTGAGGTGAGGCCGCACCAGTGCGGAGCAGAGCAGGACAATCCCTTCCCTTCACCATTTAGCAATACCTCCAAGTATTTAGTATTCTGCTCTACTTGCCTTCTTTGGATCCACAACACCTTTCAGGGTATTGACTGAAAAAAACCTGATACAAGTTGAAGAGGAAAGGTATTTGGGATTTGGCTAGAAATTTACCTCCAAATGATGTTCTCCTGTTTACATCGACTCCGCGAGCTTGCCAGTGAGCCAGCTGATGCTTTGAACGTGTGAGAATTAATCAATCAAAATATCTTTGTGGTGGGAAGTCAGATTTCTTAGAGAAATGTAAATGCGCTGTATCAGAACTGCTTCTGTTCACTAAACCTGTAAGCCCCTCAGAAAACATCAAATCAGTTTGACAAGGTGGACAAAGAGTTTCTCTTTCAAGGTTTTGAGAAGATAAATCCAGTAAGTTAAACTGAGATACGTGAGGAGTTTAGAACAGAAAGTTTCCTCATCCTCTGTTTCTTCTTTCTTTTCTCTTAAACTGTGATAGATACTGTTTTTTTTTTTTCCCTCCATTAATTCAAATATCCTGTACTGAGCTTCACAGGTATTAAATGATAACGGACTTCTTTGATTTTTATTTTTAAAGGGAAAAGCATTAGCACCTTGGCGAATATCCTGGAGAGAAAGATGATGTTTAGATATTAAAATCATTTTTTTAAACTTTAAAACTACATCATTATTATGGCAAAAAAAAAATGTTTTTGCTTTTGAGGCTTTTCAGCTCATGTTCTTTTGAAATTTGGCTTTTACAGTCACACTCACCACGTGGCGTCATCGCTAAAACTTATTGACAGGCTCCTGAGACAAACTTTAATACGTTTACAACTTATTCTGCTGTTTCAGAGATGAAATGCAACACATAAGAATTGAATTTCTTAGGACAAGCCCTAATGCTCTGGTGGGCCCTGTGAGCAGGGCATGCCCTGTGCTGCTGCTGCAGCTTCTGCGTTTTTGCATATTGCAACAGGAGAAGATGGTTTCAAGAAAAAAAAAATACGGTGTTGCCAGATCTCAGTAATCAGATTTTTTCTAAGTATTACTGCAATTGCCTCGTTTCCTAAAAAAAAGTCTGCTTTTGGGAGTCATCTTGTTGCACAAGAATGTTAGCTTTTCCTTTATGACAAGAAATTTGAGATGCTTCCTTATCCCTCCCCCGCTTTTCTTTTTGGCATTGATTTATTTTTCATCTTTTGTAACTTCTATTTTGGGGTTGTTTATTGTTGTTTTTGCTCTTGTGAGCGTGGCTGACATGCACAGAGTGTTTTGTAATCAGGTGTGGTTTTGCACACTTGCACCCAGTTGACTCCCAGTACTCAACACTGAAGAGAAAAAGAATGATTTTGCACTGCATGTCAGTAGATGGGAAAGCCAATATATCACCAATGTTTTGGTGTCACCTTTATCCTTTTGCTTCTGTGTGATCTGGATTTTGCATTTCCCCCCTCTCCTTTCACAGCTCCATCTTTTCGACTGGTTTCTGTTGAGGCTTCCGCAGAGCTCCGTACGCTTTTCATCTCTGCTGTGCTGGCAGGTTGTGTTTCAAGAGAAAAGGATGAACACATGCTCCTTGTGATGCTTGCGTAGCAAATGATGGAAAAGTAATAGAGGAGATGTCGTTTTTTTAACTAATCCTCATTGCTACGTGGTGCAGTGGGAAGAGAGCAAGGCGCAGTGCAGGTGATAGTGAAGTTGAGTGTCCTAGCGGTTGTTTTGACTGCCGCTGGCTCTACAAGTCCAGTGCACAAAATAGGAGTATTTCAGGGCAAAACGGGCTTGCCTTTCAACTTCTCAGAAGCCGGGTCATTGGGCAATTTAGCTGAGTAGGAGTATTTGTTTGCTTTGGAGTAGTGGTGATTGTGAAATGGTTGGAAAGCTTTTAAAACGAGAGAGGGATGGTGCATTGTGCAATAGGCTAATCTTGGCCGAGTATGAGAGATTCTGGATTGTCATTTAGAGGAAGTTGTCTGTAATCCATTATCATTCAGAGTCTGCCTGGAGGACTTTCTGTGGCAGATAATGCCAATATTCTGTGCGCTGGTTTCTTTAAAATGATGCTGTGCGCACTGATTTATGCACACTTTTCGAAGTTTGACCTTTGTGCTCGAGTACCTGATGGTTATTGTTCTGTTCTGTTCACTGCTTTCTCTGAATGAAATTACTTTAATCTAGCACTTAAATTTCATTAGGACTTTTAAAACTTGTACAGGTGGGATATCATCCCCTTAGGGTGTTTACGCAGGAGTCGCACAAGTCATTGTGTTTGTTAGGAATCTTTCTCCACTACTCAATAGCTTCTATGAAACTTTCTGTGATGCTAAAATTGCTTTTCTTATCCAAGCCTGGCCATGTCTGTGTCTCGGTAAATGTCACTGGCACCCAGGGAAGGTCCCTCACGTTGTTTGTCCTCAGGAAAGCAGAAAAATACAGTAAGGAAGAGGGAGAGCTAACCCTGTGGAGGTACCTGCCTTCTGCCCAAGCAAATCCCAAAACAGAGATTTCTAAGAGAAAACGAACACCACTCCTGTGTTGGTCATTTTATCAGGGACGGTTATTTGGGGGGATTTTGTCCTTTTTCATCGCTGCTGTCTGTTCTGTCCTTTGCCTTGTGTTTGCTGCCGTTTTTCTCCCTGCTGCAGGCCGTCCAGCCGAATTGCCCAGTAATATCATTGATACGTGCTGCAAGAATAAGACCAAAGAAGAATAAAACAGAACAAAGGAATTTTCTCCTTTGGTCCCCGAGCTGTAGTTTGCCTTACCCTGACTTACACTCAGATGTCTGTTTTCCTGCGGTGGAGGCGTACTGTCCGACGGTTTGCATTACAAAGGAAAGCTATATATGAACCAAACAGCAAAGAGAAGTTTATTAGGCTTTTTGTTCTTTGATGTTTCGGGAGGTGGTCTTTGGGGAGAGATGATCTTCAGATCAGAAGTCTCAAATTTCAGAACAAAACAGGCACCTCTTACGCACGGAGAAAAAAAAGGCAGTGTGTTTTGCCTTTTAATCCCATATCCTTGGGATCTGAAAGGGAAAAAATAATTGGCCTTCGCACACGGAAATATTTATTGAGCTACATATCTGCAAGTGTGCTGGAGCTGGTTAGCCAAAACACGAGGTGAGGTTCCTGTGTTTTTATGGCATGTTGGTGAAATGAAGCATGCCTTCTTGTCAGCAGCCTCTGAGTCGTGGCCGAAGGGCCGTTGGACAACTTGTACATTTACCCTCTCATAGGTAATGTTCATCTGTTGTTCGTGGTGCAAGCACCCCCTGTTTATAATAAAAGCTGATAAAGATCATGGGGTGTCTGTTATTCTCTCTCTATCATTGTATCATATCATGGGGACAGAAAAATTGTGGCCACAAATAGTGCTTTACGGGTGATGTGCATGGGTTGCTGCCCATAGCTCTGAGCATCTTCCATAGGTGTAGAGATGCATTTACCCCATCCTAGGAAGCTCTCTGTTCTGAACATGGCCAAAAAGAGGATAAAGAAGAGCTTTTAATGAGAAAAATTCTGCTTTTCCCTGCTGCCATGTGTGCTGCCTGCCTGCAGCCTGGCCTGCCGGGCTGTGCCCAGCCTTTTGGGCTCTGCTTTTAAGGCGTCAGCTTGGCCTTTTGTTCGAAACAGGACTCAGGCTGCTGGGGAAGAGGGTTCTGTGTCAGAAAAATAAGAGCTGGCTATTAATAGGTGGTGGTAGTCAATGCGCTTTGCTTAGATAAAGGCTTAAAGGCATTCAATAGACTTCAGGTTCGGGGCTGTTCTCATGGCTTTTGTCTGAGGGAGGAACTGGCTTTGTTTTGTTGTTGTCAGGCTTCTGTCAAAAGCAGAGTAAACATTCCCTTTCAGATACTGACCGTCTTTTGCAATAGGCAAATAGCTTGTAGTTCATTTTTTTTCAAGAGACGTTCATTCCCCTTTTCAGTTTATTCAAGTATTTTGGCAAACCATTGTATCAATCTGTGCCGTGCCCATTCTCGAGTAGAATCACAGAATCCTCTAGGCTGGAAAGGAGCTTCAAGATCTCCCCAGGCCAACCATCAGCCTGACCTTTGGAGTCCCATCACTGATCCACGTCCCTCAGTGCCACGTCCACACATCTCTTGAATGCCTCCGGGGATGGAGACCCCACCTCATCCCTGGGCAGCTCTTAATTGTTTTCTCCGTGAAGGAATTCTTCCTGCTATTCCATCTGAACCTTCCTGGTAAAATTCGAGACATTTCCTTGTGTCCTGTCACTTGGCACCCGAGGTAAATTGTCTTGTCCTCTGTCCTCACCTTTGCTCGCTACCCCTTAAGAAGCTGGAGGAGCAGCACAGCCTGGCAGGCAGGTGGAGGCGATGGGTGGTGGGAAGCAATGAATGAGGTGGGAATAAGGAGAGTGACAGCCCTTTGGGTTAGAAAACCCAACAAACGTGGATGTGATGGGTCGGACAGAGCTTTTAAAAATAGTGGGTGGCAAGAAGATGGTGAGGAAAGGGTGGTTGTTTTTTTTTTCATAGTGGAAGAGCCCAAGGGGTGCTGGTGGGCGATCAGGCAGCAGATGTAAAGCGAGCATAGGAAGTCCTCTCTCTCTCTCCCATTGCAGAGCTGAATTGTTGACCTCCCTGCTGCAGATGTTCCAGGTGAAAAGGGTATAAATGGTTGAGAAAGCAATTCCAAGCACAGATGAATGGTTTATTTAAATGTGCTGGCGTGGGTGCATTCTCCGGGTCAGAAAGTCCCTGAGCTGTGGCTTTCTGGAAGCTGGATAACTACGTGGCTAGGATGCTCTGTACTTGCTTCATTTGTTACAGTCTTTCCCAAGCATTTTCATCCTTCGTCACGGTCAGAGGAAGATACTGGGTTAGACACACCTGTAATTTTGCCTGCTACAGCAGCTTTTATGCTTTTGTGACACGTTAATTTCTGTCTTGAAGCATGTCACCTTGTTTCGGGAACGGGACCTGTTTAAATTGTGGGAGAATAATACAAAGGGAATTAGTTTTTTGTAAGAATAGGAAAAGTGTGATTCCAGACAGCTTTAGGGTTACTCAGGCTAAGAGCATTTAATGTGCATTTACCTTTCAGAAGAGCCAAGCTGGTTACTTCAAGGTTTTCTATTTGCATTCCTTTCTTCAATCATTCCTTCTTTTGGACCAAAATCGTGCACACCAAGGGCAGTGGTAATGCTGTTTTCAGTGTCCTAAGGTTTCTCAGGACTCCTTAGCCAGTAACACGGCCACTGTTTTGCAGATCACGTGTAGGGGGGCTTCATAAACTGGTCCCTGTGGGATGTGGTTTTATCTTTCCGACAGGGTCTCGTGAGTTCTTAGGCCTGCGAGTTTGTGGCAGTTTTGAGTGTGAATACTCACAATGGTGAGACATTTTTCTTCTGAAAATTTGAGAAGTTCTGCTGAAGAAAACCAGTCTGATAACGCTGTTCTGCAAAAACGAGGATTAATATACGCAAATTCATTATACTTCAAATAAATGCAAATAAATACCTTCACTTTCAATTATTTGATGTGCATACTGTCTTTACTATTGTTGCCTTGCTCCCTTTTATTTAATTTCCTTTTTTTTTTTTTCCTTTTTCAGTGGTCTTATTGTTCCTGAGAAAGATAGCAATGAAACCGTACCTGAAGTTGTAGCTACTTCTGGATATGCTCTTCTGCATTTCTTCAGTGATGCTGCCTATAATTTGACTGGCTTTAACATCACGTATAAGTAAGTAGTACCACTCCAGAGTGATTTTGGAGATTACATAAATGGTACAGGTTGAGTAAAAGGTTTCCTCCTTCCTCAGTCTTGTCTTGAAATAAGCAATTGCCATTGAAGTGTGTAATTATGAGTAGATACTTGAATTTAGATCGTCTACTGGACTCTTAGAGTGGCTAATGATGATAATGTGCTCAACATTAACATCAGTTGTCAATTGTAAGCATGAGCAAATGCTTGCTCAAAAAGACATCACGTTATTTATTTGATGTTACCAGATTTATGTGATCTTACTGAGTCAGAACCGAAAGATTGTGTGCCTTTATGCATTCTGCAGAGATACTTCTGCACAAAAAAGCTTTTGCATAATTGTATGTGTTTCACTTGGGACACTGGACTGTATCTGTTGAGGGTCCTCAAGCAATTTTCTTTTGGATGCTCCTTTTTATTCAGTCCTTGGATTGAATTGCTTAGTCTGGCTTCTTATTCTGGAGTAGTGGTGGTGTGGTTTTTTGTTTCGTATTTGAAGTATTACAGGTGAGTGTTTTCTGTTCACAGACATATATTTTGTCCACGTATTTTTATAAATAATTTTAGTGTAAATTGGCTGCTTTTAAAAAGCTTAAGTTATTGAGTAAATGATCTCAGTGAGGAAATAGAAATATAAGATTTCTATCTTTAATATAAGATAGAAATTTGTGATTCTGGTGGGGATTGTGGGCTTTGAATTTTAAGCTCATACAGATACAAATCAGTTATGTGCTGCAGTAGGAGATTTTAACTGGGTGAAACTGGAAGAAGTTTCACCCCTGTCTTCAGGAAAATCAGCTGCAAAGTCCTTGATCACAATTGACTTCTTGCAAAATTTAAAGGTTTCATTAGAATGATGTGCTTAGTTTTGAAAGCAGTCTTGGTGCTTTTCTCCTTTTTAATCCCTTAAATTACACAGTCGATTGTTTGAAAAATGTGGGGCATCCAGAAGATGAGGAGCTTCTGCAAAGTTGCTGGAAACACAGCAGCTGAAGCAGTGGCATTTTGAAAGGATGGTTGATATCATAAACCATGACACCATCTACAGCCAGCTGTCAGTATTGCACTATTGTGACACAGTTGAGAAATTCAAGAATAAGCTGCCCTTAAAAGTTCCTCTGTTACTTTTTAATGTAACTTTAACTCATGTCTTTCCTTTAACTCATCTCTTTTTTGATCATTTCAAGCAATCTTCAAGTACAGTTCTGTGTGTTTCTTTTTCTTCTGCGTGTTCTGGTCAATAGGTTTCCTCCTCATTTTTTTGAGGAGAGGAGATAAAAAGATGTCCTTATATTATTTTTTTTTCCAGTTTATCAGTCTTTATATAGTTCCTACTGGAGATAGCTACTTGAGAAATACCTGTGGAATCGTGGTCTTGGAGCCAGTGACTCCACCTGTCGCATGACAGTGGGAATATTGGCTCGTAATCTCAGCCTTTGAATTATGCTGGTTAATAGACTGGAGGAAAAAAAAAAAAAAAAAAGAATGGAAAAGAATAAGGTCTTAGAATTTAGATCTTCAACAAGGATGCATCTAGTCTTGCTTCATGTTGCAAATGTTATAAAATCAGAAATGATTCAAAAGTAACCTGTCCTTGGCTTGGGATTCATCTCAAGTGTTTTTTTGGAGAGCAGATCCCGGAATAGCATGCAGTTGTGAGTAGTTTAAGTGTAAATTGCACAGACATCACAAAAGCCTTGTGTGCTGATTACATTTTTCACTTAATATTGGCGATTTTGAGACAATTCATTTGCATTATAAATGGCTAAAAATTTTATTGATAATTTTTCTGAGCTGTTGCGCGTTTAACTCATGAAGTGAGGGCGCTCTGTAGATGGCAGGTACAGAACTAATGCATGCAGGTTCATCACGTCAGATTCTAGATGAGCTGTTCGTGTTGGTTGGTATACTAACAAACAGCTGAACTGCTGTATTAACTTCTCTTCAGCATCACTCTTGTGTTCCTTAATAAGAGATGCAGCTTGGGAGCCTGTTTCATTACTGGCGAACCTTCTTTCTCTGATGTTTGCAGTTTCAATATGTGTCCCAATAATTGCTCCGGCCGAGGAGAGTGCAAGCTGAATAACAGCAGCAATGCTCTTGAATGTGAATGTGCCAAGTACTGGAAAGGAGAAGCCTGTGATATTCCCTACTGCGCAGACGATTGTGGGGCACCTGAGAGAGGGTACTGTGACTTCAATGATACTAAGACGTGTTTGTGCTCCGCAGGCTGGCAAGGTAAGTCTCTTGATTAATAAGGAGAAGCTCTTGTTAAAAGGATGCCTTTTCTGTAGGTGGTTCTTGGAAGCATTTGAGACCATTTTGCCCGACAAGTATTAGTACTTTAACTAGGAACAGAGTTAAACTTCCATCCAGCTTTTCATATCAACAGGTATCATCCAGTTTTCATGTCACTGGGAACAAATTTTTATTAAAGCAACTGTGCTACTGTACAAAGCAGCACCGATCTGTTGTGTGCCAGCATCAGATAAAAACTAAAACAAAAAAACAATAACACACAACCTTCAAACCTTGCTCCTTTGTACCTAAAGCTAAGTTGAGCGTGATATGATGGCAGTAGTTAACCCGTTTGAATGCATACAGTGCTTTATTCTCAGGTCCAGGTGTGCTTGTCAGCCACATCAGTCTTAGCAGCAGTTTGGACCAAACATACATATTTTCTTTGCAAAGATAGAGTGATGCAGTAGAAATAGTCTCCTGTGAAATACCACCAGTGACAGCACGGACAACAACTTCTGCCACTGCTTAGCTATGCTGCAAAAACTTCCAGTGTGTTAGGCACTGCAGAAAGAACCCAGGCTGGCAAAATAAGTGTCCTAGAGAGGAGGCAGCAGTGCTGAGGTTAACACGCCTGCTTCTCAGACAAAAGTAGCCACAGGTAACATACTTCAGGGTAATATACTTGTAATCAGCTGGAAGGCCACATCCCCTTGTATGGGGCAGAGCCTCGTGGTGCTTTTCTGGAGTCTGGTTGTGCATGAATCCACAGGAAAGGTGGATTTATATTTGCTGGATTCCTACCCTGCTGTTCTTTCTCCTCATCTTTCACTTAAGTATCAGGTTAGTATGTAGATAAAACAAAGAGCCAAACAATGGAAACCAACAACAACAAATAAAAGCCCCAAAACAGACCACAATAGAATGAGATGCAAGCTGCTGTCCTCCTCTTTCCTGTTCTGAAGTTTTTTACATCTAAAAATGTTTGCTAACCTTAGAAACTGGGAGTTTTTCAAGGCCATATTCCAGACTGCTTCCCTGAACTGGAGATTATTGCTGGTACGCAACAAGACCAAGCAGGTAGTGCCTCTTGCAGTCAAGATCGTAGCTCTGCTACACAGGGATTTGTTTCTATGATTACCTAAAGGCTGTCCTGATAAACCTCTTCCCTTCCCAAGGCCTGAGCCTCTTCAACGTGTCCTGTAGCAGCACCGTGTGTGTGGATGGGTGTCACTGAGAAGGGAGAGCTTCCATCCAGCTCTTTATTTTACTGAGGCCGTGTGGTTTGCTGCTTCTGCTCTGCTGCAGGAGCCACAACACACAGCCCAGTGAGACTTTGTTCATCCTCAGGGAGCTGGAAGATCCAGGCTAGCTATTATGTGGTGGGCCTGTGCTGGTTTTTTTTGGTTGATGGGGATCTGAAACACAGACAAAGTCTTGTGGGTCTTCTGCCTTGCGTGGCTTCTCTGCCTGCCCCTTTCCTGTAGCTCCTACTGCCACCTGATGGGCAGGAGCTCCATGGGGAGCTGTGAAGGAAAGCCTGGCAGCAAAGTTAGTTTAAGAGCAGAAAAATATGGATAAAACATGAAACGAACAGTTTACAAAAGCAGCATTGGGAACAAAAAGAGAAAGATAGCAAGCAGCACTGTATGAGCTTTGTTTTTCTACAGCGTGCTGCTGAGCAGTTCTCCTGAAGCTTCTGCAGGTTGTCCTGGGGCTTCTGAGTGAGAGCCTGGGGCAGGAAGAATAATGCTGGAAGAAGCCTTTGTAGTGTAGAGTGGGAAAGGGTCTGCACAACACCTCTCTAATCAGAGGGGTAGAGAGCAGAGAGGCTTGTCTGCTTTACTGGAACATGGGTTCATCTGGTCTGGAACTGCTTTATTTTTTTTTTTTGTCTGAAACCTTTTTTTAGGCTTGAAGGATGTGGTTATGGTTGGGAGGTCTGTCCCGTGAGGTCCTTGCACACCAGATCCATCCCTGATGGCTACCGTGGGCAAGGAAATGGCGAGCAGAGCTTCCATCAACTACTTGGCCATGCACAATCTTCATCACCTGTGGTGCAGGATACTGACTTCTAGTTGAAATGCAGACTTTTGCCAGAAGGTTTAACTTCTAAAACTGTTTTTCCCAGGTCCTGGCTGTTCAATTCCTGTTCCCGCAAACCAGTCGTTTTGGACCCGGGAGGAATATTCTCTTCCAAAACTTCCTAGAGCATCTCACAAAGCTGTAATCCACGACAATAAAATGTGGATTGTTGGAGGCTATGTCTTCAATCATTCTGACTCTCAGAAGGTTTTAGCGTGAGTATAAGCCTGGATAACATACTTTAAGAACAACACAGACCTGTGAATTATTTTTAGAAAATGCTACCTGACGTGCTGCGCTTTCCCCTGTGCTCCATTTCCAAGGGGAAACAGCAATAATAAAAAACTTTGACTCACATTTGAGATGTGGGAAAATGCTGATAAGGGGTGCTAATTTTGGAAAAGAAAAATGTAAGGTTCCTTATAGTCAGTGAGTTTTTGGTTAACCTGCTTATGACAGCATTCAACTATTTACTATATGTTTCTAGGCTAGCTTGTAAATTATATCTAGCCTTGTATTCACAGAGGGTAGTTCTGCTTCTGTGTTATTAGCCCTTCGTTATATTGTGTCTGTGTGTCTCCAGAGTGTTTGACACCTCGATGGAGTCATACCGATTACCGTGGATGTGGAATGGGATCCCAACTGGGAGTGGCATTTTGGGATGATGACATTTATGGAACCTGTTTAGGAGATTTAGCATTTACTAAGTTATCAAGTAAAAATTTTGTGTCCTCCTTGAAATCCCCCATAAAAACACTTCAGGCTTCCTCTGGAGCTTGACAAAATTTTGGCATACCTAAGCAAAAGCGAGTACAGGATTTTTTTTCCAGGGTTACCTGCATACCTCACTTTCAGTGACCTGTGTGAAAGCTGTGCATTTAGTTAGTGGAAGTTGAAGAGGAGCTACAAATGTACACATACTTGTAGAACAGTTGCTGATTACATCCACAATTTACTCTTTCAAAGTCATGCCTGATTTTTCAACAGATACCCTGTGCCTTCATTAAATGCTTTCTCAGAGCTGATTTTATCTTATACAGCTCTAAGCCTGGCAAACATAGTTCATTCTTTTATCTAAGAAGCCAGAGGCCATTTTCAGGGCAGAGGGTTTATCTAATTTCAAGTTTACAGAAAAAAAATATGTTTGAATGACAAAGACATAATTAAAAATATCTTTTAAACACGGGCAGTTTTTTTATCAAGTTATTGGAACTTACCTGAGCTTAGAGCAACCTTTTCCTACCATTTTCAGTGCATCTTTTGGTGTAAGTTGTCATAGCTTAAGAGCAAATGCATTAGCTCTTGGCTCTTCTTGAGGAAGAAAACTCAGGGTAAAGCAAATCAATACGTGGATGTTGAGTAACAGAGCAGGCTTGACTGGATCTTTTTTTAGTCTGCATGCATGCTTTGTGTGCTCTGACATCTTGGTGGGACGCTTGTTAAATAATTTCCAACGAATTCTGGAAAGAGCTAGCACTAAGTTTCTCAACTTGATCGCACCTTCTCTGAAAATCATTTCAATTTTTATTATACAGCTATGATCTTATTTCTGAAGAGTGGCTTCCCCTGAACAGCACTGTGAACTCAGTAGAGATGAGGTACGGTCATTCGCTGGCGATACATAAGGTAAGTTCAGTGCTGCACATTCATCACATAGCTGTATTTTTCCCTTTTCTCCCCTACTCTGCTAACCCCTTTCCACAAATCAATCACGCTTTGGGGGAAGCTTTTCTTCTTCAAAGGCTTGTGCATGGATATCCCAGTCTGTGTACTTGTACTCCAGGGAACCCTTGACTGGTATCATAGAATTTCTGTAGTGCATTTGCTTGCATGTTCCTCCTTTCCCTCTTTTCTCAGATTTTTTTAAGGCTGATTGAGGTCAGTGAGTTAATTATTTCCTTCTCACTGCCTGTGCTCGTAAGACATGCCTGATGACTGGAGTTTGCTGGAGTTCCTCTGGTTCCCCAGTTGCTTTTTGTGTAGCCCATGTAATTATTATGAGCGAGCTCCTGTGGGTCCAGTTGGGAATTAGGGATTTTTGGAGCTGATCTACTTCTGCGACAGACCTATGAATCTGTTCTTCCAGCATCTGAAAGAAGAGGATTTGACTTTTCTTAAATCATTTCTCACTTGCCTGCATTGCTGTGGGTGCAGGCCACGTGAGAGCAGAATAGCAAAGTCTTTGGCTTCATGGTCTCTTTAAGAAGGAAGCAAGCTAATTATTTACCGATCTTTGGTCTTGGATTGTTAATTAGCTCATCACAGTGGAAGCTTATATTAAGCATAACTAAAAACACTTGAAAAACTCCACACAGCCCAGTTAACAAATAGATCACTCGACAAAACTCATAAAGATGGAAATCCCTAGCTGCAAGGGATCAATACACATTCTGTGAGTAACTTCACAAGTTGGGCACTTGTTAGTAGCTTCATAGTCAGTGACAGGTGGGGGTTCTCAGCAGTTTCCCAGGAAAAGCCAACCCTAATAGAGAATTTCCCTTTCCAAGGTTACCGTCTTGTCAGCAAGAAGGCAGGGCTTCACTACACACATCAGGCATCCTGGAATGACTCAGAAATCCATGGGAGAAACACACGAATAAAACTAGATGGAGTTTTGGAGCTTAGCTCTTAATTAGGCAGGATTTTATTAATCATCCTGTATCCTCTCACCCTTCTTTCCAAAAGGTCCTATTTTTTTTGTCAATACATTTATTTGGGAGACAAAGCTTTCAGTGTGCAGACACAAGATTTTCCATCTTAACTGCCTTTCTTGCCAGCTATCTTTTGCATTTTGCATTTGCAAGCCATGGGATGGGTTCAGCTTGCATTATTAAAACACTCAACATCAGGTGCCTACCTTTGGGTGCCTTTGGGGAGCCTCTGAGCTCCATTTATAGTGAAAACAGATGTACTCAGTACAGGCAGTGAAATCTGGAGAGCAAGTCAGCTCACCCAAAGGCATGCCTTCCCTGCTTTCAAACAGGGGAATTATTCTCCAGGCTTCACTGTTTTTACAGTGGATTCTTAGACCCTGGTAGCATACAGACACCTCAATTTCAGTGTCTGTCATCTGAAGGTCAATCCTGCCCCGTGCACAATCCTGCCCCCTCCATTCCCTCATCTTGGGTGAGTTCTGTGTGCTGAAGGCATTCTGGTAGCATGGACTTGGGTACAAAGACTGGCAGTCATTGCTGCTTTCATATCAAATGTGACCAGTGAAGGAGATGTGAGCTGTCCTTCCTTGAGTAAGGAGACAAACCTAGGCTGGGGGAAGTTAAAACATGGTAACCTCGTTATTTACCTATTAGCTGTTTCCTAAATGCCACTCCTCATTTTAAACCTAACTTCTTTTAGGATGATATATACATGTATGGTGGAAAAATAGATGCCACGGGCAACGTGACCAGCCAGCTGTGGGTGTTCAACATTCCCAGGCAGACGTGGACTCAAGCGACACCGAAAGCCAAGGAGCAGTATGCTGTTGTTGGCCACTCGGCACACATCATCACCTTGAAAGATGACAGCGTGGTCATGCTCGTCATCTTTGGGCACTGCCCTCTCTATGGGTATATCAGCAACGTCCAGGAATACAACCTGGGTGAGTGGCGCCCTACCTACCTTTTGGGTCCATTTTAACATTTGAAAATCATTTCAGCGATCCATACTCAGACAGCAAAACTAAGGTGCCTGTGTTCTTCTCCATTTATTTATTTTTAAGAGAGGTTCGGTCTAAATTCCAGCATTTGTGTAGGTCAAATAGTGAGCAACCAGCCACGTGCCTCCAGCTTTATACAGATTATTCGGTCCCAAAAGCAAAAAAGCTGTAACTGAGAGACGAAGCAGGATAACTGTGGGACATTTGAATTTGTTTTCCTCTCTTTCTTGCAAAGCAAACATTTTCAAAATTATTTTTATATCCTATGACTGCAAGAATGGTTGTAGCAATTGAAAGCAAGTATCCACTTAACCAGATACACCTATCTCCCATAGCAGTCATTACCGAATGCTTAGGGGAACAGGGAAAAACTTTCTGGACTCCCATTTACTTCATATCTCTGGGGATAGTCCAAACTCTTTTAGGATCTTGAGATTTCTAGTTTTAGCAGTGGAGAAATGTAGGAAGCTCTCCAGATGAAATGAACTGCTCCCTAAAGCAGCTGTGTTGAAGTGGCTCTCTGGAGGCATATCCCTTGCTCCACTGGACCCCTAGAGAACATAGTTAAGCAGAGGAAGTTTACAATGTGAGTGTGTTCATTATTGTCAGAAGTAGTGGCTGTATAACCACTTTTGACCTGTTCCTTTTCCTTTTTTGTTTTGGATTTGGCCTGGAGTTAGGAACCCTATTTAGGGTTCCTAAATTCTGCACTAGCTACGGAGATTTGGTGCAAAATTTGGTGTTTTTTGTTTCAGTTGCCATCATATTAAGTCTGCAGTGCTTCAAATATTATTTTTGAATGACAGAATAGGACCGTTAATCATACATTATTTTTTAACTGTAGTGTTCTTCACAGTCATATGTAACTTGGCTTTAGTGCTTAAATATGTAAAATAAAAGCGCTCTTGGGTACTACTCCAAAGCAAGCCACAATGCTGTCATTTTCATTTTCATGTTGCCAAAATGCAGTGTATTATTTCTGTCATTTTTATCTTTCGTTTACTTAGCTTGTCTGCAAAATTTAATAAACCACTGCAAAAGAGATGTTTCTGGCCTAATTAAAAATACCTGACAATAATTCTTGACAACAAACTTGCTACCTGAAGGAGAACACTTCTGGATGTCAAGTGATAGCGTCTAGAGCTGAGTCAAGGGAAACCCAATTTGTTTCACCATCAGATGTCTTGATAAGTTATTAATGGAGATAAATTAACCGTGGTTTGTCTCTCCGGTTTTTCATTTCTCAGCCACGAATACGTGGAGCATCTTACAGACAAGTGGAGCTTTGGTGCAAGGAGGGTATGGTCACAGTAGCGTTTATGATCCGAAGACAGAATCCATTTATATCCACGGAGGTTACAAGGCGTTCAGTGCCAACAAATACAGGCTAGCAGATGACTTGTACAAATACGAAGTTCATACCCGTATGTGGTAAGTATTTCTTGTTCCTCTATACCATCCCTTGCCTTTTTTATGTTGCGGGCAAGAGGCTGGGCTACCTGATAAAGGTGCAGTAGTACAGAGTTACTTGCATTCAGGATAGATAGCGTGCTCCTTTATGTGTTATTTTTATGTCTTTTATGACTCGAGAATCACATAATCACACATAATCAAGGCTGCAAACGAGCCAAGAAATCCGTTTTAATCTATTGTTGTATTAAAGCTGAAAAGAGAAATACTTGATGGGATTTTCTTGCCAGCAGTACAGATTCTGCATACGAGCACAGTTACTGCAGTCAAGTGAGTGGTAATTCATTCTGCAGTTAAGACCACAAAAGAATTTCAATTATAACCCCATTTTCTTCTGACTGTGTGACTGTTTGAAACATTTGTTTCTTAAGTTGAAATCTTCTGTGAGTGGTTTTTGCCCAGAGGTGAGTTTCATTAGAGAGCTATAGCAAAACTTCACAACTTTGAGCTATGGACGTGAAATACGTTTTCCTCAATTTTGTGTTTTTTTACTGAAGCTTTTTTAAAGGCTCCATTCAGATAGGAGGCTGGTCTTTTGAATGAACATGTGTAATTTTGACTCACCATATTGTTGTTTTTTTTCTTAGAGTTTAAAATAGCTTGTATGTCTGCAACAACAGTTGGTGAGCTTTTACTGATGAATAAAGCGACTAGTGACAAATTTCTAAAAATCTTCTTTGCTGCTCAGTAGTACACGTGGTAACAGCCTCACTTCCTTTCTTGGTTCATTTGATCCTCTCGTTCAGCCTGGCAAACCTGGCTGGACAGGCAGCAAATGTCACAAGTGTGACAATTTTCTTCCAAAGGATTCCAGCACCAAATTCCTTTCATGGCATTTAGCTTGTCAGCCTCCAGAGGACAGGCAGAGCAGGCGAGCAGTCACCTTGCAGCAGGACACCTGCTGTCTGGTCATCTTTATTGTAGGTTTTTGGTGTTATTGACTCCTTCTTTGATTCCAAAGATTTCATGGAAGGGCAAAAAAGCAGCCTCCTAATCCTTATTCTGGCAAGTTTGTTTCTCCCCATTTCCCTCCAGTGTTTTGACTGCCAGTTTTACAGTCTGACACTTGTGGCCCTGCTCAGAAAGCCCCGTGTGCTGCAACACTGCAGCTCATGCCCTGAGAATGTGTCCCTGGCCCCGTTTCCTGGCTATTTTGCTGTGAAAGTCTCAGCTTTGGTACCTGCTGCCTTCGGGATGCTTCTGGACTGCAGAAGTGTCACCAGCACAGCCTGCAAGTCGTGACACCGCTGCCTGCAGCACAGACGTGGTCACATCAGGGTTTTCCTGCAGTCACATCCTCTCAGAACAGCAGGGAAACTCTACAAAGGGTGACCGCTTGTGGTCAGTGCTGTTAATCATGCTGATTAAAGGTGAGGTCAGTGGCTAATAAGATTAATGCCAGCTGTGGTTAAATCATGGGTGAGGCATCGAGTTCTCCAGGTGTTAAGCTGCAGGGCTCCGCTGTTGGCAGCTGCATGGATTTCCTTGAAATAGTTTCGTTAGTTTTGAACAAGAGATGATACCCAATTTAGAAGAATGATTTAGGTTCCTATAAATTTAATACTGCCTGGGCTGGAGTCTCCCCAGACAGCGTCCATATCAGCAGGTTTAATTGACTGAGCCCTGTTAGTGTGAAAACTTGATAATCCCTAGGGAAAGAATTGATGATTAGGATCCATAGCTTTGGCGAGATGCCTTCATAGATGTATTTCTCCTATAAATTAGAAAGCAGATTGGGATGTGAGAGCGAAATTACAGGAGGAATTGAACAGTCTGGTGAGAAAGTTGTTAAGTATCTCATTAGGAAAACTAATTAAATAGGACCTCCACGTTCCTTCACCACGTGCCCAAATCATTCCTCAGCTTGGATTTAGGGATTGATTTGCCTTTGCCAGGTCCTGATCAGTTTCCTTAATATATGTATTTTTGTTTCTGAAGGACAATTCTTAAAGACAGCAGATTCTTTCGCTATTTGCACACTGCTGTGATAATGAGTGGAACCATGCTGGTGTTTGGAGGAAACACGCACAACGACACTTCCATGAGCCACGGCGCTAAGTGCTTTTCTTCAGATTTTATGGCATATGATATTGGTAAGTTCTTGCAAAAATAATAATAATAAAAAAAATATCTTAGAGATTCACAAAGAGCTGTCTTCAAGAAGACTAATTTACATGCTGGGTATATCATACCAAATGCTACTAAGCATACTGCAGAAGAATGTGTAATCAGGAGAAGCACATTTAGCTTAGTACGTATTACCAAGCAAATGAGCTGCTGCAGTGATTTCGAGGCAAATAGAGCAGCAGTTTCGTGGTCAACGGTTTGTACACAACCTTGGGCGTTAAAAATTTGCTTGAACAGAATGCACGTTGTTCTAACGTCTCAGCCAAAAAGCTGTAGTGAGATTCTGAGCGGGTTTTAATCCGTGAGTTAGGAGAAATGCAGGCTGTTAGGATAGTGACAAGACCTGCTGAAGCTCAGCTTGTCCACTGCATGCTCCTGTTTTAACTGAAGGCTGGCTCAGCTTTGCTGTGCTGTTTGTAATGTCAGTTAGTTTGTGTATGCTTTATAAGCATAAATGTCCCCGTAAGTACTATTTAATCATAAAGCTGAACAGGCAGGTTTTATTTTGAAGGATTAAGTTTAGGTGAGGTTGAAGAGCCAGAAGAGGGCAGCATTTATTTGAGAGAGAGAGAGAGAGAGAGAGAGACAGCCATTAAGAAAAGAAGAAATGAAATTATCTGAAAGAAGGTGCTTGCACATCCAGATAATTCACACTGGAGAAAAAACACCATTCTGTGCTCATATCACATTCTACCTTCTGCTCTTACTCCTTGAAATGTGGGATCTCAGGATTGATTCCCTGAAATACTCACGTAAACTGGCTGCTGGGGTGGCACTCCTGCTTTGTGAAGGGAATGTGCCAGTGAGTGGATTACTTGGGCTAGCAAGGTTGGGCATCCTCGTGGCATTTTGCTGTCTGCTACAGGGATTGTTCCCCTGCTTCCTTTGATTTCACACCACATCCCTGTAGAATCTGCTGGGTGCTCCTGGATAGGTTTGTTTTGAATTTTTACTTGAAAAACGTTTAAATTAGGGGTATTTTGACAGGCACAAGAGAGAGTAATTTTTTTAGGGTTGTATAGCAATAATAATGGATCTTTCTTAACACATTTTACTGTCGTCCCTGATTCATTGAACTGTTCATTAGATGTAAAACAGAAAAGACATTAATTTGAAAAAATGCATCAGTTGTAGTGTTCATTTTGGTTTGGTGTAGTTAACAGGCAGTTCATTTTACAGGAAATAGGCTCTGTAGTCTGCTAGCATAGTTCTTACCAAATTAAACCAAGAATTGGAGCTTGCATTGAATGAACTTTGCATGGCAGGGATGGGGGCCCTGTGGTGCTCCTGTGCCCTCTCATTCCTTAGGGAGAGTCTCAGGCTAGAAAGTGGAAAGAACAACTCTTCTAAAAAAAAAAAAAAAATCACTTTTTTTATTCCCTTTATGGCAGGGCAGCTTTCCTTGCTTGCTCTGCCTCGTCTCAGTGAATAACACAGTGGGAACTGGACCAGGAGCACAGCCAGGAACACGTGAGGGTGCTGGTAGGGAGACCGAAGAAAATCAGAATTAAAATTCAGTCTAAAATCAAGGTCTCAAAGATAGGTCATCTCTTTAGCTGTCACTATTAAAACTTGTTTCTGTAGTGACTTCTTTTATTTACCTCGTTGATTTTTTTCACTTGCCCTCCCCAAACTTCTGAGCAGTCAGCCCATGTGCACTGGGTGTCGTGAGGACGTAGAGTTGTTTTTGTGGGATGCAGACAGACATTGCTGAGATGTGCGCTGAGATTCTCAGGGCTTCGCAGATCAGGTAGACCTGAAAATAACACACTAAAGATTCTTATCCTTTTACCTTGCGCTTGACCAGGTTGGAGCTTATTCCATCCAAGCTATCCAGCTTGTGCCTGGTTTGAGAGGTTTGGGGATATCGGTCTAGCTGCCTGTACACACGAGCATTTCCCACTGCTTCTCAGGACAAGCTTTTGGATTGCCTTGACTCCCAGGCTGGGCGAGCACTTGGCTAGAGAAGGCTCACAGCATTTTTCCCATGTCCTGGGCACTGCAGTTAGCACCTCATGCTCCCCAAATGAGTCTCCCTGGCCTTTATAAAAGAGTTTCCTACCCTGGGGCAGTTCTGTCTCTGGGGAGACAAATCTCACACATGGGATGTACCTAAAACAAGAACAGAAATCTCCGTGGCAGCCTGTCTCAAAATCCAGTTACTGTAGTTTAAGTAACCATTCTCTTGCGTTTCTAAATAAGCTTTTAATTTTATTATTTTTTAATATAGTGCAAGATATTTGTATAGTCTATGCTCATGTTATCGTCTCTCTTCCCCACAGGAGAGAAATTATTTTTTTTTTCTATTTATCCCTTCAAAAATTCAGTTGTGTTGCCAAGCGCAGAAAGAGGCTGGATGTTTTCAGATGTTTTCATACATTTTCAGAGCATATGTGTTCCATTTGAGTAATATATTTAATAAAATCCTTTGCATTGTCAGTTTTAGGCTTGGCTTAACTCATAAGTCAGGAAGGAGAGAATTCTTTGTAGTTTCAGACTCAGTAATTTTTTCCAGTACTTGATCTTCTGGTAAAGATGGGAAAGAAGCTTAGAAAGCAAAACATTCCAGGCCTTCTATTAATCTAGAAAAATATGTTTCTTGGCCTCGCATAATTCACAACTAGCTGGATAAAAAATTGCAAATTGCTGTCCAATTTTGCTGAAGTCTCCTGGTAAAAATTGGAACCATGCGTGCTTGTCTCACGAGTGATGCTGGGCTAGGTTAAATTCTTCAAAAATAGACCGAGTGACATTTAAAAATAAACTTCAAAATCATAATTTACCCAAGTATTAAACCCAAGCAGCGGGATCTTACGTCATTTATTTGTCATCACTCTTGAATAAAAGTTTCTACAGGTGCATAGTTTAGGGTCAGCTTTCTTACCGAACAATCCTTCAATTAAATTTCATAAAGAAAGAATAAAGTTGTTTTTCCCTGCTCTCTTGGTTTGTTTAGATACTGGTTGGGGTCTGTGGAGTTGATTTTTTAGAGGCACAGTCCATGCAACAACAGTATTATCTTGTATTAAAAATCTGCAAGTATTGTGGGGCTTTGTAGATCTTCACAGCAGATTGACTTTTCTGCCTTAATTGCATAAATTACAGACAGCTGCCTCTGGGATGTTAGCCCCCAAGGTGATCCCATTCACCTTGCAAAGTTGAAGTGGTAGGAATTGGACTGACTTTTCCTGCTTTTGTTCCTTTGATTGCTCAGTGGGTTATATGTTTCTTAGCTTGTTTTTTTTTTTTTTTTCACGCTGCCTAAAGGAAGAAATTACCTGAGAAACCAAGTAAAAAATGAAGCAGAACTTATAAATGTTATGCTAATAGAAAAAGATGGAATAATCTCACATTATATTAAAAGAGAAAAACAACCAAAAATCCTTAAGCTATGATGACTGAAAAATATTTTTAAAAACATGGATAGCTACCCTCTAGGAGTATAATTGCAATGAAAAAAAATGAAAAAGATAAGTCTCTGTTCTCAGTGATACTGGTTTGGGGCAAAATTGCAAATAATTCACGTATAAACAGATAAAAACTGAACTTGTTATGCAGTGAAAAATTCCAGTAGTAAATGAAAAAAAACAACTCAAGCCACCGCCATTTAATTACACGTGATTGCCAAGGAGCTAATAATCTCTTCTACATGAGGCCGTGAAGCTTTCCTGGTTCGAGAACTTTGATTTTTTATGATTAGCCTAGATGATGGCACAGAGCCACTGCATCCTTCCTTTCCCCTTTTGTCATACCATGGCAGCTGGGGTGAAGACAAAGTCGTCAGTCTTGCAAAAGGAGATAACCCAGAGCAGTTTATGAAAGCACTGTTTTCACTTGAGAGATTTGTGTTTTGCTGGTGGGTAGAATCATCTCGCTGTAGATTAAAGCACTCTGGGATCTTTCAGGAAGAAAAGTGCTACCTAAGTCGAGTCATTAATGATGCCGGGGGTACTTTTCTCAAATAATCTTTCCTTAATCCTAGCTTGCAATAAGTGGTCTGTTCTCCCTCGCCCGGGTCTCCATCACGATGTGAACAGGTTCGGCCATTCTGCCCTGCTGTACAACAGGTAAGGACGCAACCAAGCTGCAGTGCATTGGTGTTTTTGGTACCTCACTACACTTACACACCTGTGTATATTGCTGCACATACACGTACGTGCGTGTGTTGAGATATATATGTACACTATATACAGAGTTTGTGTGTGTGTGTGTGTTTAGGAATGCCAAGACCAGAGGGTTGAGTTTCCATTGCACATCTGAATTTTTCAGATCTTCACTCTTGTCCTGTCTTCAGTACGTGCCTGTCCCTATCAGCCCTTCTTCTGCACTTTGACTGAACTGTCTCAACTCAACTAGATCTTCAAAAAATCTTTTGAAAAAATCTCTGTTTTCCATATTTCTATTTCTTTCTGCCCATATTTAGCCCCACTGGCAACTTTTGTCTCTGAAATCCTACTTTCCCTTGTGGTTTCTAGACTTGGCTGCAATTTAGTTTACAGAGCGTATCGTGTAGGGACCCACGGGTTGGACTCAATGATCCTTGTAGGTTTTTTCCAATTTGGATATTCTGTGATTCTGTGGCTCTTACCTGCCAGTCACATGATATATGGAAATCAGGTGAAACCACAAGTGAGATTTTTAGTGTTAAGCATTATATCACTGTGACAATATCCATGCTCTCAGGTGAGTGGCTGCTGCTGTATTTGAGTCTGTGGAACTGAGTTTGAGGGGGTCTTCAGGGACAGGTATTTCTTAGCAGTCTTTCATTCTAGTTCCTTCACCCTTTGAGGATATTTCTTCTAAATCAGGAATATTATTTAAAGGACAGCATAAGCTAGGTGGAAAGCTTCTATCAACTTTAAAAGGAACACATACTTCTAGATGTCTCTGAAAAATCTTACTACCTGTTTCAGCGTACATGGAATACCAGTTGTCCATTTGCTCCCATGAAGAATGGTTAAGCCTCTGCACTCTTTTCTGAAATGGGATGAAAATAGTGTTTAAAAATACTCATTATTCATCCCAAACTTTCATTCAGTTGCATCAAATTTTCTGCATCAACTCTTCTACACTGTCTTGTTAAATAATATACATTTACAAACATTGATGCCCAGTTTTTTTGAGGTGGTATATTTTTGTGTAACTAATGAAATTTGATGTTATGCCTAAAGCGGTCGTGATGCTAGAGAAGGTTTAAAAACAAAAACAACAACAAAACCACCTTTTTTCTACCCTCAAAGCATTATTTTGTTTATTTTTTTTTCTTTAGTTGACACAATGGTTCTCTGCTCGGTTGCTAACAGCCAGGAGAATAACTGTGGTTTTGTCGCAGCAGCGTAGCAAGATGTGACAACATTGAATTGTTTTGTCACGCTTCCTGAATGCTGCTTTAATGGTGTGATGCTGTCTCCCCCATGTTAGCCTCCTTTCCTTTCTACAGGAGGATCCTGCCCTACTGCAGTATTTTATGTATCGTGTTAATCAGGTGTCACCCAGGTTTTTGCCCGAATCTTGGATGGGTTTGACTCTGCCTCAAAAGCCATGTATTGAGATTCTCTGGCTTCTCTGTAACAGTGCAACTTGATTGACCTTTTCTTTAGTGCCTTCCTTAAGCAAGATCCATTCATTTGGATTTATGCACGCTGGAAAATAACAAAGCACCTTGCCCACACCCTGAATAAAACCGAGCCGCGGCAGCGCACGGCCTATAAAAACAGGCACAAATTTTGATTTCTTTCCTCACATTTCCTCTAGCACCATGTATATATTCGGAGGCTTCAACAGCCTCCTCCTGAGCGACATCCTGAAATACACCCCGGAGAGATGCGAAGCCTTCGACAACGAAACTGCCTGCTTGCGAGCGGGCCCTGGCATCCGCTGCGTGTGGGCTGCCACCGTCCCGGGCTGCGTCCCCTGGGAAATGGCAACGGTACAGCAGCAGCAAAAAGTCTTTGAGGATTGTCCTTCCCGGCCAGGTATGCGTCGCCCTCTTCCCGTTTCCCTTTCCAAAAGCACAGAGGGATATTTCCCTTTCCAAATTCTGTCTTGCGGTAGTTATGTGCTGTTACGGGAACGAGCTCAAGGTGGGGGGCTGTGGGTTTGTTTCTGTTCATGCCCTTGGGAGACTGACCTCTACCATGGGCATGTTGGCATCTCTCACTCCATATCTTTTCATACCTCCCTCTTCGAGGGAGACAGCAGGAGGAGGGTTTAAGGAAAGTTGCTTTATTTCGCCTTCTACAGTCTTGCCTGGGTGAGGGCATACAGAAAGAACATTTGTTTTAAGGTCTGATTCTTGTGTTCTCCCATATGATAACTTTTTAACAACTTTTCAACAATTTTATCCCAATGCTTTCATTGCTCTGAATTGAATTATATGAACCTTGATTCCGTAATAGATTGTAGCCTTTAATTATTTAAAAGAAATTGATGTAAAGGGACATTGCTTTGATGGGCTCTCAATGTACAATAAATTTTCACAAAACACAGGCGATAAGCAATTGGAAAGATGAAGTGGAAAGTTCAAGCTTTGCATGAAAATGCTCCACGTAATTGAAGGCCAGGCTTTCAGCAAAATGGGCCTGCGGTGGGAGATACTCGTTGTCCTTGTGAAATGTCCTCTGGCATCGTTTGCATGTGCATGGACTGAACTCGCGTGCCCCATCTTCGTTGAGGCGCTTCAATGTCTTGGTGCATTTTCTTGCTGTTGTCTTTTATTGATCCTTGGGCTCTAAAAATGATGGATGGTGCAAATGAAGGCGGTTTGCTGTCCGGTCAGTCGAATGAAAGTATCCGATTTGCTAATAAGTTGCTAACGGAAAATCTCCAGGTGCTACTGTTTGGTTGTGTCTTTTGCTGTATGTAATCAAGTTCTTAGAGCTCTGTCAGGAAATGCCTGTTTTTGGTCATGCAGGTTTTTTTCTTTAATAGTTGTAGACAATGAAAAATGTGATCAGATTACAGACTGCTATAGCTGTACAGCAAATACAAACAACTGTCAATGGTGCACTGACCAGTGTATCTCAATGCATAACAACTGCACAGAGGAACAGGTAAACTCTCTCTACTACTTTTGTAGTTTACGTGTAGCCTTTGAAATAGCAAATAGCCAGATGTTTTCATCCGTCAGTATTATGAATCCTGATGTTTCTTTATTTCCAGTGCATGTGTAGCTCTGAACAGCTAAGAGTTGTATTTTCAAATTGGTCTGAGGGTTTTTTGTGGGCCTCGCTGCTCCTTAAGTGAGGAGTGTGACTAAGGGCAGGGGAAGAGGTGGGTTTCACCATCAGTGTGATGGAAGGTTCACCAAGGCACGTAGCCACTTGGGTTAGCTCTTAGAGCCCTCCCTAGAAAAAAAAAAAAACCTTAACCCTTTAATAAAAGCTCTAGTGAGGAAGATGTCCCATGCCAGCCTGGGGGGAATATCCTAAATGCATGCTACGGGCTGTCTAGTGTCACAGCTTTTGAACGTACAGCTTGTCCTCTAGGTCTGAAATGTCAAGTTTAGTGTGCTAGTCTTTGAGAGTTACAGACCGACACTGTGTGGATGGGAAAAACCTTCACCTGCGCTGTTTCTTCTAGGTTCCTATTACTGCTTATGAGAATTGTCCTAAGGATAACCCTGCCTATTACTGCAGTAAAAGGACAAGTTGTAAAAGCTGTGCCATGGATCAGAACTGCCAGTGGGAACCTAGGAATCAGGAGTGCATCGCTTTACCAGGTAGGTGGTGCTTGGGTTTGTGTAAGAAACTCCAAGTTCACCCAACTGTGGTTTTTTAAACAAATCTGTGATCTTTTAGGGCTAAACTGGAATAAATAATGTTGTTTAATCATACCAAATCTAGTATGAAACTCTATTTCAAGTAAATTTAGAAAGTGTGATGGAATATTTTTCAGCCCCAATTGTCTGAAGAGAAGCATGATCATTTGTATAATTATTAGCCCGTATTTCATCTCTCTCTTTTCATTTGATGAAAGCAGTACTGTTGATATAATAGGCTTCTGTAAGGTATTGGGTTTAATAATGCATGCCATTTAATTTTAGAAACTAGGATTGTGCAAAACCAGAATGGCACATAGTGGACGCATTAGGCAAATAACACTTAAGTGCCCAAGGAAAATTCTCTTATTAGCAAGTTTCCAGTGGGAGCTCACGGGAGTTGATTATTAGTCCCCTCCACAATAACTTCTTCTTGCCTGGTGACTGGGAAAGAAATGCAGCATCTTCAGTGATTGACACTGACAGTTAATAAAATGTAGAGAAGGGAGAAAAGCAACATGGACAGGGCCTTTAAATGGGCATGGAGAGACTTTGCCTCCTAAATCTGTTGGGTCTGGACATGTCCAGGTCTGGTTTCTGCTAGTCTGGGAGAGTGACTAAATGAAGAGGCTTCAGAGGAGAGCCATGAGAGCAAGAAAAACATCTCCTAATGAGACAGGTGAAGAGCTTGGTGTGTTTAATTTCTCGTAGAGAAGAAGAAGGGGTAAAAAGCCCATCTGAAAGAAACACACTCGAGAGCTTTTCAATCTGTTAGATAAATCTAAAGCAAGACTTTGGAGCTAGACATCAGCTCTACAGAAATTCACGTGGAAAATGTCCATTGTGCTTCTCATAAGTGTAGGTATGAGTGTGGGGGGAAAGTACCACGGAGCTTAAGGATTTTTTCTGTAGTGGGCAAGATTAAATGGGGATTGATGTTGGAAGTTTGGTGCTGAGGACAGAATTAGCACAACCACCCTCTTCTGCTGAAAGGTATCCTTACAACTGTGAGTGAACAAATGGCTTTAACCAACAGCAGGATTTGTTTTTCTTCTGAAATGATTTTACTGTTTGATGTTGAAGTAAGTGCTTTGACTACCTACTGCAGATAACCAAGTGCTAATGTCACACTTCAGCTCCCCTAAGGAGCTTTCTTCTCTGTGGGATTTGTACATAGATGGCTTTGAGCATGCCAATGAGTCGTGCTGGTTTTGAATGGGGCTGTAGGCTTTGGTGGAAGAGCTCTTTCACCACTTCTAATGTTGAAAAGGCCACTTGCACCTTGGTTTTACTTCCTTTTTGTTTTTTTCCCCCCCCCCAGAAAATATCTGTGGAACAAACTGGCATTTGGTTAGCAATTCCTGCTTGAAAATTACGAACGCGAAGGAGAACTACGATCATGCCAAGCTCTCCTGCAGGTCCAATGGTGCTTCGCTGGCTTCTCTCACGACCCAGAAAAAGGTAGAATTTGTTCTAAAGGAGCTGCAGAAGATGCAGTCTTCGGTGAGTGCTTCTCTTTTATGTCCTCTGAGTAATTAAGCTCTGACTGTGGAAGAGACCTTGCTGTGGTATTGTATGCTCTGTGCAGAGCAGACATGCCTCTTAACTGAAAAGGACTGATTTTTCTTTTGAAATTCAACATACCCTATGGGTGTTTCTGAAGAGAAATTGTAGAGAATGTAAATGGGAAAGATAAATACAAACATACACGCTGCCTCAGAGGTAGTGCTTTCCGTAATGAAATCACGTGCACATTTCTCTTGTGGGATACATGACTGCAACAGGAGTGTGAGCGGTTCTCCTGTGACATGTACACAACATTTTATAAATAAAGGTCCCTTTGGGGACACCAGAGGTGTTTAAAGTAAAGCATTTAAAGTTATTTATTCCGTTCAGGAAAGCACTGTTTAAAATGTCAGCTTCTTACTCTGCAGACCTGCTTGGCTTATTCGGAGTTATTTATGTTTGATTTAGTGGCAGGTGCTTTCCTGTCTGAGCGAGAAGTGTATTGGAATCTGTCCCTCCTCATGCAGCAGTAAAATAAATATTTTTTTTTTCCAGTCACTTGCGGAAGAGCAGAGGCATTCAGGGCAGGTTGTGTAGGTGGTGCTAAAGCCCTAGCAAAGAAGGATGCCGTGTGGCTTCGCTGAAAGCCTGCTTTGAGCTGCAAAGCTGCTATGGCTTGACAGCGTGTCAGAGTGCCTCCTCTGGGGTCTCAGGGCTGGCAGTCAGGAAAAGTTGTATTTGGGGAAAAATGAGTCTGGAGGCAGTTAGGATTGGTACTTTTCAGAGAAGAACATGCTTAAGTATTGAAGAGAAATATTGCCCTTTCAAAACAAGAGCGTTTTCTGCCTTGATCCCCTTTGTGATTTTAAAGTGGTGCTTCGACAATTACAGGGTTTTGGAGGGGCTTCATTTTAGCCAATAAAAGGTAAGGGACAACTCACTCAGGGTGGTTTGTTAAACCTTTTGTTAAGACAGAAAGCCAAATATTGCAAAAGTATGTGGCTCTTAACAGCTCCAGGAACAGTTAAGTGTAGTGTAAATTCCTAAAGACACGTGTCAACCTTTCCATAACGGTGCTTCAACCTTCACTCTAGAGGAAACAACAAACAAATTCATGTACATTTTTTTTTTTCCTCTACAATATCCTTTAAATGTGAGCCCTAGAAATCGAAGCAAACTATTAGCCCATTTTAGCTGATAGTATTAAGTGTTTGCAAGGGGGGGAAATGCCTTTGCTGAAAGGCCAGCCCATGTCTGGTGTTTGATCTTGGGCCCCACGGTGCCGTGCTGGGGGATGCTGTGCCTCACAGTTCCTTCTTTTTGAAATAAGCTCTGTAAAAAGAGGAAAACATGTTGGTACGTGGTGCTGTAACTCTTGCTGTTAGGAGCTGTGGTTCTAAGCCTTAAGAGTGCATAAAATCCCTTGGAAGTAGGTGGCTGTTATATGGCAGCGAGGGAAGATGCAGGGTCTGAAGCCTTCCTGGGACAGCTGTGCCACCGAAGCGCTTTGCTGGAGAAAAGATTGGGAACAGGAAAATAACATATTGTACCTATACAGTTAAAATGCCTCTCCCCAAAATAAACCTGTGCCAAAAAATAAATTGCCAGTGGAAATAGTTGTGTTAGAGTTTTTTTTTGCACCGAGGTGTTTTTTTGTTTTTGTTTTTGCCAGTGGAGCAGCACTCATTTGGATTTGACCTGCTCTCTCTCTCTTCTTTCCTCCTCCACCCCCGTATATACACACAAACAAACAGCAGAGCTCTCCTAGCAAGCTGTAGAAAAAGTATAGTGTATTAGTTGAATTATGTAGGCAACTGCTAGATTTCTTCCTCCTGTCAAAGTAGATCCAGCATTTTTTGAAGTATCTAGCCATTTATAAGAGTCATAAACATATAAAGAGCGACTTGCAGTTAATTTCTTAGTTAGCTGGTGTGAATGTTTGACCTGTGCCTCTCCTGGTAGAGATAAGTAGAAATGTAGTTTAAAAAATAAAAAAAAAACGGTGTTTTCAGAAGAATTTCTCCATCTCAGTGCCATCTGAATTAAATGCTACAGAGCAACATATTACTGTAATATGTTTTTGCAACACCAAACCTGTCAAAGTTACTTAAGAGCATTATATGGTGATGCTTATTTTCTTTTAATACCAAAGCTAATAAAGCTGTGTATTAAATCTACCATTCTGCTTTATTTCTAGTCCAAAACGTTGACTCCGTGGGTTGGACTGAGGAAAATCAACGTGTCGTATTGGTGCTGGGAGGACATGTCTCCCTTCACAAACACCCTGCTCCAGTGGCTCCCTGATGAACCGAGCGACGCTGGATTTTGTGGTTATTTAGCTGAGCCTTTGCAGCACGGACTGAAGGCAGCAACGTGTATCAACGAAGTCAACGGCAGCGTCTGCGAAAGGGCAGGTAACAATAGCTCCAGCTACTCTGTCTCGTGGTGGGCAGGTTGACTGATAGGTGTTTATATTTCCTAAAGAGTAAACAGGATCCCATCCGTTATGTTTACAGCTGGCTGCTTCGTGACTTTGCCAAAGAAAAGTGGTTCTGAAAAAATGTCTCGTGTAGGTATTTCAAACAAAATTGGACATTTTATAAATAGCTCCACACTTACCGTGTTAACTCTAAAATGCTTAAAGTACACTAGAGTTTAATTATTTTTCTCTACACCGCATACCTGAATGTGACATTTAGGTTAATTATGGTATGGAGCAATCTACTGTTTAAAAATAAATAAATAAAAGCTACTTTCCAATTGAATTCCCCTTCCTCCCCTGCCATGCTCCATAGCCAGAGGAGGATTTTATCAAAGTTTGAAATTAATTGGGCAAGACACTTTGGAGATATGAGAACTTTGAAAAAGAAACTATTTGCTTTTGGGAAAAGTCTTCTAGCTTTGTTGGAACCACATATCTTTATAAAAATGGCTTGGTCTGTTAACTCTACATGATAGTTGATTATTTCTGAACACCAATTAATGATTTTTTAAATTTTAAGAAAGTTGGCTGATTACGTAACATTTGTAAGTGAGCTGCACCACTTTAAATTGTTCTTTCTGGAAGTGCAGGGTGCAGATCATGAGTGTGGAGTCCTAACTCAATATTTTGTCTTTATCTTAGCGTATTTTATATTGTTTTAAGCTTTGACTAGTTTTTATGGCCTGAGAACAGTCACTTAAAACCGATGATAAAGCACTGGCTCACACCATAAATTCCTGGCTTGGTTTTGCTTTCGGTACTCATTTTATGTGTGTAACTGATCAAATAACTTAAAACACATCCCAGTGTGTTAATTTAAAAAGTGGAGTTTCTCCCATCAAACACTGGAATGGGCTGCCCAGGGAGATGGTGGAGTCTCCATCCCTGGAAGTCTTCTCAAAGTTTCATAATTCAACGATTCCCAGCACTTTAGATGAGAAAATGGTGAAGGACCATATCAACAAACCTACAGAAATATAAAGTTCACATTTATAATACCATTTAATGTGTTTTCTGTCCACCTTAAAAGCATAATAAGAGAAATGATGTTACAGGGCTTAGTGCATTTCCCATATTTACAAATAAAATGTTTCAAACCCATGATACTGCACTACATTTCAGTCTGAATAACCTTCCTAGGGGCTCGTTACCTGTTTCTTTCTTGGCAAAAGCTGACTCTCACCCTCCTGCCCGCAGCTAACCACAGCGCCAAGCAGTGCCGCACGCCCTGTGCCCTGCGCACCATGTGCGGGGAGTGCACGAGCGGCAGCTCCGAGTGCATGTGGTGCAGCAACATGAAGCAGTGCGTGGACTCCAACGCCTACGTGGCCTCCTTCCCCTACGGGCAGTGCATGGAGTGGTACACCATGAGCAGCTGTCCGCGTGAGTAATTGCTTCTGCATCTTCTTTCCCGGTACAAAAAAGGCAGGGATCTATTGGAAAGAGGCCAGCGGAGGGCCACAAAGATGGTACGGGGCCTGGAGCATCTTCCCTGTGAGGAAAGGCTGAGAGAGAGACCTGGGGCTGTTCAGCCTGGAGAAGAGAAGACTGAAGGGGATCTCATCAATGTTTACAAGTATTGTATGAGGGAGACAGAGGGATTTGGCCAACCTCTTCTCAGTGGTTTGTGGGGACAGGACGAGGGGCAATGGCCACAAGATGGAGCCCAGGCAGTTCTGCACCAACGTGGGAAAGAACTGCTTCACGGTGAGGGTGACGGAGCGCTGGGACAGGCTGCCCAGGGAGGTTGTGGGGTCTCCTTCTCTGGAGATATTCAAGGCCTGTCTGGACGCCTACCTGGGCAACCTGCTTTAGGGAACTGCTTTGGCAGGGGGGTTGGACCCAATGGTCTCTTGAGGTCCCTTCTAACCCCTACAGTTCTGTGATTCTGTGATCTTAGCAGGTGTGCAGAAGTCTTGTGTTTGTAGATGTTTGCTGGCAGAGTCCTGCAGATCCATTATCCTGCACGGTTGTATTCAGAGGATTCTTCAAAACTAACAACTCCATGACCCCAAGAGCTTGGAGTGTGCAGCTCCGTCTTGCAGTATCCTCTGTGTCATGTGAAGAGTTAAAGAGAATTGGGTCCTGATTACAGGGACTGTCAGTTCAGCTAAATGGCAGATAGTCTAGAGTTTCAACCGAGACGATGAAATCTCAACTTTTTCTTTTCAGAGGGAGATGAACTTGCTTCATTATTTGAATCCCTAGCCTTCAAATTAAAGCTGCTACATAATTTCGTATGATTAGCTTATTCTTGCATATCTTCTGTATCTCTTTTATTCGTATGTTGAGCCATGTTAATTTAATATCAGCTCATCAAATCCAAATTATGGTTTACACGAGTGTTTTACTCTGAAGTTTTGTCAATGAATATCCCACAGTAGGGATTTTTTATTTTCAATAAATGTGCTGGTTTTTTTTTCTCTTTTTAGATAGAGGTGAGGAAATTGTAAAAGATTTATTGCTTTCTGTTTTCACACCGGGAGGAAAATAGCCTAGAAATTTAAAACGTGGCTGGACATTTTTGTTTAATTAATTTATGTTGAATTCTTCAGGAGCCATGTGTGGGCAGAGGAGGCAGGACAGCCGGGGTTCTCGGGGCAGCAGAGTGTGTGTGCTTCACAGGAGGGGTGCTGGGCACTCTGAGCTGCTGTAGTTGCTCCATGAACTTTTGGAAGCTGCTGAGAATAAGCCTGGTTAGAGTGTTGCAAAACAAGAGATGGAGAAAATTAGTTTCAAGTGACTCCTGAAGATGAGAGCGTAAACTTCCCATGCTGCCAGAGGTCAAAAGTTGGAGGAGAGTAGGCTGAAATAACGGGAAAAAATGTTTTTCTACTACTGTGGTTTTTTTTGCTTGTTTATTTTTAAAAGCAAATATTGTCAAACAAGATAGAAATTCTGCTCCTTGGAACACAGAATCTGCTGGGGGGCCCCTGATAGGGATGGGGGAGCCCTGCCTGCGCCCACACCCTGGGACCCTTGGACATTACATATCTTTTAAGATAATTGGAAAGGAGTAGAAAAACTTCTGCATACATACAAAATTTGTCATCCCTGAAATACAATCCCACTTGAGAAAGGAGCAGGGAAATGGCAGCAGTGCATTTTCCCCGATTCAGTTGATTGCAGATTTGCACGTGGCCCTCTGAGCACCCTAAATTGTGTTCTCTATTTCTACTCTGTGCTTTCTGGTTTGGCTAAAGACTTGAAATTGTAGCGCATGATTTAAAATGCATGGTAAAAAGATATTCAAAACAAGTAAACCAACTTTTTTTTAGTCTTTGCTTCCGGATAGCTCCTTTATAGTCCGGCCCATTGTGGATCAAGCAGAGATGTTTTGTAGGTGGGAACGTTCAGCTCTGGTTTTAGTGGGTTGTACTGGTTAGAAAAACCTTATGTATGTATTGCATTGTTTCATAAGTCGCTGATTGGTTCAATCTTTGTAGTTATCTTAGATTCTAGAATAAATATGCTGATAGAAATGAACAGATACACTTCTTGCTGTGAGTACCTGAAAAAATATTCACAGGCTTTGGGGAGAGAAATACTTGAGGTCACAGAAGATACGTGAATCGTTCTGCTGTGTTTTAAGACAGCGATTTATGACACAATTTGATGTTTGTTTTTACAGCTGAGAACTGTTCAGGCTACTGCACGTGCGCTCACTGTTTGGAGCAGCCGGGCTGTGGGTGGTGTACCGACCCCAGCAACACCGGCAAGGGCAAATGCATTGAAGGCTCCTATCGAGGGCCCGTCAAGATGCCAACCCCGTCTGCCACAGGGAAACACAGCTTGGAGCCTGTCCTTAATATCAGCATGTGTCCTGCGGAGAACAAGTACAATTGGTCCTTTATTCAGTGTCCGGGTGAGTGTGTAAGTTTTAACTGGTCAAACAAAACTGGTAGCAAAAGTTAAATGCGAGGTGAGCGGCTTCATAAGGTGGCAGTGATGTTTGTGTTCCCACGTGGGGGGAGAAAAAGAGCTTGGAAGACACATAAGAAATAACACATTTGGAGATGCAAGGAGTTGTAAGGTAAAGTAAGCTCTAGAGATTTGCTTTGTGAAGATTTAGCTAGGTTTTTCCCTAATCCATGCATTATTCTAGTGCAATTTTTTTATTTCTTCAAACCTTAATTGAGATTTTTAACTTTTATTTACTTACTTGCTTTTGGGGTTCTTAAAAAGAAAAGGTTGTTCTTTCCCTGAAAGTTGGATAACTGTTAGTAATGCTTAGGGAGACGCTGAAATAAAATGTTTGACACTAAATGTATAGAATTAAAATTACTCAAATGCTGCTAAAACCTCTCTTCCCCATTCCTCCTTGTATATCTATCTATCCCACCTGCTGTTTCCAGACCAGTCTGTCCAATATTCACGTAGTTGTTTGGAGCTTAGTTTACTGTGTGTTGCTTTAAATTTCAAGTTTTCTGTGCACACTTCTCTTTGATTTCACGTATCTGTAGCAAGACTGCAAGAGCATCTTTGGAAGTTGTACGAAGTGGTTTCAGTCAGCCTCTCTGGAGCACAGACTTCTGAGGTGCTATGTGACATGCTGTACTTGAGCACAAATACTCATCCTTCTCTGTTTTCTTCAGCCTGCCAGTGTAACGGGCACAGTAAGTGTGTAAATGAAAGCATCTGTGAGAAGTGTGAAAATCTGACGACTGGCAAGCACTGTGAAACTTGCATCTCTGGCTACTATGGCGATCCTACTAACGGAGGAACGTGTCAGCGTAAGTGACGCCTTAAGTCTTCCCCTGCGGGAGTCTTTAATGTTTGGTTTTCTGCTCTTCACTCGTTCCTCTACTATCTTCACCGAAATTATAGCCTGATAATACATTTTTTCTTTCCTGCGAGCAAGGCACAATCCTTGCTTCTTCAAATCAAAGATACAGAAATTGCTTGATGAAATTCTTTGACTTGCGCTGCGCAAGATTAAGATGATTTTTACCCTCTTTTGTAAACTTCAAATGACCACGCTGAGAAATGGGTTGGCTTTAGTGTTTGACAGTCCTGTTTTGAAAAGGAACAGTGTTAATCCCAACGTCTTGGACAAATTTCTGCTTATCTAAATTCTGCATTCTATTACATTTGGTTAATGTCTTGTGCATTTATTACCATAGATGTCTGCTTCATAAAAGGATTGCCATATTTCACGGAGGGGTTGGCTGGGTTTCAGTTGAGGATTAGGTGATCCCTTGTAAAATTGAATTTTAAGTTTGCAAAGAGCTTTGGGTCTCTTTGACACAAAGTACTTTTTCAATTGTGTAACATCCAGTCAACAAAACAGAAAGAATTATTTCCTGAAGGACCCATGAAGTTCTCTTTGGTAATATGGAGAAATAAACATGTCAGATTTGGAGTTTTGTCCTTGAACATTGCAATATTGTTCAGAATTGCTGCAAATTTTGTAGCATTGTCGCACGGAGACACCAGTTTTAAACCAGCATCCAGCTGTGATAGGTGATAAGCAGACGTAAGGGAAAATGGTTCTTGCTCTAAAGAGCTTTAGTGGAATATACATGTAGTTAGGTGGAGTGATTGCAATTAGACACAACGATGGGAAAGGTAGACCAGAAATAACATTGTGTGGTGTGAGAGCAGTAACAGTGCTTCTGTGACATGAGTGCTGGTGGTTTGTATGCATCCTGGAAGAATAATGAAGGTCAATAATAACAGGAGATTGAAGGCTTGGAGTTGCTCCTTCCAAGCATGGAGGTGATCCAGGAAGAAAATATTTGGAAATTCATCTAATATGTTTACCGCAAGATCAAGGTGGGAGTCAGCAGCTGGAGCACGTGTGTCCTGCTTGCTAAAGCAAGAACAAGTGGGTGATGTTTGAGGCTATGAGGAAGAACCCCTCAGTGCACTGATTCAGGATTGCTTTCCTGGCTGTGCTCTGGATGAGTAGCAGAGGGGCAGGGGTGCCCTGTGTAGAGGAAAGGGTGTTGGCGTACCTGGGGTATGAATTTATGACAGCACAATGACACAGCTACAAAGGAAAAGGTGCATCTTTGACACTTTATTTCAGAACATTATCTGCAAGATTAAATACTGCTGATATTCTTAAACTCATTTTGCATGAAGATAATTTGAAGTGCGGGAATGAATACATTGAGACGGAGTTGGCAGGAGAAAATATCAAATCCTACTCCGAGCATTCAGGTTTAATCGTTGGATCACAATGTGCCTTTTCATATTTGTTGCTTTTCTATGCGTGTGGAAATTCAAGAGTAAGTTACTTTGGACTCTTTCATATGAGGATTGTCCAAAAATAGTTTGTTGTTGAGATAACGAATGATAGACTAAAGTCATCCGGGTGCCTGAAAAAGAAATTAGAAAATGTGTTGAGAGACTGTGGAACAGCATTCATTCTCTATCTGATGAAACCAGTAGCTCATGTCAAAAGTGCTTTGCTCTCAAGTGCTTTGGGCCCAGGTTTTTAATTTGCTGTGATTTAATGCTATTTACTGGGATGGCTGAAGACCGAGGGAGGCAGGAAGGCGGGCAGAAAGACCGACATGGATCGGAAAAGGGAAAGCGAGAGGAGATCATCCTATCTGATGCAGCCGGAGTGACTGCTGGAGATGGGTAATTTCTATGCTTCGTGAAGAGGATTCCAGAGGGAAATGCTTCAGATGAGGATCAGCTGATGGGCAGCAAAGCAAACTGCTTTTTCTCTCCTCAAAGCCATGGTGTCTCCTTCCTTTCCCATCAGTGATGTGCTGATCCCACTCTTCTTGGACGTGTATGTGCAGTGTTGTGTGCTGCTGTGTTTGAAAGCCCATGGTCATATCTGTGCTGCAGACAGCTCTTGGTACACTGCACCCTGATGTACAAGCATCTGTGCTTTTGCACACTTGTGCAGATCTGCAGCACCAACCCAGTGGCCCCAGCAACACGGGGATCGTAAATATCCTCAAAATAAATATCCCATACTGGCGAAACGTGGGTGTTTTGGTATTTCCAGTTCAGATGAGATGTTAGGAGGTTTAGTGACAGTTACAGGGACAGCAGCACCTTTCAAACAGGCAAAGCTGAGCAGAGCTTGAAGGCATGCTAATGCACTTGGCAAGCCCGGGAGGAGAAGGAAGGACAGACTGCATGCAATAAAATGCCTTTTCCTGCTGCTCTGTGCCACCAGGGCAGCTGAACTTTGCTGTCTCGCTTGTATTTAAGAGTTTTGAACAAACTGCAGTCACCTCTGGAAGAATTGTTTGCGTATCATCACAGGCATTGGTGTTTGTGGAGCCAGGCAGATAACAACTAAATGGCAGGTAAATTGCTGCTCAGCAGCCGCTTTTAGGAAGTGCCCGACGCGGAGCGGTGTTAATCAGGAAGGGCAGGAAATGCAGCACATCAAATGTAAAAATAGCTGCAAGGTGCTTTCTCCGCATTCAGGATTTTTATTTATTTTTTTTTTGAATTTTCTGATTAAAGTTCCCCGCGAAAATATGCTAGTGGTAGATAAGGGAGTTATTTGCAAGAGAAGGGAAGGCGCTGCTCTGCCTGGAATCAGATCGCTGCTGCGGCAGCGCTGCTCAACGCCCCCGTGGGTCGTTTGCTGGTGGCACGGGGCTGTCTTGTCCCCCAGGGCTGCCTGGAGGACAGCTTGAAGCACTCGGCATGGAAGCGTGGTGCCAGGCAGGTGGGTGCTGCCCTCAGGGTGCTGGCCCAGCACAAACACAGGAGGAGGAGAGGTGATCCTCTTTGTTGTCTCTACAAATCCGTGACCCCTGGTTTGTGAAGGAGGTGGAAGGAGACTCGCTGCGGGCTGATTCTGCTTCATCGTTGAGGTTCTTTCCATGAGTCCCAGTCAAAAAGCCATTTTTCAGTTATCGTGGCTTTCTGCTCTAGCATCAGATTCTGGGGGGAAGCTTTTAGACTCCACTGAGGGTTTTTAGCATTTGTTAATAATTTCTTTCCAAACCCCATAGCCATGAGAACATTCCCTCTGCATGTTCCACTCCTTCAGCAAATGATCTCCAGTAATGGGGCTCATAGGAAAATGGGTAAATAAGGTCGTTGCTTTAAATAGAGATGTTTGAGTGCTAAATCTTCTCAATAAACACGTGGCTGAAGAGCAGAGCGAGGAAGGTCCAAGCATTAGTGCTCTAGATACAGTGATCTGCATCTAAACAACATGGAACGTGAAATTTCTCTTTATCATTGTGTGCATGCATGTTGAACATTCAAACAAATTTCTGCTTACGTGTTTCAAAGCAGAAGGAAGTACAAGGCATGCTCAATAGTATTAAGGATTAGTTTTTTAGTGCCGCTAATGAGAAGTGTGTTTGGTTTACAGAATACAATTATTTTGTCAAATCTCCGTTCCATCTACTTGTTTCCACAATAGCCCTTTATGCTTCTTCATACTTTGTTCCGTGTTGCTGCTAGGAAACCACTCATCCACATCTGAGAAGCACAATTAAGCATCTCTGATATAACAGAGCTCCCGTTGCATGCCGACACAAAGAAGGCATCAAAAGGATTCATAAAATAAGGTCCAAGGTGGGCCGGAATATTCAGGATGGGGAATATTCTGGCACATACCTTGAAATGGTTCAAAATCAAGAAAAGGTAGGTTAGGATTAGATATTAGGAAGAATTTTTTTGCTATGAGGGCAGTGAGGCCCTGTCCAGGCTGCCCCAAGGAGCTGTGGCTGCCCCATTCCTAGCAGTGCCCAAGGCCAGGCTGGATGGGGCTGGGGGCAGGGGCTGGAATTAGGTGGGTTTTAGGGTCCCTTCCAACCCAAACTATCCTAGGATATTATGACTCATCTCCCTGTTTCTGAATGAGGAGACACCAGCCTTTAAGCATTCTCTTTCCAGCGAGCACTGAGGGATCTCCTCTTCACAGACTCTGAATGTTCTGGGCTCCCTGGTACAACAAGGACAGGGATCTCCTGGAAAGAGGCCAGCAGAGGGCCACAAAGATGACACGGGGCCTGGAGCATCTTCCTGTGAGGAAAGTCTGAGAGACCTGGGGCTGTTCAGCCTGGAGAAGAGAAGACTGAGAGGGGATCTTATCAATGCTTACAAGTATCGTATGAGGGAGACAGAGGGGTTTGGCCAACCTCTTCTCAGTGGTTTGTGGAGACAGGACGAGGGGCAGTGGCCACAAGATGGAGCCCAGGCAGTTCTGCACCAACACGTGAAAGAACTTCTTCATGGTGAGGGTGACGGAGCACTGGGACAGGCTGCCCAGGGAGGTTGTGGGGTCTCCTTCTCTGGAGATATTCAAGGCCTGTCTGGACACCTACCTGGGCAGCCTGCTCTAGGGAACTGCTTTGGCAGGGGGGTTGGACGTGATGGTCTCCTGAGGTCCTTTCCAACCCCTACAATTCTGTGATTCTGTGATTCTTTCCCTTTTCACGTCGCGTGCTCCTCCATGCCCAGCTCCAGATGAACGCGTCTTCCAGATCATTGACGGAACAGCTGCTGAAAGGCACCTACCGCCTGGAAGTTCTTCCAGCCATTATTCTAATTAGAGTCAAGATTACCTCAAAGACAACTTTGTCTTGTTTTGTTTTTTTATGTGCCTCCACTACTTCCTCATGCGTAAAGGTCTCGAAGCGTGGCAGCATTAGCATTTTAATTTGAATCGGGAGCACTCTCTTGAAGCAAATCTCCCGAACGCCCCCATTGCCACACTTGGGGTCATATCTCAAGCAGTTGCAGAGTACGTGGAGCTGGTCTGTTCTGGGCATGCCATGAGCCTGCTGATGTCTGATTTACTTTATCCACGACCAGGGGGCATCCAGCTTGTGAGACCAGGCTAAAAGTATTTCTAAAGTGTGCTGGGGCACACACAAAGTGCGTTCAGCATGGACATCGTGTTCTCAGCACCAAAGGTTTTACACTGCAGATGCTCTTCCTTTGATGACAGTACTCTCTCAAAGGCCTGTTTATTTCTAGAAACAGCCCTAAAGGCACCAGGAGCTTTGCTTTACTTACAAAAAATAGCGATCACAGTTTTCTCTCAAGAGTTTTGAGTTTGAGTGAAATGTGCTAGCAAGCCCCAAACTATTCCAAATATTACCTTTTCCTTACCAGTTACGATATCCCTAGTGCTATCTAGCAACACGAGAGGAAGGTAGATTTTTGACTCTAAAAAAAAAAGCCCAGTTGGATCGTGATTTCATACAAAACATCAGTCCTGCAACCTGCACTCCCTCTGTGCTGACACACGGTTCTATTTTTAGCAGCCTTTAGTATCACAAAGCAACCAGAGGACCAGTAGAGTTTCCATGTACACTTTAATTGCTGATGTATCGCAGTTTGGCATCTGAAGGACTTAATTGCTTTCCAATCTGTTTCTCTTGCTTCGTTCAACATTGCTTCCTTTTTTTTCCCCCCCTCTGCTCAACAGCTTGCAAGTGCAACGGCCACGCGTCTGTCTGCAACACAAACACGGGGAAATGTTTCTGCACCACCAAGGGAATCAAAGGAGACGAGTGTCAACTGTGAGTCCCTTTCACTTTGTTAGCTGAAATCGAAAGGCCACGCACATACTGGCGTGGAACCCCTTACATTTTTTTAATGACTGTATTTATGATGTCTCTGCTCATCTCTGCCTGCTGACAGTTGACTAACTTCATTGACTGTGCAGCCAGCCGTGCTTCCCCTGGGGGGAGAACATGAACAAAATGATTTCCCAAAGGTTTCTATTTTGAGAACGTTTCAACTGTCATGCAGGATGGATGGGGTGAAAAATAATGCCCCTGCCCCCCAAACTAAGCACCCCATTTTGTTTTAAGCCCTCACTTTATCCTAGTTACTTTTTAACTGGTAGGTTTTCAGCCTCTGTTCTAGGGGAATATAAATATATCTGAAATAAGACTTCGACATTCAAACATTTTAATAGAGCTATTTCAGAGCAGCAAATTTGCTGGAGGTTTCTCTGTAACATAACAGAAATGCTTTTAATGTCATGTTAGTGGAAATACTTTCATTTCAAATAATTTCATTGCCAGGTTTATTTTTGAAGCGTTACTCACATAAGTAAACATTTATAGGACTAGATCCTAAAATGGACATAAATGTAAATGGAAACTTTAGGTTTTGACTGTTGCAATCCAATTCCATCCACTGTGAAGAACTGTTAAATACCCTCTAAGTGGATGCAAAAGTTAATTTCCATAATTTTGTATTTTATTTTAATGGCATTATAGTTTGTTTTGCAGGGATCTTGGAGATTTACGTAATTTCTTAAGAAACTCAGTACAGCTCAGACCTGCATTTTTTATTTTTAGTTGAGTACTGTATTGGAACAGGTGGTGGTTTTTGATTTTTAGTGGCTGGGAATAAACAGATCTGAAAAAATTAATTAAAAATATTTATTTTCTTTAGGTGTGAAGTTGAAAACAGATATCAGGGAAATCCGCTTAAAGGAACATGTTACTGTGAGTATAGCTGGGATTTTGTTTGTAGATAACAAATGTATGATGTTGGAAATACATTTAAAATTCAGTTGCCTCAAATCAGTTTAAAATGCAAGGGATTAAGGATAGGACTAGAAAATACTTCTTGAGAACTTCAACTTTGACTAAGGTTTTGTTTAAAGAAAACCAGCTCTTCTTGATACTCTTCTTGTCTTTGTCGCAATTGGAACTTTCAGAATAAAGTTTTGGATTTTTTTTCCCCATGACCTTGAAATGAAATCTGGTTTTCTGGAAAACACTTTGCAATATATACCTAAGTAAGTAAAAATCAAGGCATGTTTTTAGAATTTTTGCTAGCTATTTTTTGAATTTCATTCGACGTTAGAATGGGTAAGGCTTCAAAATCGCCATGTTTCCTCTGAAATGAACAGTTGGATTGCCATGCAACTCAAAAGACACATTGCCAAGATTCAGAGTACTTAATGGAAACTCTCCAGCTTCTATTTGCAAATACTAGCAATCAGCACATTGGCAAGCATGGACAGATATAATCTTAAATTACATAAAGGTACAAGTCTCCGATAGTATTTTTGTGAAACGCAGAAACTGGCAATGTGCTTTATTTAACAAATTTCAAGTCTGCTTGCGTAGCGAAGCAAGGACACCGATGACATCTCATGATAATCTATTTGCAAGGATGACCCACCTCATTGGTGCTAATAGCACTGCTGGTAAAGTGGACAAAAAGGGGGAAAAGAAATTTACAACTCTCGCAAGAACAACCTTGTGCTATACAATTTCAGTCTCATTCGATTTTCTTCTTTGGAAATTTCTCTCGTAGTGCTTCATAAAAGTTGTGGGTATACATCAGAGGCTTGTGTGGCTCGTGTCAACCCAACAAGGGAGGGCATTAAGAGAAAAATAATACCTGCTGTATAGCTTCGTATTTATTATTGCTTGGAATATCTCTGCATGGCTTTGGGACTGTGTACAGGTCAGAACACTGTGCTTTAAGAAAAGGATACTGAAATGGAAGGATACTGACATATCCCCAAAGCTGGTTGTGCACTGTCAGTTACCAGAGGTGATACCCAAAACCTAATCAGACATGAGCAGCAGGACACACTGGCAGACCAAACAGTGGTCCTGCCATGCCAGGGCATGATGTGATGGAGAGCAGGATGGCAGCTGGATTGTGACCAAGCAGCTGCTCTGTAGACATCCTCCTTGTACAGAACCTTAACAGGTATGGAATTTAATCCCCTTCTAAGTGGGGATTATACAGACTATTTTATTTTAGTAATATTCCATAAGAATGTGGAGGTACTGCAGTATGGAAAAAGGAAATGTCTTGGCATGTTTTTTTCAACTTATGTGTATGAACAGTCATTCAGATTAGGACTGGAGGCTCTTGTCTGGAAAAGGTAAGCTCCTTCCAGTTGAGCCCTCTAGGCTTAACTTCAAAAGGGTGAGCGTGTCCCTTTTGTGTGGGATTGTGCATAGGTTGAACTCATTCATAGCAGCGTGGCGACTCCTAGTTGTGCTCAAGGAGTGCTGTACTGTAATGGTATGCCTCGCTTTGCAGAAGTTTGTTCTGCTCCAAGACCTGGGGTCACTCTCTCTATTCATTCCTTTCAGATACTCTTCTCATTGACTATCAGTTCACCTTCAGCCTTTCTCAAGAGGATGATCGCTATTACACAGCAATCAACTTTGTAGCAACACCTGAAGAGGTAAATTCTCTACTTTCTCTTTAAACATCACCCTTTGGGTACATGTTTGTCTCTTCCTGGCCATGGACAGGATGAGTTTTACAGTATGGTGAGTCTCCAGAGGTGGTCTTTTAACATAGCATGCGTGTCCAGTTCTGCAAAGCAACAAGAAATTTTTGAGCTTTGCTTGGCAAAATTTCAAATATTCATGGTAAAATTTCATAGGAACCAACAACTATTTCATAGTTGATTTTTTTACAGTTGTTTAAACAACTGCTGAGCAATTCTAGTTTTGATTGCTGTTCAACACATACCTCGTGTATCTGTTCTTCTTGTTTTATGCACATGACTTGTTTTGTTCTTTATTATGCTTTCCTTGGGGAGGAGAATACTGCTTTCAGAAAATGGAAATAGTTTTCTAGGCTGTCATTTGCTTAATGTGATGATGCTTGATGTATTTGCTTCACGTAAATAACAAATTCCAAGATTTTTTGCCAGTGAAGGTTTGCTAGAAAACAGTACAGTAAAATTGCTTATCATAAAAATTATTTTTTATTCTTTTTTTTCCCCCTAGCAAAACAGAGACCTGGACATGTTTATCAATGCATCTAAAAATTTCAACCTCAATATTACTTGGTCAACAAGTTTTGCAGGTAAAATTAACATGATCTAAGTTGCTTGGTACCTTGCTTCAGTTATCAGTTTTTGACAAACGCAGATTTAATTGAGGAAACGTCTGTCATTACCTATGAACTTGCTACGTAGTGCCCTTTAATGTTAGGCTTGGGGGCAGAAGGAAAATGTTAAAAAGAACTGCGTTTTTCCATCTTAATGGTGTATTTTGGAAACAGTGGAAGAGCCAATTTAATTTTTAGGAACATGATATTTTGGCATACAGTGATTTTGATAGCGTGGTGCGGCTTAACGTTGTCATGTTCAGATGAATGGTTAATTTTATAGCATTATTATTCTGGATGATTAGCTCTTTTTATTTGTCGCTTAAAATATGCATTGAAACATCTTTTCTTGTTACTTCTTAACATTTGAAAACAGCTGGCACGCAGGCTGGGGAGGAAATTCCAGTTGTTTCAAGAACTAATATAAAAGAATACAAGGACAGTTTCTCCAATGAGAAATTTGATTTCCGCAACAATCCGAACATCACTTTCTTTGTTTACGTCAGCAATTTCACCTGGCCGATAAAAATACAGGTAGGATTTGTTACCAAGCATAAAATTCTTTAAAAGTATGTTTTTTCTCTTGAGCAATGTGGCAATTTCAGCGATCTGTTTGTTCTCCAAACTGTGAGAATTCAAGTTGTGTTTTTGCAGTGGAAAATGTCACTAATCTTGCATATTCAAAAGTAATTGTGCAGGCATAACAGTGCGGGGAATATTAAGCTGATAATGGGACAGTGGAAGGTCCTACTGTTCCAAAATAAGGAGGATGGCTAAGAAAAACGAGGCAAGCAGTTGCAAAATGAGTAAAACCAAAAAACCACAGGCCCTCTAGTCACAAGAGAGGAGGGAAAACCAAAAGGAAAAGGAGAAGTTAAATGTTGGTCAAATAAAATTGTACCTATACGCTATAGTCGTAAGTACTATCGAGTAGTTTGTGAACCTGTAGTACTCAGACAATGAGAAAATGGGAGGAATTAAGCGTCAGATAATAGGGAATATAAGCTTATGATACATACTTTTGCTGTGGGCTCCTGCTTGCAGGATGTCCACCATTGCTATCATGAATAAAAGAGCTCCTTCACTGAGATCCTTGCCTGAGCCTGTGTTATCGGCTGCAGATCGTTTCTCACAAAACGAAACCAGCTCTCAGTGTAATCCTGCAGCAGAGAAAGGGTTACTCAACCCAGTGGATCTGGAAATGTGCTATGAAGTCAAGTGGGATGCTCGCCTATTAACTGGGCTATGTTCTCATCAGGGCTTTGGCTTTAAAGGTGCACATCTTGACGCTGAAGAAAGGAGCAAAGACTCAGCCAAAAAACAAGTCCAGAATGAGAATACCCAAATGTTCTCAGTGTCTCTTTTTAACATCTTGTTCTTTAAAGGCACAGCTGGAGTGCCATCCCTCTTTCTCCTTGTGCTGCCAAAGACCTGTGGTACCTGCAGAATAAGATCGAGTTCATTCTTTCCCTTAATTCGGTGCAGTCAGTTAACACACACGTTGCCTCCGGTGTCAGACTGTCTGATGATAATGCTAATGCTGCAGAAGCAGTGGATGAAGCTTGGTGGATCATGAAAATGCTCATAGATCACAGGCTGCAATCACAGAGACTCTGCAACTGCTGCTGTAGCTAATAATTCAGAGCAGCCTTGGGCACCTTCTTGCTCTGGGCTAATCCAAGTATCAACGCACGGTGTACTCAGAGTGATACAGGGTCTCTTTGAAGGGTAAAGCTACTACTGGGTCTGGAACAGAGCTCTCAAATGAGGCTCTATATATTTGATGAATTTGAATTCCCACATTTGACCAAGTCTCTTTACACAAAAAAAAAAGGCATCAATCAATCTCCGCCCTTATTCAACCAATCTAACCAATTACCAAATGAAAGCTGGCAACTTCACAAGGATTTACTTGATATTTCAGTCATTTGTGGTGCAGAAGCTCACTGTTGGGGTCACTTCCAACAAAGATAATACACATTATTATCATATTGAGCAAAGAAATGAGGTCTACCTGGAAAATTGCCCGTAGGCTATGTTTTTCAAGGTGTTTCCTGAACTTTTCTGAAAACATTAGGAATACTTGTGGAATGTCTCCTTTACCTTCTGGTAAAGAGTGGTTTTAAACGCTTAGGAGACTTTGTATTGTTGGTAGATTTTGTTTCTTGGAATACCACTTACATTATTGGTAATCATTCTCTGGTTTCTGCTTTACCAGTTGTAAAGTCTTAGTTCATTGTCAAGTCCTAAGTTTTAGACATGAAGGGATTTGCAAGAACTTCAAGTTTGTGTCATTGGCTACACAAGCAGCAAGCACTGAGGCAGGCACATGGTTTTCCAATTAGTGCAGCTCTCAGTAGAGCAAGTGAAGTCCCGTGTACAAAGTCAGGCACTTGCACGATGATTTATTTAAATTTTCAGGCATCTCTTCCATCAAATTGGTAATCAGAGCTGTCAGGAAGAAATACATAATTTATTTTATAACTTACAGGTTGTGCGTTGACTGATATCAGTGCTGACTGTTGGCCTTCCACAGTCAGTGCTGGACCTACCTTCCCCTGAATTATTTACTTTGCTATTTCATGTTCAAAGCTGGGTGTTAGAACTTGGCAGGTGTTTAAGGACCGTACTGATTCCTGTCCCTTAACCTTTCCTGTGCTTAGTCTAATGTCCATCCTACTTGTACTTACAGTGAATTTCTGCATGCTTTTCCAACGCCGGCATGGTCACTAAGCCTGAACGTCCCCTTTGTCTCCTTGTTTGACAGCGAGGTCTGCTGCTTTCCCTGGAGGTGTTCAGACAACTCATCTCTTCTCTCAGCCTTCAGATTTGTTGGCTTAAGTAAGAGGAACCCACATTCAAACAGGTTATCCAAGTGCTCAGTTGCCTCATTTGTTTCTCTTCTGTGCTTCTGTGGATCATCTCACTTGTACACTTTTGGTCAGCCTTGTTTAAGGGTATATAGATAGGCCTCACTGTTTCCTTGTACAGCCGTGTTTCTGGCTCCTTTATGGACCTTTCTAGGTTCTTTTATGGCACTATTTTGCTTTGCTCGTTCTCGTGGCTGCAGTGATTAATAGTCCCTTATTCATTTTAATATGGACTAATATACCCCGCTCTTTTACACCCTTGCTTGCCAACTGATGAGCTCCCAGCCTTGAGAGCTAACATTCTTCTCAGCCCCTAATAGCATCGTAAAATGTTATCCCGCTGCTGTTACTGGATAATATTGCCAGCCCTAAAGATCATCTAGTTTTTCCTTCGGTGTTATTCTTTCCTATATTTTTACTGTTAATCCCCTTCAACTTTGTCAGCAGAGCGTATGATTAGCACTCTTTTTTTGGGGTCTGTGTCGTTAATGAGGATATCTTTCTTTGCTACGAGGACAGGCTGCCCTGAGGAGCTGTGGCTGCCCCATCCAGGGCAGTGCCCCAGGCCAGGCTGGATGGGGCTGGGGAGGCTCTGAGGTCCCTTCCAAGCCAAACTATTCTGTGTTTCTTTGAAAGGTCAAAGCCTGTCCAGACACCATCCTTGAACAACTAACTTCTGTCCCTGTTAACCTTGGTGACTCTTGAGATAACCCTCACCATCTGTATTTTACCCAGGAACTCTTCCAACATAGCCTTGCATTGAAAGCCATAATGAAATCTGGATTAGCTCAGCTGCACTTTTTAGGTCTACAAAACTAATTTATTTTTTTTTTTAGAAACAGAAAACAGAGGGTTGACACAGCACACTTACCATTGTCAACTCTCTTGATGAATTCAATTTTTTTGTTTACTTCTTCAGTTCTTGCATTGAAAACACATTCTGAAACTTTGTGTACTATTTAGGTCTTGGGAACGCGAATATGTAGATTCTCCCTCCTCCTCTAAATACGAGTTTTACATTTTCCGTGGTGCCATGCTCGGCTGGGTAGATTGCTTTAACAGCCTTGCTGCTACCAGAGGCGTTATTTCATGTGCCATTTCTTTGGGAGTGCTGGGATGAATGCCGTTTGCTTTCAGCGACTTTGAACATACCAAAACATTTGCGTTTTGTATCCACCTTGCTTGAGTCTCTTTTTATAACCTCGTTCCCACTGGGCTCTTTGCCTTGCACCTACGTTCGGTGTCCTTGTCCTTAATGAAAGCTCTAATTTAGTTTAAAGGATATAGCTGAAGGGTTTTAATCTCTCGCCTACCCTTACAGCATATCCTCTTCACTTTCCCTTTATGGTCTCCTTTACTTGCAGGGCTGAAACATCTCTCGCTATTTTGTTTATCGTTTGCTGAGCTCTGGCACAGCTTGACATTCAGCAGTTCTTATTTTATCTCCGTACCACTTGCTGGCTTCTAAGACATTGCTAATGAATCCCATCCTCTCCGTAATATGTAGATTCTTTAATTGTTCCTAATGTCCTTTTAGAGGTTAGTTTTGAGTTAGCTTTCAAATAGTTTTGCATCTTTAACCTGAGAGAGATACTTAGATGGCTGCTTTCCCATTCCTTATCTCCTTGGTCCACTTAATTTTACTGTCTTATTTAATTTCTTGCTGTTAAAAAGAGTGAACTTTGATTCCGTTACAACACCTTCCTTGTTTTATCCTTAATTTAATCTGAATGTGCTAGTGTGCACTCAATCCGTGGTAATTTTTATATCTTCTTAATGTCCTTGTTACTTGCCAAAACAAAGGCTAAAATAGCACCAGCTCTTATTGTATGAGAGGCTCTTTTTGTGCAGAACCCTGCCAGTAACAGCCCAGCCCGGAGTATTTTCCTTACAATTACTACCAACATACGCACTTCAGTTCATATCTAAGACATTTTTTCCCCTAAACTGACATTTTTCTGACTTCTTTCTCTGCATACCTGGTGGTGTGGAAAATCTCAGCTCTTTCTTATGTTAGCAATAGCCGACCATCATCACTGCCTTCAGCCTCTGTTGTCCTTCCCTGCACCTCCTTTGGGTGGAGATCCCATCATGGCTCTCCATGGCATCCTTCCCTCCTTACTCACAGTCTTGCTTGTCTGGCTGTGCATGAAACCAGTTTTCTCCTGCATTATTTAACAAAGTTTGTGATGCTTGTCTGCATTTCACATCCTAAATTTGACAAACAGCAAGGTCTTGGTTGTTTGCTACGTCTACTCATGAGAGTTGTCTCATCTCCATCACAAAGAGCCTGTAGCCGTATAGATTTGCTTCTGGCTGGTGTGATGCTGAGCTTTTGGCCCGTTTTCCATCTGGTGTAACTGTGCTCTCAGGTTTGGTGCCGCATGAAAGCGTTTTCTCGCTGGCTGCTAAGACACCATAGTTTGACACTACGCTTCTCGCGCCGCCCCGGGGTGCTGCTTTACTTGCAGGTTTCTTCTCCCTCCTCAGCATCCCGGTAATTTTTTCAGACCAGTTGATGAGTAGGAGGTGATGTTATAAAAAGTTACGGTTCCACAGAGAAAAAAGAAAACAAAAACTAGGGAAAAGAGAAAATGCAATTAAAAATAAATAAATAATATGATTTGTCTCCAGGACTCGTGGGGTCCTTTCAGGTCTTGTGCAATCTTCCCTGGTGGATTGAGCTGCCCTCCATTGCCCTTAATTGCAATCTATGTTCCTACCTGTCCTTTCTACACCTCTTTCCTATTTGCTTTATCTTTTTCTTTTTTTTTTTTTGTAAAGTCTGGGCTCTCTGCAGAAGTTTATCTTCAATCAGATGAAATAGAAGATAACTCAAGGTATGGATTTTTGGGACAAAGGCTTCCTAGCAATTGATCCTTGATTGGGGTGCACTGCAAGATTTAAGGTAGAGCCACGGGGTGACTGCTCGCTTCGTGACCACTCTGCTTTCCTGGCTGCTCCTTCTGCACTCATCCTCTGTTCCTTTCTTCTCGGGAAGGGTTTTTATTCAGGCCTTTCCCATACTGCTTCTCTTAGCTCTTTTGTAAATATTTCCTTTGCAGCTTGGATTTAGTCCTTCAGGGCAAGCAGACTTGTTAATTAAAACTACATGTTGCAGTATGGCCAGGACACAAACTGTTTTTCTTATCTCGGAGACTGCCTCCTACAGTTTTGCTCATCGCAGTTGCATTCTTAAGCTTTTTTGCAGCTACAGAACATGTTTCAATTTAGCTTTCAGAATTAGAGTGTTTTCAATATAAGAAGTGTGATGAAGTTGGCGAAACTCTGCTACTGCCAGACTGCTGATGGGAAATACTTGAAAATATTGCAGCATACACATTTTGTTTGGTCTGTTCCTGTGCAGAAAAGTATATCCAGCCAGTGCGTGTATACATATTTTTTTTCTGTGTTTGAATAGTATAATAAATAGTTGATTTATGTGCTGTATGCTCCCTTATCCTGACTTGTTTTCCATTTAGATACACTAGAAGCAGTGATTTTACTTATACTAGAAATGTTACAAAAGAAAACTTGAGAAATTGATAGTCTTTATTGCAGAGCAGCTAAGCTACAATCCACGTTATTATTTTTGAATATAATTTTCTTTATTCTGAAGCCATTGATTGAGGTCTGTCTCTCTTTCCCTCTCTTGTTGCCTTGCTGAATATGGACTCGGAGTATAAATGCTCTTTTGTGTCAGAGATAGCTGTGTCCTTGCCAGTGCTGAATTCTGGCTTTTTTTTTTTTTTTTTCCCTTCTTGCTCCACCTCTCTTCAAAACCACTTCGGTTTGGATTTTTTTTTTGTTAAGTATATTGGTTTAGGATGCCTTTCCCTGCCTGCTTTAATGACTTGAAATGATTATTCTGTAAAAGAAGCACGGCTGCAAAATGTAGGGAGCCTTCAAAACAGCAATCCGCTCCCTAATACCTTGTCTGAACGGTTTCCGGTTATGAAAGCTACGTCGCGGAGTTCCCTTAAAATCTTAGTTTGCCAAGCTCTCTTGAAAACCCAGGTAAGGCACCGTCAAAAAACGCCTCAATATTTCCGTTCTCATCGCTTTGCAGCTCCTCTCTGCTAATGCACTTGGTCTGGCACAGCCGCGGGTGACTTTAGAAGTGCTGTGCAAATCCCAGCTGCTCACCTTCCCTTTCTTTTGCTTGGAAAGCACTGCCTCAAATGTGCCTTATCATGCGCTGAACTGAGCAGTGCACCTCTTCTAAAAGGACGGTAGTGGGGTTTTTCTCTCAGCTAGTCATGTAAACACAGTAGGATTTTCCCTCCCCGCCTATTTGATGTATTTTCTTAATGCGTTGCAACTGCTTTATTATTGATTCAAAATGTATCTTAGGCTAGAAAGAATGCCATAGAGTTAAAAAAAAATAAAAAATAAAAAATAAAAAAAAAGCTGTAGAGTATTGCAGTAAGGAACAAGGAAATTCAGTGCAGTAACTTTTGGAGTAACTTTCACGGGTTTTAAATTCAGATGAAAATAGCTCACTGAGATTTGAAACTGAACTTCTGGATCTGACAAGCAGGTAATGGTGAGAATTTGAAACTCTGAGAGTTGTGTTAGTGCAAGGAGGTTTTACCAATGTTTAAACCAGCAGATATTTCCGTGGAACAGATCCCAGTAAGTGCGTCCCTCTCGGGAACGCACCGTGGGTCAAAATGGGAGTTGCTAATCCAGCCAACTTCCACCCCTCCTAATGGCTGTGAGCTCTTTGTCCCCTTACAGCTTAGTCTTGCTGGTGTTTTCTTCCACTCACTAAATATAAACTTGTGTCCTTGTCTTATTTCGTACCCAAACTATTGTTTTCATGAAGATTCTGTCCCGTTTGATTTTAGATTGTACTCTCCCAGAATTCCTATCCCTCTCTATAAAGCTTTTTGCATTGATCTCTGCCTGCTGAGTGCATGTAGGATGCTCAGGAGCTGATTAAGGAAAAAAACAGTTTGTAATTGTATCATTAACTGGCAATTGCCTCCTCTCTTTCTCTTGTGTTGGTTGAAGTATTTTAATTTGAATGCGCTTAAACGTTAATTATAAGCCAAATGCTTCAAGGGACAAAAAGAGGTGAAGGAATTTTGCAGCCTTTTGCATACAAAATATGCTGTTTGCAAAATCTCGCTGGATATTTGCTGTATATTGTTTGTTTGGCAGTTCGTCATCCTGTTGGGCTTCAGAAAAGTGCCACCATGGCTGCGTGGCATCGCTGCACGGGATGCTTGGTGAAGCGCTGCAACAGAATTAAGACACCTCACGCTGTTTCAGGACTCTTGAGTATTTGAGAATGGGTGGGAAACTTTCAAGTCACTGAAACTGCTGCTTTCTGGCCTGATTTAATAGAGGCTGTAATAGAAAAATAGCTCAAATTGCCTCTGCTGCCTGCATTTCTTTAATTTTCAAACTCCTGCATGGGCTGTTGAAGCTTCTTTCAGGGTTCCTCCAGTGGATTTATTTCTGAGCTGCGGGTCTATATGGTCTCTCCTAAAGCTTTATTCCCTTCTACGCAGAAAGTTAATGGAGTGTGGATAGCTTAATTCAGTCACATAATGTGTTGTCGTAATTATTCTAGATATTTCAAATATGCTGTTTACAGTGATGGGAAAATATTTGTGAACCCACTCAAAGTGTCGAGCTGCCGCATAGTTCATCTGCCGAAATCGTGAATGGTGAACCCAAAGGTGGAAGCGATTCATCTCTGTTAAATTGATAGCTGCTTTACAAGGAGCTGCCAAAAGTTCAAGCGCAGAAATTGTTACAAATGGCAGAGCTGGAAATTGAGGACGGTCTGAAATGCGCTGTAATTAAATCAGCCTTTTATTTGCGGTGCTTTCTTTCGGTGCCACGCCGGATGCTTGCCGCTAACCTGTACGTACAGGCTCGCACGTCTGCGGGTGACACAGATGCGTGCAGAAACCACGCAGCGTGCCGTGTCCCACCAAAGGAAATGTGAGCTCTTCCATGCAGACTCGTGGATGACACGCTCTTTAATGGGCTCCCTTCCTTTGGTGCTCTCCTCTCGCTGCCTTATGGTGCTTTTGCTAACTCTGTGCTGCCGTGCGCTTTACCAGGGTGACTGCCTCCGGCTTCTGAAGCAAGATGCACATCCGTGCTCCAGTTAGAGCTGCGATTGAGGAAGATTTCCAAGAGGTGGGGAAGTACAATTCCACCCTCATGAAGCCTTCAGAAGCGCCACTTTCTTAATATATCAGACCAGTGGCTACTCATTTTGATATGCTTCTACAACCTCTTCATGTTAATCTTAGGGAACGAGCAAGGCTTTGTTTAATCCTGTGCATCAAAAGGTTTCTTCTCTGCTTCTCCCTGCCGCTGAACAGTTTGCTCTGGGATAGTTTTATTTTCACCTCCTTTGACCTGTAAAACAGCTCCCACTGGTTTACAATCATACGCTGAAAATGCATGTAGGAATGTAAGCAAGCAGATTGCTTTCACGTCTATTTGGCTTTGCAGAGCTGGCAATTATGTGTAAATGTGTCTTTTTCTTAAGCCAGTAGATATTTCCTGTGTTATTATGTAGGCAAAGTTCATGTGGAGCCATATGCTGCTGTTGTCAGCTGTATTTCAGAGCAGAGATGAATTATAAACTAGTCTAAGGTTCTCATAAGGAAGGGCTTTCTGGCTGGGTAAAGCAGGCTGATTTTCCCTTACTCTGAACGTGGCTATTTAAGTGGGAAATAGTAGCCAGTATTTTATAAAGTGCCAGGAATTACATTCTGAAAAAGACTTCACAATCCTCAGGCAAAGCTCTTTCTCTGATCTTTATCATCATTAGTTTAATGTTGCGCCATTCTTATGTCCAGCAGCAGTTGAATACTGAAATCTTCCAAGTTCTCATTTTTCAAAGGAAACCTCCTTCATTAAAGCCGATTTAGATTAAATTTCTTCTTCTGATACTCGATTCCCCATCCTGCTATTTTTATTGGCGGCCTTACCCATAAAGCAGGTGGTCGCCATTAGCATGAAGCATAACACCAGTTTCAATTAAGCCTTAATTTTACTTGCCATTCCGTGTGTAATGCGTGTTGGGAAGTGCTTGGTTATCTCGCAGAGCTGAGTGATGGATGACACCCAGCCAAGGAAAGCTTCGGGGTGTGCTCAGCTCCTTCCAGGTGAGGAGCACGGTAGCCTTCCACTTACCAACAGAGCTGGAGGAGCGCTGGATCCCAGGCTTCCACCTTCTTTTTATTTCAGGCTTCCCACCCCTTGAAGGTGACATGCATATTGCAAGCGGCGATGCTCTCTGGGGTTACCTCTTTGAGGTTTGCAGTCTAACTAAAAGGCTTTGATAGCACATGGAGTAAGACAGAGCGAAGCAAGCACACCACGGTTAAAAAGCAGGGTCTGTAACTGATGCTAATACTCTGATGCATCTCTGGAGGAAACATGAAGCATTTGATACAGGGCACAAATATCCTTGAGGACTGGCCACGGCTCCTGGATGTTCCCAGCTTTTCTTTAAATTAATGTTGTTCTGTAATCAAAAGCTACAGGTGAATCCAATGAAAGCTCTCAGTAGGGGTAAAGGGAAAGCAAAAGAGGCTTTGTTGTTGGCCAAAGGGAATAAAATACATATAGATAGGTAGTGATTGCTTTGATAAAATAATTAGGTAGGCTTGAAACCACACTGAGGCTGCTGATACTGGTGGCTTTCCTGCCGGGTTCTCACTGTGCCTCGTGCACCTTTAATTAGGAGTAGTTGTAGGTGATGAGATATAATCATCCTTAGCTCTCTGGGACCCTTCTGTTCCAAAAAATGGTCTTTTTCTTTCGCTTCTGAAAGCACTGGAATGCCGAAGTTGTTTGCCAGCGATGTCCCTTGCCTTTATTTAGACGTAACTGCAGGTGCTTTTGAGCCCCTTTTCACTGCATCTCGCTCGCCGTGGTGAGAGGCTTGCTTTAAACCGAACAATGAAACGTAAATCAATTTGTTAATCTGATGAAATTTGCTGTTGAATGTAATTACTTTTGGAGACATGCAATTACATGCTGATTTTCAGAACAGGCAAACTGACATCTTCTGCTGGGGATGGAAGGATTTGAAACAGAACAGTTAAATGATACTTTAAAACATGAAACAGCTGCTTCCTTTTTATCTGCTCCTGCCTTCTTATTTTTGGCATCGACCGATGACATTTTTCTCCTTTTAGAAATTGTTCCCTTTCCTATTAAGTAGCATTTTTGTTACCAGCTTCTTAAATCCTTAAAACAGAAGGTTTCTCTCAACGCCAGTTAACCCTTTCTAGGATGTGTTGCAACTTCAGTGCTTTCTGCTGGAGGTGGTGACTTGAATGATCTTGAAAACTGCACAGAATAGATTTTCCCCAAGTGCTGGATAAAACAACTGAAATCCCATAAAACAGTACAAGTATTGAAATCATGGGGTTTATATCTACAAGTCGAGCTGTACTTGGGATGCTCTGTGAGTATGCTTTTCTCTACAGTCACGTCATGGTCTGTAGTGTTAACGCTGTGCTGGCATCTGCTTTGGTTGGAAACATGACACTTGATCACCATGCACTGGAAAGAAAGAAGCAGTACCTGAAAGGAAAGAGGGTTTCAAGGCTGTTTCAGTCTGAACCATATTTTTATTTATTTTTGTCTTCCTTTGAAGCTAGGAAGAGTGATGTTTCAGTGCAGGCCAGCCAATCTTGGAGGTCTCTTCCAACCTAGATAATTAATGTGTTTTTTTTTTTTTCCCTTTTTTTTTTTTTTCTTTTGTCTCAATCTCATTTAGATGATCTGAGTGTTGAAGAAGTAGCTCTTCAGCTTTGAGCTCATAATATGTTCATGAAACACTGGAATTCTGGTCATGTGGCTTTTCTAAAACTTTAGCTACAGAAATAAATCAAGTTATAGGAGAGCGGAGATGCATAGACTGAGGTTCAGACTTTACTAATACTGAGAGAATTTTTTAAGTCGAGTTTTCGTTCAGATGTGAAACTAAGATGTGTAGGGATTCTCTTACTTTAAAGGAAGCTGATCTTTTATTTTTTTTTTTTCTTTCAAGTTGCCAGGCTGGAAAGCGTAATATCAAAAAAATGTACAATTAATTTTGAATGGAAGGAAAGTCTGCATTAGACAGGCAATTAATTTTTGTGTGAGGCCCGGAGTGGTGATGTGCTGGCTGCTTGCAGTTGCTGTACTTCTGAACAGCTCTTCTTGAAAACACAATATGCCACCACTGAATGTAAATGTAAAACTCAGGTTCAGATATGTTCCAGAAAATGAGCGATGTGGGCCGTTGCTGGGAAGCTTTTACAGCTACCAAAAGAGCTAGATATATTTCCTAATACAAAAGCTTATTTAAAGAGTCAAAGAATGGTAAGCAGAGTTAATGAAGAGGAGAGAAGTGCACTACCAATAAAACAGAAGAAGCCAGAATACTCGAACGGTAACAATAGATACAGCCTCGCTAAACCACTGGGGAAAAATACATCCTGTACTAACACGGGATGACAAAGCCAGAAAGCTTTTGGCTTGTTTAGCTCACTGCCATGAAGGCAGAGCCACCAGCACTCGAATAACGAATCTCAGATGGCTCTGCGAGGCTGCTTTTGTTAAAAGCCAGCTGTTTCTGCAGTGCTGCTGCAACTTTTTTTTCCTTAAGTTCGGTTTCCTGCCTTATGGAGATGTTTTTACCATATTGACAAATCCCCCTCACAGTAGTGCTGGCAGGCAATATAGGGTCAGGGTGAGGATCCCTGACATCCCAGGATAATAAAGCCATTAGGAGCAAATTTCTGGGAAGATTCAACCCCCCTTTTCTCTCCCTTCCCCCCAGATCAGGTGGTTTTTTCCTTAATGATTAGTGTCATGCATAATTATTTCTTAAAACAGTTTGTTTTGCATACAAGATTAGAACCAGCCTGGTTCCTATACCTTGACCCAAAGTGACATTAAATTAAATGAATATTTTGACCATGGGGCATGAAGCATTATTGATTTGTCAGTATAGTAGTTTTTTTTTTTTTTTTCCTTTTTTCTTTTAACTGGGATATTCTTCATGATAAAATACTGAAATGTGTGTTTGAGAAAGCCTTTAGTGATGGATAGTAGCTTCTTTCTTTATGTTAATATAAGTGCTTACATCTATGTTGCACATTTTTCCCTACCCAACAGTGCTGTTTTTTCATGTTAAGATTTCTTTAACACAAAATCACAGCGGAGGCTCTTAAAAAAATAAAAACATGATGAGTAAACCAGGCCAGCCTATGAATTCTGACTTCATCCCTCTTTTCAAGACATGGTTATTGATACCACCCAGTGAAGCCATCCTTTGATCAGCAGTTACGTGAGCTCTGCAGTGCAAGGTTTCTTTCCAAAGTACCCGGTGGTTTTCCTCTCTATTTATGAGAAAGTAAGGGTGTTTGTTTTTTTTATTACTGCCACTTTGTGTAGTAATGTGGCACAGAATTTGAAGAAGCACAACAATTTGGCATTGCTAATAATGCAAGAAATGTCATCACTAAAAGGTGTGTATATTTATATATGTATATATTTATTGCTTTTACTTATATAAAATCCTCAGGATTTTTGCAGAGACTTCAGAGGTTGGTATATTGCAAACTTTTTCTGATACAGATTAATATTTTAATATTAATAAAAATATTTTAAATGATTTATCCTGTATGACCCTTAGAAATCATGTCCCCCTCGGGGAGGGAGAGAGGTCTTTCTCCACTAATCCCACTGTAGCACTGAGCTCTGTCTCGCACACATTTCCAGTGTTTTGTCTGGTCAGAGATGATGCAAGACACAAGTTTTTGCCCATTTCCATCTGTCAGCTGTTTTTGTAGCTTAAAAAAAAAAAATAAAGAGAAAAGAAAAGAAGTGCCAATATCTATTTAGCTGCTTTATTCTTCTCTTTATTCTTGATTCCCGCTTGCCTGCATATATTGCAAGCTCTTCACAAAGCCAACTTTTATTCCATTTAAGTTTTTGGCACTCAGGTGTTGTATACCATAAATTTCATCTTTTTGCTGGGCCTTTAGCGTCTGGGAGAGTGTTTTGAGCTGTTATGTGCTAAAGTTTTAATTTTTTCCATGTTGAAACTCTCCATAAATAGTTGGTATGCTCAAGAATGTAACTTATCCTGCACGCAGATGGTGGCAGAGCTCCACTCGGCACAACGCCAGCCAACAGGATCCTTCACAAACGCATCCAAACAGCAGCGTTCGGGACTGCGGGGAGGAACTCGAGGACTTGCAACTGGGAAGGGTGGAGCATTTTAAAGCCGGTGGCTCACTTTCTGTGTCTGGCTTCAGCAACTTTAATTTTTAAGAACGTTTTTCAAAGCAACTCAAAGCTTCCTCGTCTCCAGAATGATTGTTGCAATAGTGTGTAAATCCAAATCCACTGCAAACAGGGAGCACATCAGCATTTTCCCCTTAAAAAACTCACGTAGTGGCAAGAAAGCCCACCCTGTAACCAAAACGTTACTCTCAACTGGAGTTTATAACTTCTTTTCTTGCTGTGGCATGAGCAAACTGCCTGGAGGTTTGTGAGTGAGCTGAGCATCGCTTGAGCTTTGGGACTGGTCTTGGGGTGCCCGTTCCAGCTGTCAGACGCTCCAGCTAAACCTTCAGTGCAGTGTTCCTGCTGCCAAGTTTGAGATAACTCAAAACAGCTTTGCAGCATAAACACGTCTGAGGTCCAGAACAAGGCTTGGTGTTTTATATAGGTTTTCAAGAAGTCTCCTGTACTTCTGAATTTGTTTCTTTTAAACCAAGCAGTGGAAAACGTGCATTTTTTTTTTTTCTGAAATGAGGGATTTTATTGCATTGTTTTTCTCAGATGAATTCTTAAAGGAGTGAATACCTGTCCTGCATTTAATAAGCAAGACCTTTTAGCAAAGGGTGTTTTGTTTTTCCTTCTTGTTAAACTTTTGAAGTAGAAAAGGCATGAAGCCTACTTCTTATGCTTTGGTTGAGAAGTTACTGTTGCTTAGAGGTTGCAGAACTAAAACTAGCAACATACAGGGTTGCTTCAAGAATAAAAATCTTGAAGGTGGCTTCAAGGTGGCTTTCACCTAACCTATAGATCAGGCTTCCAGGTTAGATGTAGATGGACAAGAGTTCGTAAGCAATCCGAAATCCCATATTGGACTAAAAGAAGCACTTTGGAAGTGAGCTGTTTGGGGCAGAAGCAATGTGACAACATTGTTTTTCTATACTTTTTTTTTTTTTTTTTTTTAATTTCTGCTCTCTGCCTTTTGAATTCCAAGCAGAGAATTTGCTTTCAAAAGTATTCAGCTGGACAGCTTAATAAGACATAGATTTTGAGAGGCCACCGGTAAGTAAAGATTTTGTCTGCAGGCAATACGCAAGGCTGGGAGATTTGTGACTGTTCGATTCTGTTTCTAAACCTTTAAAATAGTTTCAAGGAGTTATTTAGCTTTTTTTTTTATAACTGAACTCTGTGGTGCTGTTTACTGCTAGAAGTGTTTGATGTTTGTAGTCGTTGTCTTCAGGTAATGTTAATTTGCCTGAATTTAGTTGTTTGCACAAAATTTCCTTTTTTTTTTTTTTTTTAACTTTTGCTTTCAGAGTGAGTTGTTATATTAAAAAAAAAAAAAAATCAACAGATTCAGTTCAATTGTTTGCAAAAACCCAAGTAAGGTATAATTATTCGTTTGTTGTTCTCTCTGCTTTGGGGAGGGATCATGCCTGAAGCTTGAGGGAATTGAAAAGCACCTCGGAGGTCGTCTTCCCATGGAAATTCACCTTACTGAGTTTTCACTTACAGCTTTACCATCTGAACTTGTTGCATCTACTTCTCATCTTGAATGCTGCCCACTCACTGAGTGTTCTCTTCAACTTGACAAAGCTACAGGGGAATTGTGCTGAAGCAATTTCAGAGGTTTCTACCTGAGTTTTCAGCTTCGCTTTGCTCTTGGCTACTGCACCTACGGAGTCACCTGTGAACACGGCCTCATTGCTGCAATGCAAAATGCAGGAGTTGGCATTTTTGGCCAGAATTATAGGTGTGAATTTCTCCTCTAGCCCTCTTCAGAGGCTACTTTAATTCCTGGTTAAGAGGAGAGCTGTGACCGTACCTCTTAACCTGTGGTGACAAAAATCTGTCGTCATTTTTCACAATCAGCTCTCGGTCCACTGATGCCGACTACAAACATGTTGTTCACATGCCTTTCAGAGCAGGCACAGAGCAAAAACTCCTGGGAAGGAGCATCCAGCAGCCACCTCCAAAATCTGGTGACCAGAGAGAGGTTACAAAGCTGTGAGTTCTCACCTCTGCTTTCCTGTGGCCTGCCACCACCGCTGGTGCCTTCACTACCTGTGAGGTTCACCACCAGCACAGCCTTACCTTTGCTGTTACTTCAGGTACTCCCTTTTATTGCCATAGCTCTGGAACCGAGAGCTGGGACCCTTTTATTTCATTTTATTCATTCTGTCCGGCACAATTGCTACAATAGCCTTGAGTTATGGTACCGCTCTTCCCTTGCGTGACCATTGCTGCCCTCAGTGTATGGACAGGGTGCAGAGTGGATGTGGCAGAAGGCTATGGGAACGAATGATCTTTAGTTTTAAGGTATTTACGCAACACTCAGGCTGAGTTTTTTTTTCTGGCCCAGCCCCAGGTTCCTTGTGGCATTTGGTAGTGTGTTACTGTAATGAGTATGTGTGCAGGGCCTGAACCGAGATTGCTGTTCCAATTACGGGACTTCCCAGAACATTGTTTACTAGTGCACTTTAAATTTAGATGTGCATCACTATTCAACACCTGGCTGCTTATTGAACAAATACTTCCCGTTTGTCAGATTTGTGCGGTAATTTTTCTGATGCAGAGAAATGGGGGACTAAATCTTAAAGCGCTATTTTTAATTTAGAGGCAGCTCTGCCCGTGTTTGCTCTGCACAGCAATCTGAGAGCTCGCATGGGAAGACAAAGCGTATATAATTGGCATTTCTGAGCCAACTGCTGACTGCAGCCAATTAGCTGAAAAGTGACAATTTGTGACTACTGCAGTAAGGCGGCACAGTATTGGAATATAAATCGATTTTCATCGTGGTGTAAGTTCAGAAGTGAGCTAGTTTTTATATTTGCACAATATCAAATGTTTGTGCCATAAAGCTCAATGGCTTAGTTAGTATTGCAGCATGTGAAGAATAAGTCATTTATCTCTTTCATTGGCTTTCCACACAGGGGCAACGTGGTTCACAGTAGAAGGTGTGAAAATCAAATTTTAGTGGAAATTTTATTTTTATTTGTTGTAGAATATAAATCTGAGCATATGAACCTCTTCAGCTGCACCACATTTGCCAGAAGTTTTTCTACTACGAGATATCAAAGCAGCAATCTGAGTGTGCTTGGTTGCAGATTGTTTTTCAAGCTTCTGACGAGCAACGGGTAATGCCTTTAATGCAAGCAGGAACAGATCAATTTGGACTTAAGTCTGGGGCCTCTCTGCTTTCTGTGATCCGCCTGTCCTGGATTTTTAGCTATCAGATCAGCTGTGGATGCTTATCCCTTAATCAAATTTGTCGGCTTTCAGGTGAGCATCTCTGCTCCCTGTTAGGTGAATCCAAACACCACAAGAGGTTGTGCTTGGAGAGTGTCCAAAGGAGGCCTACAATGATGGTGAAAGGGGTCTAAAGGAGAAGATGTGTGAGGAATGGCTGAGATCCCTTGGTTTGTTCAGCCCAGAGCAGAGCAGGCCGAGGGGAGGCCTCATGGCGGCCTGCAGCTCCCTCACAGGGGAGTGGAGGGGCAGGTGCTGAGCTCTGCTCTCTGGGGACAACGACAGGACCCGAGGGGACGGCATGGAGCTGGGACTGGGGAGGGTCAGGATGGGTGTCAGGGAAAGGGTCTGCACCCAGAGGTGGTTGGGCACTGGGACAAGATCCCCAGGGCAGTGGTCACAACACCGAGCCTGATGGAGTTCATGAAGTGTTTGGGCAATGCTCTCAGACACACGGTCTGAATTTTGGGTGGTCCTGTGTGAAGCCAGAAGCTGGACTCAATGATGCTTTTGGGTCCTTTCCAGCTCAGGTTATTCTATGACTCTCACAAGCTTGTGGTGCCACTTTTCTTACGCTCGAGTGTGCTTTCATTGTGGGCAATCTTTCCCTGGGGAAGAGTTTTGCCAGAGAGGGGCCAAGTGGTTCGTGTAAGCCTGACTCCCAGGTTTGAGTTCTTCCATTAGTGAAGTTCTCCGTTTGTTTTCATTGAATTATCTAAGCTTTTAACACTGGAACATGCCGACCTAGTTTCTTCCAGTCTCTCTGTGCTTCTTGATACCGAAAGCAGATTTCGTTAATCAGTAGCCACTTTCTTTTTGTTGCTCTACATTTGATCCAATTTCTGTGTACCTTACCATGAGAGCAGCTGCATTCAGTCCAGCAGCGTGTTGTGATATTCAGTGCCTAAACACGGGCAGGTAGTGCCAAGAGGATGGCAGATAGGACCTCTAAGAGGTCCTGTGCCCTTCTGGAGCAGTTGGAGGCCAGGTGAGATGTCTTTTGGCTCATTAAAGGTGTTGACAGAGCATGTGAGATGGCAGTAGCATGCGGCAGAGCCAGGACCACCATTTAGGTGGTGGAGCTGGGCTGTTAGATTGGCTTGGTTTTTCTCAAAACCTCACCACCAACTGTTGGAGTTGGCTCATTGCTTCTGTCCAGCAGAAAGTACCAAGAACACTGTTTTTTTTTTGCCACGTGTTCCCTAGGACACGCTGTATTTGTATTTTTAAAGAGAACTGCAACCCATAGCAATGCTTCTCTTGAGCAAAAGAGCCCTCTTTCTCCCCCATCGTTATCATAAAGGGAAAAATGAGTGTTTGGATGACTTTGGCATCACTCAAGCATACTTAAACAAAAAACTACCACCATTTGGTTTTCAGCTGGTCCTCTGACAGTAGTGCAGGCACTCAGCATTCAGGCCACAGCTTCCTCTTACCGTTGACTGTATTCTCCAAGGTCAGATTGAATCCTTGCCTCTAACAATAAAAATAAAATAAAAAAGCGTGTGGAGGTGCTGAGGAAGAAATAGAGGAAGAGGTACATAAATGTCATATACAGCTTGTTTGGCTGTTGGTTTTATCTCTTTGGAAACCCTTGGATTTCCCAGCCTTTTCAGCCTTCTCTACTGCTTTTTTTGTTTCTTAACTTCGGCGCTGCGGCTATGTTTGAGTAGAAAGCAAAGCAGCCTGAAATCTCTGGATTTCCATGGTTTTCAGTTCTGTGTGATCCTATAGGCTTTGACAACGCGAGTGCTGTAGTGTTCTCCCACCTACTAGGTTAGGTTAATGGATCTAGCAGTAGGGATCCTTTAAAAAACCTTTTGAATTCACAACGAGCACCAAACTCCGGTAGACAGCTTCACACCGTGCCTTCTCTGCTGTACTTCTCTGGTTTCATAAGTTAATTAGGCTTTATTTTTTCCCCTCCTTTACAAATGCTTTCCTGGGAGGGTGTCCTGTTCAAAACATCCTCTCCAGCTTTACTTTTTCTCATCCCTAATATGAAGTAGGGTTGAAAAGAAAGACAGCACTGTTGTGAGTCTACTCACTTCATGCAGAAGTGGAAAAAGGCAAAAATACGTCACGTAAATAATCCCGAATTGTTAGCCAGGAAAAGAGGAGTTGCAGAAGTTCTGTTTTTTGTGTTTATTCATGTTCTCTCAAGCACTCAGATACCCCAAATGATCCGAATTATGCTATGAGAATGTCATACTGGAAATGTTTTTCAGTACATTAGTAGTTCTTTGGACTGGTACTCCTTGTCTGGACAAGTCATGTATAATATAAGAAATTATTTGCATCTTGGGGGCAGATTTGCCTTGCCTCCATCATAGCTGATGATTCTGCTTTTATTTGTTTAAAATAAACAATATTTTATTGCAAAAGTGGAAGGAGTTATTTTGTGATGATTTATCTGTAATTCTTTTCACTACAGGTAAGTGAGAGGAGTACTCAAATGTATTTCTTGCTATAATAAAACAAATTTTTTAACAGGTTCTCATTAGGTTGGTAATAATTTTTCTTAGTGGTATATGAAATCCAAGTACTTCTTCATGAGTTCAAAGTATTTGTGAATCAAAGAAAGGAGGCTTAAATTGTGTTATATATGGTTGGACTTGCAGGGTTAAAGTGAACTTGTTCCAAAATAAAAAGTGGACTAAGAGTTAGCTAGATCCTCCACACCCCCCTTTTTTTTTTAAAAAAAAAAAAAAAAAAAAGTATAAAAGGATTCTCTTCAAACTTTTCTGAAGTTTCTTTTCATGGGGAGCACTAACTGTGTTACTAATGCAAACCAATTCCTGGTATGCAATCATCCCAATTTGTTTGTCAAACTCTATCAGTCCCAGGCTGTGGTTTCACTCCAGAAGCATGAGCTTGAGATACCAGCTGTTACTGAAACTCCAATTGGGTTCAAATTGCTTTTCCTTTACACAGAATGTGTTCTGGCCAAGCACTTTGCTGTAACTCCTTAGAAATAGGTATGTACTAATTTCCAAAGTGCCACAGTTTTTAGATGACGTTGGGTAGCAGAAATAGGCAAAAATCCTTCTTGGCTTCATATTCAGCGTTAATCAAATGATAAAGAAACTAAAGCTTGTGATTTGCAGATTTGTCAGTCCATATAGCTGGCTGTTTGTGTTTGTGTGGAAAGTAGCCACATTTTTTTGATGGTGCTGTGGCATTAGAAAAATCACGATAATGATTTTAAAGCTGGTGTGCCTTTTCAGGTACCTTTCCAGATCATATAAGCTTCATAATATTCTCTGGAATTAACATAATCAATAGATTTCTGGACTAAATTGATCTTCGCTATTTAAGGATACCGTATTATTTTGAAGAAGGGTCTTTGAAGGCCACGTCTGTGATGGAGGTGGCGATCCTGACTTGGTGGCAGAGCTGAAGTTCTGCTGTGTGCCTGGGGGAGGCTCTCCAGACCTCCTTTGTGAACTGCCGTGCTTTCCTGCACTTACTCTGCTTCTTCCTTTGGTACAAAATGAGTTTTTGAAAATGGACAAATGAATCTTCTGCTGTTGTCTAAACTTAATTAAAAATCCATACCGCTAAGAAATTTGTGCCGTATTTTCCCTATATTCAGAATGAATAGTTTACTTATAATGACTGTTTCTAACCAAACTTTCTATGTAACTGAATTAATTAAGTCCTAGGAACAGATTATATTAGGGGAAATTAAGCTTTAAGTAAGCAAACCATTAACAATTATGATACTAAATTGCCCGTGACACAGATTGGTCAGGTTTAATAGCATAAAGTGTTTTCAGCTTGTGAGAAGTAAATTGCAGAAACCAACCTAGGCATTCTTTACATCTGTGCGTGGTGTACAGATCCTCAGATGGTCTTTGCAAAAGAAGAGCTCCAACAGGTAGGCAAAAGAAACACCATGGATAAAGCATTTACAGTGCTTCTCGGTGAAACAAATCCAGGTTTTCCTTCTCTGTTTGCTTCCTATGTTACCATAAAATGAGGAACCCTTTTCTGGTAACAGCATAGAGTTGAGTTCCCAACCTTGTTAAGTAGCACGATGTAGTTTGAATTACACTTAAGTTTTTTAGTCTTCTGTGGAATCTGTCCTGTTTTAAAATAAGCATATACTTGTTTCTTCTTCTGGTTTTGGAGCAAGCTTTGGTTTCCATTGCAGAAACCGGTCCTAGTGGTCATCATCAGAGAGCACGCTCATTAATGATTCCTTTGTACTTTTTCCTTTTTCTAAGACAAGCTGTTTAAATATAAGCTGTTGATACATAAAATGGTCTTTCTTTGGAAATGCTTCATTGCCTGTCTGTCAACATCATAGTTATTCTCAGCCCCTGTTTCTATATGCTGGAAATATTACGTGTTTGTATTTTGGGATGTGGTATTTTAGTAAGAAATATCTTTGCCTTGAAGAAATGCCAGAATAGTTATGCAAACACAAAACCACCTCGGTTGCCATCCTCAGCTGTTAGCATAAAGAGTGAAATCACGCTCACCTTCCTTTTTCTAATCGGAAAGTATTGGGAAGCACTTTATAAAAAAGAAAAAATAGCAACAAACTGTTTTCTTGCCTTTTGTAGGCAGTAGTATTGAGATCGCAGGCATCTGGTCTGCAGGTTTTAAGTTCGCTTTCCAGCAGGACAGAAGTTATGCACTGCAAAGGAGCTTTCAACTTAAGAGTATTTCAGTATATTTATGAGAAAATGATTTTGGCCAGCTTCTGTACCAAGACACAATGGGTATTTGAAGTAAATATGATAATAGAAGGTGTTATTGAGCAATAGGAATACTCCAAGGAGTAACTCGTTTTGCATATATTCATGATTTTTGGAAGGTGGCTATTGCTGGGAGGAGAGGTTTATGCTAATAATGCCATATCATGCAGTTTATTAAGAAGAAAAAAAAAGATGCCTTAAGTGAATTTGCTATCCATTAAAAGCTTTTGTACCTGAAATGCAGCTTTCAGTTTGGGTTTGGAATAAATTCAGATACTTCATGAAAGAGTTAATTTCCTGTTGTGGTGCTGAGATTGATAGGCAGAGGAAATAGGAGGTACCTGGAAAGACCTTCTGATTCCTAATATTGCAGAAGTTGCCTTTCTGTTGGCTTGCCTCCCCTCTGCTTTGTTATTTTTAACCAGGCTCCCTAATCTTTCCTTTTGCCTCTAACCACCTCCCAATTTCCTGTTCGCTTCTTCCCTCTGTTTTTTGTCCAAAATACTCAGTTGTTTTTCACTTCTCTTTGCAGTTTGAGTGGATTGCAGGGAAGTGAGTTAAGATGAATGCCATAGCTGTTTTTACAGTATCTATTATCTTCTGTATTTCATGCCTTTTTGCTGCTCTGGGTGTAAGTTATTTATTCGAGGAGATTTTGGTGTAAGAATATTGTTTGGATATAGGCGCGTGAGTTTTGAACTTTATAATGCTGTGCCTTGGATTTCTGTGGATACAGTAATTACAAACGTTCTACTTTAGCTCTTTAAAACTTCCATGTTGTGATTTTTTTGGACTGGTGTTTTCTCCAAGGTGGTTTACGTGCACTGAAGGCTATTCCTTGAATGTTGTTGAGGAGAGAAATGTTACTTGTTTAGGTGGTAATTTTATTTTTGGGGGGGGTATATATGATTTAAAATAATGTGAAGTAGTAATTTGCTTTCTTTTCCCTCAGAATATTTCAGCACTTGTTCTAAACAGTGTTCAAAATGTTAATTAACCTAAGTAAAGAACATATTTCATTGTAATTTTTTATCCCAGCAAGAATGCATGTTAAATATGTTTGCTTTTCAGTAACTAACAGAAAGCATTTGCTTTTCTTTTGCAGATTGCATTCTCACAACACAGCAACTTTATGGACCTGGTACAGTTCTTTGTGACGTTTTTCAGGTACTTTTCATTTAAGACACCTAAATGTTTCTTTTTTAGGAAAGATCTTTGTTTTCTGTTTTTCAGTATAGTGGTTTTTGTTGTTTTTCTTTTTTTTAATTAAGCGTCCTGCTTATATGACAGCCTAGAAAATGGAAATTTCTGCTATGTTTAAAGCATTTAATTAGGAATTATATTCAGAAAATTGTCTGCCCGCCTTTACGGATGCATCTTGTCTCGTGCTTGTAAAGAAAGGGAGGTTAGAGGAAGGTGGGAGGCTTTCTGAATTGCAGAAGTTATTCTCAAAATGGTGTAAGGACACCTTTTAAGTCCCTACATCATACGAATCCAAAGTGATTTAGAGGAATTGTAGATATTCACACATCGTCAGGCACAACATATAAATTAAAGAAGCAATTTTGCAAAAAGTTAGACGTGGGCTAATTTCAGGCTCTATAGGTAGCACCTTTTGATTTCAAACTGAACTCAGAGAAGTTTGCTCGTATTTAACTTGACATGATTTTAACACAGTCGAAGCCAAACACCCTTCTGTCACTCATGAACTGCTTGGTAAAGTTCATTTCTCAGTGTGAAGTAAATTGATGATTCTGTAGGAGTGAAACCCGCAGAAGAAATTTTAGTCCTTGTTTCCTTTTCCATCCTCCAAAACACCATATCCCTAACAAAGAGGTTAAACGTCCCCTGAAGCACAGCAAGCCATCTCTTTAGGGCTTCATGATCCGATGTGTTAGCCTCTATTTTAGGAACTGTTACTACTCCAGAAATATAAAGCAATTATTGCTCCACAAGTATAAAAACAATAATTGATCAATAAGGAGGACTCCCGCGGGAGAGATAGACATGTCTAGATCTTACAAACTGTTTTAAACTAGGCACTATTATGCCCATTTTGAAGTGAGTGATGTGAATAATATCTTGCTTTAGATTCCATGCTAAATTTAATTAAAGCAAGGAGCTCCAGATGGGTCCTTCAGACGAGTAGTTTGTATTAAATGTTGTCTTTTAGCATGCGGTTTTTACAGCGTGGAGTGTGCTTTAATACAATCCCAGGTAAACACAGGGTTGGAGCTGCCACCTCGCTTGCATTGATATGCAATAAATGTTTACCCCTGGATCAGGCTTAAGGGCTTGTTCTGCTGAATCCATTGCAGTCAAGGTCTCTCCTAAAAATCTTTGTGGCAGCGTAATTACTTACAAGGAGAGCTAATAGCTAAGTAGCTGGTTGTTCAGTTCCTTTTTAATGGCACATGATTGATCCGTGCTTTACAAACTAGTCATTAGTTCTTTATAGACCCAGGTCCCACCTGCTTATGAGAGTTTGAAGCTCTTCACTGTGAACAATTCCTCTGATTCTATTATTAGAAGAGAACCACGGTTTGAAGTAGAAGATACACGTGTTAAATATCTCGGTGAGCACATACAGATGAAAATACAGAAGTTAGGTAAACTGCAGTGATTTTCCTTCCCTCTTTCACTGCTGTCACCTGGATCTCCTTGAGAAGTAACGTTGCAGCGTTACTTAGCTAACATCTTCACATCCCAGAGGAGTAAGAATGTGTGTATTAGGGAGAAGACAGTTTACTGGTGTTTTCCAGCCACACATTTATAATACATTAGAAAGCCTTTGATTCTTCAATTGTAACTACTGCTAAGTTCCTCCCCATATATTTCATTTTACATTCACTCTACCTTGCTGAATAACCAGTGTAGTAGAACAGCATGATTCATCTCTGCTGTTTGGACAGGTAAAATGATTGAAACTCTTGTATTTTTAATGCTCCAGGGTACATTTCATAATCACAGTTGAATCCAAGTTGAAGTATAAATAAGTAATATCTGATAGCCCCCTGTGATGCTAATGAGATAGAGGTGGCTGAAAATTCACACGCTGAGTAGAGGCAATGAAAATGCTTTTTGCAAAGCTCCAAGGCCATTGGTAAAAGCACCTCTGAGATACAGATCACCTCTGATGTGGAAACTGGGATACAGTCTGCTTCTCTGGATGCCATGGACACAAAACCAGACTTGGTTCTGTAAATGAATGCTTAGAATGGCTTTGTTGTCATGTTTAAGAGTATTGCCTCATTTTGCCATTCTGCAAGTAACATTTGAGTAAATTCTCCTGTGCTGGTGATGATGTGGCACATTTTCCATCCCACAGAAGCCACCCTAGGTGCTTTGTTGAAACCCCATCCTAAACATGCTCTTCTGCTGTGCTACCAAAAGGAACAGCTGTGCCTTGAGGTGCATGGGGAGCCATGCAAGGAAATGGGAGTTTTAGATTCTCTGTTTGCTGACATTTGTGATGATTTAGGCCAAGCAAGTCCTTCCAGTAGGCACTGGAGTGCAAGCTGCATTGCATATCTCCCGTGCTGCTTAATTTATGGAGCATCACAGGCTCTTGCAGAACCCTGACTCTCTGTGTGGCTCACAAAGTTACAGAGCAGCCAGGAACCTGGCAATGCTTTTAAATGGCATCATTTAAAAGTCAGTGTGGAGCAGGACAAAACGACCGCTGGATTCGATTTCCGTTTAAGAGCTGTGCTGCTTTGGGTCAGAGGGGGGTGTGCATCACATTTAGAGGTGCTGGTACACTCCTGGGGCTCCTTGTGGAGTCAGTGTTCAGCTCTATGGTTGAATATTGCCATTATTTTATTTTGCAACACAATAATTTCTTATTTTAAGCGAAGGAAATGTCAATGGATAAAGGTTGGGTAGAACAGCGAAGTTGCAGGGTCATTAATATTGCATTATAATTGGAGCTGTAGGAGAAATGATATTATAACCGTGGTTGACCTTTGTAAATCTAAATGAATTGCAAGCAAACGGTGTTTTTCTCTGTTTCCTTCCCCCTGCTTTCCATAATACAGCTCTTTATTATAAAATTCGTGCTGCTTTATTTCGACAGAAAGTCTGAGCTATTTTGACGGTCTCTAGTAAATGTTTGTGTTAGTACCAGTGCTTCTTCAACTTCCAAAAATCCCTGTATGCCATCACACCAATCTATAATATGGATTTTTCACCAGTGTATATTTCACCAGTGTACTTCTGTGTACAAAAATCATGAAAATATCAGTGGCTTTCTAAAGTCCTATAGCTGACCAGTGATCTTTTTTCGTCCTTTCTGCTTTTCTATTTTTAAAAAAGTGCATCTGAATTTTGTCTGTGCTTCTCTGCTTTGTTGGCTCTGTAGGGACTTATCAGATAAATATTTAAGATTGATTTGAATGAAATCAGGATGGAGAGCATGTGTAAGCACCAGAAGAAACAGCAGACAGGAGCAGAAAGCACGGCTTCGATTCTGACTGGTGACAGATTTCGTTGTAAAGCAGCTGAGGATCACTCATATAACCCCTGAGCATCACGGACAGCTTGTCAGGAGGAGACCCTGTGCTCCAAAACCAGGAGTATTATTAGTGTAGCAGCCTTAAGAAACTCAAAGCAAGGAGACGGAGGCATTCACCAACTTGCCTAAAAGGCCTGATGAGCGAAGTAAGCAAAACTTCAAGGCCAAACAGCCCTGCCAAAGATGCTGTTGAGCCCTACGTGGTGTAAAAGACCTACAAACCAGGCTTGCTGTCTCCAGGAAAGACGCCAGGAGACACAGCAAGGACCTGACAGCCAGCATCCCCTGTCCTCTGTGAGGGACAAAAGTGATGTTGGCCAGATCAGCTGGCCACGTGCATCTGCTAGTTTTGGTTGTGAGAGCACGAGAGGGTATAATTGATTTTCTGTGGGGTTTTGTGAATTGTAATCCCCTTCCCCTTCCATAAGATCGCACACTGGGCTTTGTTACATTGATTTGTGATCAATGTTCTGTACTGTGTTTCTGCTCTGTGTCCTCGTGCACAGTTCACCCTGTTTCTTGTCTTTCTTTCTGTTCCTTTCATATTTATGCTTGGAACATCCTCCTTGGGGTGCTCACTGCTGCCTCCCTCCAGCCCTTTTGTAGTCTTACAACAAGTTAGAGATAAGGATCTCTTTCACAAATGGGAAAAAGAAGTTCCAAGTTCTGTGTTTTCACGGTGTCACAGCATGACGTGAACACTTGTGGCCTGTACCGATGTCTGAATATCAAATTGTATAATTTAACTTTGGTGTGAATAATTGGACTTTGAAGTTTTCTTGGTCAGAAAAACTTCAGAGGGAGCAGTATTTGTCTCCATATGACAGTCACGCAGGTGGGTTAAGGTGCTGTATATCATTTTTTCCAGCTGTAAACATTTGCCCAATGTTTTTAATAAGCAGGAATGGCCTGTTGCAATAACTCAAACCTGGAGTCACGCTGCAGATATTTTATTTACTCTTTTTGCTTATTAAATAGTTTATTTCTTCACCAGAAAGGGTATTTCTAAATAAGTGCCTAAAATACAGTCTGAGTCACCTTTTATTTCATGTCAGGAAAAGGAAGAGATTGGGAATATCTGAAAATTATTTCTAACGAGATAGACATAAGCACTCTGGGTTTTAAACCTGTTGACGCAGTGGGGCTTAGCTTATAGTTTTAGAACTTAATTTAGGTTTCTGTGTGTTGTGTCCAAGCTCTTATTCTGGTCAACGCAGGTGACAGACACCAAAGAACAGTTCCCAGACATCGGTGTCTACTTCAGAGTGAGGCACGTAGCTCTCAGCAGTCATTCATTTGACCACTTCCCATGAGTTGAGCGAAGAAGATGACCAGGTCAGTCAAATATAGAACAGGGGAACCAAGACTGGAAGGAGTCTATAGGGCCAATGCCATGCTTCAGCCCTGGTCCCACTTATAGCTACAACCTGCTTGGACATCCCTGCCTTCAGAGTAGGTTGTTCTCATACCTGAAATTAGTACAAAGAGAAAAACTTCAAAATAAGGGTCAAGAAAACATTATTTTCCACTCCAATTTCATCATGGCCCTCGGGATATTTGGTGTGTTTACTCGAAACTCCAGCTTTTAGACTTACACGATGACTTTTTCCCTTTAATTAAGAGTATGCCCTTAGTGAAAAAAGCATGGAAGGACTTGCAAATCTGAGCCCTAAAAAGCTCAATTAAAAAAAAATAAATAAAAAAATCAGGAATATATTGATACTTGCTTTCCAAGAAGACCTCAAAACTGTAGTTAAACTGATCCCACGACAGTGTTAGCCACCATGGTTTTTATAGGATGTCGGGTTGGTTGTGCTAGAGAGTAAGTAGATTTAAAAAAAAAATAGACATGAAAGAAAAAATATCACCTGCCGCAAATAAATAAGGCGGGCTGTGGCTTGTTAAACCTTGCTGCTGTCTTCAGCAGAAAGATAATGTCATTAGTCCCTAGATCGGGTCTGTTGGTTTGCTGCTGGCTGCAGATAGCTCCTTGGCAGAGGCCGTCGGCGCAAACCCTGTGCGTGCAGTAATAAGAGGCATTCAGCCAGGCTGGTCTTGCCTCGCATCATTATATGGTCAATCCCTTCAGCATTTTGTGTTTGCTCCAATTATTCGGAGCTTTAATGCGTTGAGTAGTCGAAAATGTGTCCTACAACTCTCCAGCACATTAAAAGTTTCTTTTGGATAGCACTTAAATAGCTTCCAATTTATCAAAATAATTTGGGATGTGTTTCTAGTAATCACTGCAGTGCTTTCTGAAATTATTAAATGACCTACATGTGTTAAAGCATATTAGTATTCGAGCTGCTGTATATTTTGGCATTTAAAACTGCCATTTTTACTAGCAGCTCTGATGTTGATAAACATTGTAGGAGAGTTTAATAATTGGGCCCTAATATGCCAGATGGATTTTCTTCTCTCTTAGTGAGAACGCATCAGAGCATAGTGCTGATGAAGTTTTTCCAGCCCTTTAAAAATACAAGCGTGCTTGTTTGGAGACTTTTACGGGTACCTGGAGTGGAGGGAGTATCCTGTCTGCTATGGAAAGGAGCTTAAGAATGAGGTATAAAACCAGACAGGGTGGTTAAGTTCACATTTTTGTATCAGGGTGGAAATAACCTGTGGCATAAAGAGTGTGGGAGGCTTATCAGCGAACGATGAATGCATTTGTTGAGGCCAACTGACGGGAGATTACTTACAACCATCACTCATTTATTATACTTAAGTAATTCTTAATTATTTATTAAATTAATAAGCTATTTATCACATTGAAAATTATCCATAAGATGCTAATGTAATTTCTCCCTAGATTGCAGCATAAGTGCTGCGTAAGGGATATTTATAGCTCTGTAGGCCAATGAAAGTTGAATTTGGCTGAATCCAACCCATATGATTTCAAATTTCAGCCCATCTGAGTTTCAAATTGCCCTGGGATTAAAAAAAAATAAATCTACATGAGTCTTAGCTGTCTCTAGATGGCTCCTTTTCCTTCCAATCTGGTTTAAGATTGGATTTTTTTGGTGTCATCTTTTTAGGTTGCTGAATATGCTGCTTGGCCTCTTACCTGGCATTTACAGGGGTGCCTACAGGCTGCACTGGGATGTAACGAGCCCAAGAACATTTCTGTCCCCTTTACCTTTTTTTTTCAGAGCCACGGATGAGGAGAAACGATACAAAAGCGTTGTTTGAGATGGGAGGAGATGTAGGGAGAAGACTTGAATGAGCAGTGAATTGCAGGGATGAAGGAGGCTCTTGGTAGGCAGTTATTTTTGGAGAAGAAAGAAACAGAAGAAGGTAAAGCAAGTCCTGCAGCAAGGTTTATTTTAAAGCCATTTTTAAACAGATCTATATTCATAGCTGGTAGAGAGAGCATTGAGGCTGTCCAAGAGAAAGGAGGGCACAGCACGGCGTTGGGCTGGGACTGCCAACTGTAGGCTTCCACTCCAAATCATTTTCCAACACAGCTCTCGTTCCACCCAGCTGTTTCCGTCCACTCCTTCCATATTTACACAGTTGCCTTCAGAGAGAAGGTCTGGAAAAAAAGCTGGTTTCAAGCTACTGACAAGAGGATGGCTCTTTTTAACGTCTTTCAGGATGGGTTAGGCTGAGAAAAGGCAGCAGATAGATCTTGACTTGCCTCTGCCCCTGGGGTCCTTCCAGCAGATGATGTAGTGCAGCGGGGCGAGCAGGGGCTGCGCTTTATTTCTTCCCGAGTGTTGCCAAGGGGAGGTTGTGCAAGGGGGGAAATATATTTCCACAGTGCTTTTATGGCTTTTGTGGGTATTTGCTGCCTCCTTGTGACAGTACAAAGATGCATGGTGCAGTTCCTCTGAAATACAGGCCACTGTGGTGAGCATTTTAGGAGGAGTATTTATTGGTCGTTAATTGTTAATTCCTCTCTCTGCTTTCTTCAGAAAGTCTTGGCTGGGATGCCAGAAGCAAGGCAAGTGGCAAACCAGTGAAAGACTCTGGCATGTACAATCGCATGAAATACACATTTCCTAAAGGGAATTGTATATGAGGATAAAGACAATCCTCTTAATTCTCCACTCCCTGGCTTTTTTCTCCAAGGGAATAAATTAATATGGAGAGAGAGGTGTGTTTACAGCTTGTTGAGGTCACATTTCTCCTAAAGAAGAGCCGTCCTCCTAGGAGCTCAGTAGGTTTTGAAGTGTATCTTCAGTTTGGTGTGCCTGTTCCCAGCCTGATAGATGGAAGGGAATGGAGCCCATACGTCTTGTAACAGCCACCCACAGAACGGTGGAGGTCTCATTCACTGTGCTGCCTGTGCGTGGCACACAACAGCCCAGGTTTATTTGTATGCTCAGCCTCCTCAGAAACTCCTCCTGAGGGTAAGTCTGGCTGAAATGGGTCTTTATAGCACACTGGCAAAGCATCTGGCTCTGTCCCTCTGCCCTTTGGACTTCCATCTCATTTCCTCGAGTAAAGAGGTAGCAAGGAGGTAAAACGGGATACACCATGGCAGTAGCTGTTGTCTGTAAGCTGCATCTAAAACGTTTTATCCTGAGATGAAATCGTTGCTCGAGTCACGATGTGTTGCCCTTCGGTGTGGTGTTGGCAGCCTGTCGTGGGGCTCCTGCAGGTGCTTGAATATTGACGTTTTTGTGGTCAGATTAAACATGCAGCCAGGACACTTCTCCCTCCTGCCTTGAAGATTTTGTTTTATCTCCCCCCTTCCCTTGCACGCCGATGCTGATTTTTTTTCTGCAAACAAAACAGACAAAAGACAAAAGGTTTAGCTTGTGGTCCTAGCTGTGCTAGCTTGGCTTGGATGCAGTTGGGATTTTCGTTCTGCGGGGAGCACTGGCTTTGGGCCTCAGAGATAAAGCAAACATTTCACCTTAGAAAGAGTTAGTCCCTCTGTGGAAAAGGGAGTTTATAAGAAGAGAAAAGCTTACCGAAGCCATTGAGTCAGTGAGGTAGCGTTCATGCTGCGGGGAGCTAACGGGAGTCCCAAGACAAATGTGGGTACTCAAAAATTTTGTTAGTCCATCATTCACTTCTGCCTGTTGAAGTGTGGTATGAGTGGAAATCCATCTCATCTAAGTGTGACCTTGTCCAGGAGAGAAATACTATTTCCTGGTGGCTCAGACAGTCTGCTCTTGCATTTAATGCAGCAGTAGGGAGCTTGAGGAAAGAAAAGGAAAGCTGAAGGTATGACATCCTTAATCATCAGTAATGCATGTTTGCTTCCTTACCGAAATAGCAATTAAAGATTTAATGTGTGTGCTTTAGTGGATGGCACATTGTTCTTTACTACAAAGCTCGACAGTAATCCAGTGCCTCTCAAAAGGGAAAATAAAATAATCATTGAAAGTGCTTGTCTAAACTGTTTGTATTTGCAGAAAAATGACCATGCTTTTACAGTGAACAAATGTCAGATTTTAATATTTAGATAAAGTGTGAGGGAAGTGATTTGGAATATGCGTCTCGAAATGAAAAAGGCCAAACTAATCTCTCCGTGATCCTGCTTAAATTTATGAAGAAATAGGCACCGCAGGAGTCTTTAAAAGCTGTGCAGACATTTTAATGCTGAAAGTCGCACGAGTGCCAATTTTTTAATTTCACATAGTATATGAGAGGAAGACGTACCTCTGTATATATCCAAACCTGAAAAATAAAATCACAGCGCCTACCGGCTGCCCCGTGAGCGCTCGGTGCCTGATCACACGCAGTTTTCATAATATATAGCCTATGGATAATGATATGTAATCAGGAACGGGCCCTCCTTTCTCATCTCAGGGAACAGCTCTTGCTGTCTGTCCTTTTTTAGTGATTAATAACTCTGCCAAGCCTCTGCACTGCTCTCTGCTAAGGAATTGGCCGTCGGAGAGGGGGACTCCTGGTTGCGCGAAGGATGAGGCGCGTGGTCCCTTGTAGCTCATCTAAGGCAAACACTTAGGAAAAGAAGGGGTGAAAATGGAAATGGAGGGATGAAATACCATCAGTCGTCATCGGTTGTGGTCTTTCAATCAAGGGCACATCCAGAGGAGGGCACTGGGGTTGCAGTACATGGGTAAGGGGGAACACGCTGGAAGCCGCGGTGTCGTTTGGAAATAGGAGGCTTGGGGATCTGCGAACGGGATGGATGCTTGGAGGCAGAGCTTTGTTTTTTGTTGAAGGCAGGGAGCATTGAGTGGTCTTTTGGCTGTAGCAGACATTCTTCTGTATCTGTGGTCTCCACTGGGAGCCCCAGAATGATGAGAGCTGAACCTCTCCGAGACACACGGTGGTTCCCGGTCATCCCCCTTCGGACACTCAGAGCACTGCAGCTGGCATAAATGGTGCACTTGGGGAAATAAATCATCTGTTCTGGTTAATCTTCCTATAAGCACACTCTCAAATATACATAAAGAGCATGAGGAAGAGACTTCTGGAGACTTTTTCTCTTCCCCATCAGCAGGGTACTTGAGAAGAGAGGCTTTTTGCTGGGGTACAGTCATACAAAAGGATAAATTTTAATCTAAGCCTGTGTGCCTTGAAGTTGCTTGTTAAGTATGCAGTCCGATAAGATCATAATTGTCAATAGTAGGTTTTTATTATTATGATAACTGCTTTTTGTTAAATCTGCTTTTTTGCATTTTCCCTAGAAGTTGATAAACCTATTCATCCTTTTGTTCCTCTTTAGATTTAAGCAAAGCAATATAGATTTGGAGAAATCAAGAAATGCCTATAGTTCTGCAAGAGCCAGTTAAAAAGAATCCAACTACTATACACCTTATCTTATTTTTGCAATTTTGAAATGGAAAAAAAAAATCAATTTTCTCTGCCTCTTTCAAGGCTTTTCTTTTGTTGGGTTATCCTCTCGCTTTAAATATTGCCAAAGATAGTAAATACTGGCTCTTCCAAAACGATTAAATCTTCCTGCCTTGCTGTTCCGATTCCCTAGTGAGAATTGGTGGATGTCATATAAGGAGGTCAAATAGGTAACTTTGGATCAATGTTTCTCTAAAAATAGATGTACATCGTTCCTCACCAGGTGTCATGAGCACTGAACTGTGCAAAGCATTTTGCACTGCTGTATTATCTTTCATCAAAGTACCTCTAAGTATTATGTGAACTTCTAGTCTAGTTTTTTGATTTGCTAGTTTTGCAGCTGCCGTTATGTTATGAACAAGGACAATAAGATATTTATTTTCTTCTCTCCTTTACAGTTGCTTCCTGTCTTTGCTCCTGGTGGCAGCTGTGGTTTGGAAGATTAAACAAAGTTGCTGGGCATCACGAAGAAGAGAGGTTAAAATGACAAATTTGAATGCTATCTCTTAAATGGCTTTTTTAGAGTTCTCTTGTATTTTTTCGTATATGCATAGTATTAACCTTCAGTTAAGGATAAGCTCCACTAATCTGTAAATGCTTCTGTTTAGGCATTGATAATAGTGTACTTTCTATTACAGTTTCGGTGACAAATGATTCTATTTCCTGAATGTGCAATTTCTGTGAAGCACAAAAAATAGGGGTGAATACCCTCTGTTCCCAGAACTCAGGTTCTAGACAGTATAAATACAAAACCATGGCAAATTAGGAGACTCTTTATTTAGATCTGTTTTCAAAAAAGAAATATCTGTTGCAGTGCTAACCGTATTAGTTCACGCATTCTTCTTTTCACCTAGCTGTGGACCAGCTTCCTAACTTTCTTGTGTTTGCAGCATATACAAAATTAATGTTATAACCCCCCCAGTATTGTTCTTCCTTGATTGTGGCTGGTGCATTTGGTGATTTTTTTTTTCACCACCATTTCTCCTTCTCAGCCATCATTGCACATCACACCCTGAGCACTCAGGGTGATCAAGATACGACAGCCAACAAGTTGTGGCTCAGTAATGTAAAGAATGTGTCCTTCTTTCTCATTTTTTAATCACAAATTCAGAAATGAATAGTAGAGCGAGCCGTGTTTGTAGAGAAGCAAGCCCTGTGTGCTGCAAGGCAGATGACCGTAGCACATTCCCGGGGTTTTCACGCTGTGCCAGGCACTAAAACCATGTAAGGCAGAGCCCTGTATCATGTGCAAATAAAGCCAAGGTTAGGCTGGGCTGAGCGTGGCTGGGATTATTTTTAGCTTTGCCTTGTGCTGTTTTCTTGTATGCAAAATAAGAGCAGCTAGACTTTATTCAAGTGAGTCCATGTGCGATTTCCAAATGTGATTTTCTGTACCTTATCACCTAAGATGAGTTATCTTTCCCTAGGGGAGAAACACAACATATCCCAATATCCAAATGCAAGAAGTGAAATCTTCCCATTCCCATAACTTTTCCTCCCAGCCGATCTGCTGGGATGAAGCTCATGGCAGCTGCAAGCACCCATCTGCGCAACTCTTTTATTCAAGGGCATCTGATTCGTACGTAGTAGTTGATCAAGAAGATTCAGAGGATTAATTTCTACAGAAATGAAGTCCTGTGCAAGTGCCCGTTTCTTGCATATCTTCAAGAATCTGTATCTGGTTGTACTTCCAGTGCAATAGTGGGAATAGCATAAAATAACTCAATCTGGGGTTCTGATTTCTTGTAAGAAAGCAGGATGATGGCTGATATCTCTTCTCCCCTTCTTGCTCTTTCTGCTTCAGATAATTTTGCTCTTACTAGTGAACTAAACTGCATAATCTAACCAGTGTTTTCAAACAGATAACCCTTCATCTTGGAAATCATCTAAGTCTTCGAGGCTTTTTGTGTTCTCTGTAGATAGATAAATTTTGACCACCATGCCTATTATTTTCTTTCTCACTCTTGGCAAGAAAGTAAGATGGAGTCAGCATAATGTTTCCTGCTGGCTCCTGAGGTTAAATGTTATCAAGGAATGCATGAGAAAAATAGATGGAGAAATAAATACTGTGCTTTTGAGCTCGGTTAAGATATTTTTAGCAGTGGCCTAAATGAAAAATTTCTCTATAAATTACATGTACTTCAAGTCTGATACATCTTTTAAGAAAAAAACCTGGAGTGCTAGCAGGGTACTGGCATGTTCTAGTTTATTTAAACTCAGTTTACATGTGTGGCTATTTGAGAGGCAGCTCATCAGTACGTTCTTTTCCTGGCAGATTCCTGTCTGGCACCACTGTCCGTCTTGCTCCTTCTTTACATCCAATCAATCTTATCTTGCAGTTCATAGGTCTCCCTTACTGCGTTCCTCTGTTGCTGGAAGTAGTTGTAAACTTGGGGAAACTCTTTTAAATTTTTACCATGTCGTCGATTAAAGAAAATAATAAAGACTGCCTCCAGAAATGAAAGTCTGCTCAAAAGATCTTTGACTTTTCGGTAGTATCTAAGATGATTTTATGTCTCACAGTGTTCTTTTAACACAGACTCTCAGTAAATCCCATCAAGACTCCCTTTAAACACTAGTAGTTAAAATAACAATTAACAGCAGTTAGCTACACTGCAAGTTTTAAGTGTACACAAGTTTGCCACTCTGTTTAAGGATGGTCTTGAAGCACGTGATTTTTAGGTTTGCCATTTCTCCTTCATTTGGAAGCGCCTGCTTTCCTTGTTCTCTTTACCCTGACAAGAGCCTTGGGTTACAGAGTTTGCAGACTGGCATGGGGAAAACAAATTTTCATACAATCATTGGATTGGGTTGGAAGGGACCTTAAAGGCCATCCAGTTCCAACACCCTGCCATGGGCAGGGACCGCTGCCCCCAGCCCCATCCAGCCTGGCCTTGGGCACTGCCAGGGATGTTGCAGCCACAACTCCTTGGGGCAGGGCCTCACCGTCCTCATAGCAAAGAATTTCTTCCTAATGTCTAACCTAAATCTGAGCTTTTTAAATTTAAAATCATCCCCCCATGTCCTATCACTCTCTGCCTGTGTAAAAAGTTGCTCTTCATCTTTTTTATAAACCCCTGTAAGTACTGAAAGTGCCACATCCACCCATCTCTTGATCGACCGGGCACTCCACCACTTCCCTGGGCAGCCCCTTCCAGTGCTCGATCACCCTCCCCGTGAAGAAATTCCTCGTAATGTCCCATCCAAACCTCCCCTGGAGTTCCCTTGTGCCCAATTACTTGTCACCTGAGAAAAGAGACCAACGCCCTCCTTGCTGCAACCTCCTTCCAGGTTGTTGTAGAGAGTGATGTGATGAGGTCTCTTCTGAATTTTCTCTTCCCCAGACTAAACAGCCCCAATTCTTCCAGCTGAGCCTCATATGTCATGTTTTTAGTCCCTTCACAAGCTTCATTGCTTTTCTCTCCACACACTTGAGCAACTCAACGTCCTTCTTGTACAGCGGGGCCCAAAACTGAACCGTGGTACTCCAGGTGTGGTCTCAGGAGTGCCATGTACAAGGGGAGGGGGACAAGCACTAGCCAACTCTCATCCAGCACCCCCAGGTCCTTTTCTCCCAGGTAACTTTCCAGCCACTCTTCCTAACCCTGTGCTGCTGCACGGGGTGGTTAGGACCCAAGCTAAATGTCATGCACTTGGACTCAGCCCACCTATGAATCCTTTCCAGAACCCTCTGCAGATCCTTCCAACTCTCAAGCAGATCTACGCTCCTGGCCAGCTTCATATCTTCTGATAACTCGGTAAGGGTGCACTCGGTTCTCTCATCCAGATCATTGATAGAAACGTGAAACAAAACTGTTCCCAAAAAATGAGCCCTGGGAAAAGCTGCTGGTGACCAGCCCCCAGCTGGACTGAACCCCAATTTCTGTGACTCTTTGAGCCTGGCCAGTGCTTCACCCAACAAACAGCACATCTGTCCAAGCCCCATGCAGGACAATGCAGTGGGAAACGGCATCAAATGCTTTATTAAAACCCACAAGGACAACATCCTTAGCCTTCCTCTCTTCTATTCAGCTGGTCATCTTGTCATAGAAGGAGATCGGGCTACTCAGGCAGCACCTGCCCTTCATAAATCCGTGCTGGCTGCTTCTGATTGCTCAATTGTTCTGTATGTGCTGCGTGGTGCACTGCAGCCCTGGCAGGAAATAGTTCTCCAATTTTGACTATATTTTTAGAAGTGGTCAAGTTATGTATGCCCGTCTCCCATGGCTTGTGCCATAGTAATTTTGTGCGGCTTCTCTAATCTTAACCCTAAAGGAAGTAGAATATAATGAAATCTGAAGGTAATTCCCAACTATCAATCACTTCTGCTTCCAATATAAACATCGCTCATGCCCAACTTCTTATCATAGTGCTGGGTGAAAAGTAGATAACTGAAGCTTAATCCAAGACATATATAGGGAAAAAAAAAAAAAAGAGTATTTTGAAAGATACAGTGGCCAAAATTAGTCCTGCAGTATTGCTTGGCAAATATGCTGGGAGAAGTCATACAGCTGTCTATGAGGTTAGTGGAACAGGGCAGGGAAAATTTATATCAGCATCATTTGGTTGCAACTACATTTGTGCTATTCCCTCCTGAGAAAGCGATGTGCTACAAATCCAGAATCTGCTACAGGATCTTATGAAATATATAAGATCATCCTTACTTCTTTTTCTTTTTTTTTTTTCTTTCAGCAGCTAATCCTCTTTGACCAGCTGCTTGCACATGTCAGTGCTGATGTTCCTCAACCTCACGGCTAAAAGGTCTTTTGGGTGGGCAAACATAGCGTAGCAAATGCATAGTTCTGGGAAAAATGAGTTTGGAGCACTGAGCAAAAGTTCAGGTCTTGGAGAGTATAAAACCTGACCTGAAGTTAAAATGGGAACAAATTGTGTCTTATCAGGCAGGGAGGAGATGGGATAGTAAATTGTGCTCCAGTGAGCACCAAGTTTAAATATCTTCAGACATCTTAAAGACGGAGAATGGAAATAAAAAGGCAGATTTTATAGCAGGCTTAGGATGAAGTGAATGACATTAGGAAATAGGGATAGGATACCTTTCTATTTTGTCTCTGGAAAATTATATGTTAAATGTATCAAGGTGTTCACAGAGAATAATGCACAAAGTACGAGTGCAGCATTAGAAATTGAACATGCCCATCTGCTCTCTTGAATTTTCTGCCTATTGTTTCATCTTAGCAGCCAAATCTTATTCTCTTCACCCTCGGGCTGTTTACTGCTCCTCCACTTTGGGCAAGAAATAGCTCCTGTTAACATTTCCAGCGAAAGGAGCGTGGAGAGCAACTTGGCCAACCCAGCACAGCTGTCTGCGTGAGGGTCAGCTCTGCAGTTCTCCACGTCCCCCTGGGATGTGGTGGGAGCATCAACACCAAGCACACACAGAGACAACTAAATTTAGCTGCCTAGAGCTCAATTCTATCCTTAACGTACATAAAATACTCTACATTTTGCCTCGTTTCTTGCCAGGACTATCCAGGGCTGAATGTTTTTATTCTGTGTGCACTACCCGACTTATTCAGGATGGGTTTGTATATTGATTTACTGCAGGGATTATCCTTTTTCCTGACCTCATTCCTGAAACTTTTTGCACCCCAAGTGTCTTTAAAATGTAGCAGTGCTTCTGTTTTCACTAGCATCCTCTGCTGTAACATCTGTGAACACTGAATGCCATTTAGGCAGACTGATTTCTGTATGCGTTTTCACAGCTAAGACTTTCCAGAGGATGTGCGCTGTGTGTTATTTATTGTCCTGCCTCTGTTGCAGTCTGCTTCCAGCTCTCATCTGTTAGCATTTCATTCATCTCGTGTCTTGTCTTGTAGAGTGTGATTTAGGGTATCCTTTGTCAAAGAAAAGGATTCAGGATTGGAATATTTTCAAACTGTAACTGGAAATCAGGATCTTCATCACTGCCTAGGCTCCCTGATATCAGCCCCGTGCTGGAACATAAAAAGGTCAGGCTATAAATATGCCTGCGTTGGGCAGTGGGCCATCACAGGCACTTTGTAGGGCATGTGAGAAACAAAATGTGCTGGTGATGAACTTTGCTGCTGTGTTCATCGAGCTCCCGGCAGCCGTTTGACTTGTGGACCGTCTTGTTCGATAGCACCGACAGTGCTGCTCAGTGTCTGTCAGCTCGGAATAACGCATGAACTCGGCGGTGGGGGCTGTAGATGAAACACAGATTGGAGGAGTGAGGAATCACGACAAGCAGATAACTTCTGCGGAGGTCTAGATTGTGTGGTCAGCACGCTCGGATGTCTTATTACGGCGTCAAATGGAAACTCTGTGTGCAATATCTCTTTTTCAACAGTTGCAGGAGATTTGCTTCCCAGATTATCAGTATCCTGGAAAATAGGCTGAAATGGTGGTGGCGGTGGTGATTTAACAGCTGCGTGTAAATTCCCAGTTCCTGCATTTATAAGTAAAGTAATAAACTAAGATCATATTGCTATTTTCTGGAGCTGGTTGTTAGTGTAGCGTGTCCACTCTGGTTTCAGCGATAGCCTGGGTGTTGCAGATGGTTTGGAAAAACACTGCAAGATTCATTTGTTATCTGAAAGATAAGTGAGAGACTAAAGTGTCAGAAATTACTCATTCTGTCCAAGGGAAAACATATTGAGATTTGATGATGCGAGTGTCTGTGAAAAAGAATCATGGAAGAATCACAACGGGACGAGGCTCTACTAAAATATCAGCCGAAGGCACAACGCACAGTTTCTGCAACTGGGGCTCAAAAAGTTGAAAGCTGCTTTGTTTTTCTGCTGGTTTTAGTGGCAAGAGTAGCAACGCCAGCCGTTTGTTTTGTCTGAAATCAGGCTATGAGTGCTGTTGGAAGGAGCTTTTCTGGGTCAATCCAAATGATGCGGTTGTGGAAACCACGTGGTGACATTCGGCGGCTCGTGCTACCCAGGAGGTCAGATGAAATAATCGTAGCTCTTTCCGCTACCCCCGAATTTAAAATCTATGAATGGGGACCAACTCGTGGAGCCTGTAGGCTTTTTCCAAAATACTGAGTGCTCTCTGCAGCGATCTGCGCGTCTTTGGCCGCCGACTGAAGGAAATTACAGCAGAGAGAAGAGATGCCCTGAAGAGGAAAACCAGCCCTAAATATTAATGTGGACAAGAGATTCCGGCTTAGGGGGAATTTGATGGTCTGGTTTTGTTTAAACGTGCTGTTGTCACTTCTGTGCCTGAGCCTTGTGTCTGGCTGAACTTGCAGATGGCCAATTCTGGATGGATTTGGAGCTTTAATTTGTCTGCATTAGATGCCACCGTGTCACGGTGACAAGCACCCAGCCCAACACTTCTCCCGTAGGCTTCTTAGGTGTTGCTGCTAGAGAATTAAAAAAGAAGCTGGAGTTGTTTTTCGCATGCCCTAAAAAGAGCTGGTGGACAGGATTTGGGATGGTGGTGTGATAGCCTAGCTACCGGAGGGCTCAGCATCATTAAAAAACAAACAAAAAAAAACCACAAAACAATTGTATGTATATCGAAGCTGTTGTCATTTCAGACTCCAAGGTCTGTCTCTGATGATAGGAATCAGTGGTACAGGTATCTAATTTAGCGATTTGGGAAACTCGGGGAGAGAAGCAGTGTCGTGTAATTATGCTGGAAGAGCTCTAGTCAATCAAAGGTGTGCTCTGCTATTGTGTAATTATCTGGTGTTGGTGTATATCCCAGTCTGCACGGACTACGTGCTTTTTGGTCTTTTCAGAAGAAATGATATCTTATTCTTATTAAAGGTCAGCTTTTCTGTGCCCTCCTACTGGGCATGATTATGATAAATAACTTACTTATCTTAATCAGCCCTGGATTAAATATGTTCTGTTATTTCAGCATGAGGCAACTTCCCAGCAGCTTTGCTTTCTGGTTTGTTAGAGTTTTGAAGTGTGGAAATGCCTGTTGAGAAGCATTTGAACATTAATTCTCTCCTCCTCTCTCTTTCAACATAGCCTGCAAAGTCAGTTACAAAACTAATTAGCTAACATTAATATGTGCACTGCTCTAGGGGCTTAAAAACTTAATTTTCAGTGATGATGGAAGTGTCAAAGAAAATTGTTTGTTTGTTGACTTACATGGTAGTTAATGTAATTGTAGCTAAACGCTGTAAATCACTTACTTTTGAAACAATGTAGTCCTCTTCGCAGAATATTTATTTCTTACATCTTTTGTGGCTTTCCTGATGCCCCTTTTTATTTTGTAGGTAGCTCCAGTGATTTCTCCCCTTTCCCCCAAGGTTACCAAGGAACTGTAACATAAAGCAAAGGTTCCCACGACGGGATGCACACAAAATAATGTATTTTAAATAAGCATTACCTCAAAATAATGCATGAGCACAAGTTGGTACCAACTGCATAGAAGTGCAGCTCTGTCCTGCTGCTGTTGCCACCAGGATTGACACCTTCTCCACAGGCCCTTGGGAACCCCAGGAGGGGGAGATCCCCTTTTAATATGGGCTGTAGGAGCCCACGAGCTGTAATTTTGGGAGATGTCATTACAGGAGAGCTCTGGGACAGATTCTCAAGACAAGGTTTTCTAGGTTAGTCATGCAGCAGTGTCTGCAAATAGATAGTTAATTTGGGACAAATGGGACAAGCCACGTTCTGAATTCAAATGAAGCCCCAGTTCCTGCATGTTTTGGATGTCTGTAAGCACAAATGCCTGTCTGCCAGTCCAGCCAGTCTGCCCAGTATGCTTTGGAAGGAAGGGAGCACAGTCTGTCCTCTGACCTCAACAGAATCACCACGACTTGGGTTGGTGAGTTACGAGGTCAGAGTTAATAAGCCTCGCTGGGAGAAATTTGTTACCCTTTGCTTACGTATCCTCAGCGTACGCAGCGAGACCTCTTGGTGTTTGATTAGATTGCGTTGTGCATATGGTGCAGAGCCTTGGAGGGAACGGGTAAGGGGACTGACTCAATCGAGTACCTTTGCAGAACTGATGCATTTTAAAAGATTGATTGGGAAGGAGGAGACAGCCTTGGTCTGCTTCTGTCACCCTCTCTTTAGCTGTGATCAGGAGGGGAAGACCAGAGCTGCTAAATCCATGTTGGAGAATGGCACCTTCAGCATCCTGCATGGCAGAGCTGCACTTCTCAGCATGACACAGGAAAATCCCAAATGTTTTTTTTCTGCCCCAATTACCCTTTTTCTTCTATATGTCTTAAACAACAAGAGTATGAATCAGTTTCTTTCCTTATCTTCTTCATCTGTTTCCTCTCTCCATGATGCTGGAGCTGTTACTTTCTTAAGACTTACTGCTGGTTGTGAGGTCTCTGGGTTTCAGCCCACTGGACCATTTTATCTTTGCGATACAGGTAGGATAACAGCTCAAAACACACCACGTATTTCAGGGTGCCCTGGCTTTTGAAGTTGGCTGTGGACAGCCTGGAGGATATGGCTGCTGATTGTGCTCGTTCATAACCAAGTGGAGCTTGATGTTTTCCATGGTGGGACTGAAAATTTTCAGAAATTTCAGAAGTTTCAGAAATACTTGAAGGATTAGATCTACAAATTTTGGGGAAAAGAAAAAAACTGTGAAGAAGACTATTGCTCTTTCCTGGATCCCAATTTTAAAGCCACCTCCTTCAACCACAGGCTGGAGTAATGGTGCCAGATGTTCCGCTGATACCTCTGCAGCATTTTGTCCTGTGTCCTGAATCCGTCCTGCCTGCTGGAAATACTTCGCTTCCTTTCCCATGAGATCCTGCTTGCTTCTCCTTTACTCTCCCTTAAACCAAGAGCTCATCTGTGCCTGTTGTTCTCTTTGCACACCCATGGGGTTTTCATTCTGGAGCTTCCATTTTTTTCCTTTCTCATCTCGGTTGAAAATTGAGATGAAACTCATGTAAAAACCCACCTTCGTTACAAGTTATAGATGGCTGGTTCGGATAGCTTTTAAAACCCATTCTTTATAAGGAGCAAATAAAATCCAAAACCCGTGCCTCTCTTCTGGAAAACCTGGCATCCTTTCAGCCTGACAATACCGGAGCCCGATCCTGAAAGGTACCAGAGCCCTGTGCTCATAAAAGAGGCTCCGCAGGGGGCAGTTGCTGAGATTGATGGTAGCAGGACGGTTATACAGAAACCAGGGACTGCTTTATTACTGTAAATAAAATGTTCAGGCTTTTCCTGTCAGAAAACACAGCACAGGTTATATTAGTCAATTAACCTGGTAACCCGGGTGGCTGTTTTTCTTTTGCATGAGCGGCCGTGCCGCTGCGCAGAGGGAATGGTTTTCCTGCGTCCTCGGGTGCAGTGCTCCCGTCAGTCACCCACTTCGTCGTGGATTAACTCCATGGGTATGAACATAAAGGACTACTGGGATGAAGCTCTTCTTTCCATGAAAAAAATCCACGCAGATGAAAGTTGTAGAGGTTCTCATTTGAAGTTCGTGCTTCCTTCAGTATTATATGTCCGCGGTGTGTTCCCGGACACGCTTTTTAATGTGTTTTTATTATAAGCCTGTCAAACGTTTCGCCGTTAAGATCCTCTTCAGACCAAGGTGATTAAAAATATTCCCAGGTTGTCCTATTAATTGTGTGATCTAGAAACCAACGCTTTGCTGGAAGAGTATTCAGGTTAATTATTCTAAAACTCAGAAAGCAAATCATCAGGAATGGTGGTGCGCCAGGTTAGGGGGTATCTTGACATTACCTGCTGCTGATTTCTAATGACATACTCCACACCTTGACTGGGGAAGTGCCACAATTTCTCCTTCGCAACATAACAACACATTTTAATTAAAATTTTGATACACCAAACAAATATTGAAGGATATATTCGTGCATAGGTTAAACACGCACAGCGTATGCCTTGGGGGAAGGAGTGACATTCTGGTTCCAGAGCAATTATTTCTCAAATTTGTTCTTAATTTTCAGGGAATTGGTTTTGTAACATGGCTTGTGATGCACAAGAAAACAGTGTTAGGGAAAGGATATTCTCCTCGAGGCTTTTGCTGGTTTGGTGACTGTCTGGACCTTTGGTTTTACCAGGTTTGGCCACCGTTGTGCTGAGCAGCAGCTGGCTTTGGGACAGCCCTGAAACGGATGACTTTCCTTCTCCAGTTCAGCAAATGCAAGCAGGAATATTGCTGTCAGCACTGCTTCTCCCATTGCTCACTCGGAGGCAGCTCAGCTTTCGCAGCCCTGCCCGGGGTTTTATTTCTTGACGCTACTGTCGACTTCAATAGGAGTCATGTTGCCAAATTGCACATTTGCCTTAGTAAACTGAACTTCCTTCAAAAGAGCTAATAGCTTGCAGTTTGTAAGTCTCCTGGACATCTTCATCAGGACAGCTTGTTCTTTGGTTTTATAGCTATTAAACAAAGCGCTTTATGATAGCTGAAGGGGACAATTGCAGGAACAACAACCCAGCAATCTGTTTCACACTTGCTTTAGTCTGCAATCTGCTGGTGTGCTTTAAATATTCGAAAACTCCTCGACTTCTTTTACCCAAGTGTGAGGTCCGCACAAGTTTGCTTGCAAATACTTAGTGCAGCTCCATTTGTGTGAATTTCTTGTTTTTTGTTTTTTGTTTTTTTTTCTTTTTGGTTGTGACAGTATCTACAATCTGTTCTGATGGGCTTTGCTTCTCTTGGTCTTCCAGAGACCGGTGTCCTCTTCTGCTGCGTGCAGTGCAGCATCCCTGGGTCACCGGGGGCACGGTGCCTTTGGTGGTGGTTTCTTTAGTGCTATAAATGATGGGTTAGGGCTCGAAGCATCAAATCAGCCAAGCTTAAAGGGGGAATAAGGATGGTGGTAGCATAGAAGGCATTTGGGAGAGCCTCAATCCACCATACAGATAGAGTATAACTAGTGCTGCTGCAGCTCTGTGGTAATGCTAATTGCATAATGCTGCAAACAACAGGTGGGGTTAGGCACTTTGCTGTGCTTAAGGGTGAGACTGCTGGTTTTTACACGCTATGCAAGGTACACATCTCTCCCCTTATTAAAAAGGGGCGCTGAGACACATTACACCCACTGCTTCTGGGAATTAGGGTCATGGCTTCTGCCTCCAGTTACTGGTGGTGCAGCTCGCTGCTGGTGTCAGGGATTAGCAGCCGAAACCAAGCAGGAGTGTGTGTGTCCACAGCTCGGCTCCAGCTGAAATGCTGTTTCTAGTCCTATAGGAAACATTATTTTGCCTTCAAAAAAGGGAGCTGCATCATAGTGCTTAAAACTGCTTAAGAGCACAATAAAAGATGCCTCGTGTCGTGGAGGCTTGCAGGGATTTGCTCAGGAAAACGTTTTCTGTTGGAATAAAACATATAGCAGCAAGGACGTATTTGTCATTTGATACGTTTACTGTGTTTAGAAAGGAAACAAACAGAAATAATTATTCAGTAGCCACCTGACAACATTTTGCCAGTGCTGTTAGGAAAAAAAAAAAAAGTCAGATTCTTTCTTACAGGTGTTACGGACTGCTGCTAGTTTAATTTTAAAATGGTTCCCTCAAATCTTACGGAGTCCTCCTCTGCCCCGGACAGGTGATGACAAACAGCTAGGGGATCACAGCTTGAAAAGGAATTAGCTGCTTTACGGTAACTTAAGTGGATGGGTTTTCCTTCGCAAGCAAGTCAGGCTAAGACGGTGCTGTACAGCTCTACTTGCAATGACTTGTTAAACTGTAGTAACGTGAATATTTACAATTACCTGTACCCTTCATGCTGTTAAAACACCAGGAGGTTATTTTCCCGTGTTCACTGATATCCCTTTGCGTTGGGCAGAACCTCTCCGATGCGTGGTTTTTCGTCTTTGTGTTGGAACAATCAAATAATAATATTATTTTTCTGTTTATCAAATTAGCAACTACTCCGTGAGATGCAACAGATGGCAAGTCGCCCCTTCGCCTCCATCAACGTTGCCTTAGAAACAGATGAAGAACCGCCAGATCTCATTGGGGGAAGCATAAAGGTGAGAGCTGGTGCTTTAGGGTGGTCCTCACCATAATTCATCGTGGGTACTTGTTTTAAACTGTGGTTAATGCAATAATCCAAAAATCTCTATTTGCTAGGTATCTATGAGAAACTATAAGTCTCTGAGGGCCAGCAGATCTCGTTTTCATTTGATTTGATACCTTCAGGTCTATGTTTACAACTTTTGGGCTGGTTTAGCTGAGAGCTATGCTGTTTGTAGGGTATGAGATTTTGTGTTTGCTTTGTTGGTTTTTATGCCTTGTAATAGAGAAGAATGCAGTTTTACACGGCAGAACATTTGGCTAGAAATAGCTATAGGTACTGCAAATAGAAAGCATTTTTCTGCGATCTCTCAAATCAAACAGGAATATAATCATGTCTGTGTACTGTAATAGTATCAACATATTTCTGGCTATAAATATATTTTCAAATACATCTTGTGATACATAAATAGGAGTGTGCAGAAATCATTGTCTAAAACCTGCCTGGCATGTTCTTAGTCACAGCACGTTGTATTTTTAGGAAACACGTGTTTAAAAGGAGACTAATAAATTAAAAGATCTTTTTTAATGTCGTGCTTTCACTAGCAGACTTGTACTCAAAAAGGAAAAGTTAAGAACTTGAGAACATTGATATTTTTTTCCTCTGTCTGAAGTAGCTGTGGTATTTTATTCACACTTCAGTTCTTTGAAGTCTTCTTCATTAGTCCAGGCACAAAGTTTCTCACTTTCTGCTACTGTGGCAAGAAAGCAAGTTATCCTTTTCTATCAAAAATGTGTGCATTTTGAATATTGTAAAGGACCCAAAAACAATCTGACCCCAGAACCTCTGTTTGGTGGAAATTCATATTTAAATCTTGGCATTAGCATCAGGAAATGTCACAATTAAGGTCGCCCCTACAGCCTTAGCTCTTCTTTACATAAATGTGAATACAGTCTTTCATGGCAAGCTGCAGTACTTCTTTCCATCTGATTCTTGAATGGAAGAGCAGAAGGGAAAGATTCTCAATATACTGTCATAGTTTCATTATTTGTCCTGGTTATTTACTGTATTTCATCCAAACCTGTTCCAGGCTTTGAATGATTGCTGTGACTGCTCCGTATTTGAGTACTTCATGAACTAATCATCGCTACCTCTCTAAAACTAAGGGTTTAGTGTCCCTGTTTTGCAGATAAGAACTTCCACAGATGGAGAAAACAAAGTAAAATTTGCAAAGGCACTCAGTAATTTGGGGTAATGGACTGACCAAGCAACTAAGCTGACCTGTGCCTGGGACTCCTTGGAGGCCCAGGGTGACCATGCTCCTCGTTGATGTTCATTTTACTCCTAATCATTCAGTTTTTATTTGTTTCTGTAACTTCTAATTTTGTTACGAGGTTGATAGGGATTGGGAATCATTGGCCTCTAACAGCTCACCAAGACTTCGAAAGACAGGCGTGTAAAATTGGGCTGTGCCCAACATGTTACAGCCTTTTATTCACTGCTTCATTGAAGAAGCCATAGGATGTGTATGGATGTTTCCATTGGGATGGAGGCATAATTGTGTGCATGTTTGTGGTGCTGGTGGTTTTGGGCTGCAGTCTGTCTGGGCATTTCCCCTCCCCTCTTACCATTATTCACACTAATTTTGTAGAAATAAGCTAACTAAAAACACCTCCCCTATAGGACCAGGCCAGAACAAAGCTGTCCTAAACTTTTTGATCTCTGACAAGTTCGTCTGCGCTCAAAGAACCGCAGAGAAGATGCTAAACTTTGGATCTCTGCTGTTCTGATGTGTGTTATTTTTCTTCTTGTTCAGCTGGCAGTGCTCGTTTCTTTTTCATATGAGCTTTTTGTTCCCTTGCTGCTCGGTACCTCTCTGCTTTTTATTTTCTTCTCAGTTTCTCCTTTGATTAGAGGAATGCAAAAACCTCCTTTGAAGTGCATCGGCAGACAGGATTTCGTCTTTCTGGCACTAGCAGCTCTATTTCCTTGCATTCCCATGTCTGCCGTCATCGTCCATATCCCACTTGTCTGACCTCCTTGGGTTACTCAAGAAGGGATGGAGAAGCCAATTTTAAGCATAATAAGTAAGACTGTGGACAGATGGACATATGTCCCTTTTCAGACCCAGAAATTGTTACCAACTGCTAATTACCCTCTGTGCTGATAATTCAGCAAGGCGTGCAAATGCTTCTTAATCCATTGCAGACAAAAATGAAGCAGTCTAATTCAGGCAAATGGCACAAAGTGTCTGCAGCAACCAGAAGCCAAAGAGAGGACATGGGCTATTGTGCCAGCAGGTAACTCCATCTGCTGGAAGACCTACGTGCAGAATGAGGATGCTTTTCCATGACAAGGAGAGAAACTAATTTTATGTATTTATTTATATATATTTTTTTTACTGATAGCTTGCAGAAGTTACGTAGGGGATGAAAGCATGTATAAAAGTCTGGAGTGTTTCAGCAAAGTTGAAGCTGAGAGGAGAGGAGGTGCAGGAGACCTGTAGGTTGTGAGCAGCATGGGGAACAGCCCCTCTGAGACTGCCTAACCTGCTGGATGCTGCATGTAAGTGAATTTTATTAGAAGTGAAAAAGCAATCTCGATATCTCCGAGGTCAACTTCGTTTTTTTTCTCTCATCCCTTTTCTGCCTGCATGTGAGAAAAACTTTTAGCAGGAGGGAGCTGCAGGAAGATGAGCTGGGTTGTTATAGAAATGTGGAACCGCATTTTTCTTTTCATTTTATCTGTTCTTTAATTATTAGCCAAGGAAGGAGTGAGAAGAAATGCTGTTAAGTTGTTGGACCATAAGCCGTTCTCCGGGTGCTCTGCCACTCGCTGTGTCAAACTTGGAGAGCTTTCGTTTTACACAAGAAATCCAGGCTGGCGTTATCAGGCACGCATTGATGTTTTCCTTTCCCCGTGTGAATCAAAGCCTTTGGTTAATAATGAGTTTATTTGAGGGTTACAAAGTAGAATTGGAAAATGGGATGTCTTGTCTGCAAGAGATTAATTTCCTTTTCCATTGTACATAGCCAATTGGCAGCCAGTGTCAAGCTAGTTCCATCCTAAGCTAATGTTTTCCAGCTGGACAGTATTAGAACTGTGTTTTCAATTAGTATTTTTCCTGGGGTACTTAGAAGTAATAGAAAATGATTTACCTGCAGGGAAACTATTCATAATATAGTCTGCAGCTAGGCAACACGGAACTAGCTGCTTTGGTTTATTTCCCGCTCAACAAAAACCCAGCGGATCACAAATCTACCACTAAATTTGCTTAGTTATTACAAAATCCATTGGCTTTTCTCTGCAGCTTTTCCTGCATTCTGAGGTGCTGCCTATCGTAATTTCTTCTATGAGTATTTAACATCCCTGGGTATCTAAGGCCAAATCTCCTAGCTCTGTGCAGTGATTTGTAGAAGACTGTTTTCCGTGAGAATTTGGGAAGTTTTTATTTTTTACAGTGATTCCCAGGTATTTTTAAGTTGGTAACGGAATAAAGCTAAGACTTGTAGATTCCCAATAAAAGCACATAACAGCGTAGCAAGCAAATGCTTAGCTTGAGCAAAACACCTGCAAGATCAACAAGAAAATTGTTTCATTAGGGAAGTTTATCCTTAAGTCAGACAGAATTGTCTCGGAAGCTTTCAGAGGCTTTGAAAAACACTCTCATAAAACAAAGCATTTGCCTGGTGGAGCTGAGCAGCCTTGCTGTGCTGTGTTTAGGGATGCGACGTGCAAAGGCAGTGCTTAGAGATGATTATCTTTGCATCCGCGATCGACAGGCTGTCCGCATTTGTAGGTACCTAAATGGAGAGAGGTGTCGGTGAGCAAAACCCTGCTGAAGTTCATTTAGCATGCTCTGTACCTTCGCACGGGTGTGCATTTAATTCTGCTGTGCTGGGCTTCTGAAGGCAAAATAGCTTCACTGCAAGTCCTTAATCAGACATCAGCTCTGGCTGACTCCATAAAAATAGCAGAAATTTGATGGAAAATAGCATCTTTCTCCAGTAATTAGTTTGTTTTGTTACAGAAGAGTGTTGTTAAGTGGTTTAAAGACTGCCAGAAGGTCCCATCTGTTCAAGAAGTACAGAGACGTAGTGGTGGGCTGATTTAGGAGCAGGCAAGGGATACCACAGATTTATATCCTCAGCCTACTTGTATTTCACATCCGAGCTGTGCCCTTGTTACATTCATTTCACACTGCAGTGAGGTTGTAACCACCTGTAATGAGGAGCAGTGAAGAGTCCTGTGGCGAGCGCGATAGCCCTGGTGCCAACCCAGTGAGGAGTGGTAAAAATAAAAGAATAAAATATTAGATGTGGATAAAGCATCATCCAGCTCCATCGCTGCTACACGGCAACTTCGTTTTTACTTGTAGCTCTGCTTCATGCAATGAGAGAAGCTTGGTGAAGAACAACTAAAGGCTCAGGAACTGGTGGGTTTTAGGGCTGTTATCCTCTGGTTGTTGCTCCTTTCCACCTCACTTCCCATGTTTTTGACGCTTTATTTGTTCATCAAATTTGCTGACAGACCAGCCTCCCACCCCATTTCACTTATAAAATGAGCTGGGTTAACATGAGCATGGTGAGCACGGAGCCTCCTGCTTTGCCAGGTCACCCTGATGAGTTGGGGAGTCCTTGGGCAAGCGGGCAGATGTGGAAGGGTGGCAGGCTTGGCAAATGCACGTGGGCTGGGAGGTAGGAGCAATACTAACCAAAAACGACCGTGCAATTCAGTTGTGTCAAGGTAGAGACAGAGCAGGTTCGGATTTTCCAAAGGTGAAAGGGAGAGGTGTTCACTGAAGAGTCCCAAAAGGATAATGGTTGGAGGGAGGGGATGAAATCGAGGGGTGAAAATAAAAACTGGATGATCCTAAACTGATGTGTGCTGGAGGTTGTCGGCACACAGCCTTCGAGGCCAGAAAGTTTGGTGGTGTTTCACCTGACCTGGCTAACACGGGCTGTTCAGGCTTGTGAGCTTTGCCTTTGGAAATGCAATTTAACTTCTAACGTATTATTTCCGGGGTTTCTCACATTTGCTGGCTCTGGGAGCTTTTCCCTGCATTAAGGCTAAGCCATTCAGAGCGTGTCAGCGTGTAGCTGTCTCCTTGTCTTTACAAAAGGACAAAAAGGACAGAAAAAAAGCCCCAAAAGCACTTCCACTCATTACGCACGGTCCGTGTGCGGATTGTGGGAGCCCTCCTGTTGCATCAGGGTGACAAGGGACACAAAGCAAGTTGTGAGATCCCAGCTTGTGCTTTGTATTTGGCATTAATCCTGCCTGTGCCTGCTAATTCAGAGCAAAGTGTAGGATCCCCTTGGAACAAGAGGCTCGGAGTCACCAGCAGTGAGCAGGGAGGTGAGCAAGAAGGATTGGCTGCACCGACATCAGATGGAGCCTGCCTGGGATCTGTCCCGAGAAAGTGACCACAAAAACACCCGATAAAACCTTCACCTAATGAATTATTTCCAGTTAACTAGTGCTGGGAGCCTCGCTTTGGTTTCTGGTACAAAATGAGGTACTTGGGGAAAACTTTCACCGTTTCCATGCGCGCGGTAAATATTTGGAAGGGGCCTATCAGGAGATCAGCACAAACAGCTGCTAAGCCCGCCTGGTATCGAGGGAATATTCGGCTGATAATTGAGCTGAGATTTTACTGGATTTAGATTTGAAGGCTGCAAAGTTTGTGGCAGAACAGACCCTGATTTTCGCTGATAAGGAGGAGTTTGCTGGAGGGAAACAGTGCAAAGCTCCCTACAGAAGGCTTTTAAATCTCCTTTTTTCCCTCTAGTGCCGGCAACTGTCTCTTCTGATAATAGCAGCAGCTTCCCAAAAACGTTATAGGGGACCTGTTTGCATTCCTTTATGCCAAGCAGTGGTTTTGTGTGTCTTGTGTTTGCAGTCTTCATCCGCCTGTCCTCCTTCCTTCTCTTATTGCACTTTTTCACGTGCAAAAACCAGCCCGGTGGTCGAAAAGAACAAGCAGAAGAATCCTGCCTCTTCACCCGTACAAAACCAAAATAAATACCCGCTATTTGCCGTGTGTTTTGCCCAGATTTGATCCCCGTGGCCTCGTCCATCCCATCCCCTCCCTGGGGCGTCAGCAGGGAGCTGGAAAAGAACAGCAAGCGGTCTGAAACGTGCAGGGAAATGCTCACAGCTCTGACACCAGGGTTTTGTCATTTCAGGGTGACTGCTTTTGAAATACAAACTTGCCTATCGAAATCCTTTCCCTCACTCGGAGCCTTTGCCAGTTCGACAGCGTGCACTTTAAAATAGAAAACAGTTGTTCAAGGCAATGGGGATGACCTCCGGGCCCTATTTTGCTGGGCTGCCACGTCTGTGCTCCCAGGTATCGGGAGCACAGGATGCTTGGGTGGATGTTTTCAATTTCAGGCTGTTAGCATTCATCTCAAAGGCTCGAATATGACTTTTATTTAGTTCCTCGCACACAGGAGCCCAGTGGCGTGGCAGAGCGGTGAGCGATTCCTTCCCCAGCCCCCGTGTCACTTCCAAGGTAGATATCAGGGACAAAGTAAATATAAATTTTTAATCTAGACTCATTTGCTGCAAATTGTTGCTGGAAGTTCATTCGTCTCTATCTTGGAAGACATACATATTACCCCCAGAATATGATTTTTAAAACTTAATACTCTATTTTTTATCAAAAATTGCTTGTAACTTCTTTTACAAATGTTCAGGCGGCTTTTAATGGCACAATTTAAAAACTTGCAAATGGAATTTGACCCTTTTTCTACAGAGTGAAATCATCTGAAGAAGCGAAATCAAATAATAAAGTTAAACTGTTTCAATAATGGTCCTCTCCTCTTCCCCCACCGTAAGACTTTTGCTTTATTTTAATTTCCTCGCTGGAAATTGAAAACCATGTAAGAGTGATTTGATCAAACTGCGGAAATATGTTTTCTTGTTAAGGAAAAAAACGTCCCCACAGTATTTTTATACATTTTGAGAAACAATATGCTGGCAGTGTATTACAGAACCTAAAGAAATTTGACGCCGTGTTTTTTTTTTTTAAATTGCACAGCCTATTTATTGTTCTAGCCATTAGTTTTGTGTGACATATTATTAACCTTTAGAATTTGTCAAATATAAGCAGCATAAATAGAAATAATGACACGAAATAATAATAAAAATAAAAGAGGTGGGTTTTTTTTAGGTGGAACGTTGTACAATGGAACTTGATTGTGAAAAGCGTTTGGCTGTGAAATTGTCTCCCAAGGGAGCTGGCGGCGCGCTTCACACCTGGGTCACTTAGAAATAGCCCCGACAAAAGGCCTGGAAAAAGCACTGTTGGTGTAGGGACATACAGCATAGGGAGAAGGCAGCCTAATTAGATGACCTAATGGCTCTCTTACAGCTTTTAACTTCTGTAATTGTTTAAGCTCTGCGCATATTAAGTATACATCAAAACTCGTAAACAACTGAAATCATTTGGGTTTTTTAGTGGTGCCTTTGGCCGGTAAAGTCATCCAGGGAAAATTGCTGCCCCCAGAAATAATGGGGTCGTGTCACTGCTTAGTAAAATACCATTAACTTTGAGTTTTGGTCCAAAATAGAGTAGTCTCTGTTTGCAGGCACTGCCCAGTGCAAAACTTGGCATAGAGCTTTCTGGTTAAGAAATGGCTGCTGCAGCACACCTTGCTGCCTCTTAAAGGGTGTTTCAATCCCTGCATCGAGCTGAGAGCTCTTTGCTGCTTTTTTGGTCTTTGTTTGATGCTTTCTGTATCCCACTTCCTAGTTTTTGTTCACTGTTTTTGTTGATTGTAGCTCTGCTGGCGTGGAAGAGTAGTCCAAGTCCACTGCAGGAGAAAGGCTCAGGCTGCCAGCTGCACAAAGGGGTCGTGCAACCACAGTGCTGCTTTAAGGACAGGAGGTAGCTTTAGGGGAAGATAAACCAGGAGACTGCTCCTAGCACAGATCAACACCAGGTCAGCACTACGTCCCTTCACTGTCCCCCATCATGACCAGAAGTCTCCTGGCTGCACGTTTCTTGGTGCTGCTGAGCCCAGGAGCTGGCAGCAAGCTCGTTGTGCTCGAGCTGAGGGCACGGCTGCTTTCTGCCGGGCTGTCAGATGGCAATTTGGCTGTCCAAATCGACCCGGCCCAGCCAAGGTGAGATCTTTTTACCCCCTTAGCTGCCTCTCCGGCCACATTCTCAGCAGCTGGGCTCGCCTCTCCCCTCTGTGCCCCCTCCCGGGCAGGACGCTGCTGTTCAGGCGCTGCGCGAAGCACTCAGCGTGTGCCAAGTGTCTGAGGGATGCACCTGATTTGCATAGATTTGAATAATGTGTGCTTTATTGTGCCATTAAGCCTTCAATAAAAAGGAATTGCTTTATATAATTCAACAATGGGTTTATCAAAACACTCTAGATGAAAGTCTCTGGCAGAGGCTGGTTTTAACCATCTGATAAAAGGTGTTACAAACTTCGGAGATCTGCTTTTTTTTTTTTTAAGTGGGCCATTAAAAGCCACCTGTCAGACTGAAGCAGGAGCATTTACAATGACCTGATCTCTGGTTCCCAAACCCACTCCAAACCTCCTTGTGGAAAAGCAGCTTCGGTCTTCAACGAGAGCGCTCAGCAGCCAGGCAGGAGGGAGACAGGCTGAGGAGGAGAAGGAGATGGGAGATCTTGGGTCTCCCCACAAAAATACAGCTCGAGGAAGGCAGCCAGCCCTTCCCTAGCTGCTCTGCACCATGGTGACATGTGCATAGGTCGTGTAAAAACACGAGCAAGCTCGTGGCAAGGCCAGCTGTGGGTTACATCTTCAAGCAAGATAACCACGAAGTTGCTGGTTGAATTATCCACACGTTCTCCTCTGTGCCTGCAGAATACAGTCCCCAGGCTCCAGCTCTGGGTTGTCATGCATCTCGCAGAGGGCACGGGATGCCCTTCACTCCTGGCTGACCTCGCATCGAATTCTCCATCCCCCTCGCTCGGCGCCTGACTCATTTCATCAGGCTGAGCTTCGTCTTTGGGCTGGGCACGCAGGGATGAGATGCGCCTTGAGTCACGGTTCAAAAAGCAGGTGCCCCAACTGCTGCTGTCAAAAACAAATCCATGGGGCTTCATTTCTCGTGCTGCTTTTGCAGTTCCTAACTGCAGCTTGTCTCGGGGAAACGGTTGGGTTTGACGGACACGAGAGTGTTTTTTCCTTGTAGATTTAAGACCGGGATTAGCTGCAACAAGATAATCTTGTTCTTGGCGTATTCCTTTCAAATTAGCTCGCGACTGCCTGACAGATTCTGGATGCATCATTCTATAAAGTGTACGTCCTCGCTTTGCATGATAAATAGAAACAGGGCCCTGCAGGCGGTGAAATACTAAACAATTCCTTTACCTCTGCCCCCAGCTATCCCTGGTACTGCAGATAGATTAAAAATACGTGGCAGGATGAGGGTCAGAGGCAAATAACTGGATTTTATTTAGGTTTCTGCGTGGCTGGGGTCTGCTGTCACTTGCTTGGGGACAGCACCAGCCACCCGGGCTGGGCTCTTCCAGCACCAGTGACGTGTGGGAGCTCTTCATGGTTCAGGCTGGGACCGGGGGAACAGATAGGAGGGAGGCCTGTGACCTTGAGGAATGAAATAAAACTAAAAATCCCATGGAAAAAAAGAAAGATCATGCCCGTGGGGACTCGTAATGAAAGTTTCTGCTGCACGCTGCGGGTTCATTAGTTGGAAAGGGCAGAGGAGGAGAAAGGATCCTGCTTGGGGCTGAGACGAGCTAAATTACCCTCCAAGCCCCTTCAGCTCTGTGACTAAGAGCTGCATAATAAACTTTATATTCCCTTTCTTACCTGTTTAGCATGTTCAGGAGGCTCGGGATGCTTTGATGCCATTGCAGGGGCCTGAAATGCCTCTCAGGTCACCCGTGGTCCAAAGAGCAGAGGAGGGAGCGGAGAGGGGCTGTTGGGAGAGCTGGAGAAGGGAATATTTGTGTTCAGAGAAGAGATTCAGAGCATCCCTCAGTCAGGTGAGCCCAACGAGAGCCGAGATGTACAGCAGGGGAAGGCACAGGGAGCGTGTGGAGGACGTGAGCTGGTGGATCGATGCAGGTGGGAAGGAATTTAGGGTAGAGGAAAGTCTCTGGTGTCCGAGCAGCAGGGACCAGGAGCAGCAAGTCCTCAGAAAGGTCTCCAGAGGTGATGGCAGAGGCAGGAGTGACTGCTTCTGAAGCAGAGCATTGCACCGTGATAGCGAGGGGCTGCATGCAGAGAGCCCAAGAGGCTCTCGAAGCCCCCGTTTGCCCGCGTTGGCTGGAGGATGATGAGCACGAGCGTGTTTGAAGCAGAGCCGCGCTCCACGATTCGAGCAGGGGAAGCAGCAGAGCTGCAGACGCGTCCTGATTAATCCAGCAGGACTTAAAAGCAAATACATTAAAAAGAGATTAGAGCAGATGATCTCTTCTTGGCTTCTTCAGTTCTTCCGTCGTACTTTTCCTCCCACCAGCGCTTCGCTGCTGGCTTACTCCCTCGGTCTCTGCAGCTCACCCTGAGCACGAGGACTCGCTGTATCGCCCCAGCCCTACAACTCCACGTTGGCACAGCACGGAAAGGAAGGTGCACGATCCCTCTGGATGAAAATAAACTTTGTGCTCAGTGCCTGCTCCCCCACCAGAAGCCTCTGCGCTGCGTTTCCGCAGTTGCCTTCCCTGTGCTCTCTCCATTACCCCTGGTAATTGAGTCGCCCGTGGGATATAGCACAAGGATATGCTTGGATGCTTCACGGGGAAGGCATTTTGTGGAGCTGGATCCCTTTGCTGGGGGTGGGGAGGAGATGTGGAAATCTGCAGTCCTAAACAAGGCAGGCTGCAGCTTACCTTCTTGGTCTGTAGCACAGGTATTTGTCTACCTTGCATGGACCAACTAATCGTTGTTGCAATCATTACAGTAAATACGAGATATGAAAACAGTTTTACGTTTCATTTCGCTTGCTGTCATCTTTTTTTTTTTTCCTTCTTTTTTTTTATAGCACAGCAGTAATTTAATTGCATCGTTTGACTCCTGTTCCCTTTTTTCAGTGTCTCGGATCGTATCGAGTTTCTGTTGAGCATTTAAAGTACAGTAGTACAACCTAATGCCTAATGAAAAAAGCAATAATTATTTCATTAATACCAGGCTAGAGTTTAGCTTGTCCATACTAAAAAACAAATCAGCTCTCACTGAGTGTATCAGGTAAAATAGTGATTCTCAGCTTTTTTTCCCTGGGAAACAAAAGGAAGCAGTCTCTTGATCCTGCGCTTCCAGGCTCAAACTTGCACTCTCAGCTGACTGCTGGGACATCCCGATCTCACAGAAATGTGGGTGGGATCAGGGCCTGACTTAGGTAAAACCATATTTTAGTTTCTGGGCTGTGCTGTTGCATTTTGTCTCTCTAATACCAGAGAGCAGAGCGTGTAGTGGGAGCATCCACAACGCTGCTGCTCTGGCGTGGGAGAGGGCTGCCCGCCCGCTGTATCGTCATGCTCATCGATTCACGTTTTATCTGCAAATTATTTTCATGCTCGTGTTTGCAACACGACCCTTTTTTTGTTCAAAAAGGGTCGTGTTCAAATAGGGTTTAGGAATAGGTAGCCACTCCTGGTGCAGCTGCTCACTGAAACCAGATCCAGAGGCAGGAGCTTTGCAGTCCAGAAAGGCAAGACTGTGAGGACAGCGTAAAGCAAACAGGAGGCAGTGTTTGGGGACTCGGTGGTGTTCTCCGTGTCGATGCAGGCAGGGCCGTGGTGGTGTGACCCGGAGCTGAGCTCTGGAAATGGATGCTGAACCCTCGAGTCCCGGCGTGCTGCTCTTTGTGATAGTGCTGCTGATGGGTTCGGAGCTTAATCCCATTGTTTGCCATAAACTGCTCCTTGGTTATTGAATTTAGGGAGAAATACAAGCCTGGCGCAGCGCTTGACTTCTTAATAGCTGGATTTTATTAAGTAAATGTGTTTTTTATGACGACGAGGGCTTTGATTGTTAGCAACGTTGGGTTTAGCTTTGCTAGCTGCGCGCTGGAAGCTGGCCAAGCGCAGAAATACGGTTCGTGCCCCGGAGCTTGTGCGATCCGAAAAAAAAAGATGATGCTGGGGGAAGAGGGAGGGTGCAACACACCGTGTAACATCAGCTTCTCCTCTTCCTTCCCTCCCCGCAGACTGTGCCGAAACCCATAGCGCTGGAGCCCTGCTTTGGCAACAAAGCCGCCGTTCTCTCCGTGTTCGTGAGGTTGCCTCGAGGACTTGGGGGTATACCACCACCAGGACAGTCAGGTGAGGAACATCCTTGTCTCGGCTGGCTTGGTATTAACTTCGGGGCTCCTTCCCCAGCCTCAGCGATTCGTTCACCTTGGGGTTTCAGACTTGTAATTGCTGTGTCCGCACTGCAGCTGGTGTGGATGTGCTCAAGTGATTTGAAGGTGGCTGGCTTGGCCCCTGCTAGCTTCCTACCTCAGGTTTGATTCAATTCCTCGGGTCAGTTGGTGGATGAACACTCGATATTTGGATTACACTTTAATTTACAGCTGGAAAAAAAAAGTGCAAACTGTTACAGACCTGTTTGCGGGAGATACTTACGAAAATAACTCATCTCCTAGCTTGTTGACTTCATTCCCTGCTCCATCCGTAGAGGGACATCAGGTCCTTGCAAATCATCCATGTCCTGCTTTTAGCATCTTCAGACAGTGAGGTTTTCTCCATCCAGCTTAAGGTCTCCTTGGTCCAAGCCCCTCCTCAGTTAAACCTCACTGCACAGAGCTGAGACTTAGTCTGCTGGGCAGCTGGTGATTTAACTGGGGTTTCTCCAGTGCCCGAAGAGCACGGTAATCTCAAATTTTTAACCAGAGAATCTTAAAATGTTGCTTCTTGGCTTTGGGACGGGATGGTTTGGCTGTGAGCTAGTGGTTTATCCGTGGATATGGTGGGAGGAGGTTGCAGAGAAGAGGAATGTCCGGGAAGTGCAGTGAAACCTCCGTGCACAGGTGCTTTGAGCATTTATCCTAGCACACTTAAGGGTGCAGAGAAAGACTCCTCCCTTTAATATCTTGTGTGTCTTATCCATTAATACCCACGCATCTTATTTCCAGCTTCTTCTACTGCAGTTGCTTTCAATAAAACATGCAGTATTTAAAAGCTTACTTCAGAGTAGCCTCTAGAGTTTAATCTCTCAGCCAGAATGCTTTTCTAGTTTGCTTTTTTCTTAAGAACAATTCAAAAAATAATATTCATCTCGTGGCTCGGAGGGTTTTTCTCAGCTGTGGTGAAAGAATTTGTTTCTGTGACTGTTTTGTTCTGTTGCCTCAGGTCTCGCTGTGGCCAGCGCACTGGTGGACATTTCACAACAGATGCCAATTGCCTACAAAGAGAAATCGGGTGCAATACGAAATCGGAAACAGCAGCCCCCTGCACAGCCAGGAACCTGTATTTGATGCATGGACATCAGAAACTGTATGGGGTTTTACACAAAACGGAGAAGTAACACCTAGGAGGAGGAAGATTTTCAAGTTGTGTCACAAGAGACTAGAAGCACTCAGAAAAACACAGCTTCCTTGAACCCAGCCTTTTCTCTCATCTACGTGATAGTCGGCTTTCTTTGACAACTGCTCCACTTAAGTTTTTACTGACACGTGGCTTCAGATTGCGCCTTTGTTCTCTTCGAGTTTAAAGTAAAATAATTTTATTGCAGGTCCAGAAACATCCGTTCCCCACCGTTCATGGTCAGTGTAAATAGAACAGTAGTACAATGAATGACACTCAGGTTTATACATGGAAAGTGCTTTGTAGTTCATGTATTTATCAAACTGTACAAAAAAAAAAAAAAAAAGATGCAGTGTTTACAGGTGTCAGCTCTCAACACATAAACACTACAATTAGTCTTCAAGGCATCTTCATCCTTTTCATTTGATATATATATGTGTTTATTCCCGCGTTATTTAAGTGGAACTCTCTTCCAGATACAATTTTTTTGTAGTAATTATGGTCCACAACGTCAGGAAGGCAAGAGCTAGGGTGGTTTAAAGGGTGATGTCGTGTGTTGCTCAGACCACGTGCAATACCTGGAGGAGCTGAGTGTTGCTGTTTGAAGGACTCAGTGTTTACATAGTCTTAACCTACTTGGAGTACACCACACACAAGTGCCTAGACTTGAACAGATCTAGGGAGTGAGGAGACTACTACACGCATTTCTTTTTAACATAATTATGTTCCTTTTAAATATATATATACAGAGAGAGAGAGAATGTCACTCAAGGCAATCTGTGATCTTTATAATATATCACGTGCAGTCAGGGGAAAATAGCATTTTCCTGACCCACCAACTACTCAGCCAGATGGAAATATCTGGAGGGAAAGCAGAGTTTCAGTATCTCAGAAGAAAACTCCTGGCTTCATCGGCGCATTTAATAGAAGCAGCTTGTGTTCTAGGTCAGATACGTTACATTTCTTCTGTGTTTCTTTGCCCATTTGGCCTCTTTCCCTCCCCTTTCCCTCAGGCCATTTTTCTGGACAAGAGCCGAGCTGTGCCGGTGCACGGAGGCGCTGCTCCTTGGCAGCAAGACTTGTCCCATCTCCTTACTGGGTGTAAAAAGCAACACTCCGGGTGCGAGGTCATTTGAGGACGAGGAAAAAAAAAACTTAGGCAGAGCAGCTTCATTTGGCCACAGGTTTGGATTTTCCATGATTAAATGATGTTCCCCGTGTGGGTTGAGTGTTCGGATCAGGTCTTAGATGCTGAAGACGGTGGCTTGTTGGTGTAAGGAAGGGATTTGGAAAGAGCTAGAAAAAAAGGCTTGGCTTTTGGAGGATGTGTCAAACCATCTGGCCCTTTTTTAAAGCGAATTAGTTGGGATTGTGTTTGGAGGTTCGAGGTGGGGCTGTACCTGTCTGTGCGTGCTGCTGCACGACGTCTCTGCTGGTGGTGGATCCAGTGGATCACGACGGGTGCATGTGGTGCAGTGCCGGGACCACGCCAAGTGGTGGTGGAGGAGATATGATGGTGATGTGCCAAACGAGGCACAAAATCATAACTTAATCACTGTATGTGTGGTTCCAATTGGATTGCTGGTTTCTTAGGAGGACATCTGGTATTTATACAAGGGAGAAGCAACAAACCAGGGGGACTGAAGGGAGCTGTGGTCCAACCTTCTGGTCTGGTAGCACCCTTTTCCCCAAACGCCACCCGAGTAACTGCATCTTTTTTTGTGCACGTTTTGGTAATCCATCCATCACATATCAGCCACTTGTTCCTTTTTGTTAGTACGTGTTTCGAAGAACCTTTTTGGAGCGCAGCATTGCAATAAAGATGTGAGCTGCTGTGTGTGTCCGGGCGGTGGTGACGGGGGACAGCCTGCTGATCGAGCAATCTCGGTGGATTTTGATGCTGAGCTGGTGTGTCATTTACCAAATCCAACAGAACTGCAGAAAAAATAAGGTGGAGAAATGCATAGATACATATATTTGTATATATATGTTTGTATGTATATTCCCCAATCTGCTTCTGTACCAGAAGTGTAAACTCCCTCTGGGGAAAAGAAATTGAGGTGGGGGGAAAGGGATGAGCGATGTCTTTCAGAATGAAGGGTTTTAGGCAATTAAGTTGTAGCTGATGCACAGATTACCTCAGACAGATTCATCTCCTGCACATATTTTGTGACTTTCTATGTGTATAGGGCTAACCTGGAGTAGACTGTACCAGAGAAATAATACTGGACTACAATTCCTCCCCTGCTCTAACTGCTTGTGCTTTCAGTTGTGATGCGCAGCCTCATGCTCAGAAACATCTTCTCCTGCTTCTCTGTCCCTTTTGGGGTGGAGATCTGCCAACCCAAATTAAGAAAACTCTCGTGCTTAAGTCTCTGTATTCGGGACAGCACTTCAGCAGTGCTAAAAGCTGCTTCTTTCCTGGAAGGAAACGGCTTTCTGAACAACAGGCCTGGGAGGGTGATGTATTTGCACGTTACCAAAAGGACAGGGATGATTTTCCCCCAGAGAGAGCTGGGTGGTCTGGTCTCAAAAGGAGGAACATGCCCAGAAGCGAGGTGTCAGGTATTCAGAAAACGAGCAAAAATGATCAAACTTTGATGATTAGCAGAACCAAAAAAAAAAAAAATGTAAATAGAGGAACAAGATTTATTTATATAAATCAAACAAAACGGCTCCTTTTGGATGTAGCTCTGCTCTGCATCTTATCTCCATACTGATGAGGGAAAAAGAGAACTCTCATACATATCTCTGCTGCAAACAGTTTCATCCCAGCTTGAAGGTAAAATAGAGACGAGGATGGGAACGGATGGGGGGGAAGGACTGCTGGTGGTTTATCACCGGGCCAATATCAGAAGTGAAGGATTTGTGGGGTTGTTTCCCTTGGAGGTGAGGGGGGAAAAAGAGCAACCTGATTTCATGGGAGAATCTGTAAATAAATGAAAAATAACACACCAATTTTGCACTTGTACATAAACTATACAGTAGTGTGCAGAACGTCGAAAGATTTAAAGTGTATATAAACCAGAAAAAAAAATATTGAATGTATTTTTGATGCATTTTAAATGATGTATGAGTTTTGTCTTAATAACTTCTTCATATGATGAGCATTAGATAACTTTCCAGAGCTTTAAAGAAACATCAAATTATCGTCCTGATATCTTGCGGTGTAAAGCAGGGAGGCATAACTTGACTTTATGTATTCAAATGTGTTTCACTTAAATGTGTAAGCAAAGTAAAACAAGGCTCTTCTGTTTGAAAGGGAAAGAACCAACGCTTGAAGACAGGTAATAAATGTACTTAAAGTAGTCGTTACCTGGAGGATTAAGTCAGCAGTTTAAGCCTCTCCTATTAAGATTGTGCCAGTGATTTCCATTCAAAATCACTATTTTCAAGCGTTTGTAACTGGCTGAAATTCAGCATTCAAGGTCTCAGCCCTCAGAACGCTTTTATTTTTTGAGAGTAGCCTTTACAAAAATCAAGAAGAAACGTTGCGGCCCTCTTATTCTAGAAAGCAATGGTGCCACTGGATCTCCAAAAAAAAAAATTAACATTTTTGCTTCGCCATTGCCCATTTTTTAGCCCCAAATTTTCTCTGGACTGTTGTAGGATGAGTGATAGGAGACCCTTTCCATGATAGGGGTCAAGATGTTGGATACAAGATTTGTAGGACACAGCTTCTGAGTTGTTGCCACTCTCATGGGGTTTAAAATGTGCTGTATTGAAAATGCCAAAATAAACCTGTATGTGATGGGGTTATGCCTGTGATCAACACAGTTGTAGCGTATAATGTCCCCAAATTTGATGGTATGGTGCTGTAAAAGCACGACAGGCTCCACAAAGCCCTTGTTGGTAGATAGAGCTGGTTTGTACACTAAATATTGCCACAAAACATCGTTTTCTTGGTGGTAAACCCTTACCAAACCACGTCATCACGGTTTATGGTATGGTTTTAAAATGGCAGCTTGGCTTGCTGGCCCTCAATTAACCAAAATGAGCTTTTGGTGAAGTTTTTTGGCTCACCCGGGAGGCCAAAATAAAGCTCGAGGCCTGCCCAAAACCAGGCCGAGGCCCAGCGCCGCGGCACTCAGCCCATCTCCATCCATAACCACCGCCGTGCCAGCGGCTGCTTTTGCTTTTCCACCAAAACCCAAGCTGGGGACAGAGCCACCCCTCATGCCCTTGGCCATGCCCCTTTAAAAACCCTCCTTTTTCCCCAAAATGCGGATTTGTCAGCACTGAGCTTGCGAGAAAGCAAAGACTGGGCCCTGCGTGCCGGGAGCAACTTTTAAAGCAATCCAATCAATAATATAACCTGTGGACTTTTATTTTCCCTTGCCATCTCCTGGAATGCCACAGGGACAGGTGGGGAAGGGATTGAGCCTTTGGGGATTTCGGAGCCCCCCAAGCTTAGCAGTGAGGGCAGGGGGAGCAAAGGGAAGGGAGGTGCAGGCGTGTGCTCCTCATTTTCAGACACACTCTTGGCAATTTTGGTCAAATTCATGTTTTTTTCCATTGATAGCTGCTTGAACGAGATGAGTAGCCCATGCTGGGGGTGCTGCGTGCTGGTTTTTTTTATTTCATCTTGTGCTCCGGGGCAGGTTTGGTTGGGTTTGTATCGCTCCAACACTACACGTGGACGGCGTTCGTGCGTCTTCCAGGGACCGCAGCTCTCCAGGCGTTCCCTCCATCCCTCCACACCTCTCATCGGCTCCACAAACCTCACCAGAAGAAGGAAGAAAAATCATTGTGGAGGAGCTGAACATAAGTCAGTCCAATTTATTTTTTTTTTCTAAAAAAAAAGAAAAAACGGAAAGCAAAAAGAACATAACGACAGGTTTTATATTACTCTGAAATTTGTGCACAATAAATGTCCTTTACACTAGGATCCTTGAATTAATTGTATTCTGGATTATTTTATTTTTTTTTTGTCGTTCTGTAATTATTTACAATTCTTATCTGTGTTCGGACTTGAGCTTAGTTTGTTAATATGTATAATTTAGCATTTATTGCATTCATATGTAAATATGAGCAAGTATTGTAAACTATTTCATTGCTGGGGACTGTGGGTGTTATACATACACACATTTAGGACTGCAGTTTTTGGTATAATTTTTTGTATTGTAAAATAACAGCTAATTTAAAGCAGGAACGAGAAAATTATCGGGAGGTCTGTGCATTTTAAATACAAATGTGAAGTACATGTATATAAATAAAAGTAAATAATGCAAATCTTTCCTCTGAAATAAAAAGTAGACGATCTGGTTAAAAACTCCTTTTTGGTTTCTTTTTTTTTAAGACGGGTCTGGGGGGATAACTCAAGGTTACTTTTTGGGGATGAGTTGCACGTGGTGGAGCTTGAGGTGTTCGTGTCTCTCAAGCAGGCTGTGTTGGCTGTGCCAGGCACAAAATTTGGGAGGAGGGGAGGGAGGACATGTCCTCCACCGAAGCTGGAGGTCCCCACGGTGCCTTGTGATGTCCCCAAACCATCCCACCTGCTTCTCCGGGCAGGGGGAGAGCCTGGTCCCTTGGGTCCTGCGCTGTCTCCTGAGGCTGGTGGACAGGAGGAGCGTCCTTCAATGTCTTCATTGTGAAGGAAAAGGGGCTCATCCTCCCTGCATGTCCCCCAGGATGGTCTGGGAATTTATTTTCTGCAGCCTCCCAGCACTGGGGTCCTGGCTGCCGTGCTCCTTAACCTCCTGGGGTCAGGGGCAGCCTCACATCCCAGGGCTCAGGGCTTCTCATTTAGGATTTAAACAAACCCAATGGAAACATCTCAGCCCCTTCCCCTTCTTGCTCTTAATTCTCCCAGGACGCTGCCCCTTTGAATGAGAAGAGAAAAACTCTAGCATCCCCAGGACTGGATCACCAGGGGGATCTGCTGCCCATTTGGCAACCTTGTTGAATGCTGGATGCCCACAGAAGCGAGGCGACCTCCATTTCTTTTTATGTTGCTCTTCGGTTTCGAAATTAAGCACCGCTGAGACGAAGCGGAGTCGAACCCGGCATTTATGAGCCATGAAGGTTTGCATTCGGCGCCGTCTCCTAACACCGTTGTGCTCCTGCATCCCGTGGCATTAAGCCCAATTCCCCGAAATTGCCTCCGAGCCGAGCGCGCCGCTCCGAAAGCACAGCGTGCTGCGTCCAGACCTGAAATGAAGCGGGCAGGGGGTAGGGGTTTTAAAGGCAGTTTGAGCTCGTTTCGGACAGCAGGATAAAAGGCAAAGGTGTGGTGTGAGATGTTTCAGCCCCGCTCTGATTTTTCTTCTTGCCTTGGAGCAAAGAAAAGGTTGGCAGGGAGGGAAAGGGGCAGCGTGGAGCTGCGTAAGCCCCCGGGCTGGCTTTCTGCGCTGCCACATGCCCTTAGCACAGGGGGAAGGAGTCGGGGAAGCATTTGCTCCGCAGCATTTCTCTCCCAAACACTTCAATATCAATCATCTGCTCAAAGTGGGGAGGCAATTTTCAGTCTTTTTGTGAAAAGAGATCGATTTTAGCCCCCTGCAGAAAAGCCTGGGCTGGAGGTTGGGTGTCACCGCTCCTCAACCAAGGAGGAGACGGGGTTCAGGCAGCTCTTGGGTGGGCTGCATGTTGCTGGTTGGTACAAAAAGCATCTTTTGCCATGGTGGAAGCACAAACATCTGATTTTTCCCCATGAATGGGAAAGGGGGAGGTGTACAAATGAGCCAGAGCACTGCAGCTAACGCAGTTCAACATTTGGGCAAAACCACTTTATGGAGGTTTTTGTGTTTCTCCTTGTATATTTTTTTTCAGTTTTATTATTATTATTATTATTATTGTTTGGTTTTGTTTCTTATCCAAAGAAAGCAATGAAGCAGGGCATCAGGTGACAAAAATGATAACCGAGATGTTTTCAGAGGCATAAAAAAAGGTGAGGGACATCTTTTAAGAAGATGGCCAGCGGGACCTGCTGATGGGTCTCTGGGTGGTGGTGGAGCTTCAGGACCCTGTGTCACCATCGATGGGCTCCCAGCACTGCTGGGATGGTTGGAGGGGGACAGCGGCACCTCCCCATGCCATGCCTGCACCCATGGGTGCCCTCGGTGCCCTTGGAGGGCTGATTTCCCCTCGGGGACTGCAGAGGCTCAGTGACAAGCTCAGGCTTGGGCATCTGGACTGCGGATGTCTTAGGGGACATAAAACCTGTGCCCAACCCAAAGAGCAAGATCCGATGGTCCCAACCATCTTGGGGCACACGATCTGTCCCTTTTTCATTTAATTTCATTTCCCATTTTTCATGTCAGAGCTAATTTTGCGGTGCTTCCCTTTGGCTAACATCCACCGTCTCCTCACTTGGCACGGAAAGGTGACATTTTAATAACCAAGGCGAGGCGCAGCCACCCCTACCAGCACATTGCATGGAGGCAGAGAACCAGAAATTGTTGTTTCTGCCCTAAACTTCCCCTGGCAGTGCTTGTACAACAGCCGGGGGGGTTCATTTGTGCTGTCTGCAGCTGCAGTGTGACGGGGAAGGGGTGGCTGCACCCCCCCGGGTCCCACCAGTGTGTATCTCTGAACCACCAGGGATGCCCAGGCTCCTCTCTGCCCTATGGAGATCCAGAGGTTATAGGATTTGGGGTTTGTTTTTCTGGAAGTGAGGGAAAAGCACTTCACCTGCTCTTGCTTCAGCATCTGTCCCTGGGCTGTTGTGCCTGGTGGGAGGGAGCAGGGCTTGGTTTGGTTTTGGGCACAGGCAGTGCCCCCAAAACATACCCGACATGGAGATGGGGATCACGAAAAGCCCCCTCCAGCTTTCAGTGGAGCTCCTGCTCCAAAATCTCTTCTCTGCCCCAATGCAGGGCGATTCACTGGTGTGCTTGAGGCAGCTTGAGGGATACTTCACCTGGTCCTGTGCTCCTCAGCCCCAATCACACCAACACCAGCTGCACCAGTGCGTACCCCCAGCTACATGGACATAGCTCACGACTGTGGGCACCCCATGGACTCCTCCAGCACCGGCTCACAGCACCCAGAGAGGCTGAGGCCACACACGGGTCCCCCCCAGCCCCAGGAGGGTCCCCAACCCCACGTCCCAGCAGAGCTGGGTGCTCAGCACTGGCCCCCGTGGGGTTTTGGTGCTGACCTTGGGCACGCGGCTGCCTGCCAAGCAGCGGGGAAAATCCATCAAACCTGCAGTGTTTTCACAGCACATTTCAGGTTCATCCGGCTGGAACTTCCCCAGCACATTTTCGGTGTGTCTGCAAAACCTCCATGGACCAAACTGGGGTGGGGGGAGAGAAAAGTGGAAGGGGAAGGCTGCTGGGGAGGGATGAGGGGGTGAAAACTGGGGTGGAAGCCTGGAAACAGGCTGCAGCGGGGGGAAGACATGGGGAAATCAGGGTGGGAAGGAAAGAGGGCCCCAAATCCAGCCCTAACCCACAGGCTTTGCTCCCCCCTGCACTGTCAACAGCTTCATGCATGCAGAAAAGCAAAGGGGATTTTGGGGAGGGTAAGGTGCAACATTTCTGACCTTGATCTCACTTTGTGTTTAGGATCTGACTTGCATTTCACTCGGTATTTTTATGTAAATTTTATATACATTTGTTTTGTAGAATTATTTTTTTTTCACCTAAAATTGGCAAGAAAACATTCAATTTGCCTCTAATCAATTTCCACGTGATCCCTTTCTTTCTTTTTCTTTCTCTTTTAGATGCCAAAAATAGCTCACAGATGCTGGCGGCACGAACAAACGTCTCCCCGGCCGACGTGAACCGCTGCCCTCCCTTCTCCTCCACCTCCCCTCCTCCTGTGCTGGCACCAGCTTTGAGCTAAACCTTCCCCCAAATTTCCCCAGAGCCCTGCACGTGTCCTCTCCGTGTCTTCAGCACCAGCAGCCCCAGGATGTGCACGGGGCCGTGTCCCCTCCCTGGGTGGCACCGATGCCTCTCCGTTGGGTTGTGTCTCAGCAGAGCTGGTTTCTCATCTTTCTCCCTCCTGGCTGGGATGCAGAGGATCAGAATTGGGTTTTCAGCCAAGCACAAAGTCTCTGAGCCCCACTGCTCTGCCAGCCCCCCAAAAATCCCCCCATTTCCTCCAGCTGCCCTTACGGTGCAGCACCAGAGGATGCACCAGCATGGGCACGGCCCCTTAAACAGGATCAGGGGGTCAGGAAAATGCATGTGTGCTTTATTCATGGATATGTTTGAATATTGACTCGTACAGAAGAGATAAGTACAGGCTATACCCCGGCCGTACAGGCAGACACCACCCATCCTCCCCTCGGTGCACACATGCACCTCACCCTGCCACCCGCGGGGTTATTGCTCCAGCACCGTTTTCCCTCCCTGCTCACCCTCTTGTTTTGGTGTTTGTACACACAAAACATCTCACAGGCCTTCAGGATGCAAGGAACTGCCAAACCACTGCGAAAAATGCCACGGAAAGAGAGTTCAGTGGCTACAGAGGGTTGGGCTGGTCAATTTTTTGTTTTTCCCCTCCGTTTTTCTTCTTTGTGCTTATGGAAGTCCCCAGGTAGGGAGCGATTCCCAGCAAGTCGTCTCCCTGTCTCTCTGGGCTCACTCAGTCCTTTCCCTTTACAGGCAGCTGCTGTGGCTTCGGTGGTCCATCGAGAAGCTTAAAAATGAAGATCCGGGGTTCGCTTCGTGGTGCTCAGCGGAGCTGAAAGTTCTCCAAAAAAATCCCTCTTCACAAGGGAAAACAAATGGTCTGTGCCCTCCTGTTGGGGGGATGTAATCAGGTCTCCTACCTCCCAAAGGGCTCCTCAAAAAACATCTTTTTTTTGCAAAGTTTCGTTTGTGAATGCACTGGGAGGGAGAGCGGACGTTAAACATTGGCAAAAAGGGTGAAATGGTCAGGAAAATTCATGCAGGTTTTTGGATTTATTTGTTTTTTTTGATCTCTACATGGCATTACCACCCACCCCATCCGCTGGCCTTTCCCTGCTGTGCGAGGCTCGCTGCTCCTGCCTCGCTTCGTCTTGGAGCATCCCCAGAGCCCAGGAGGAGGCAAAAGCTGGCCTGAGCCATGGTTTTGGGGATTCAGCTTCCAAATTCCCAGCACAGGACAAAGGATGAGGACAGCGAGGCCATTTCAGACCTGCAACACCAACTCTGCTTTTCAGACCCCTCCACCAAGACCATAACGAAGACCCAACTCGCCCTCTGGATTTGGCAGGGATCCCTACAGACCTTTACCGTTTTTTTCAGCCTCCGTGATCCGATCCACGGGGGTTGGCTGTCACCTTCTGCAGCCCGAGGGCACTTCTGCCATCCTCCCAAAACTGAGGACCTGAGAAGAGCCCGAAATGGGAACCGGGAGTCTCTTTGGCCTGCAGTGCTCGGGGACAGCTCACATCCTAAAACGCCTTTAAAGAGTGATAGAAATCCAGAGGAGATGCCAGCGCCTCTGAGAGTGGAATGGTTAGAAACAGGTTAAGATAAATCTGCCAAAAAGTGTAAACAGAGAGGATCCTGCTGTGGGACGTGGTCATGGAGCAGGTGACCCCTGGAGGTCTCCTCCGTCCCTAGCAGCCTGTATTAGGGTTCTCCACACCTGCTTCTCACAGCTTGCCAGCCCTAAAGGAGAGCTGAAGCTGGCTTGCCGGCTCTCCTGGCCACCTAGGAAAAGTCTGCTTCTGCTGGTTGGTTATCAGAGAAGGAAAGGGCAAAGTGGCATTTCGACACCACCGCCAGCGACCACGAGACAAAGACCACCCCTATACTCAGCCCCTGCAAGGAGACTGAAGGCTGGTGGAGACCCACCTTGAGCATAGAGCAGAGGGGGAGGCAAGGAGAGCTGCAAAAGGCTGCTCTCCTTGGGGGAGACACATTGGCAAGGGACACCGATGCCCTGGGTAAGGGGAAAATGACTGCAGCAGCTCAGAGCCTGGCTATGGTGCTCCGAAGGGAGGTCAGGGATTTGGGGGCTGTGCCTCAACCTCCCTGGCTGCATTCCTGGCACTGGGTGAGCCTCCTGGCAGGGGAGGTTATGCACATTTCGGCTCAGCCCAGTGCCTGGCATGCACAGCTTGGATTTTGGCATGTTTCAGGACCCTTTTAATGGTCCTGGGCTAGGACACCCAGGTGCTACAACCCCAAGGACCTCCCAGGTGCAGCCCTGCAGCCAGGATGCAGCCAGGAGGGTTTCTGTGCATCCACAGATGTCCGTTTGGAAACAAGAATGGGCTTAAATTGGACCAAAACCCAAAGGTTTCTCACCTTTGCAGTTTCTCAGCAAAGTCTAAGTATTAAAGCAAGGGAAGGTGTTCTGCAGGGAATGGAAATAAAAAACACTGGGCTTTGTCACGCCAGCTGCTGCTAAGCTTTTCCATGCATCTGTATGATAAAAAACTAATGTTGTTCCTTGGGGAAACATAAACCAAGGAGTGAACGGGCTGCTGCAAAGCTCATGGGGAAAACCTGGAGCTATTCCTGTGCCTCCCCGTGGCCATCAACCCGGGTGAGCATTTGTCCTGGGAAACCTTCCCACCCTTCCTTCCCATCTTCTTCATTGGCTGGATCTAGCAAGGGGATGAGCTCCCCAAAGGGCACAGGGAGACCTCAGCTCTCCTCCTCAGGGGAAGACCCTTGAGTTCTCACATATCCCAAAGCCACACATTTGCCTTCTTGTGCCCTGAGCAACCAGGGCGAGGTTTGTCCTCACCATCCCTCCTTCTGCATGGGTCAAGCACCAGCCTTGGCTTCAACCACCTTGTGGCTGAGCAGCTGGCACTTGATGGGGACACTGTCCTTCACGAGCCAACCTGGACACAAACGAGTTCCTCCACCAGCTCTTCAAGGAGGGGAACTGCAGCAATCCTACTGGTGATGTGATTTATGCCTTGACCTTTCTGGAGACTGGCTGGATTTCTGTCCCCATGGTGGTAGCTAGCAAACCTCTTGTATCCTCTCCCTTCCTTACAAAGATAATGATGTCCCCAAGTGAAATCTCTTTGCCAGACCAAGTGATGCTCAGGTAGCTCGTGAGAACAGGCTGTGTTGCACCCCCATAGAGCCCTACCCATGGGATCAAATTTACCCTGCACAGAGACGGCTCAGAGTGGGCTTACATTGCCCCCTGACTTCCATAACAAAAAAATACCTACCCGAAACGCTTCACGGAACCAGTAAATAGAGATGTTAGGGTTGGGACATGAAGAAAGGCAGCCATAAACAAAACACCATGCGTGTCTCTTCCTGAACACCATCGGGACATGCCTGCTGCACGCAGGTCCCTGTGAGCCCCTTCGGTTTGTGGCCACATGCACCACCCCGAGGTGCTTCAGGTGAACAAATCCAACCACCTTCTCACCAGCAGCTCTGGTCTCTTCACTCCGAAGCAGGTGGGCTGCCCTTTGGGTCCCAGACCCAACCCTGGAGATGGTCTGAACCACACATCGTTGACTTGTCCTGCCAAGGGCCCCGCGCCGTGAGGCAGGGCTCCAGGAAACCTCCTGGCAGCTCAGCCAGAAAAAGTCTTTCCCCTCTTGGCCAGGGCAGGCAAAAGCTTTTCCTCTGCAGCTCTCATTTCTTGACTCAACTCTCTCCTTCAGCTTTTCCAAGGGAATTGTCTGTGGCTCTGGCCCCAATCCGCAGGGAGCTGGAGAGACAACAACCGAGCTGTGGGGGTGAAAGGTGGCCAGGACCAAGAATGAGCTGGTTGTCGACAATGCTGATTGTATAAAACCAAAGAAATTGGCAGACGGGCGAGGAGGAGGAAGGGCCTACACGCTCACCTCTCCTTCCCATCCCCTCCCTCCTCCCCAGCCCACCCCCCCGTCCCAAAAAAAGTTACTTGTCTGGTTGTTTTTTTTTTTAGAGAAACCGACACAAAGAGAGTCACTGCCTGGCGTGTGCCCGCCCTGCCTCACATCACCAGGAGGCTCAGCACGGCCAGAGATGGGAGAAGCCATGAGTGCAATGGGGATTCTGCCCGGAGGGATGGAGCTGCTGGGCTGGAGGCCTCTGAGGACAGGCGAGTGGAGCCCCGCAGGAGCCGCTCCTCCCCGGCCACCTGCAAGAGAAAGGAGACAACACGGGGTGAGGAGCTGGGTTGTTCCCCACATCGGTCTAGATTTCAGGTCTCCAAGCCCTGAAGCCTTCCTGTGGGTTTTCACGTGCAGGAGGAGACTCGGCCTGGCTCTAGACGTGTGGTGGTGAAGGTGGTGGTGGCACCAGGGTCATGGGCAGAGAACCCACAGGTCTGGACACCAGGCTGGAGATGTCCTTTTGTAAAACGGGTACCTGAACACCTACTGTGAGCAACAGAGATCCATGCAGCCCAAGAAGTCACCGCTGGCCAGTGGTTTGATGTGGTGGCCTCTTCAGGTGGAGATGTCCCCTAGGTGTTGAAGGCATCACTTGCAGGTGATGGCTTGGATAAAAATCTCAGTGCAGGGTGGGGACCACCAGCCAGAAGCAAGATCTCCAAGTCCTGGTTACCATTGTGGTTTTGGCCAGATGAATTTATCCCTGTGCCATGCGTGGCCATCAAGGCCCCAAAAAGTAGTAAGGGAAGCTGATACGTCTACACCTCCTGAGCTGATAACTGCTCAGTGGAAACAGAGTGGAGCGGGATGATTTGGGTGTTTTCTCAGCAAAAGACACAGGGAAAGAGCTTTGAAAACCTGCATGTGGAAGCTCCCTGGAGGTATCAGCTAGCCCAGCACAAAACCCACACTCGGTCCTCAGAGTCTAGTTAACTGCAGCTTCTGTTACCTGTACGTTCAGTAAATCAGGGTCACTGTTAATTATTCAACAGTAAAATAATTCATTCTGAAGATTAATCTGGTGGGTGGCAAGTCAAGGTCATTGCTTTTTACTTAATAATAAAATATTTAATGCTTATTACTGTCATCATCAGTAAATTACCCTGTTATTTGTTTTAGAATAATTTCAATTTAATATTAATTTGATACTAACAATTTGCTGCTGACTAGAACCTTTCAGCTGAGGTTTCCCAATGCTTAGCAAACTCTGGTCAGTTAATCCTCAACGTGTGACCTCCAGCAGATGAAATGCTTGTCTGAATCTACGTGGCTGCCCTCCAGCAGGGCAAGGGGCTGAACCAGTGCTCATGGATCCCTTTTACACTCCTGAAAAGCACAGGGATGCTCCCAGTACTCCTAGAAAACCCATGTATCTCAAGAGAACCCATGAAAGAAAGGAGATGGTGACCAACAGGCCAGAGGACAGCAAGGGATAGGATGGGATGGGATGGGATGGGATGGGATGGGATGGCATAGCCCATGGATTCAGGCAAGAAGATGTCAGGGCATGAGGAAGAGGATGATGAGGGACTCCTAAAGGTGGAGGGAAGGCTGGGTATCTGCACCTAGCTGAAATGACACGAGCAGATGAGGGAGCTGAAATGAGGAGGGCTGGAAGCCATGGAGCAGGCATGGACAGAGCCAGGCATCCCCTTGGGGCCAGGCTCTCCTACCTTGGTTGGCTGGAGGTGCTCGAAGATGTTCTCTCTGAGGGTTGCCACAGCTCTGTTGGCGTTTCGCTCCTGCTTGTACATCTGTGTGGTGGGGGGGATGGACGGGGCCACGGCTGAGTTCAGGTAGGTCCCATTGCCAAAGGCCAGGATGGCGTTTTCTTTGTGTGAGAGAGAGATGGAGAAAAGCATCAGCAGGGGAAAGCACACACCTCCTTTCTCCAGCTTCCTTTGGCTGCCTGTCCCAAATGACATCCCTGAGGACCTTCAGAGCTCCTTTGCTGAAACCCCAGGGAGGATTTGGGCACCTACAGCCTCCAAAGGACTAGGTCACCTCCGTGTCCTTGCTCCCCAGACCTTTACAGGGAGCCTCACCAGCCTGTGGGCAATGCTGCTGGAGGATTCCTGGCGATACTCACGGAGACAGATGTTGTCGGTGAAGAGGCGCAGAAAGCTCTCACACTCTTCCTGCCGGTTGCCACTAGCATTGCACGTGCACCAGGGGGCTATGCTGGAGGTCGAGTTGTCAATGTAGTTGGGAGTGATGGGGCTGCCTGCAGGAAGGGTGAGAAGTGTTATCACAAAACTGGTATTTCAGGAGGGGACGGGACATTTCCCTTTTTTGCCTTTTTTTCACCCCTCTACCAACAAAGCCTTCAGTCGATCAAAGTGGGCTATCAGCCTAAGGAAGGGGCAACTCCTGGGAGCTCAGGTTTCCAAATAACATTCAAAAACTGTATGTGAACCTGTGTCACATCGTCACTAGACAAGTCACAGCCTCCAGAATGGTCAGAGACAACAAAGGAGGGATTAAACCACAAAGAAATCTTGACCCAAAGAGCTGTCAATTTATCCCTTGGGATGGACCAAGTCCAACACATTGGTGCTTCTCTTTGGACTCTGGCTGTGCTCGTGCTAACAGCTGCCAGCTGGGTCTCTGCAGCATCTGCAAACCAAATTTGACATCTGCAATCAGTGAGATGGCAGGGGACGGTGATTTCCCAGGGCATCACCAGCAGTGGGATCAGGGAACACCCACCAGAGCAGATGCCTGGGGTTAACCGATCATCCTGAACTTCTGTTAGGGTGCAGGTTTTTTTTCTGCCTCTGCTGCAGCTATCATAAAATTACCCAATGCTCACAGCAGAGAGAAAGACCAACAATTCTTGTTGATCCCAGCCTCGGATGGCCACCTCACAGCTTTTAGTGGGCTGGAGTACAGGCAATGCTTCCCCCCAAGGGTGGGAGGGAGAGCAGCTGAAGGATAAAGTATGAAACATGAATTATGGAGCCCAGCTCACCTATGATGCCGGTGTATGCCAGCAGGCAGGCAGCATAACTGTCCCGCCGGCAGCCACTCGCAGCCTGCAGGGATGGTTGGCAATTGAACTGGAACTCTGCGTAGCGTGACCTGACAGAGAGAGAGCACAAAACGGGACTTATTAGCACTTATTTGGGGCAAAATGGGACATAATCGCGCACTGGAGGTGTCGAATGTGATTGCACAGAAGGGGATGTGTTCACACGATCCTTTGCTGCTGCAGTTGTTGCTAAGCTGGTTTGGATAAATATCACAGGTTTTCTTCTCTCCTGCCCCCTCCAGCAATCCAGAAGTGGGTTTAATCACTCAGAGAGGAGAATGAATAGGTGCTGTAGGTCATGTTTTACAGGCCTCCCCTGGGACTGCAAGAAAGGTGCAGTCTTGGAAGTAATGTTTGTTTTCTGATGTACGAAGCTGATTTTCCGAGGAAGAGCTGTTGTAGGCAGCGAGGGAATTCGTTCCCTACTGCCATTACCTGACTTCTGGGTACTAACTTCCCCTAGAGACCTAAGCCTTCATTTTTGGACTGAATTGCTGAGAAAGAGAATCACTCTGGCCCAATTTCTCTCTCTTCAAAGATTATGTTCAAAATGTAGCCGAGGACATCTTCAGATTAAGGGCAATGCCCCAAGGCTCAGATATGCTCTAACCACCTCCTCTGCTACAGGCAGGAGATGTTTGGACTCATTGGAGCCTGTGGAGCAGGAGGTGCATGCCATGCTCCTCTCACCTCTGTTGTGCCTTGGGTTTTGTGTGGTCTGGGTAAAAACAACAAATGGCTCAGAAGAAAGGGGCTTTGAGACCCAAACCTGGTCTTGTTGGGACCCTCCAGGCCATGCAAGGAAGCAAGTGCATCATTCAGATGTGCCAAGGTGCTCCTTGTATGTGGCTTCCCTACTTCTTGGGTGGATAAGCTCTGTAAATCATGCTGCCAGCCAGGTATTTGACACCCAGTTCTTTAGGGGTGGCTCCATTGTTGGCACATCTAGTGGCATTTGGACATTGCAGGATACCTAAGACATCCACATGGGGCTTTCAGGTAGGACATACTACTGGAGATACAGATCCACGAGGCAGGCAGCCAGGGCCCAGGTAAGATGTCCTAAGGTTCCTCATATAGCATCAACCTCTCTCTCCTGTGCCACGGCCAGGCAAAAACACTTAAAAAATTTATGCTGTATTATTTGGAGGGGGGAGATGTGGATTGCAGTTTTGTATCACAGAATCACAGAATCACAGAATTTCTAGGTTGGAAGAGACCTCAAGGTCATCGAGTCCAACCTCCAACCTAACGCTAACAGCCCTCCACTAAACCATATCCCTAAGCTCTACATCTAAGCGTCTTTTGAAGACTTCCAGGGATGGTGACTCCACCACTTCCCTGGGCAGCCTGTTCCAATGAATCATTCACGTTAGCAAAGCCCACACCTCCAAGCAGGGAAATTTGAGAGGTTATGGATGATAAGAAGCTGCAAGAAGGCTTAGCAGCACAGGCAGGATTAGCCCGGAGTAGTTTACTCCTCTAAAGTGCCATGATGTGTTGTTCCTGCCTCTCCTTGTGGTTTCTGCACTGCTGCCTTTGACCGGGTCACACATCAACCCCTTGCTCCCGCCGCGTCTCTAGAGGATGTTTTATATTATATATTCAGAGACCAAGGAACCAGATAATTAACAGCTGTGCTGCTTGCAGGAAATGGTTTCCAGCCTCCTGGGAAGCAACACTTTCCCCTTTGATCCTCCTCTTCCCCCCTGGGTCCACTTGCCTTGTTAGGGAGAGGGCAGTACCCCACAATTTGGGATTCCCTAGGTAGCTGGGGGAAATCTCCAAGTAAGAGCTGGTGTGGCTCAGGGGCTTTGCATCTTTCAGAGTCAGCTTCAGCTCTGCTGCTCAGTTTTTGTCCATTAGCAGCATATTTGGGTGCAGAGGGATGAAGGCATTAATGCTAGTCCACCTTTCCAAAAGGACATTTGCTGCCCTCACTTCCCCTTCTGAAAATACAAGGTTTGTTTTAATGTACTTTAATGATGATGTTCTGGCAGTGGATGGCTGCTGGGAGTTCAGCTCAGGAAATCCCAAAACCCAGAATAATTAGAGGTTGGGATGGGACTGGGAGACGTGTCCTATGCTGGCCTTGCTCTTTTGCTCTTCTCTAGGTGTCTGCTCATGGCCACAGCTGCACGGAGGACACTGGGCTGGGAGCATCACTGCACGTTTGGAGTGGTACAGCTTACATCTCTTGTGGATGGATGCCATACACCCCAAGAGTTGTACGTGGATTAACCTTCTGGAATATCAAAGACCTTTTGAGAATGGAGGGGTAAATATAGTGGAACTGAAGGAAAATCATGTAAGGGGGGTATATGTGAGGTGCACATTAGGGCAGGTCCGTGCCTGCATGAGGCTGAGTGGACCCCACTCTGCATCCCTGCTTTGCTTGCACCTCCCTGGAGCTATTCCCATAGCAGGTCTGTCTTTGGGACCGAATCCAAAACTGATAGGAGAGGTCAAAAAAGGCTCCAACACAAAGCTATGAAATCTGTTTCTCAAGGCCTTCCATATCAGGGTACGAGACCAGGAGATGGACCACGGGAAGGAATCACTCAGGCAGTGGCCTACATGGATGGGCTGTGGCGAGATGGATGCGCCCACCACGATCCTCTAGCTTGGCCCACCAGCTCTCCACCTCACCCACCTGAACCTACCTGCAGACGTAGTTCTCCCGGCAGGAGTCCAGGGGCGCCAGGCAGTTGGGTTTCTCCTTGGACTCGTAGGAGCAGGCGGGAACGATGGTCTGCCGCCGGCGCTCGGCACAGGCCGTATCATCGCAGGGGCAGAAGAGGAGCTCGTGGGTGTACTCGGGCGGCACACGGTCAAAAAACTTGCGCAGGGCCTTGTGGCACTTGGAGCGGTTGCAGGTGTCGGCCCGGGCCAGGCGGCGGATGCAGAAGGAGACGTACTCGGTGCGCAGCCGCTGGCACATCTCATCCACGTTGCAGGCTTTGGCGGCGTCCAGGCAGCGGTTCACCTGGGTCACCTCGTTCTCAGAGCCTGGGGGGCAGCAGAAAATGGGGATGGAGTTCACTGCTCATCTCCCCTCAAGCTGCAGCGCCCCGTGGAGACCTTCCTCCCATCCCATTCCTGCTCATGGCCACCTCAGGGTGGTCAGGATGCAGCCCACATTTGCTCCCCGTGTCCCAGCAGGGCCAAATCCCCTTTCTCCTCTCACCTTTCCTAAGAGGTGCCATGGCCACACAACAAACCTCACGCCTCAGAAACTGCTCCTAACTCCTACACTTAATAAAATAAAACTTTTCTCTACCTTCGGCATCTTATAGCACTTTATCACCACAAATTGACCACCCTGAGGCCTGGTGAGACAGCAGCCCATCCCAGCACCTGCCCAGCCACACGAGAGCTGTTTGGGTCTCACAGCCCCAAAACAACATTTTCCAGATCATTCCTGCCCAACATGTCCATGTCCTGAGCTTCAACCCTGTCTTCATGGGATGGAAATCATTTGAGGAATAGGTAGTACGGAAAAAACATTTGTCTAATACTGATTCTGAAGCTGTTTCAAAGGTGGATGGAGCTCTGTTTGATAGCAGGGAAAATGTCACAGCATCGCTAAGAGTCAGTCAAGACATTAGACTCTTTCTGATAGGAGAGATAAGATGAGGGTCCTCCAAGTGCAAGAGAGAAAATGAATTTGAAAGCGTTTTCCATCTCTGAATTAAGCCCATGACCTGAAGCACACTAGGAGGACTTTTTTCCCCAGCAGAGAAGATGATTTTTTTTTTTTTTCCAGAGGAAAAATCCCCAAAATGAAAAATTTCTAATGCAGAGTCAAGCCCTGTCTTTGGCCAGGAGTTAAGACCAGCCAGTCACCACTGACAAGTTTTAAAAGCATTGACAGTAGCTCTGAGCACTTCAAAACTGGCTGCGCTCCTTCATTTTCACAAGCGTTATCAGATGCTCCTTCTCTTAGCTGTTTATTTTTCCCTTCTTTTTTGTCTCCGCTGTTTATGGTGTGCTAAGAGATGAATTTCAAGTTTTGCAGGTATTTTATGATGGGTGAAATTTTTTTGCTCAGTGTGTTCCTACCACATAGGTGCTGCTCTTTAAAAATGCCTAGAGTTGAAGATCGCTAGAGCATCAGTTTACACTGGGGAGCTGTCAGCAAGTGTGTAGGAAACAGCTACTTGGAAGGGTTTCATTACCCATTCAGCTAATGAATCACAGGGAACACAGTAGCTTTTCTCCTGTTCCCACGCAACGACGGAGGATGTGCTTTTACAAATCACTACTACAATTAGAGAGGAGGGATATAATTCTGTTTGTACACTTCTAATGGTGGCCATACGTATTGTTTCTGTAAAATTGGATTAAAAATACCTGTCACTCTGATCTGGTGTGGGGTCATGCGAATGAATGTCTTAAGTTTCAACAAGTTCTTGGGAATTTGGGGGGTATATTTGAAAAAGGATCCTTTGGCTATGCTAACCCTATAATTCTGTGCACTGGACAGGCATAGGGCAGCAGGTCATAAGGTGTGTTATAGACTGTGATGAGTATAAATAGGAAAGAAAGATTAAAACCAAAAACTTTATGTGCCTTATGGATGCTGAGTTCTTTGGTGCATATCCCTGCTGCTCCAGGCCCATTGGCTTTGCTGCCCAACCAGTTTCAGACTGCTTTAAACACCTGACTATGTGTTAATCGTGCATAAAAATCCCCATTCCTGGACTTTGCTTCGCTCCGAAGAGCCCTGTAGGACCTCCAGTAAAAAAGGAAAAACTCTGATGACAAAGGTCACGACCCAGCAATCAGCTTTGTGCATGCTTCACTTTGCACGCTTGGATCAGCCGAGTGGAGTCAATAAAAAGACATGAGGCCAGGGAGCATCACCCTTCCCTCGCTGTTCGGATTGTAAAGGGCTGATGGGTTAATTCAGTCCTGGACATTTTCACCTAACAAGTGCCATGCTGTCAAGGGGACTGCGGACATCCATCAGATACAGAGATTTCTGGTTGTGCTCCAGCTGTGTCCTCCAGCTCAGCATCAGGTGTGTGGTCAGAAAGAGCTGCAACACGGCTGCTGGTCTGGCACATCTAACAGAGACACACGTGGAGCGCACAACCTGCTCCCAGGCGGGTAGTTTGGTGACAAAAATCACTGCCTGTAAAGCTTCCCCATGCCTGTGGTGCACAAGCAGAGCTGGCAGCTGTGATGTTGGTGATGGATGGCTTAATAGCTACCGCACTGACCTTTTAACTGAGGGGCTGAGGGTTCGTGCCCTCGAGGGGGTTAAAAGGTGTGGGGCAGCTCTGCTGACATTATTAAGGGAATTACATGATACAAAGCAGAACACGGGGCTGAGTCCTGAGGTTGCCCTCAGGGCATGGGGTTAAAAGCTGGGATTGGGATCAAGCCAGTAGGCTGGGCTGCTGACCTTTCTGCACACAGTCTGGCCCTGTGACTGATGTGGAAACACCTAATACCTAATGATATCCATCCAGCCAATGTTTCCCAGGGCTTCTGCACCGCACAGGTCATCCACCTGCTGTAGAGAGCCAGCCCACTCACGATGGCTCATTGCAAGAGACCTTCCTATCATGCCCATGAAGAGCTTCAGCCCCAGTCCTTCACGGTATGGGCATAAAAGAGCCAAAGGATAGAAATTGCAAGTGCTTCTTCTGAGGACATGTTCTTCTACCAACAATTTAGCACAGGACTCATGGGCAACTCCTTGAAAGAATGGTTGCAAGACCGTAGCCATGCAATGCTTTATAAAGAGACCACGAGATACCACAAGGTCTCATCTCATCAAGACCTCATCCCTAGCACCTGACCCACAACCAGCTCCCCTTATTTTGGAGCACTGTAGGGACATCTTCCCACCCACCTACCTGCTGTGATGGAGGCCAGCCGGACGTAATCAAAGCCCCTGATGAACGGCTCGTAAGGAGAACTCTCCAGTACGTTCATGCCTGAGGGGGGAAAGAGAAGTCAGTGAGAAGGCAGCAGAAGACCCTGAGACATACAAGGTTCAACAGCTGCAGCATAAGTTGGCTTGGTGATGAAGTTGTGTGCTCTCCAGGCCATAAGTGAATGGATACTCAAGGTCACAGGAAGAATAGGATGCAACTGGCTTTTAAAAATATATCACAACTGTGGGGTAGATCAGCCCGTCAGAGAACTGTTGAGTTTCAACCTTGTACAGCTCAAGTCCTGGGTCACCCTTCCAGGATTGCTGCTGAGGACACCAGACTGTAGCACAGGCTCTTGCTTATGGGCAGAGTTCATACCACCATCTCCCTACACACACAGGGTTTCCAAAAACATTCTTTTTTTTATTATTTATTTTTTATTTATTTTTTTCTTACTTTTTTTGTATGGTTCTCCCAGGGTCAGAGGTCCTCACCTATTTCTAGGACACAGGTAGGGCTATGCATGGGGCTGCATCTGGCAACACACGTCTACATACTTACTAACACCTCTCCCCATCTCCCAAACAGCCCTTTCTTACTTGGCACAGAGCTAATGACCCACAGCTCCCGCAGAAACTTCCTCTCTCCATTTTTAAGTTGCTGGGAAGCTAATTTTATTCAATCGGTGCTTCCCTTTTATCTGCTCAATGGTCTGTAATGCCCCGTCACCCTGATAGATACTACAGAATATTATTGAAGCAAACAGCTCAGTATCTTTTTTTTTTTTTTTTTTTTTTTTTTTTTCCTTTTATTAGACATTTAGATGGATACGGACAGCAGCAGCAGATGTACTGGCTGGGATAAAAGGACTATCAAACCTCTTGCTCTGGGCATATGCTGATCACCAGCTGCGGTCAGGAAGAAATGGCTCCCAGGGTACACAGCCCCGTGCAATTACCACAGGTGCATTACAAGGCAGCTTTACACCTTCATTGAAATATCTTGCATCGTTACTGACTGGAGAGGGGCCCATTTGTATGTTCCAGCATAGCAGTTTTATGTCCTGATGATATAGCACCTTATCAGAGAATTGTTATCGGGTTGTCATCATGTTATTGTGTCTCCAAATGGGAAGGTGGCTAAACACAGGCGCACTCAAGAGAAGCTGAGTAAATAGTACGCTTTGTAAATTCCCTGAGCACACACTTCCACAATTGATTTTATAAGAGGGCTTCTAGGAAGCTTTTTACAGCCTCCTGGGTATGTATGACTGAAAGACAGAGCCCCACACGGAGCACGTGGACTGGCTTCTTTTCTCAGTCAATTAAACATGTGTAAGGACTCGGAAACATGTGACTATTATGAGGTATATTTCCCCCGGGAAATTAAGGCAAGGAAATCAAAGGTTTGGGAGTGTGAATCTGCATTGCAAGTGAGCTTGGTGCTTGCACAAATGCAGGGCTCAGGCCATGACAGCAGAGGAGAAGTCGGGCAGACTCTTGGCTGTCTCCAATATCACCTTTCCCATGTTCTTCCCCAGGACAGAGGTCCCAAGGCAGTGGCAGGACCCCATCCAGCTCCTACCCAGCATCTTCAGACCCACACCTGGCCCCCGTGCTCCCTGCCATCCTCTCCTTGCTCTCCCAGCAGTGGTCCCAGGGCAGTGGGAATCCTCCTGGCACCACTGTCCTGCACAGCCACAAGTCTCCAGCACACTCACTACCAAGCCCTCTGCTCTGCCTCGTGCTATTCACCCTTTGGCAAGCATCTCAAGTTCCTCTCCTTTGGGAAAAAAAAAAGTAAAATAATAATAATAAAAAAATCAATGTCCTTGAGTTGGAGCCAAACAGTTTTCTTAGACTGATGGTGGGGTTGTCCCATACCCTGCCCACGCTCACTCACTGAAGCTGTGCCCCCTCCAGAACAGATCTGCAAAGCTCCCATCATAAAAAGGCAATGGAAGCCAGGCCACCTGGGAGCTGCTGGAGTGATGGAGAGGGACCCAGCTGTGTCTGCTAGCGTGGCCAGGAGACAGGAGCTGCTTTATGAGAAAATCAGGGGGAGGAGGAGGCGGGAGATGGACTGCATCCAAAACTTCAGCCCAGGAGGGTCAGCGGGGAAAGGGCTGTGACTCAACCTGTTAAGATGAATGGAGGGGCTGGATTGCTCCCTCTTCCCCAGGCTTCAATGCAAACAACTTCACTTGGCAAGCAATTAGGGGAAAGATTGGATCCTAGGTGGTGCTGGGGCCTCTTATTCCCCCTGTCAGTGCAAAGCACCATGCTCTGCACCCTGCAAGCTGTGCTACTTGAAAGCTTTCCGGGAACTTGATCAAGCAGTTCCCATTCTGGCAAGCCGGTGCTTTATGGTCTCCATCCTCTTTGTTTTGCTTGGCCTTTTGGCCTGTGTTATCACCCCTGTACCTTCCCTTTCAGCTTTCAGCCAGCAGTGTTTTATTAATCTATTTTGCAGCCTATGGTTGGAAGGTTCTGTTTTATTCCCCGTTTTAATTTTCATGGCGCATAAAATACCCACCAGCCTGACAACGAAGAGTTATGGCCACGGAGGTGCAATTTTATGATGACTCTTAAAAAACGTCAAAATCCAAACTTGCTAAATACTGGCTCTGGGAACACTTTAAATTCCAACTTGATGTCACCAGCCCCAAATCTTCACTAACCCAAAGACACCGGTGCACTTGAGATCCTCCAAGAGAGTGATTTGTTTTAAATTCACACTGTTTTTTTCCTCAGTGCCCAGACTTTGTATAGTGTTTCAATAAAATCTGGAGCTTCAGGTCTTGGCTAGAGTTCTTCTATTTACATGCAAAACATGCCATGCATTTCCCCAGCAAATATCTCAAGATATACCGGGGACATTGTGGAAAAGAAGACAACTTATAAAAAAGGAAGGAGGTGTCTCCGGTTTTTGGGATTGCTTTCCTCAAAATGCCATTACTCTGGGGGTCAGTAGTTCTTGAGAGGGATCAGGATATGATATAGGTGACCTTTTCCTTTTTTGTATTGACTTCACAGAATCACAGAATTGAAGGGGTTGGAAGGGACCTCAAAAGATCATCCGGTCCAACCCTTGACTTGGGTTCTGGGGACCTCTACAGAAAGCCCCAGCAGCAGTTTCTTTTTAAGAAGACCATGAGAAAAGAGCACCCACCCAACTGACCTTCCATCAGCGTGTGGTGGATGCTCCAGTAGACGCTCAAGCAGTGCTTCTCCTTCTTCATGCCCCGCTTGCACTTGCAGCCGTAGAGCTGGCTGGAGAGCAGGGCTGTCACCGTGCTCCGGCACTGGTTCTTGGCGTCGGGGCCCAGCTTGTTGGCTCCGTTGCCTGCGATGCATTGCCGGAGGGTCCTGAATTTGGAGCTGCAGATGGGGTCGTTGGTGCAGGACTCGCCTGCTTGGAGGCAGTCCCTGCTCGAGCTGACAGCTTCCGCCATACCTTCTGCAAGAAAAAGGGAGAGGGAGGGCGTGAGGGTGATGGAGCAACCCCGGGGATGTTCATCTTCACTTAAAGAGGTTGAAATCACCCTCTCCACTACCCACTCTACAAGCAATGACCTTGTTTCTGTAGCCCTTAAGCAGGTGGGTGGCTCCCCAGCAGGTCGGCTGGGGGTGTAAATGCCCATGCTCACCACCCTTACTCAGGAGATGCCCCATACGAGGGTAAATATTTTACCTGGCCAAGTGTGCTTCAGCATTGCCCAGCAGCATCAGAGAGGAGTGAAAGCAGAGGACTGGGAGAAGGGAACCTGGATGTTGAGGAGGCTTGGCTCAACCTGAGCTTCAGCACTCCAACCCAGCCCTCTCTCCCAAAGTTTTGGGCCACCAGCAGCAGAGGGATGCACGTGGCCTCCCACACCTCTGGTTGAGGAGCCAGAAGGAGAGGTCACCTTCATCCTTGGGCCCAGGGTCTTCCTGCTTTGAGACAGAGACCCCAGATGGGGTCAGCATGGAAGCAGGAGTATACATGCATCTGGTTCCTGATGCTTGTCCTTTCCTGCTTGGAGCACAAAAACCTCTCCGAGCCCTTTGCTTCCTCACTTTTCAATTTCATCTCCATCCTCCAAAGATAAAGGAAGCCCAGTCCTCCCGGAGACCCCACTCACTCCTCCTTGCACATGATTTAACGCTGCCCACACCTTCTTGAAGCTATGAGCTGCCCCATGTGGAGTGTTTTGACATGGATTTAGCACACACGTGTCCCTTGTTCATTGTCACCACCTCCCCAGGACTCCCACTGTTTTATCTCGGCTTTTTCCAACCTCCTGCGAATTCTCCTCAGAATTACTTGTGAAAACACAAAGTGCTGCTCTGTTCCCCCTGCTGTGAGGACAGAGAAAAGCACAGGAGGAAGGCATCAGTGCTACCACACACCAATAAATTAAACGTGCCCAGCAGGGCTCGGTGCTGCTGTGTCCCCATGGCCTGCAGCAGACCATTTCCATGCTATTAAATGCTCTTCCACTCTCCAGCTGGCTGGCCACATCCAGACTGACTGCTGGGATGGGTCCTGGCCTAGGATCACTCCAAGGCTCATGTAAGCATCACTGCACCCTGGCAATGATGGGGCCAGAGGCTCAGCTGTGCTCAGCGGGGCACGGTGGCACCCATGGTGGGGACAGCACAGGAGACAAGGAGAATTGCATTCCTTCCAGTCTTGGTGGTGCTCTGGAGCATGTCAACATGGGTCAGGCACGGCTGCACCATGGCCTGGGGGAGTGGTGAAGACTGGAACCCAGTTTATGGCAGGGGAGTTTCAGTCCTCATGCCTGTAAATGTGATCTTTGGATTCTGCTACACTATAAAAGCAGAAAGCGTTGCTATGACCTTGAAGGAGGATTTCTCAAATGGTTCCCAAAAGGGAATCCTTACCCCCAACATTGCAAATTTGGATGGGAATACATTACAGCTTCATGGGATAGATAAAACAGGGGGCCCTTCTCATGTTGAACCCCTCCAGGGTCTGCTCCTGGTGAGTGCCAACTTGGACAACACCAACAAATTCTCTCTCTGAAATGTGGCCCCCAGGTTTCCATCCCTGAGAGCTTTATGAAATCTCCACTCCCTCTGATTTCCTATTGATTCCTCCATGGGATCTCTGTTCCCTCCTTCCACCTGCTGCCTCCCAGGCCCCGAATTTCGGCACCCTCCCTGCCTCTGCTGCCCTCCTCATGCAGGACTTGAGCCTGGTGCACTCATTCCCCTTCCTGGCAGTGGCAGGGTGTTTCCTTAGAAGCTGCTGTTTCTGTTGCTCTGGCTGATTAGAGTGGAAGGTAGCAGCCGGAATTCAGATATTTCAATTATGTTTATTACAAACTTTGGGTGAACCCACCAGGAGGTTTCTCCTGAAACAGCCCAATGGCATCCCAAATGCAGAAACTTTTGTCAAACTCCAGACTATTTGACGGTGCCTCATGGCCAATGACAAGCTTTCAGTTATCACAAATCTCACAACACCTCAAATTTGAGTTCCCCTTCCCCTGATTTATTCATAGACCTGGTTTGTTTAGCACTCAAGGCTTGTTCGGATCTGCCAAATGTGGAGAGAGAAATTATTTCCAACACATAGGAAACTCTGCCTTGGGCTGTCATATCTTGAAGAACTCAGAACACAAGGAACCAGTTTCCTTGAAATATCATTTGGTCTGCAATTTCTCTGAGATCTATAAAGCAAGCCGGAGCTATAGTCTCTGCTTTCAGGCACTGCTGAATTTTCCATGCACAACCTTTCTGAGCAGAATCTATAGGGAAAAAAAAAAAAAAAAAAAAAAAAAAAAAAAAAAAAAAAAAGCGCTTGACTTATTTTGCCTTGACTTACTCCAAAGGATCTCCTCTGGCCTACAATAAAGCATGGCAGGTTTTATTCTAGAAGAGATGACTTTGTCAGTGTCATGTCAGCTGCTAAAAAAGTAACTTAAAATAGGAATTATATCCTTCCTTCCACCTCTCTGCTACATGAGTGGCAGACGATCCTCCCCAGGATAGATATAAACACAGCCAGCCTGTAAAAGCTGTAAAACACTTTGGGATCCCACTTTAAATAAATCAAGCAGATTGACCATTTGAGAAATTTCCTGCAAAATTTTAAGTAAATATATCCTCAAGCCGAGGCTTGCTTCGCAGAACAAAGGCCGGGGGTGAATATTTACAGCCCAATCCTGGGGCATAAAACACCACCGTGCAGGCTTTACAGCAGAGGTGCTTGAAGCAACTTTAACTGGAGCGTCACGAATGACCCGCTCCATAATCATGTCACTTAAAAACCAAATCATTCAGGGGCTTTTATTGTCAGCGACGTCTTTGCAACTGAGACAACATAACACTGCGTTTTTCCTCCTCGCACTACCCCTGAGAGAGTAATTTTATGCAACATTAAGAGAGCGCCTCTCAGGGAAAGAAAAAAAAAAAAAAGGTAAAAAAAAAAATCTCGGTGACATAAAATAGACAGCGCTTGCTAACAGGCAGGGACAAAAGCAACATTAGGTTTTCTCTCCCATAGGCAAAGCAGCCCTTCTGGTTTTGCCTTCAGAAATAGCATCTTAATGATGATCCACCATGGGATTTCTCTCCATATCTGCCCCTGGTTGATGGGGCTGGGTGTATGTGCCGGGTTGTGCGTGGCTTGGGCTTTTTGTGCCTCTGCTTTTCTAATAGCACAACTTCCAGCTCCCTCTGCTCTCTTTAAAAGCCCATTTGTCTGAATTTTTATTCCTCGCTTGCCGCTAATTTCACGCTGTTTACGGTGGGCAGATGGGGTAATGAGTTTATTTTCACATCCTGTTTGCAGCGCTGCTCCACATCTGTTTCTGCTCTTGCTTACCTCGGTGACACTCACATAAAGGCACTCCTAATGTGCAGCAGTAAGAGAAAAACCTGGCTCTTCCCAATGCCTTAACAGAGCCCTGCTTCTCCTGCAGCAGGTCTCTCAAAGTGCACTTGGTTGGACGAGGAGATCTGACTCTCCTTCAAGGAGATTATTTCCTTCACCATGCAAATGCAGCAGGGTCTGGGGTGCAGAAGTGTGAAGGTGACACCGCGTGCCAGCTTGGAAATGGCACACAAAAGGCTTTGTGTAACAGAGCACTGCCACCAGACCCTGCTATGCTAACTTTCCAACCCCTCCTGCAGCAGGACAGGGGGTGCAGATGTTTTAGGAGGCACCACATCATGTTTTATGGTGCTGTCCAACCTGGGGTTTTGGCACACCTCCCTTTTTTTGTATGTCTTTGGTGTGAATCCATGCACAGTGCTAGGAAGTCAGTCACTATTAGAGAGACAAGCTGTTGACTCCAGATTTTATTATTTTTTTTCTTTTATAATATTTGCTGCTTAGAGGAGGACAACCATCCAAAATCTCTAGCAAGGCAACAGAAGTGGTTTATTGCCCATTTAGGTTTTAGGAAGCACCAGGCTGGGTCAGATTAAATCTGCAGGACAAATATTGGTGCTTGACAATAGGTAACTGCCTGATAACCAACCTGGGGCTGTCAGAAATAATTTGTTACTCACAGTTTTCCTGGAGTGAGAAAGGATGGGGAAAGGAGTCTGGAAGAAATATTCATAGAATTTCCCAAATATTCATAAACCAATAGTGATGAATGAATGTGTCCAGGTGGCTAATGCTGGTGGTCACTCTTAAAACTTGTTTAGACTCTGCTTTCATACCCTGCCTTTACAGTCAAGCGCTCAGAATCACCTAAGACCAAACCCCTGTATACAGCCCAGATGTCATTTCCCATTTCCCATCAAAATAGCTGCAGATGTTGCAGTGGACTGCCTTCCCTCCACACATATTTTTTGGATATGCCACCACCTGCATACCTGAGATTTTCTCCAGGAGGGCAAGAAGCTGTGGCTCACAGGTCCCTCTTTCCAGGGGTCCCTTTTGCAATGGGCTTGGGACACTCAATAGTGCTTGAGGTATGCCAGAGTGGCAACACCACTAGGAATTAGCTGTCTGCACTGCTCCAGCATGGACTTACTAGGGCTCATGTTGCTGGACATGAGCCTGATTGAGAGAGAAGAATGCAAATTGTAACAGAACTGCCCCCATTAAACACCTCTGCCATACTGATGGTCCTTCCTCCAGACCCGTCTGAGAGCAGCCCTGCCAGGAGATCCCCCATGCCTTGCACAGCTGTCAAACAGATTTCGTAGTGCCCAGCAAACCCCTTTGGGATGCTGTTTTGCTGAATTAGATCAGAGCAGCTCATGCAGGGAAGATGTCACCATTCATTGCTGTCAACCCTCTGTGGAACTGGACGGGTTTACAAACATTACACACACAGAATGAAATCCCTCAGTGCAAACTGATCTTTTGCTAGCAGTTCTTCCTGGTCAGTGCTGGGGTGGGGGAATTTGCAGAGAACACTTCAGGAATGTAACGTTGGAGGGTGTCAAAGCAATGCCAGAAAGTTCGAGCCAATAACATGCTGCACATTTTCAGCAGGCATTAAAAATGTGCTTGCCTGACTCTTTGCACCTACATCTCTGACCTTCCTCCCGTTACTTTAAGGTTATAAGCAATTTCTTGTCTGAAGAGTGCCTTCAGGCAGGACTTTACAAGCACTGGGGAAATACAAATAAATACAACAACACTCACTAAGTGGTTCCTTCTCTAATAGCTGTTCCATGTACAAGATAATTTACTCATTGCACAGAATCAAAACCAGAAGAAACCACATTCCTGTATTCTGGCTTCCTGCTTGTCGTAGACTAACACGTGCCACCTGGATACCTTCAGAGCAGCCTGAAACTTTAGTCATCCTGTTAGTTAAGATCCCTGATGTGGCAGGAGATTTATTAAGCAAGTAACTCCACCTGTCAATGGCATGACAGATCTTTGCAAGTCTGAGGATGAGCACGTGTTTTTGGTGGGCTATCCTCTGCCCTGTGGGGACTTATTTAGGCTGCAAAGTGAGAGTGAAACGCGATGGCCACACGTGTTAAATGAACGCATGAATTACTCAAAGAGGGCACAGTGAGTCGGGTTTTAGATACCTGCTGAGATGAACTCAGTAATCCCCCATTTGTCTTTGACAGCCCTTCGCATCCGTAGCTCTCTTAGCCATTTACCAGGAGGCAAGTGTCGCTCTGACTTTGCTAAAGCCTGGGAAGGTGAAGCAATCTATTTGTCCCCCACCGAGTCAATGACTAGAACCTGCCTGGGAAAATAAATAAATAAATAAATAAATAAATAAATAGTTCATGAGATGGGACATAGGTTGTGGGATAGGGTCTGCAAACTTTAAGGCTGGAAGAAAACCCCTCTGAATGTCTGTAGTCTGGCGAAGTTTCATCACGCATCCATTACCCTGAAGGAGAAAAAAATTCTTCCTGCAAACTCTCATGATAACTTGTAGTGAAGTCTCCCTAGATATCATTATTCTCCTGCACTAGCACATCCTTTCTGACAAGACTTCAGCCTTTGTTTTGCAAAGATGCCTCTGGAAAGCCCCATCCTGCTCAATTGACTCAGCCAGACTAACCACAGACTCAGCTATAAACAACGATTTTATGAAATGAAGATGCAAATCAGACCATCATGCTGCGTGCATGACCTGCTTGCAAACAGTTGTGTACCTGCCCTGAATAAGATTCATCCATATCACCAGAAAAAAAAAAAAAAGAAAGAAAGAAAAAAAAGAAAAAAAAAAAAAGGCTTACAAGCTCTGAGCATCCATGAGAATTCAAATTGGGTACACTTTATTCTGAAATGCATACTCTGAAAAGCATATTGTACTACAGGATACAGGTTAGGGCAGTGATCTTGAATTGTGTCACATTCAGTGCTTGCCAAAACTTGAGGACACTGTGACAGTGATAGCTCAGGGGGCTTCAGTCCCTCATTTCTGGTGTAATTGAAGTGCTTCCCCTATCCCAAAGTTAACCAGTTACACCACCTGAAGGAGATAGGTCAATTAGTGAGGCTTTTGGTCAATAGGTCTTAACACATGTGCCTATAAACAAGCATCAGAGATATCAGGTCCTTGTCCATACATTAAAGATAAGAGCAGGGAGCTGTAAGAACAACTGTATTAAAGCCTGTGAGGTCTCAGGGATCAGAGATCTCTAAGTACTTAAATTATGTACACATAAACCATAAGCTGTACCTAAATTTGGCTTTAAAATATGGTAAAATCAAAGATTCTCTGCTAAGGCATAGCAAAGCAAATTTAGATCCAGGATGGTCTACCTCTGGTTGGGTCTGCTCAACCAACTTGTCTCCTGTGCCTCCTTCCCCTTTTCTGACCTGGCATGGTCCTCATCCAGACACCTCCTTCTGCACTGGAAAAGTTCATTTTTCCATTTTCAGTTCATTTCTTGTTCATTTTCCCCCCAAAGGGGAACTGAACAAGACCTTTCACCGCATGCCTTCCTGTGACTTCAAGCCTGGTATTTGACCGTATGCTGTTGAAAGCACATCCCAAAGAAGATGACTCAGGAAGAATATCAAGAACCTTTGAGACAGAATCATCTTTATTCTTCCTATTAATCTGATCCCAGGAGGACACTGTGGGCATCCTGTTCCAAAGAGAAGAATTCATTATGCATTTTCTTGGAGAGAGAAGGTACAGTGAGGAAACCTAACTGGCCATGGCTGCGAAGTTGGAAGCACACAGATTGTCTGCATCTCTTGGAAAACTTCAGTCTGATCTCTGTAGAAAGCAGGGAAAAAAGAACTTGAGCATGCACACGTGTGTGTGGAGGGAGGGTTGTGGAAAATGCAGAGTATTGTTCACGCCCAACATTTATTGAGTCAAAAATGTGGCTGATGGGAACCTATACAGACTGTCGAGCTGAGGCACTAAATGTATTGCTTTGAATGTGTTTTTATTGCTGACATTTTAAAGCAAATCTTACTGGCATATCAAAATACTTCCAATGAAAGCTGCCATTGAAAGAGAAGTCATTATCACTTCAACTGGTACTGTGTTCAGATGAAGTGAGAGTGATCTAAAAAGGAGAGCAGACCGCTGTAATGCTCCACATGCTGGTGACTTGCATCTGCCCTGTCCAGCCCTATGATGTTTTCTCTTCTTCTTCAACATCCTTGAGAAGAGTGTGAGACATGTCAGAGCTCTCCAGTGCAATGGTGAAAGCAACAGTCCTGACAAGGTATTTTTCTAAGCCAGGTCTGGCCATAGCAGCCCCAGACATAGAAATCCAGCCCCTTATGTGGGGAGGATGATGTTTTTAAGAATGGGACAAAAAGAAGCAAATTAAGATGGGAAGCAGGAGGTTTAGCAGGAGATTTGCTTCATGTCACCAGCAAGAACGCAATGACCAAGTCAGCTGCTGGGGTTGACACAGAGAAGAAATAAAATGTCCCCATTCTAGATTTAAAAAAAATAAAATAATACATATATATATAAATATAAATAAAAAGCTAATAAAGCTAAGATAAGGACGAATGGAGTATTCTGCAAGCATGTGCAGGAGGCAGGTGGCGAGGGTGGCACAATCCCAAGCAGAGACATCTATTTACCTCTCTGTCTGTGCCTCAAGAACAGATCAGCATCTCAGCCCAGATTTGAATAAGTAAGGCAGGCTGATACTCAGCTTTCTGAGCAAAATTTCAGCTAGTGCCTTAAAGGCTGTCTTCTGTCCAGCAGGGTTAGATACAGATCTCCTCCAGAGCCTGTAAGGGGCTTATATACATATATAAATATATAGATATGTAGTTTTTAAACTCCCCTAGCTCCACCTTCCTTCAAATCATTTGACTAAAGGTTTCTGGTGTTTGCCAACTCTTCTAAATCTTGCAAAACCCAGTCAATTAAGTATGGACCTTTGTAGAACATAACCATTTCCAGAAGCCCATATCTGCCAAATAAAAGTTTATTGTTTCCTACAAGGTACTTGAGTAGAAATCTCTCCAATTTGGGCACTGTAACAGGCTCCCCAGGGTAGCTCTGTGTGGAGCCAGGAGCAGAGCTCATTAATCCTCATGGGTCCATTCCAACTCGGGATGTTCTATTCTTCAATGTTTCTATAATAATGCAGTCTCAGAATACCCTGGATAATCTAACAGGTCCACCGTATCTGACTCACCATCATTCTTTTTTCTCTTTGAGGAGGGAATTGCTGACATGTTTCATACACAGTCATTTTCTTCATCTCTGTGTTCATTTGTGGCCGCTGCAATACGCTTTATGAGATCTCAGAGATTCTATAAAATTCCTATACATATATATACGTATAACTCTGTAATATTTTTGGCACTATTAATTTTTGTATCCATTCACCACAGTATAAATTACAGAAAGCTATGATTTGAATTGATATGTAATTCCCAAGCCTTCTTTCAGTGACACTGTTAATAAATTGCTGCAATGTCTTGTCTTTTGCCATGGCCCCCAGAAATGTATTCCCTGTTGTGTCTGAGATGAGAGAAATCTCTTCCAACAGATTTGCGTGTGTTACGTGGCTCTACAGACAGTCTCCATGTACAGACTCATCAAATGCTCTCAGGAGTGTGCCTGCTCTCAGCTGGCGTTTTCCTGGTTTGCAGGAAAACCACACGGATGCAGCTGGAAGACAGAAAGCTAAACAGCCCTCTGCTTTCTGACAGGTGAGTCTCCCCTAGCTGAATATATTTCTGTAACAGCCTCTGCAGCAAACACATCCCTCTACGCATTAATGTTTCAAGAGGGTTTCTGAAAACCACTACCACCAGTCTGCAAAGTGCACAAGGATTTTGTCACACTGCCCCGAATCATCACCAGAGGATTTACTGGCCATGTGGATCACCTCCAGGTGACACAGCTTGCCAAAACTCAGGTGCTTGCTTTCTTCACTCTTTCAAAACTCCCTGTCCAAGTTGGCACACTTGTCTCATTTTGAGTCCTTCTGCATAAGAGCCCAGAAAGCTTGTCACCTCAATTCATTCCAGGAACCAACCTCCACAAAATCTTTCTTATCTATTAAAGCAGCATCTCTGCATTGGTCTGGCTTTGGCCAGAGTCAGTATAACAATTCACTTACAGTTTCTCCCAGATATCTCACATTTCCGACTTTAAATTATATTTTTTTTTTGCCATGTTCTATTTCATGACCCTTTTCTGGGTCAGGAAACATTTCTTTTGTTGTCTTCTTCTTTTGCTGTTCTTCCCTGTCATCTTTCAGGGTATCATCAATGTGTGTTGCAATGTCCTCATTTCCTTCAAATGATTCTTGCACTTTCCTGTCAAAAGTCTCAGGAGCAAGTTAAAACCCAAAGGGAACTCTGTACAAGCAACATCTCCCATCAAGGTCATTGAAAATGCAGACTCTCAAAGTCTTCTCTGTCAGGGCAATTTGCAAGGACCCAAGAGGGGCAGCTAACAGCATAAAAGAAAATAGATCCCCAGTCATTGTCTTGGAAACATCTCCCTTGGCAGACAAAGGAAAATATTTTCTCTGAATATTCCTGTTGAGTTTATTGGGATCTAATCTCAGTCTGAGGGGTTTGTCCTTCTTTCCTACTGCTCCCGGGGGCAGGCACATTGCAGTAGTTTCTATTTTTAAAAATGATACCCAGAGTTAGTAGATAGCCCAAGACCTTTTAATTTCTGTCTCATGAACAGAGAAGCATTTCTGCGGGCTGCAGCTCTGAGTGCTTAGGATCTGACAGCACAGATTTCTATGCCTTGTTCACCAATGACATTCAAGATATATTGATATTTTTTCTTTTTCTTTTTCTTTGTTTTGTTTTGTTTTGTTTTCAACCAGGTGAATTCTTTAAATCAACTTACTTACAAGTCATAACCTCACCTACCTGTTGACCCACCTGCACTGCTGCTGGATTTTATTTTTTAGTTTAATTAATCTTTGGCTTTAGCTTAACTCCCTTCACCCCAGAATTCTTTTTTCCTTGTCTACAATTATTTGCAGAGTATCACTTTCCTGCTCCTAATACCACCCACTGTTTCACATTCTTTAAAATGTGAACCTGAAAAGGAATTTACAATGGCAAATAAAATGAAAATTAAAACAGGAAAAAAAAAAAAGGAAGAAAAAAATGAAAAAAAAAAAAAAAACAACTAAAAACTTGCTGTGTCTCTTGGTCTCTTATTGTAATCAATTCTCGGAAGGGAGGTTGATGGAAAGAGGCTGGAGGTGTGGAGAGGAACATCTGTGCTGTTGATCCATTTGGGGACAGATACACATGCCTAAACTGGGGACAGGTGTGTATCTGACGTGCACATCACGGCCTTATCCTTCTCTGAGAAAATGAAGAGCAGGACCCTAAACTTCTGCTGCTGCCCAAGCAGGTGGGTGATGAGATGGTCTGCAGTTCCAAGGAGATAAAATACTTTGAGGATCTTTTTGGGAGACACCTCCCAAATGACATCCAAGCTGCTTCCTGTCATATCCTACCCCGCTCTCCATGGAAGAAGAGTTGTTCCCTTCAGATACTGCTTTAAATACCCTCATTCCACACAACTGCTTACACAAAATTACGCATTCCCAGGGGTTTCTGGAGCCTGTCAGAGAGTCTGTGCGTACCAGCTACAAGAAGTGGCAGAAAAGTAATATCTTTGGCTTCACAGTCCTTATCAAGAATGTGGCTCTGATGAAGTGGACAAAGAAATGCCCTTTTTTAGGAAGCAGGAGAAGGAACAAGGTGAATTATAGACCGACCAGGTGGATGAGACCAGCCAGGTGGGTCAAAGGGTGATGATTTTATTTTTCCAAGTCATTTGGCAGAGGTCCACATGCAGTACCCATGAGAAAGGTCTCTGTGTAGTCATGACAAAGTGGGTGCTCATGAATACTCAAAAAGGAGTAGCATGGCACGTTTTCAGACTAGAAGGTCTTTGAGGGTCTGTTCTGTGCTGGTACTGTTCAATATTCTGATAATGAGTCCGATGAAGGAATAGAGAATAGATTTATGTAATTTGTGGCTGACAGAAGACAAGAAGGGGGTCACAAGCAATGTGCAGGACAAGAATGGAATTCAAAATTATCTTGATCCATTGAAGGCAGTGTCTGAAAACAGGAGGATTATACTGAGCAGAAGGAGAAGTGGCATTGGGCAATGCCAGTACAAGAGGACAGGAGGGAGAAGTCAAGCTAGGGAACAGATGGCTCACCAACATTATGGGGGACGTGACCATGGGGTGGGAGGTGGTTGTGGGCTGAAAAATAAAATGCAGCAGGAAGCTAACCAGAAAAGACAAGTTTCCGGGACATGAGTGGTGCATATTTAACACACAAGGCAATTATCCTGCACTTCTCAGCTCCAGTGGGCTTCAGCTGGAGTTTGGGTCCACCTTTTTGACTAGACAACACATGTTAAGGAACCTTACAAGATCCCAGAGGAATTTCATGAAAACTACAAGTGTTTTTGCAGGCCTGACCTGTGAGGAAGGTCTGCAAGAACTGGGTTTGTTTAGTTTAGGAAGACAGTTGTGAAGAAACAAATCCAAGCACTCAAATATGTAAACAAGACAGATCAGAAGCGGACAGTGATAGATAGCTCTCCACTGCGGTGGGATGTAAGATGAGACGTAATTTAGAGTAAATGTGCAGCAAGGGAGATTTAGTTAGATATTAAGAAAAATGTTATGTGGAAAGCTAAAAAGTGGAACAGATTACGGAGGGTCTGTTTAATCCCCAGCAGTGGCATTATTTACAGAAGGAGCTGTCAAAAAAGGCTCCTGCATCATCCCTCCCCTGCTGGAGCAGAAGTCTGTGCACAGGCCTTGCTGCAGTCCCTGCCTGCTTCTTGTTCCTACGGCCCTGTCCAGTTGTGGTTGCTGAAGGCCTTGTGGTTTCTGTGTGCTTGTAATGTGAGAACAGCCACCTCAAAACCAAAGAAACCACTCTGGAGTCAGGCCTGAATGTCAAGTGAATAAATTCCACATTAAGCTGATGTTAGTCAGCAGTCACCGTCACTGACGGAATCAAGACAGAGGCCTGCAAAACCAAAGATGAGAGGCAGAAACCCTGGCAAGGCTGTTGTGGAAAAGGGAAGTGGCTTTTCCTCCTCTGAGGATAATTTTTCAGGCTGGTGGTTAGGGACTCTCTTGGGAAGCAAGGGGAATGAGCTCAAAAGCCCTCCCGTGGGGGAAGAGCTGCAACCGCTACGCTACCCCATGGAAGACAAGCACTGTTTGAGACTGAATGCGGAGTTAGCCATGCCCTGAGAGCAGCGATAAAGTTCCTTGGGAAATTTAGCCCTTTGTATTTTCTTGGAAATTAAACACAGACAAAGCAGGTGTCTACTGGCTCAGCACAGGGCTCTGCTGAGGATGGCGGAGACCTCAGCACCAGAGAACATCCAGGTCCCAGGAGAGATGGTAAGAAGATGTCCCATTTATATTTGACTTTCAGATCCATAAGTGTTTCTGCCTTGTTCAGCCAATAAATGTATCTAATTCTGCCCATGTTCTGCTGCCCATCTGTGTAATGAAGAGAATGGCTTTTGCCTGCTTGAGCCAGCTACTGAGGCTCTGCAGCTAACCAAACCACCAAACACTGACACTTTGCCACCAAAGCAGCAGAAAAGTAGCTTCTTCACCTGCTGAAGGTCTGTGTCCTCCTTTGGCATCCTTTCCAGAGAGCTGAGGAAACTGCTTACCAAGGGAAAGCAGAGCCCAGTTGTTCACTCTGCACCCTCCTTGGCCTCAACACAATCTCTGCAGGCTTGACCTTATGGCAGAACACACAGCATCCCCATGCACACCCCTGCCAGCTGCAAAATGAGCACAATGCCTTCAAAGACAGAGGACTCAGTACATGAAGTTCAGCGAGCTCTCCAAGGGAGCTATGATGTCCAGTGAATCAAACAATACTAACAGCATGTCAACATTGCTGGTTCAGCAGGGGCCAGGACTTGTTTTCAGGTTACCTTTCATACTGTAGAGAAGCAAAAAGAACATTACTTTTTATTAATTAATTAGTTAATTAATTAATTAATTTATGATCTCTGGCACTTTCTGGATCAGGAAAGACCAAGGCTGTTGAGTTTGACCTAATTCCAGACTAACAGCTGTTCGCAGAAATGGACAATACTAGCACCATGCTGTCAGTGTTTTAAAAAAACCCTTCTCCGTCCTATTACACCACTACACGTAACAAAGAACTGAAAAACCTTCCAGCCCTGCCTAGCTTGCAAAACACAGGAATATCCAAAATGAGCCAAGACAACTGTACAGACCTTGAGCATTCATTGCTAGGAAGTGAATCTCTCCCATTTTTAAAGGGTCATTTATCAATGAACTCTCTTCTTAATGTGCGTCTTTAAAACACTTAAGTGACAGTGTGTTCTGCATTGCACTGTCATGACAGAGAACCCAGCCATATGTCAAACAGCAACTGTGACCCCTTTTTCTGTGATTAAGTTCTTTTTTGTTCTATCCATTTTTTTTTTTGGTATATGATTAACTGATGAATATAAAGGCTCTCTTTTATTTTTCTTTGCAAGGGCTGAAGCGGTTTTAATCATATATAATTCAACACTTGCTATGTGATTTGCATTCCCTGCTTTAAGATGAATTTGGCACTAAACAAGCTCTCAATTATACTCCCCCGCCTCTGTTTTCTCTGGAAGTCACAAAATTCATTCAAACAAAAGCTAAACCCCCCTGAAGTTTTATGAAGATGAATGATGATTAAAAACAAGGAACAGAGATCCTTGTCTTGACTTTACAAAACCACAGGGTTCCAAAATACGTTCTCCAGTGGCACTTTTCCAGACAACCTTGGGTTCAAAGACAGAATTGTGTATATGTCTGTATCAGCCCAGGTCACTGCATCTATCTATCATCCTTTCTTCTTACGCCTAGCCTGCTTTTTAGCTTCTGACACTAAATGTTAAACATGAAGGCTGGAGTTTGCAAGCCCAAAGCATAAGTGAGGCCGAACAAGGCAGAAACTGAGATGAGAGAAGGAAGCCAAGCTGAAAAAACTGGCGAAGCTTCTGACTGAGGAGGAAAGGAAGAGATAAGACAGTGGAAGAGATAAGACAGTGAGAATTTAAAAGCAATGAAAGAAGGTAGAAATTAGGTATGTAACTATATATATGCATTTATATATATATATGTGTGTGCATTTAAATGTAAGTGTGTATACAGGTAGACAATATATTTTATAGCATCGGTGCAGAGGTTCTTCTAGGAACCTAAATTGAATGCCTGCAGTGAGGCACTTCTATGCCTTCATTAACTACAAAGAGATATTAGGGAACCCCACATAGGTGTGATTGCCCCCAGAGCCAACAAGGCTGATGGGGGGAGACAAGCAATAAACACAGGGTGGGAAGTGACCAAGGGAACAGGCAGGTTGTGTTTGAGAAGAGAAAAAGCAAAGACATGAAAACCTATACTGAATCCAGCAAACCTCCTCATTAAAAGGACATTGAGGCTGTAAATGCAAGGATTCAGAAGTTGGGACATGCTGTGTGTAATACAGAAATAACCTAAATCCACCCTTCTCATCCCAAAACAGCATTGTGGTGTAGTCTATACTGATACAGACAGATAGTAAACCCAGTCTGTATATTAATATCCAACTTTCCACACAGGGATGTATCTTATTGTGTGTATCTACATTGCCCAGAACATCAGGGGCTGACTGCAACTTAGGCCCAGAGGTGCTATTTTAATTGTCAAATCTGGGTTAGAAATCTACCTTTGGAAGCAATGCAGGCTTCGTATTTGTACCTTGTGTAATATTCAGATTGCTGCAAAGAACAGTGAGAAGCAGCATTGCAAGATCTAAGCAGCTTTGGCAAGACTTTTCAAATACATCTCATAAAAGGGAGAGTGAAAGAGATATTTCATCCAGCTAACTGTTAGTAATAAAAGGCATAAAACCAACGTGGAGGCCACAGAACAGGGAAACACAGTGGAAAAAATACGTGAGATAGAAAGAGAAGAGAAAAAATGGCCATGTCTCATGGTTGTTCCAAATCTGAGGTGACAGATTGACTTTCCCTACAGATGCTGAATCGAGACAGGAAACAAGCAGAAATGAGCAGAAAAGAACCATGGGGGCAGCATGGTAAAAAAAAAATAAAATATGCAATATAGAATAAAAGGCAAATATAAGTTCTTTGTCACGGGAAGGCTGTAAAATCACAGGAAGATGGGAATCATCTTGTAATCATTCAGTCATTCCCATCTGAGCTACATATCTGCATTCCTGTATCACTAAAGCAGCTCACACGTGGGTGCTTCTTGCCATCTGAGATGATGCTCTAGGGTATCTGAGGCATGAATAGGACTCCAAATGTGATACAGTCCCAAGGGAAGTCCACACACTTCTGGTGCAGCAACTGGAAATTGAGCAGAGCTCTAGGTGGGACAACCATTCAGCTCTAGGCAGACTCTGAAATGAAGCTGGGGGCATACAATACTTGGAGATTAGTCCTGGTCACAGAGGAGCAGGATGTTTGCTGGAGATGCACGGAAACAAAGCGAGATGGCGATGAGAATCTAAGTCCCAGGTGTCAGATGTGGCCAAACCTGGGATCATTAATTTCATTGGTGGAGGAAGTAGCAAGCTGATTAAAGAGGAGACCTCTGGCTCGTGTCAGGAATTAAATAAAGCATCTGGAACCAGCTAGCAAGAGTCAGAGATTGCCTGAGGTGGGACAGGCTTTCACAGTGCAGCAAAGTGCCAGCAGTGTCATCTACTATAAACACCAGGTCTCCTGGAAAGCAACACGTCTGAAACACCATGGAAGGAAACATCATCCTAATGTCACGATGTCTTCACCTGAGTTAGACCTGTGTTTGTGGCAATTACATTCCTTCTGTCCTAGAGATCCCAGGGGATGGAAAGAAATTAAATAATAATAAGTTATTAAGCAAGGTTTGAACCTTCACGCTGAACTTTCTCCTTATGCCCTCCCTATTGCTATCCTGGAAATCTGTTTTTCAGTCTCAACTCAAATAACCAAAGGAGAATTTTTCTGTAAGAAACGATCTTGTAATCCAAGACAACTTGATCTGTAAAAAGGTCTAGTAACTTGCTCAAAGGCTTCTGTTACCCTTGTAAAGCAAGAGTCCACCCAGAAACATGAGCAGAATCATAAAACGTAATTACTGGCCTCATGTTGGCAGCGGTACACATGCAATTATTTATAACACACTTTCAATGATTATTCATAGGTTTTGTATTGGGGTGGGCGGGGGGGAAGGTCACCAGGTTGCGAACAAGCCTGAAATTCAGAATTGCTTGCTGGAGAGAGCTGAGAGGAGATGATGATGAAGGATAATAGAAGGGATGAGCGTAAGGGAAATTGATTATGAAGGTTTACCAGGAACATGTGGGCTATTAAAAACTCTACTGCACATCAGTGAATTTCAGACCCTTAGATCGACAGGATCTTTAAAGGGAAATCACATTTTCTGTCTTCTAATCAAGGTAGGCAACAGTGTGGTTGGTCTCTGTCCCCTGGTCTCATTTGGCTGCAGTTGGCCAGTTTAGAGAAGTTTAATGTTTAATCTGACGTTAAGTGTCATGAAGTTTGGATAGACCAGAGGCAGCTGACAAAGCCAGAAGCAATAAAGTCCAGCATTCCTCGTAACAGTCTGTATAGAGTCCAGCTAATCACAGCTCTCCTTGAATGGTGTTTGTTATTTCAATAACCTTTTTTTTTTTTTCTCCATCATGGTACATCGAGGCCGCTCTCAACCCCGCGCTGCTCCACTGAAGACAATGCAAATTTGTTCCAGCATCTGGCTGTGAGGACCCCCTTCCTCCATCACGTGGCGAGGAGCAGTTCAGAGCTGCTTGGGACCCAGCCAGGGACAATACAACCAGTCAAGCCCTGATCCTCTGCTGCTTTTCACCTTATAGAGTCATACTCCACTCCGCAAGCACTACTGCAGTCAGGGGCCAGCATCCCTGGCTGTGTGCAGGGATAAGCAATAAGCCAGAGGGCTGCAGTGACAGCTTTTCACCTTCAAAGTGTTTTTTCAGCTGTGGATGAACTCAAGGTTCCCAGTGCCCAAGGAAGAATTGGGTTCCTACCTTTTTTCCCCCCAGTGCCCTGCTCAATAGCAGAAAGGTCCTGATAAAGAGTAAGGCTGGGATTCATCAAAAGAGGTAGGGACTGCAGTGTCCTTGGAAAAGGAAGGTCACTACCCCCATTTAAAACTACATAAACCATGCCAAAGAGATTACAGCTAGAAGGGAACAGGCTTGAGCCTGTCTCCAGACCAGCTCCAGAGCAGGGTACAACCTCAGAGGAGGATCCTTTGATGGACAAGTTTAGGATGTCAGCGTGGGTGCAAGCTCCCATGCGTGTGTGGTCTCTTAATGAGCTGTCAGCAGCTGCTGTGGAGCAAACGAGCCCAAGGAGAGGCAGCAAATTAGGATAGGCACTGGGATTGTCGGAGGTTGTAGGACGAGCAGAGGGTGGAAGTGGTGGTGGAGCAGAACAGCACTAATAAGCATGGCCTTGAAGTGGGTCAGTGCCAGGCTTTTGGAGCAAAACCCACCAAGGGCTGGAAGAGGGGAAAGGTCTGAAGCACTCAGCGGCTCTCCTGCCAGGACGTGCACTGCAGCCAGGATGTGCGAGCATCGCCGTTCTGCTGCTGTCAGCAAGCAGTTGATTAAATCCCTCAGCACTGTGTGCGTGAGCGAGGCAGAGTCCTTGCAGAACGCAAAAAGACTGCATGATTCACAAGTTCAGAGGCCAGGAGGTTCGAGCTGACCTCCTCCACAACACAGGCCAGAGGATTGCATCCGCTTGTGGTGGTAATGGCGCCTGTAATTTCTCTTTGGCTCAAGAAGCCTTTCCAAAGAAGCACCCACCCTTGATAGGAGACCTCAAGAGACAAAGAAATCTGTTATTGTGGGTAGTTCGTTCCAATGGTTAATTGCCCTTTATGCAAAAATGTGCTTCTTTTGGCTCCTTGCTTCCCAGATTCTTTCCCCACTTCTTGTTATTGCTTTCCCTGAGAGTTGTTTTTTTTTTTTTTTTTTTTTTTTTTTTTAATAGTGATACATTTCAGGTTTTTCCTTCTGTTGAAAAACATTTGATAACAAAATTACTTCGTCATTTACCTCCCTTCTGCAACAAGCCTTTTTTTTGGCCTTCAAACCCTTGTCCCTGGATGGTCTTTGCAGAATTGGAAATCATTTCTGCAGCTCTTTACTCTGATGACCCGGTGGTTCAAAATCCCAGGCACATGGAGGGGGCCTGTGCCCACTTTTTTACCGTCCACCCCAGCTGTTCTGGTCTTCTCCAGCACAGCATTTTTATTTCTGTGTCCGTGGAGGGCTTGAGACCCGCAGACAGCATCTTCTCAGCAAATTATCAGGACTGCTTGTCCACCGTGACCTAAATCCTTCTCATTCTGCCAAAACAATCCTCATTCTGTGACAAGGAATTGTGGTTTTCCTCCCATCCTAAAAGCTTGTCCTTGCATTCAGATAAAGAAAAAAACTCATTGCATCTGCCTTGCTTATGTACCTATGCTGAGGATCTGCGCCTTCAGTTGCTCAGTACGTCCATGCTACAGATTGTTATCTTGTTCAAGAACAGTATCAATATTTTTAATCATGCAATTAAAGACCGTATCAGAATGGATATGCACCAGGGGAAAAGAATTAAATTGCACTGGCAGTCTTGGATCTGTCATCGCCTGCCTTTTGACTGCTTGGCTTTTCTACCTTAACCTTCTCTAATAAGATCAAGCCACTCTTCCTCTCCTTCCCCACAGCATATTAGCAGGTGTAATATACCTTTGTTAACCAACCATCACCCTCAGTATCTCCAGAATAAACACGTCACAGCTTTCCAAATTACCTTAGAGAGGGGCACAGGCATCTCCAGGCATCGCTGAACCTCCTCCCTCTCCAAACCCTCTACATCTAAAGAGCACACATGGGATGAGCAGCAAACACCACGTTGTATGCTTCATGCCTCATGAGAGGACACGTAGCAGCTTTGGAGAGATGCTGGTGGTGTGGTGTGGTTTGTACACAACACGTGAGCCTTGCATGAGGGCTCCTGATCTAGTTCCTAGCAGTGATGCTGGAAAACCCTCAGCCTTTCCATGCTTCGTTTTCCCCAGCTGGGAGGTGGGTTTGGAAATGCTGGCTTCTACACAGGGAGCTTTGGGATCCCAGGTTTACAGCTAGGTAAGTGCTAGCCATGGGATGTTTATTCCTGCTGATATTTGGAGTGAATCTTGAGCACTCCAGAACGAGGTCCAGGCACAGGACAGAGGTGTCTGTGCACAGCTGATTTACCTGGTCAAGGTGAGATTTGCTCCTATGGCCTGACTGTGCCCAGGAGCATGTCCCAGTGCCATTAATTTAATGGTTACTGGGGTACAGAGAGCCTCCAGCATCGAAGAAGCAGCCTATTTGGAAGTGTCGGATTAAATAAAATTGAAGTTCCTAAATCCTTGAGGGGTGTTGATCATTTCTACCTGGCTTTGACTACAAATTGGAGCTGGATCCACTTTATTCAGGGTGCCGTTGTGTCCCTACTGACCACAGACATCCCCTCTGAAATGCTCACTTCAGAATTACCCAATTCCAGATTTCTTGCAGCTCCTCTGGGGCATTTTTGAGGGACAGACTTAGTGGGAACAGGTCAGAGGTGGGTTGAGCTTCTCTCTGGCCTCTTTAGTTCTCCTGGGCTCAGCAATCATTGTCCTCAAGTGTCGGTACCTCCTACAAGTCCTGCTAAAGACTGGAACCCAGGCATTGAACTGGATGACCCTTTCATTGCTGATGCAGGGTACCAGACAGAGTCAAATGTAATACTGCACATGGGATACATCTTTCTCACTGGCCAGAGGAAACTAAACGCTTCTTAATCACAATATTTCAGAAGATACCCCAAAAGACAGTGCCAAAAACTCTAGAGCCCTTTCCTGATGGTTTCTTTGAGGAAGGGAATTTTAATCTCCTGTAAGTGCTCCAAATTTAGAGTGTGACTGTGAGCACATTTCTGGGCTAACTCTGTTTTTCTATGAGATTACTTGTTTTAAGATAATTGAATTGCCTTTAAATCTTGATTTTGCAAGCTAAAGTCTTGGGATTTTAGGCAACATTGCAAACTTAGTGGTTCACAGGCTCCAGGTCCTGAACTGGGCACTGTTCCTCTCCATCCACCCCCAACACTGGAAAATAATCTCTCTCTAGGTCACTTTTGTGACCTTTTTTGAGGCAATATTGTGCTACAGTCATGCTGCATGTATATTCACAGCTTGTTCTTCACAATGCCATTGTCTGCCTAGAAATTCCTCATCTCCTGAGACGAGGAGCAGGCACAGAGGATGAGGCTGACTCAGAGCACTCCACCGAAGCTCTGCTGATTTACACCAGCCCAGGGGAAAGCCTCTGTAATTCTCCTCTCCTCTGAGTGAGTAGCCACAGAGACAACAGACTGAAGGGATGGCAAAATAAAACAGCTCATGAATCTAGAACACGCAGCTGGAATTTCCCCAGTGGAGCCACAATGTGAAACGTCCAAAACAGGCCTGTGAAATAGGAATTAATGTAAGGACAAGGTTTTAATCACAGTTACACAACTTTAAAGCCGCAGTAATTCCACAGAACTCCGTCTGGTGACTCTAGATTTTTGTTAATATTGCTGATGCCTCGAGTATACAAGGAACAGACCTGGGTCTTATTTTTGCTGGTGTGAATTCTGCAGTGAAGTCAATGGTGCAGCAAATGCATTAAAGGCAGTTAAAAGATTAAAGGCCAGTTTCATGGGCTGGGGGATTTGCTCTGCTCCTCTTCTGGAGGCTCAAACACCTATACTGGAGGCTTCAGCCCTGCTGGTGGTCAGCAAGGTTACCGCAGAGGCTCTGCTCTGAATATTCAGTGATGTCTTTGTGCTGCAAATCAGTAATAAATGATACGACAATGGAAATCAGGATGGTAGGGTTTCATCTGCCACCTGCTTGCAAAGGGCTGCATCTAGTGGAGTACCACACAGTGACCTCCTGCTGAGTACTGCGGATATTTGGCAGCTCTGAGAGCAGAGAGAATCGTGTTCAGCAGCAGAAAAATGATGCAGCAAGTGTGTCTGTCCTACCCTGGGCTTTGAGTCACTCAGGACTCACACACTGTGAGCCAGACTCTTCTCTGGTGTCACCACACCGATTGGGGGGAATGTGGGACCATACATTTGGTCTGGGGAGAGGAGGAGGCAGCAGCTTGGTCTGGTTCTGCCCTGCTCACATGTGGGTGATGGTGAAGGGACAGCTCGTGTCTGTGCTGCATCTTGCTGGAGCCCCAAAACCATGCAGGTGTGCACACGCTGCAGGAGTGACTTTGCACCACTTGGGTCAGCCACAATGAAGGTGGACTGGAACATTTCTGCTCTGCTAACTAACTCATATTTCATCAAGAAGAAGAGCAAAAAGTCACAGAGATAAGCATTCCTGACCTTCCTAATATATGAGGTTGGATATTAGGAAATATTTCTTTACTGAAGGAGTTGTGTGACATTGGAATAGGCTGCCCAGGGAAGTGGTTGAGTCTCCATCCCTGAAGGTCTTCAAGAAATGTGCAGATGTAGAATTTAGTAGCATGGTTTAGTGGTGGACTTTAACACTATGTAAAAGGTTGGATGAGATGATCTTTGAGGTCTTTTCCAACCTGAATAATGCTACGGTTCTATGACTCTGTGACCTGAACTCTCCCTGGGTCCTTCCAGGCTTTGCTTCCAGGTTTCCTTCCCACAGAGACCAAAGCACAGCTCAAAGCAGAGACCAGTGTGTGCTGAGCCCTTGGTGCAGTGCTGGGCCAGGGCCAAGGCACACCAGTGGGAACAGCAACGAGACATTTCTCGTGGTCTTGTAATTTATACCCAGACTGGGAGACTCACGCTCCTACAATCATAAAACACTTCTGGAAATGAGGTGCCCACCTCGCGTAAGTGCTTCTGAATATGGAGCTCATTATGTGAAAAACACGGTGGTGCTCAGGTCCAGACGAACAATAGATCAAGCAGGGAATCAATGGCACTTTTAGTAAATTAAGGAAAATACTTCATCGATATCGTATGTGCTTGGCTGGGTAAAGGCACTGTCTCCTGGCTACCCACGGAGAGGATAAGAGATCCCCTGTCAGCAGGAGAAAGCTCATCGCTTGTGCTGTAGAGACAACGGTGAGTTTGGGGGATTTAGTCTACATTGGATTTTTTTAGTAATCATTCCTGTAATCAGTAGCTGTGGAGTCACTCTGCAAAGCAGAATTGGCTAAAAACCTCTTTTAGACCAAAAAAAGAGAGGGGTTCCTCAAATTTTGTAATGAAGCCCTCCCTTCCTCAAATAAAACAACCTCTTTCCTATGTTTTACTTTAGGTGAGGCATAATTTGAGGGGAAAAATTGTCGCAATTTGCAAAGATTTTAGGAAAATCAGTCATTGTTAATAACAAGTTAATCTATCTTCATATTGATGGCAGCTCAGACCACTGCATTCATTCCTAAGCTTGGATTGGGATAGCTTAGGGTCAATACAAAATGTCTTTTAACTGAAAGTGGAAGCAGTCTGGAGGTAGCCGGACTCATTCAGATGGTGATTTAGGGAAAACTGGAGATAGGGGATGTTGTGTATGCAGCACAGCTTTTGACCCAGATGAGTTAAACTGGTTCCTTTTCCAGACTGGAGGGGGAGGCATGTAGACGTAAAAAAGGCTCAGAAATGTCTCACCAAGAGCTGTGTCCCATGCTGCCGTGGGATCAGGCTTTCTGTTTGCCCACCCAAAGCTCTGAGCTTGCACAGAGCAAAAAGAGTTGCATAGACAGAGAGAAAGGTGCTTTTGTCTTTAAACTGAGAACTCAAATGTCCCCAGACCAAGACAAATGTGGTCTCTGAACTATGGCCGTGGTGAGTCCTGCAATCTGGCTCGCTTCTGCTCTGAGTTTCACAGCTGGATTTCCTCTCCCAGCATGCACTACAGATGCAGTTCAGGATCCAAATCACCTCATTTTCAGCCAAAAACATTTTCCCTTTTGCCAAAAATTCAGCAGGCTGCCGGGAGTGTCTTTATCGCCTCTTGTTTTGTCAATATTTCCCACAGAGGAGAAACAACCTTCAAAGGTTTTGCAACCTGTTCTGCTCCGTTAGAATAACCGCCTGCTCAGCGGGTTTCGTTATAGGGCTGAGGCTGCCCCGTGGCCAGCATCTGGATGGCCCCATAGCAAGCAGTTGCCTCACTTTTGAAGTGCTGCTGCCGAGTCGCCGGCTGCCCGGGTGGCCTTTGGATGCAGCCTACAAAGGGCTCTTTTATCAGGACGACCACACAGGGACACAGCCAAAATACTCCTTGATTGTGTGTGCAATAACATAAGTGCATTGTACATCCCATGCAACACAACACGTACAATGCAGAACGTGCAACCCAAGCTTTCAGTGGCTGCAGGCTCTACCCAGTGATATTTCTTGCACTCCTTTCAGATTTGCAGGGACCAGAGGAAGCTGAACAGTTGATTGGAGTCTGGGTGGTTTTGAAAGCTTTTTAAAGCTGTACTTGGGCTCAGAAAGTGTTTCCTAACTCCTGATCCTGCCTCATGTTTAATCCATGATGTCTTGCCCTTTATCAGTGGTTGCAAGTGATGGATTATCACCTCTGCTGCTTGAGGCTGTAGTCTTGTCTCCCTGCACCTCCCCTCCAGACTAAAGGAACCCCATTTCACCAATATTTCCTCTTAGTCTTTGCTAAGAGCTGGGGCCCAGCGACAGCCAGGGATGTCCAAGCAGGTCAGAAATGTGCATTTCTTCCTGTGGCCCCAGATATTTGCAGTTACTGCCCCATTTTACTGGTGGGCTCTCAGACGTGTTGCCAATCACTAGCCAGTACCAGAGGAAAGAAAACCCAGGAGCTTTGCTTTTCCTTGGGTAAATTTTCTATGGGTTTATCCAGAATAAGAAAAATAAAGCTGTAGCACAAGGTTTAGCCTGGACTTTATCATAGAAAGTATCTCCCTTTATAACAGCTCTCCAATTTCCCTCTGTTCCTGCAAAGAGCCAGGTGCAGAGAGAGCACCTTACTGAAAGAACTGGGTACAGCAGAGCTTCCAGAAAGCAACTTCGTTCTCCTTTCCCCCACTTGGTCATGTACACTTAGCAAATGTGCTTTTAATCTCGTAATGTTGTTTGAAAGAAGCAGTAGTGGATGAATCATCTGATGCAAATGGAATGGTTTAGGGAATACATGCATTTTCATTAGCCTAACTTCTCCTCCAGCACTATGTATTAGCACAGAATTAACCCATTAATTCTATTGATTTCTATTAATATTGTGCATTCCATCAGTGCTCAGATCCCCAAGGACTCCCAAACCCTTTCCAACCATCTTTAGGAACTGGCTTGTTTAATCAACACTGCACAACTAATTGAGGCAACTGTTTGGGGCAGGAAGTGAAGAAGAAAATTGTTTTTAATTGAGACTACAGGAGGAATTTGGGGAGGCAGGGTATAATTACTACTGCTGGAGCAGGGCCAGGATGCCAGTGATCGCACTCTGCTGACGTTGCTGAAAGTGCCACAGAAATTGTCACGAGCACAGCTGATGGAGGCAAGAGCAAAACATCTTGCCTGTTTGCCTGTCCCAAAATCCAGCAGCACTGCACTGGGTAGAGGAGGGACACTGATACCCTAAAATCCACTGGGATCTTCTCAAATATCTCCTGTCCATCTGTCATGGGTATTCATTAAATTCTATTACCTTTTATTTATCTCTTTTTTTTTTTTTTTTTTTAATTTATCTTTCTATTTACCTTCACAAAACCCTCTTTACCCTGTGCATATCCACTGTGCCATTCCTCTCTATGCCACATCACAGTGGCATTGATGGACATTGTCTTGGATGGAGTCATCAAAGGTAGTGAGAGGAGATGGGCTGAGTGCCCCATCCCTGTGTAGGACCAGGAAAACTCCCCATATCTGTGGAACTGCAAACATCTCACCAATAGTTTATTACTGTTACATGCAAGGACGGCAACAGCCAGGGAAGCATGGTAATGAAAGGACAGGGAGGATCCCCAGAGACTGTCAAAGTCAAAGCTCAGTTGCAAAGATGGGCTTTAAAGTTACTGGCTCAAAGCTGCTGGGATTTCCTCATCGCTCAGGTGGTAGGACGGCTCTGCCTCATGTAGCCTTTTGCTTGGAGGAGAGGATAAACGAGGTCTTTGATGTAAAAACCCAAATGAAAGCAAACATGACAAAGTTTCTATTTAAACTCAGCTTATTCACCAACATCTTGTTCTGGCAGTCTCCTCCCTGGGCAATCAGTGCAGCAAGCTCGCCCTCCTGTTGACTCTGCATGCTGAGACCATATCCCATGACATTTTTTACAGCACTCTCCCAGCAATATTTCGTCTCAAATTGCCTTTGCAAAAGGCTCTCTTTATTCCCCTCATCACAAGCCCTTCCTCATTTTCAGCAGCAAGCTGAATCCTGTCTCTTGCATCCTGGCCTAATTATTAAACAACCCTGTTGAAGTATTCAGTCGTTTGCTGATATTTTACTCACAATTAGAACTATGAATGTGCTCCATTAGGCTTCTAATATCCTTTATGCTCAGGCTGACATTTGGGGAGCTATTTTATTATAGCTGACGTTCTGGGAAATGGGGCTGCTGTAGTTAGCAGCAGTAATGGTGTTATTGACCCCAATTTTATGAATGCAGGAGGATGTCTGAATGTTACACGCTCGTGTCCAGAGGGTTCTCACAGTCTCACACCAATGTCTGCTTTGGGAGCTCACATCCCCACCATTTTGTGAAAGCATGCTTTTTTTTATTTTTTAATTTTTTTTATTTTTCTCAGAGATACTTTTCTGATCGAGTAGAAGTCAATTAAATATATATATATATGTATGTATGTATATAATCCCACCAAGATAGTGTGGATTAAGGTTGAGTTTCTCATTAGAAAGCCTGTTGATAAGCATCAAACACAGCCAGGGATCCTTAGGGTTGTTCCACCTCCAAAACACATTGGCTGCACAGCTGTGGGCAAGTTATTTCACCTCCGTGTGGTTACTCAGTGTCTGCCAGCAGTGGCATCATGATTTTCATAACACAGGAGGATATCAATCCCACCATGTCAGTTTCTCTGTCTAAGAGAGATGATCCCTGCCATGAAGGTCTTCAAGACCAAGGTAGCTTCAACTTCAGGCTCTGCTGGGTTCTTTGACAAGGTTCTGGATGGTCCCAGGTGGGCACAACCCAACCATCACATTTCTTAGACAGCATCTGGCGTGGGTTGCAGAGGGAATGCCTGAACTGCTGAGTCTTTAAGCACTGACAGCAAGTGCAAGCTCAGTGGTAAATCCAGGTGGAATTTGCAAAAAGCATGTCTGGCTGATGCTCTTCGTCTTTCTTCCTTAACAATCATGATTCACAGTTTTACAATGTCTTATAATAAAACAAATCCTCCTCTTTTTCTCTAACCCTTTTTCTCTTCCCTTCCCTTCTCTTTTTTTTTTTTTTTTTTTTTTGGGGGGGGGGCGGGTAGATGGGAAAACACCCAGTTCTCATCAAGCTGAAGCTATCACTGAAATTTTGCTCCATTTCAATGACAAAAAGAAGTGAGATTTCATGCATCAGGATAGGTGTTGTACTTTGAAGCCACTTTAAAATAATAAAAAGGAGACGCCATTCACTATGCTTTTTTTTTTTTAATGCATCCATCCCTAGAGATAGGCAAAACCTGGCAGGACACAGTACTGAGCAACCAGCTCTAGGTGGCTCTGCTTGAGCAGAGGGTTGGACTGGAAGATCTCCCAAGGCCCCTTCCAACCTCAGCTATTTCTGTGCAATGCCAGAACATTATCTATAATGATAATGGAGATTTTCCCAGAACAGGTTGGAAAATACAGGTTGGGGATCCTGAAGGATCTGCACAGGGTCTCTTGTAACTCCAGAATGTTTGGCATCCTGGAAGCAGCTGGCTGCAACCACTTCTGACATACTCATGGTCTGCCTTCCAGAGTTGCCAAACATTGTCCATGTTCAGCATCCCTCCAAATCAAGCTGCTTATTTATGGCCAGGGATTCAATCTGCTCTGCTGTGTCTGGAGAAGTTGGGCTTCCAAAGCTCTGTGTCTGCAGCCCCCTCCCAAACTGAGCATTTCAGCACTGGCACAAGGTATTTTCAGCCACAAGGACCAGGAGAAGGAAACCACAAGCAAGAAGGAATGGAGCTCAACATCACCGAGCAGATCTGAGAGGCAGCACGGCTGTCTCAGCCCCCATTATAACCAGTAGAGAGACTGGGAAGGCTCCATGTGCCCACACAGGTGTTCGGTGCACTTTGGATGCCTTGGCAAGCCACAAAGGGTGCAGGGACTACATCATCGGGAGCTCCACCTCTTCCCAGTAAAGAAAGGAAGCTTTCAAATGAAATTTCCATCCAAAAAAAACCACAGGAGCAATTCTCTTTTTTTTTTTTTTCAGCAGCTGGGTCTGCCTCTGGTTGATCGCCGGGGGAAGTTTCAGCGTGCCTCCCCCTCGCCACAGCCTCCCCCAGCACACGCACGCCCTCCTGCAACAACAAAGCTCCAGCTCCCGGCTCCGAAAATTAAATCTTATCTCCGCAAACCACTCCAGCCCCGCACACCTAGGATCCCATCTCTCCCTCTCATCTGACTTTAATAACGACACCGTTCCCCCTCAAAAGGAGGAGGACAGAGCCCAGATTAAAAGGAGCTGTTTAGCTGGCAGCAGTATTACCTTCTTTTGCCCTTTGATTATTTTTTATATTTTTTTTTGTCGTTGTTGTTGTCACTCTTGCATTTTTTATTGAGCACCTGGGCTGAATGGCTGAATAAAATCGAACTTCCCAGCTGAGACCACAGATGCTCAGCTGTGCATACCTTAGGGAAAAACGTGTGCAATTTCCATTTCGGCCAATTATTATGCGGGGGAATCTTTTATCCTGGTGGGAAGGTGGATGGGAGGAAGAAAAGCCTTTGGAGGTGCCGATTATCTTTTAAAGGAACGCTGGCCATTTGAAAGTGTGGAGCTGGAACTTCAGCAGATGTGAATTAGCAGAAATCCCTCATAAATATGGGGATAACGAGCTAAACATTAGCTGGGGGTCTGGGGTTTGGTCTGGATATGCCTATGTTTATTTACATCTCAGTTAAATTCTGTTTAGTGGGTGGTGTATTTGTTTTCCTGTGCTTTTTCACTTTTTTTTTTTTTTTTTTTTTTTTTTTTTCCCTTTCCCCAAGACACTGGAAATCAACTGGCTTGTTTGGGCTCACATTTCTGTGAACTAAATTAATCCCAGGACAGAAACCGCCCCTCCCTTCCACCCTCTCCAAGTGTGCGTGGGTCCTGCACTGCTGCTCTTTGCACAAGCACAAAGTGAAGTTTTATTTATCTCGTTTGTGCTCGGTTTGACTTCCCAGATCATCTCCCTCTCCCTCTCACCCCTCCTCATTCTCTTTTCTCTCAGTTGGCCTGTTTGAGGCCCAGGGTCTCATCCTGAGACGGGTTACATGTTCAGGGAAAGGAAAGCTTGGTGTCAAACAGAAAACAAGTCCACAAGGCAGCTTTGCAAAGCTTGAGCCTTGCAAGGTTGCTCCAATTTCCCCAGTTTGAGTCAGAGAACACAGACAGCATTTGGGTCCTGAGAAAATCAGGTACTGGGAGTAGGATCTCAATCTCTTGTGAAAGACCTGGAATTATCAGGCTGCATGGGGCTTTGAGCAACCTGGGCTGATGGGAGGTGTCCCTGCCCATGGCACAGGATTGGACCTGGATGGTCTTTAAGTTCCCTTCCAACCCAAACTGCTCTCTAATTCTTTGATTCTGTCATTTTGAATTCTGTAGAAGAAACCAGGAGTAGCTTGCTTTGATGCACTTGCCCCCTGTTGGATTTCAAAAGCTTCAGAGGCAAGTTGATTAAGGCTTTTTGGGGGAGAAAAATAGCAATCTTCTCCTCTCTGGGACCAAAACCAACATCAGTTCTAAGCGAATAATCCTAGAGAAGTTTATAAAAGACCCTTTACATCCACCCCAGTCACAACTATTCAAGCACCCTTGCTAGCATCCCTGCACATACATACTGGGGAAAAAAATAATAAAATTGGTGCTGCTATGAGCTCCAGGGGCATCTCTCCACCCTGAGCATGGCACGGAGCCAGACTCCTCCATCCTTGCAGAGAGCAGAGACAGCACAGCAAGGACCAGTCTGCCCAGTTTGGCAGGGGCCAAGCAGCTGGGCTGGGCTGGGGATCAGGACAGCAGGGAACTGGTGGATTCAGAGCCGGGTCATTAGCTTTGCCCTGGAGGGATGGGTGAAAAGCTCGCCCTTCACTTTGATCAGAGCCACTTAGAAGTGTTTTGACTCCAGGCGTATGAATGAGCTCTTTAAGTATTGCCCCTCCATCCCTCCTGCCCCGAGCTGTTGTCTCGGGGCTCCACGCTGTGAGTGCTGCCAAGGACCTCAGGTAGCTGTGCTGCTTCTCTCTCCTCGCTTAGCAAAGATATCACATCCCTTCTTACCCTAGCAGAGAGGCTGATATCTTCCTTCTTCCCACGCCTGCCTGATTAGCATCAGAAATCACCCTGGGCATGAACACAGTCCGCCTAAAGACTAATCCTGAAAGACTGTGTCTTCTTCTCATGTGCTGACACCCTCCCCCTTGTCTGCATTTTTCCTCGCCTTCTTCCCCTCCTCCCTCTTCTCAAAACATCTTCTCCTGCTGGGTTTGTCTCTCCATCTGTTGTCCGTCCGCTTTCCCTCCCTGCCGGGCTGGGAAGCCGCTGTGGGGCTGCAGCACAAGGCTGTGCTTGTGCTCGAGCCCAGCCTCACCCCACCAGCATCCCCGAGCTCCTCTTCCTCCAGCATCCCTCCCCTGCACCGTGGGTGCATTTTTGCTGCTTGCAATTAATTGCTTACAAAGTCAGGGCGGTGGCTGTGCTGGGAGTACAAGTCCGGAGAGCTGCTGTGGTTTGGGGTTTGCTACTCAAGGTCACCAAACCCAACTTCAGCCTCGGCTCTGTCCCTCCCCAAAGCTTGGGCTGGAAGTGCCCAGCATGCAAACAGCAAAGCAGGAGCCCTGCATCGTGGACATCTCTCCTGGGTGGGGATGAAGCTTCACAATCCACTGGGGCTATTACTAAATGCAAGGGTCTGGGCACAACCTCTGACCTGCAAAGTTTTCCAGCTGATGCTGATGCTGAGCTGGGAGCACAGCGAAGGGTCTTGCTGGGCTGACCTTTGCTCTGACATCCTTAAATCACTCACTGACCCCACAAAGTGGCGTTTAACCTCCCCTGACCCAGATTTACATAGGAGCAGCCGTTCAAAGGTGCACCCCACCCAGCAGCCTGTGTGCAGCAGTGACCAGCAGATGATGCCTGGGGGGGTCATGCCCTATGGAAACGGGGCCAGGGCATGGCACTGCCCTCTGATGCCCCTCCAGCCTTCAGCTCTTTTGGCTGGTGGACATCCTCAGCCAGAATTACTGAGGCAATGGCTCTCAGTGGAGTTCTTTTGGGCAACTTGTTCATTTTCCCTTTAGACCCATGTAAACATCCACAATACCCTGCTGTGAGTCTTTCCTCTGGTTGTCCACCTTACATGGGTATAAGACCATCTTGTACAACTCCAGAAGACCCAAAAGGCATAAAAGCATGTAGAAAGTGATCTTCCAAATAGTAACAAAGAGCATAAACATCAATTAAAGACACAGGAGGGCAACCCCATCTACACCTTGATTTCTTTCAGGTGTCTGACACTGCAATTCAAATCAGGCAGCAGGATTTCGGGTAGTGTGTTCCTCCTCTGACAGAGCTATGCCACCCTGCACCCAAAGGGATGGCTTATCAGCCTGCAAACCTTCTCCCTGGGCTTTAATAAAAAGTTTTTTTAGGTGCAGGGTTATTCTTGCAAAAATAATGCTGCAAGAGCCTCACCCTTCCTCCCTATAGGTACTGCAGAAGTATCTGCAATCTGAGCTATCTTCTATCAGTGCCCTTCGCCTCTGGCTAAAAGCAAGAAAACAAAAAGAATTGTGGGACAAATGTCCCCAACCAGGACATGTGTCATTGCATGATGTGGAAAAACACTAATATAAACAGGACTATGACCAGAAAGTGTGCTCAGCTTCATCTACACCACTGCTGCTTCAGGTACCCAACATGTTGGGCACATTAAACTCAACATCATCTTATCCCAGGGCTGTTCCTAAGGGTTGTTCAGGAGGATAAAAGCTCCCCCAGCTTTTTAATACTGATGGGCATTTGGCATAACAAATGTTCTGTAACTGTAAAAACCTCCTTAAAATATTTTAAATAAAGAAAAAAAAAAAAAAAAAACATGGAAAAGCTGAAAAAGGAAACATTCTTTGTGATGTCAACAGACTTGTCCTGGGCAAACAAGAGAAAAAGGGGGGGAAAAAAGAGTTGGATGATTTAGCTGCTTGGCTTTGGTTACTGGATCTCATCTGCAAAGTTGTGGAAAGATGAGCTTAAGGGGAAAAACTCGAGAGATATTTGGACTGGCCATATAACAACAGCCCTGAGTTGAGCTGCAGGATGATTTCCATGAGTATAGTTTTCAGTATCTCTCCCTCTCTTCTCAAAATCAGACCTTCTAGGGGAAAAAGTGAAAGTGGAAGGGTAAATAGGAGGGAATACATTACAAATATTATAAAATGCATAATATTTTTGGATTCGAGGTGAGTTTTGCTTGGAGTGGTCTCTGTTTCCCACTGGGATGTGAAACCTGGACTCAAACGGACAAGAAAACAATCCAAAGACCCTGACCCCAAACTCAGACAGCCCCAAGAAGAGCTGCTAGTGGTCATGTTTGTATACAAAGGACAAAAAAACCTTCCATGACGGGGTCCTTCTGCTGTCCCACCCCTTGCCACCGAGCTTGGGGTCCCGGTAGCTGCTGACCACTGCCTTGGTCCCTGCTGCAGTGGGGCTAGCAGCATCAAAAAGGGTTCCCTCTCTCTGGAGCAGAGGAACGCTCCTTTTCCTTTCAAAAACCATCACGTTTCTAGTCTCAAGATGGCTGAGGAAATCTGCATTAAATACACTCTGACAGGCCCCCTGGGTATAACCTTGAAAACAGGGACTTCTCTGCTGCATTTACTGGCTATTAAAGGCACGTGGAGGGTTTGTTGGTGTTTTTTTTTTGTTTGTTTGTTTGTTTTTGTTTTTTACACTGAGGGGTGAGGTTTTCCTAAATGCTAGGAAATGGGTGGAAAGCATGGGGTCTCCGTGATGTCCCTCTGCACAGCCCATGCCCGTCTCCACCCATGATTTTCTGCCTGCTGCCTTGACTCAGGTTTTCAGTTTGGTTTTGCTGCTGAGCTTAAAATCCCTGCTTTCAACTCGTTTGTTTCTCTGCTGAACCCGAACCTCCCAGAGCGAGTAGCTGCTTCTGCTACAGCCCTGGAAGAGCTATAACCATTATTACAGCTCGGGTTGCACACACAGCACTTGGGTTTTGCATGGCTTGCCTCTGCGAACCGAAGTCCCTATCTTTGCTTACAGAGCAGATAAAAACCTCCTTTAAGCAATAGTTTGCAAGGAATTGTGCATGGCAGCAATTTCAAACAACATTTCTCAAACAAAGCATTTTGGGGCCATATGAGGAATATTGCAAATTCTTCCAGGCTCAGAGAATAATGTATTTGCACGCTAAGGTCCGAACACAAGCAAAGAAAAACCACAAAGGGAGAGGCTTCCTGCCTCAGGTCCTGCATTAAAAGATACAGTTCCTATCATCACAGAGTACCAGGTGAGTCAGGAGTGTTCAAGGTTTCCTCTGCTGTTCGGGGCTTTGGTGAGGAGCTATGGGTTGTAGAGGGAAACTTATGACCTTGTTCAGTTTTACACTGAAATTTTACACGGCCAGTTTAATTGATTTAGAATAATTCGTCTTTACTTTGCTAGTAACATCAGAAGCATACCTGAGAATTAACAACTTTAAAAATATATGTTTTAAAAAGGAAAAAAAAAAAAAGCATTTGTTTCCTTTCAGAAGGGTCTGATACCCATGGCGCAAGCATTGCTGCTCCACCCTAAATCTTGTGGGTTATCTTTTAGCAACATTTATGTTTGGTAGCAAGTGGGCAGGGGAAAGTTAAAGGCTTTCTGTAACACCTCTGCTTTGCGCTGAGTCCTATCCCAGCTCTCCTCCCACCTCAGTATCACCATTTACCTAACAAAGCAATTAGCAGCTCTGCAAGGCTGGAGAGGAGGCGAAGCACCCGGTGCCATCTGCATCCAGGTAAGCCCCCATACAGCCACCAGGGTCTGGTTGCAGGTCCCTTATCCAAGCAGGGGGACTTGGTGGGGGTTTGCTCCCCTACTGCAACCAAAGGGATGTTGTGTTGGTTCAAGTGGAAAGAGTTTAGCCCTCATGAGCCTGTCCTTTCTTCCTCCGTGACTTCCACTTGTTGGTTTTTTTTTTTCTTCTTCATATACGGCCAGTTTTACGGCTCCTAGCATTGCTGTTTCCAGGCTGGCAATCTGTTCCCTTCTTCACATTTGTCTGCTCCCAAGCAGCTCATGAAAAACATTTCGTCTGTAAACATGTGCTCTCAACCTCTCCAAAGGCTCCTGTGCTTTCAGACACCCCGACAGCTCCTCTGTGCACCAGCACCTTTGATGTGAGCAGAGTGACCAGAGCTGGCACCTCCATCCCTCAGGGGTCCAGAGGGCTCGCAGCCTCTGAGAGGCAGGCACGGCTCTGCGAAGGCTGATAATGCATCAGCAAAGCCAGATTTGCTTCAGCTGCAAAATATCACTGCATCACTGAATGTAAAGTTTGGTTTGAGCTTTCTAAAGATGTTGAGGATTTATTAGCAACAAAAGAGCAAGTTGGGTTTAATCAGCGTCTCGGACCTCCTTCGTTTCTTTTGCCAGATCAGTCTGCAATCTTTGGAGTACCCAACCTTCATTAAAAATGAAAAGTCCCAACTTTTGACAGCTGGCATCTCCTTTTTTTTGAGTAGCTGAACATCAAGGCTCAGACCTTTTAGACAGACGCAGCTGCTGAAACATGCTTAAAACTGCCTCTCCCTGCATATCAGTCATCGTGCTCTTCCCATCCATGTCTGAAGCAATGGTTTTGATCCTCTTTCAACATCTTTGAGCCAGTCTGAGTGCTGTGCCTTCTGCTCACATCCTTACTTCATTTCTCTGACTTTTCTGAAAACGAAGCAGGGCCAGGGGTGTCTGCTCGTGGCTTTCCCTTCCTCAAGACTGCCTCTTCAGCTGTGCTTTCTTGCAGGATGCTGGAAAATCTCTCAGCTGAGCTCCCCAGCTTCAAAGGAGACGTAGAAGCCACCTCTTCATGCTTCATGTATTTAGGAAATATATTGAATTCTTCCATCTTTGAGGGCTTTGAAGGAGGTCTTCTCTGTGGCATGCGGCCAAGGGGAGAAGGAGCTTCTTATACAGCTGTGGAGATGCAGCTGGAGAAACAAAGTCATCCTGGAAATACCTTGAAAGAAACTGGAAAAGGGAGGGGTTTTTTTTGCATCCCAAATGAGACGGAAAGACAGTCGATGCCTCTTTCTCCACTTCTGGTTTCTGCTTTCTAGCATTTCTCCTCGTGTGTGACAGCTGGCTGCTCAGGGGAAAGAAGTGAAAGGCTCCTACAGGCACCTGATGTCTGGAGCTGAGGCTTTCAAGGAGAAATGCTGAATCCTGAGGCCAGGCTGAAGGAGACCAAAGGTACCAAGACACTGGGCAACTCAATAAATGGTGCAGAAGACATTAATGAGCCTTCACTCCACCCAGGCTAAGGCTCTGATCATTAGAGACAAGGCAAAGTGATGCGTGTCCCCTGTATTACGATGCTTTTTAGGAAAAGATTAGTAAAATTCTTGGGAAATGGAATGGCATGTACTGAGGTCTGAAGAAGCAGTCTGATACATTTCTAAAAATATGCAGACAAATATTTTTGTAATGAGGATTTTCTGCTGTTTGTAGGTTTGCTTTTTTAAGTTTAGTCAGCTTTAATAATGACCCTGCAATGCTTTTCTTGTTTCCTCCTTGTGCAGTCAAGAAGCAAAATAAGAATTTCTTCTCACACATTGCTCCACTTTGCCTTTTCCACACAAACCTAATAAAACCATGGATGGGACTCAATTTTTGCCTCTATCACCACAATATAGCAATAAGTTACGCTGGGTGTAAGCTGCAGTGACTCCAGCAGGTGTCTGCCCTGTTATTTAGTGACTGCAAGGAAGAAGCAAAATTGCTGTTATCTCTGGTATATATATATATGTATTTAATCCTCCCCTGAACCTGTTTTCCATCATGAGATAGAATTAGAGGAATTCAGACTCTGCAATGAGCACGGGACAGGGATGTTGGTACTTGACAAGAATTGCGAGGCTCTGAGTGATGTGCTGAGCAGTTAATGAAGCCACCTAGAAAGGCTGACGTATTTGCATTCATGTTAAAAGAAAATAATAATAATAATTTGAGGCTGTTGAAAAGTACTGCTCTGACAGCCCTGGAGAATGCTTCTCATTTATCTGCAGAAGTGAAGCAGCCTCTGCTGCTGCTGTTTTGGTGGGGATGAGCCTGGTTTGGGACATGATTGCTCTCTGCTGAGCCCAGTCACCCTCCAGCCCCTGTCTCTGCTGTCTTCCTCATTTCTTTCCTTCTTTTCTTCTTTCGTTCCTTAAGGAAGCTCCCATTCCCCATGCCAGGCTTTGCCAGGACACGCTTCACTGGTGAGGCAGGCAGGAGGGAAGAAAGCAGCAGGGAGAAACAAGGAGAAAAGCAGAGAACCCAGGACTGGGTAATTTCTGGCCAACGATTGTCTCTAATAAAGTTTGACTCTATTAATTAATTGAGATGTGCCTTGGAGAGCCGGAGCTGCTGCTGATGGAAGTCAGCCAGGAAGGAAAAAAATAAATAAATCTTATTTTCCCTGCAAACCTGCTGATTAGACCAGATCTCTGAGGTTCACTTCAGCGGGCTGTGGGGAGACAGGCAGCTTTTCAGGGCCTGCAACACAGCCACAGGTAGAAATAATCTCAGGAACTGCCAAGGGAGGTGGATAAGGGTGGAGGAGGACAAGGGCATTCAGTGAGACCAAGCTGGGTCATTCCTTCCCATGAGCTTTGAATTCAGGACCGACATGAAGCCACTTTGCTTATATTTTCATCTCTGGGTGCTTATATTTTCCATCTCAGCAGTGTGCACAGTTGGTGCGAAGTCCCCAGGGAAGATGCTTCAGTCTTTCTGAGCCTGTCCTTCACTTTGCAGCGGGGCTGCATCCTTGTAGGGCACAGAGCAGGGGTGCGTGGCATTGGAGCAAGTGGCTGAGTTCATATCCCAGAAGATGTGCAGCGTGTGCAGGAATAGGCACCACGCACAGGGGGGCTGCGAGGATCAGGAGTTTATAGCTTGCGCTACAGGGTTCTTGTAGGACGTGGGTAATGTGCTGGAAAAGGTGGTTTGTAAATCTTTCCAATCTAAGTGCCAATTATGAACGAGTGGGGAGAGGACAAAACAGACTTTGCTTCCAACTTTGCTTTGCTGTGATGCAGAGAAACTCTGCTCCTTGTTTTGGCCACAACGCGAGGGGATCAGCAGGTAGTCTTTGTGCTCTCAGTCCCTCCATGAATCCATGCTCCTGCACTTCTCCAACAACCCTCCCACTGCTGCCACAAGGAGGGAAGGAGGTTGAGAAACATCTTGCAGCCCTGTTGACCTGACAGCAGCAGCACGACATAAGGTTTTAGCATGGAAATATTGACCCAAGCAAAAAGAATTCCAGCAGGGTAGAGGCACATCTGTGTTAGACTCAGTGACTCCCAACTGCTTTTTCTTGTAATTTTATTTTTTTTTTTCTTTCAGGCTATCTCAGGACTTTTTACTTGGGAGTAGAAGGAACCTCTTATATATCTGTTCAACTTTCCTTTTTTTTTTTTTGTTTCCTTTTTTTTCCTAGAAGATGTTACTCCTACAGCTTGGAAATTAGGGGCTGTTTTTAGACCAGATAGAGTGAAAATGTTGCCAGTGGCTCTTATAACTCCTGCTATGCCAGTACTCAAGAAGATTCTCAACAGAGGTGGACGCTGGATGGCACAGGGTTCAGATGTGCAGGATAGGAGGTACTGGGCCAACGCTGGGCTTCCCTCATTTCCTCCTTCCACTTCTGATATCATTTCAACACACTTGGAAAGAACCTGTCCCAGTTTTCCATGGATTCTTTTTTTTTCTGCCATAAGAGGAAAATAATTGAGATTGAAACTACTTCCCCTAATTCTCTCACTATTTTAAACCTGAAATGCTGCCAAGTTGCTGCTTGGGAATTACTCAAAGGGCTGTAGCTGCCCTTCTCTCCTGAAGGCCAGGGTCCTTAGCAGGACTTTAGCACACCTTGGGAGATATCGGCTGGTCACACAGCCTAGCCCAGCTACAGCCTCCACTCAATCAGAGATTCCCGAGCGCTGCTGTGCTCTCTGCCCATTAGAAATGCTGAAGTCAGTAAAGTCCATTATGTTTTTTTAAGCCTTAAAAAAAAAAAAATAGAGTTATGGTAGAAAGGAGATACTTTCTGCCAAAAGACAAATGACTCCAAGTGGCTTCAGATAGTTGAAAGACTTGTTTTTGCAGAGGAAGGAAACAAGATGAAATGATTTCAAGCACCTTTCTTAAACCAAGAGAGAGAGTACACAAGCCCCTTTACTTGCTTCAACTGTCCATGGGCAACAGAGTTGCCTGGAACCATTTGGCTTTGACACCTTGATGTTTCTACCAACTAAGGTTACAGCAGCCTCAAAGAGAGCAAGCTACAGGGAAATCATGGCTATAGGCTCCACTGAAGCAAATTCACCCAAGGTCTGAGTAGGCAGTCATACAGTAGGTAGCTGGCTCTAGACACATAGATGTTCATGAACGTACCTCCTTGTTAGGACCTACCTCTCCTAGAAACATCTGAGAAGGTCAATGCCTTAATGTGATACACACATCTCAATATTCTGGAAGATATTGTCCAAGTCCTAGTGCTGGTCATCCCCAGCATCTGAAAACAATCTCATCTAACATGAAAGCATTTGTATTTCCTCTAAATGCTTTGTGAAATGGAGCAGTTTTGGTTAGTTACAAAAAAAATGATATCTTTCCATTGTCCTTTCTGGCCCCAAAGTTTCCGTGTTTGACACCAATCCTGTCCTTATTCTTTGGTGACTCAATCACTTGTTTTTCCAACAAACCCTTTCTCAAGCACTGGGTTTATATTCTTGAAGCTCCTGCATTGTTTTTTCACAAGCTGCTCTGGCTCATGATGAACATAGAAACCCAAGTGTCTGGGGGTGGTTAATCCCAAAACATCCTGCCCTTATCACTGCCAACCTGTGCAAATGATCTCCAGGTCAACAGGTTGTCTAGGTGTAAACGCATTGATTAGTGGGTATGTGGCTGCAAGGGGGACATAGAAGTAAAACCAACAGCAGATCAGACAGGAGAACAGAAGAGAAAATCCCTATCAATGCTTGTGAAGAAGCAGGACACATCAAACAAGGACTTACCCAAGCAAAGCTCTGTGTCCTGTGCATTTTGTCCATTTGTAATTGAGCCTCAGGGTGCCCATACTAAGAGAAATGGCTGAGAAATGGTTAATTCCTGATGGGAAGAGTTTCTTTGGAAACTGGGGTCCAAAATTGCTTCTGATGGCACCCTGGGTTTTATCGGTACCAGTGAAAGAAGCCGGCCAGTACCAGGTCTTTGGCTTTGGGGTCAAAAAGCACACTGGTTTGTGTGTGCCCACAAGTGTAAACCTTGCTCCCCATCAGCACAGGGCACCTTTGCCCACATGTCCTGGGTTTTTGTACCCTCCTAGCTGTGCTGAGACACCGAATGGTCAGGAGGAGCCAAAACCATGCCAGCAAGCTGGTAGATAACCAGATCGGACAATGGCAAAATAGGGCTTAGGGATACTTTCTGGCCCAACTGACGATTTCACATCTACAAAAGTGGAGCCATTTCATGCCTGTAAGTGCAAAACTTCAGGTGTGTGAGCCAGGAGGACGTGGGAGTGGTGTGAGAGCATGTCTGAACGTAACCAGGGTCACGCATTCACACGTATGTGCTCACTGTGAGCCTGCCGTCCCCATGGGGAACCCGTCTCGTACTAAAAATGCTTTTGCGTTAATGCATAAATTAAAGTATGACTGCAGTAATAGTCAAAAGGGAGCCCAAAAGAGAACAGAGAAGATTGATTATGTGCATATTTTAAGTGCTTTGTGTCTGTGAATGTTTATTTGAAAAATAAGAGTGAAAGAGAAGCACTGACACCACAAATAAAAATAATATAGGGAAATACATCTCTTTTATTATTAAATTATAGATTAAAATAGGAAATGTGGGGGAATATAGAAACATATATCTCTTTGTGCAGGCTTTCTATAACAATCAGCATAAAATAATGTAGCGGTACCTGACAGCTTAAATAAAGATAGGAGCCTGAGCTCCTATCTACGCATTTATCTCCTCTGATCCAGACAGGGTAAAGAGGCATAAAAGGCTCAGATAATAGCATCTTTTCTGCACACCAGCTCCCAAACGATAGGCAGATTTTATACTCGGTTACTCCACATAATGTCAACATTGTTAGAAAACAAAAGCACCATGAAGGAACATATTTTTTTCCCCTCCCTCTCTTTCACCCTTTTTTCCCTTAGATCTTTTACCTTGTGATTTCTGTACAAAACGCTTTGGGCAAGCATTTTATCCCCCGTGTCTGGGGATCAGGCCCCGAATTTGCAGGGCAGCAGGACATGGGACCATGGGCACGAGAAGTGAGGCTCGGACGGGTGCGCACAAATCATATGCACAGAAAGGGAGGCAGCACCGGCCAATTCACTTAATCCCTGTCCCTTCCTTGCTTCAAGCTGTCACAATAACTATTGTGCCTGACAGCTATCGACCAACACTTGCCATGCCATTAACCTTTGCCACCCACCACGTCAGATGACGGAGAACAGGGGGGTCACATCTGAGCCGAGCAGCCTGCGGGAGGTGCCAGCAGAGTCCCGGCACGTGCCCAAATGCCTCCTGGAGCTGCCAGAATGCCTCGCTCTACCTGGGCGCTCCCTGATGTCACGTTTTGTCCAGCAAGGAGGCCTTCACCTTGGGAGGCTTTTCTGTGCTCTGGTGGGTTTTGCACTGAAGATCAGCCTGTGCTTTCCCTGCTCCCTGCACCGTCACCAGTTGCTGGTTGCCCCCTGCACCCTTGGCATGTCCAAGGGGACACTGTGGAGAGCAAACCCATCCTGGGGTAGCTCCTGCACATTTCCATGCTAACATCCATCTCTCTGGAAAATGCAGCCCTCCTTGGAACATAGAAATGGCACAGGAGCAAGGTCCTGAGCACCACCCAAGAGACAACACATCATATTATGTCCACAGCTACTTTGTGATGGTTAACGTCTACATTTGTGATGTTTAATGTCTACATTTGTGATGGTTAACATCTACAGGTCCATCCTTCCCCTTCAGCATTGCTCAGCTGCTTTTACCTCCCAGGAGCAGTCCTGAACCTCCGTAAAGCTCTCACTTTTCCTTTCCTACCCAGGCTTGCAGGCTGCATGGATCAATTTTATGGTAAGAGGCCTTGGGCTCCCACCAGTCTTACCCAGCACTCACATCCATCCCTGGAGGCCATTTCTGAGCTCTGCAGACCTGTATCGTGCACTCTACTCTATCTCTGCCTTTCCCACAGCCACTTTCACACCTACCTGTGGGACCTGAGCATCTTTGGAGACTTGTATGGAACCTATCTAACCTTGCTGGGGGACCCATAAGTTATTCGGGGTGGACAGACTGGCATGTCTATGAGCTCTACTTAGGAAACTACAGGCTGACTAACAGCATAATTAACTTGTTTACCTTCAGCTGGATCAACTCGTTAGTTCCTACTAGCCTGAGGGGTTTTCTCCAGGGACTCCTATATTTGGCTAGTTGATTTGTTGTGAGAAGAAAGAGTGCTTGGCATTTGCTCGGGGAGACAGGGAAAAGTCTTGGCAGCAGCTACTTTCATTTTTTGGAAAATGCTGAATTTTGAGTCCCAGCATAACAGAAGGTGACAAGAAGAATGATTGTCCAGGCCAGACTTGGAGCTGGTCCCTCGGGGAGCTGCCCCTGAGCTCCTGCCTTCCCCACCTCCATTTCCAGGGAGGATGGGGCCAGGTCTGAGGGACAGGGAGGGCTGGGGAGAGGTGGGCAGGATGCGGCCAGCTCTGAGGCACTGAGACCAAGGCGGTTTTGCTGGAGAGAAGCTGAACTACCTCATCACCTGCTAACAAGATACAGAGCTCAGGGCTAGCCAAGGCTCTTGGCTGACCCAGCCTCATCCCTCACCGAGCCACCTTCCAAATTTCCCCTCAAACAACCACTAAGTCCCTTGGCTGGGCAGCTCCATCCTTCCGTGATACCTTCAGTATGAGTGTGGGGTGTGTGGGGTGCAGGGAAAAAGAGGATGAAGGAGCTCTGCCCAACCTCAGTACACTTCCAAGTGTGCCAGGCAACAGGGTGACCCTGCACCTGGTGACACTGTCACTGTCTTGGAGGATGACCCCTTGTTCATGGATGCACTTAGGATGTGGAGATCCTATACACGGATGTATTGTTTAATCCTCATGGCCAAAACCCATGGCTTTTCCAAAAAAACAAAGCAAAACAAAACAAAACCAAAAAAAAAAAAACAACAGTTGCATCAAGCTTCAAGCCTAACCCAAAATGAGGTCTTTCAATTTCCTTTTCCAGCAAAAGTGAGAAAGGAAAACAGCTTAGACATTTTGCTCCTAATGCTCAGCTTAAAACTTTTCTTTCCTTTGCTTCACGCTGTTGCTCTCCCTCCTCCCCTCCCTGCCCTACAGAAGTGTGACTAATCCTCTTCCTTCCCTTGCACTGTTACCTTGAAGGTATTTATAGAGCACAAGCGTGTTCTCTCCCGTGTCTTTCTCCCCTTTTCAACTCCGGATAAATCAAGCTTCTTCAGACTTCTCTCATGTGTCTTATCTTCTGAGAGGTCACGCTAACTGCAACGGCAAGCCAAGAAAAAGCTTTGGTGCTGGAGAGGACACTTGGGAGCTGATACAGCTGGGGCAAAAACCCCACAAGAAACTCCTGATGGGCTCACCGAGTGCGTGCGCATCCCCGGCCCCTTGCCAGTGCTGCCTGCATGCACCTGCTTGCGTTAGGAACGGGGATTTATCTGCTCCCAATCAAATTAGGCAGCACGACCGTTTATTTTACGTTATCTCGTGTCACTGACAGCGTTCTGCCTTCTGAGCTGGAAAGAGCAGAAAGGAAGATGAACGTGTGGGGCTGAAAGGGATTAAGCTGAGGCACATTTGCCCAGCAGCATCTGCAGGATGGGTCTGAGCAAAGGGCAGCGGCTGGGAGGGAAAGGGTGGCCTCGTGCTGTGTCTACATTAGGTAATTAAACAAAATCAAGGTGCTGGTCCAAATGGCCCAGAGCTGCTTTGTCTGTGCTATTAAACTCTCTTCCCTGTCAAAGCACAGCAGCCACATGCAAGCCTCCTGCTGCTAATGGTCCTTGGCTTGTGCTGGCTCCTGACCAAAGCCCACGAGATGGCTAGTTGGCCCCAGCCAAAACCATTTCAGGGAACATTTGGTGTTTTAATAGGCTTGAAAATCAAGTCCAGTGTCTCCGAGGGCTTCTGGGCACTGTGTGATTTATTGGTGGCCTCCAGGACCCTCGGCAGAGTCACCAACTTCAGGTGCTTCCAATCACTGCTGTGGCTGGAGCCGTCAGGTCTGCGAGAGAGCTGGGGATTTCCCATTGGATTTCTTTCCTTCTCTTTTAACTGTGGGCAAATGTGTTCACTGAGAGAAAAAAATGGGGTTATTAAATAGAAAAACAAGGCACTAAATATTGTTTTAGTATTGCTCTCCTTATTTTTTTTTTGGTTGGTTACACTGAAATCATGGCTCCTTGGCTGTTCCCTCCATCACCAGGTGCTCCTTAGGGAGGAGAAACCTTGGTGGCTTAGAAGGAGTGCATCTCACTGAACTAAAGACAACTAACAAATCTGGGAAAGGGCTAAAATTGTCACCTTGAGTCTCTTTGTAATTCTTGGAGGCAATACAGATGTGTAGAGAGGGTAAAAGTTCCTCTGGACCCAGCAGATTAATCCACATTAATCCAGGAAAAGTTCAGGTGAAAAGCAGGTGGGATGAAACCCAAACCTGCATTCTGCTGGGACCATCTCCAGTGAGTAAGAAACAGGTTTTCTTCCTGCCCAGTGACCCTCCAGGAAGACCAGTTTCTCTTTTTCTAATAAAAGTTGGTAAAACAGAGCAGAAAAACCTGAGATTTCATTCTAGTCCTTGTTTTTTGTCCCCTGGAATTATCTTCAACAAGCATTTTATTTTCTGCACTCTATCTTTTATTGCAGTTTTTACTGTCCCCTATTTGCCAGTGTTGTTTGGGAGCCAAACTGAACCAAAAGCCCGGTATTTTTCTGTTTTCCAGCCTGCTCTTCCATCAGAGGCTTTTAGTTTTTGCCCACCACGGCCTCTCCCCTGTCTGCGTGGCACATCCCTGACTCCAACCCCTTCTCCTCAGAAGCTCGCGCCTCTAATCCCGGCACGGAGCAGGACTGCTGATCCCCACGCAGGGGATGCAGGCAGATTTTCGGAGCAGATTAGTCAGCGGCTGCACTTCAATTCAGTTCCTGCGTGAGCACCGAAATAAGAGCTCGGTGGCTGGTGTGAGCAGCAGGTGCTCCTGAAAGTCGCCTTGTTTCTGATGCACCGATGAGCAATTTTGATCCCAGCTTGTAGTTAGCTGCTTCACACAAATATCCCGGGTCAAACACTGCACCGTCACCTGCCTCTGCCTCGCAGTAATTCATCTACCATAAAAACATCCCCTGTTTTACGCTGAGATGCAGGGAGTTCGCATCATTTTCCACAACCTGAGAGACACCCAGGAACAGATGCCTTAATTCCTTATCCTGGGGGACTGCAAATTAGGAACATTTTGGAGAGCTCCCTGCATTCCATATTGCTGTTTGTTAGAGGGGTTTGGTTTGGTTGGTTTTCCTTATGTTTGTTGGTTAGGTTTTTAATTTTTTTTCCTCTATAATTTTTCCTCCATTTCCAATTATAAGTCATATTTCTGGTAATGCAATAGTATATATGGAGCCCAACAAGAGGCCTGGGCCCCCTTGAGTCAGGTACTTAATTACAAACAGGCTTTCTAGCACACGTTAAGGACTGGCCTGCTGGGTCTGCAGGGAGGAAGAATGAAGCAATATCAGGAGAGGGAGATAAATTTCCTTGCATGGTTCCCGTGGGGGTGGTAATTCAGGAGCTGCTTTACCCAGCACATACATAGCCACGCTCCGCGCTGACGGAGCTGCCGCTTCACATCGCCTCCCTCACAGGCTGAGAGTCCAACTCCTAAAGTTTTCCTAGCTCCAGACTTGTTCAGACTTTTACAACCTTAAACTTTTTCCTCTCAGCTCCCAGATTCCCTCTCAAGGTACATCTGCAACCTCTGCCCAGCCCCTGAGGAGCCCTTTCTCCTCTGCTTCCCACCTCCAGAGCAGAACCAGCTCTGGACCATCTCCTCTTTCCCCTCCCCACACCTCCTGGTCCACATGGAGAGCTCTCATGCCACAAAATTAATACAATTCATAGAATCATAGAATTCTTTATCTTTCTCCCAATTTTTTTTCTTTTCCCCAAAACAGCAAGTTGGCCCCAAGGACAGACCAGGTCTTGGGGAAGGATCTTCACGTGAGGCTCAGGACATTTCCATAACTTTTTCCTTGCCATTACTGGAGAAATCATCACAAAAGGCACAGGCTTGCATGCTGAACTGGAGAAAACATGAGGTTTTTGGGGCACCCAACCCCTTTCAGGAGCTCCTTGGGACAGCACAGTTCATGGCTGTAAGATTTTTTAATGCCTACAAACCCCAACAAGCCTCAAAGGGATCCCATCATCTTCCTAAAGGGGAACCTGCTCTTCTCCCTCCCTTTACCAGACAGAAGTGGTCCTGGTTCAATTCCTACCATGCAGCTCTGTTTCCTCCCCTTTCCTCCTCATCCCAGCTCCTCAGGAGGAGGAGAACAACTCCCTCACATCACCATAGGGGTATCCTATGGGCTGTGGTCACGATGGCCCCCAAGCACTTCTTCCCACCCTAAGACTTTGCCCATGCCCCCCTCCAGAAGAAGAAGTGGCTGGGACAGACTAACGCATGCAGTTCAGCTCTCCAGCAGCCTCAGTGGGTTGTTCTCTCTTAAAGGAAGAAGAAACAAAACAATCAGAAGGAAAGAATAAAAAAAAAAAAAAAAAGAAAAAAGAAAAAAAGAAGCTGCTGTGAAATTGCTATAACTCGTGTGTCAAACCCAGGGCATAAATCAACTAACCCTTGCAAAGGGGAGCGTAATTCCTTGCCGTGCAGAGGAAACACTTAGGCAAACTCAGCCTTGTCTGGGGCTTTACACAAACAGGTCAAATGGCTTTGATTCATTCTAAGCCCTGTCTAATAATTCAGCGTGCTGCTTTGCTCTCCTCTCCATTAGGAGACGGCAAACACCCCGTCCTATCCTGCAGCCTTTATTACAGAAGATTCAGCGTGCGTGGATTGATGTCGCCTCCTGCCTTTTGTGACATCTTCTTAAGGTGCCTTCTGCTGTACAGAACGAACATCAAAGGGAAACTCGGGGAGCAAGGGAGGAAGAAACATGCAGTGCTGCAGGAGACATCTGCTACCTATTTCCAGCTTACAGGTAACGGAGCCAGCTGAATAACGCCTGAGAGTTTGCTGTGAAGGCTGTCATGGGGAGATGCATTTTTCTTCACATGCACGGGAGTTAAAATCTCAGAAGAAATACCCAGCCTGTTATTAAGACCTGTTTACCCAAAGTCACGGGGAGAGGCAGCTCTGAGAAGCTCTGAGTTCCCTCTCCAGGCAATTCTGAATCCCTTTGGCTGGAAGAGGGGGCAGGCTGGTTGCAAGCTGAAGGATCGCCTCCATCCAGCACCTGGGGGGCCTGGACACCAGTTACTGGTGATACTGGTGAGCAATGGCCAGAAGGAAAGGCAAGGTACAATCATGGTGAATCTGATATTTTTGGAGGGTCCAGTATGGGCAGGAAGAGAAAAAAATAAATAGAACAAAGCACTCAGTAAAGGCTGCTACAGGAAAAAAAAAAATATTAAAAAAAAAAAAAATCAAACCCCTTTAAGATTGATTTGAGTGTTTCTGTAAAACTCTCACGGACAGGACCACATGAACCCTGTACGAATGGTGGCCCAGGCACCAGGTTTGCTCCAAAAACTCACAGCCATCATCCAAGTGAAGGCTCCCTTTCCCCAGGGGCTGTAGCTGCCCTGGGCTTCCTTTGCTGTGTTTAATCAAGGATGATGGGATTTCCCAGGTGGCTGCTGCGCAGACATCAGCCAGCCTCGTTTGATGCAAAACTCAAAGCAAAGCCTGATTATTTTGCAGAGATTGTGTTCAATTCATGCTCTCTGAAAGCACCCTGGAGTTCCCCCAGGAGATGAGCGTGTTCTGGACCCTATTCAGATGAGTCTCCAAACCTCAAATCACGCAGACCTGGACTCCCAAATCCAGTCCCCCTGCAGCCACCTGAGGAGTTGAGCTCTTCCCATGAGCACCCCAGTTCCTGGTGGGTTTTCCAGCCATTAGCAGCTAAAATCCTCCAAGGGAGAAGATATATGAAGCTTGCATGTGTGAGGCGCCCTGCAAACAAATAGCACGGACCACTTACGGTTAAAGTCCTGCAGCTTGGACAGAAGCATTAATGTTGAGTCCTGACTTGAGTTATGCACTTGGCCTTTTGTTCTTTGTACAAGAAGTAGGGAGAGTGAAAAGGAAAGCAAAGCCCAATGGTTTCTCTGGTCAACTCCCAGACCTTTAGCATCTGGACTTGCTTAAAACCCCATAACCGAAGCGGACAGCCACCCCCGTGGGGACCAAGAATAGATGGCTGGGCCCAGCCACGTATGAAAGATGAGCAATTTGATCCTGCTTTGGGAAGAAGCACCAGAAAGCCTGACTGGTTCTTTTCTCCTCAATAAACTGGACCCATGAACTTGAAACCAGCTGCCCGCACTTGTGTCAAAATGACCTGCCAACCCATATGTCAGCGGTAGCATGGGGAGCGCTGCTAATAACCCTGTCAAGGCACTCAGCAAGGGCAGGTATCACAGGCAGCTTTTTCCAGTTGGATCCAATAAATCAAAACCACAGCACCACTATTTTTTAACCGCGTCTTTCAGGCAAACTGCTTCCCAGATGGCTTCGGACAGGGAGAGGAGCATGCGCACCGAGGTGCTGCCTGCAGAGGGACATCAGGGATTTGCATGGAGGGAGGGGAAAAGATACAAGGCTCAAGGGTTTCAGGATACATTTAAGGCAATTCTGAGCTGGGGAATATATATCTAGTCCAGCAGGACACAGGGAAACACTTTTTCCCTATAAGAGGTGGGCCAGGGGTCCAGAGAGTTTTTTTTTCAGTCTACATCTCTAAGCATCATTCTCCCACTCAAACCATCTCCTGTAGGCAGCTAAATCCCAGCTACCACCCCACCAGCTCCCATCAAGTGGACCAGAAAAAGCTTGGGATGTCCAGGACACCCCAGAGGCTATTCCTCGCCTTGCATGGGTGCCATTCCCAGCAGCAGGGAAAAATGAGGCACTGCTGGGCCCCTCGAGGCAGATCTGCAGCTGGGGGATAGCTTCCTACCAGCTTAGCTTGTCTAAGATGCAGGGAGGTGCTTGGAAATATTCATGAAGACACCAGCCTGCCTCAACACCTGCCAAGCTCCCTTCAGCTCAGCAGGTGCCAGCTGTGGCATCGCTTCTTATTAGACCGAAATCCTGGAGGAGTCACAGGTGATTTCAGTGCAATGTGACCTTAGAAGCTGCCTTTCCTTCCTGCACTCCCATTTTTCTTCCCTCTGGCCAGGGAGTCTCCTCACCCAGGGCAAGAGGGGGCTTTATCTTCTGCAAATCTTCTGTGCTCTCCATATAAATGTCCTGGGACCCTGCTCTCCATCACCTTGACCACCACAACCCCTCCTGGGCACACCTGGGCACACTCACCCACAGTCACACCAAAGTCAGTTTTTCTCCTGGTCCATCTCCAGGACCATCCACCTTTTCAAACCTAGCCTCCCAGCCCTGATTTCCAAGCATGCTTTCACCAGGAACCCAACCCCACAAGTCCCATGTTTGAGCCTTTACAGGAGTGATGGCCAGCAGAGCTGAAGGGTGGTGGACACGTCCTGGTGGACACGTCCTGCTCCTGTACCCACCATCACGCGGCTCCCACCACCAGCCCATCCAGCCTGGAGGTCCACTGCCAGAAGTTGTTACCAGAGGGGATTTTGACAGATGTATTTTTAAAAAATGGAACTGTACTGAGCTGAAGATTGATGGGAACAAGCTTTTCTTTGTTTTATTACTTTTTATTTTATTTTTACATGAAATTGTGTCCTTCTATTCTTCTTTATTATTATTTTATATTATTTTTTAATTTTTAGCAGTAGGACTCCCTTTGAATTTGTTCTCTTACACCTTTAGGCTGAGAAGAAGGGGGTCCTTTTTTTCTTTAAAGAAGCAGAGGGAAAATGAAATCCACTGGAGGGGAAAAAAATCATGAATATCTTGGTAGCAAAGTATTATTTTTACAGAAACTTGACAAACTTTAGCCACACTGAAAGTCATGTTTAAAAATGACCAAGCAGAAAGTTATAAAAATGAACAAGTCTTGTGCAGAAATGATGAATTTCAGGCACAATAGATGCCTGTGAAAACAGCCAGGAGAGCAGAGAAGACATTTCTTTCTCCAAAAGCAAAATGAACTCTGCTCTCAGTAATTCACAGTAATTATTAGACTTAACTAGTACTAATTTTTACCCAGGGGTAATTATTTTTTTTAGGCTCCAGAGCCCTGGAAAAAAAAAGAAAATAATGTTTTCTGGGTGTGGCAATATCCCCGCGGAGGAATTTGCACGGTGTCGGGGGACAGCCTGTTGAGGGAGAAGTTTTATTTCTTCTCCGTGCCAGTACGAAGAGACATAAATATCCCGTTCTTATGGATGCAAATAACGGATTGCTCCCGTCAGAACTGACAAAGGCACTAATTTAGGGAGCGTTTCCCTCTCTCGTACAGATGCATTTTTTTATTTTTTTTTTTTGAGATTTTTTTTGCTCTCCCTCTGGGAAGTGAGCTCCCGAACCAGGTGAAAACCCGCCAGCTGATCCCTCATGTTTGATTGCATCTGTGAAGAGGCCGTGGGAAACATATGCCAGAAATGATGCTAACTACCACGCGTGGTAAAACTTGCCAGGTAAACTCAGCACTTGTCAGCAGAAGACAGCCCAGATGCCGCTCCAGGATGCTGCCTTGCATCCCCCTGCTCCAGAAAGGGTTTGAAATGGTCTGACGGGGACTTTGCAGCAAACTGCTAGGTTTCTGTCTTTGTCTCCAGCACATATTTTCATTGCCATCCTTTAATTATTAGTTTGTCTCTGCAGGGATTGATGTGCTCTCTGAATGCTGCACAAGACATCGACAAAGCTTTGGGGGTTGGTTAGAAGGATAGTCCTGAATCCTCATAAAATTAATGATATTCTTTATATTTATATTATTTCATATTCTTTATATTCTTTTTTAATCCAGAGTGTTGATTTTCCTCTGTCTTTACCTGACCAGTGTCCTGTGGGTGGGATTTCTAGCCAATAACACAGATACAGACAAATATCAGGGGACACCGAGGCAGCAATGAATGTCCCCAAAGCCAAGTCCCTGTCCCTAGCTGTGTGGTCTTACACTGCCCTTACTGCTGGAACTGGTACATTGTGGCTGCAGGTGAGACAGATCAGGGAGCTGATCTGGCTGAAAAGTGGCTGAAAAAACAAAAATGTGTTCAAATACTTAATTTTGCCTGGTCTGGCTCCCCCTGCGTGCCCCTTCCAGCAGGGAGCTGGGTGTGAAGTGACGGCAGGAGCTCTCCAGCCAGGCTGGTGATGGTGACACTGCCCTGTACAGCCTCGGAGAGCCTGAATTTCATCAAGCCCTGCCTCCTCCACCCGGCGTCATCCCCAAAATGGGGGACACACACACCAAAAGCGAGGCTCCCCTGCTGTAGCCCACGTGTTTTTTTGGTATTGGCTGCAGGGGCTGCCAGCACCAGCCCAGCACGAGCAACCCGATCCCCATGGGAGATCCCTGCACATGGACATGAGCAGCTTTTGTCCATCCATAACCCAAACACCTAGGAAACATCTGGAGAGCAAACAGAGGGCTTTGGATGGCATCTGCTGAGCCTGCAAGGCTCTAAAGCCAGTTTGGAGGTGATGAGATCCTTCTGGAGAGCCTGAGAGCAGATAGTCGACTACTAGCTGATGGCATTGCTCTGGCTGGGGTGAGAGATGATGAGCGTATCCTTAAATCCTCCCCACTAATCCCAGTTGCGTTGCTGACAATGGAGAGCTGGCCATTTGCAGGAGCTCTTTTCTCTCCGTCCACTTTCTCTAGAGAAAATCAATCAGCCCACCAGGCAGTCAATCAGGCAGTCAATCACTGACTCAGTCGATCCGAACCACTCGCAAAATGGATCCTGCAGAGACCTGGCCTCCCACCCAGATACCCTGAGAGCCTCCCAAGGAGGCTGGGACCTCCCCCAGCCCAGGCTCAGCTCCAGCCCAAGCTGCGAGGCAGGAGCTGAACCAGCCTGGGTCCTGTCCGGAGCCTGGGGCTCCTGAAAAGCTCCAGGGCTAGAATGGTCCCTTCGGGGGGTCGCAATCCCCCTCTGCCTTCGGGACTTGCGAGAGTTGCTGCTGGTGACATCTAGTGACAGGGAGAGCGAGCACGAGGAGTTACCTGGAGCTCTGTCAAAGCCATCTCTACTGAGATAAAATCCCTCCCGGGGCTCTTGCCCAGGACCAGGGCCGGTGCTGGGGTGCGGAGGAGGTCGGTGCGGAGCCGGGATGTCCCAGCCACCTCCCTACACTTCAGGACCTCCTCCTGCCCCAGTGGCCACCCGAGGAGGACCTGAGCATCCTACCCCCAGCCTCCTGCTTCAATTAAGCACAGATCCCTGACTTCGCCGCCTCAAACAAGAGCAAGGGGGAGGAAAAGAAAAAAAAGAAAAACCCAAAGGGGAGCTGTCGGGGTTGCAGCCAAAGCGAGGCGGCTCTCAGCCGTGGCCGCCCGCTGCTGGGGGGCTACCAGCTGGGGGGCTGCAGCCCCTTCACGCCCGGTTAACCGGTCCCGGGGCCGGGGGGAGCCCCAGGCTTTGTCCCCAGGATGGGAGAGGGATAGGAGTGGGATTTGAGCGGGATGGGAGCGGGATGCTCAGAGCGCATCCGCGGTCCCCATCGCAGCGGCCCCAGCAGCATCCCACGGGGGACAGCGTTTTCCACCCGCGACGGCGGTCGCCTTACAGCTCGCGTGGGGCTGAGGGACACGGCTGGGGTCCTGGGAGCCCGCTCCCGGTGCAAAAAGCCCCGCGGGCATCGCAGTTCGGGGGGACACGGCTCGGCAAAGGGGCACCCGCGGCTGCCCGGGCGCTCGGCGCTGCGCACCCAGCGCACCCAGTACACCCAGTACACCCAACTCACACAGAGCACCCAGAGCAACCAGCATACCCAGTACACCCAGCACAGCTGGGGCTGCTACCCCCTCGACATTTCCGTTTCTCCATCACCCCATTGCCCGGCACCGTGCAAAATCCTCCAGCTCCCAATGCCGCCCCCCACAAGCTCTTCTTCCCCGGCACGAAGTGCGTTCGTTCCCCGGGTCCAGGAGCCACCAGCGCACGCAGGACCATCCGGAGCGACAGCAGGATAGGTCCCAGCTCTTGGGTCCCGAGCAGGCACGACAGAGAGCCGAGTGATGCTACCGGGGGGGAGCTGGCGAGTGGCAGCCCGAGGGGGGCGACCACGGTGTCCCCCCAGTCACCCCCCATCAGAAAGTTGTCCCCCCGCGCTTCCTACTCACCCAGGAGGATCAGCGTGCAGAAGTAGAGGATGCCCCTCATCCTACCGCTCGGCACGGCTCAGATCACACCGACACGGCACGGCACGGCTCGGCACGGCACGGCACAGCTCGGCACGGCTCGGCACGGCTCGGCACGGCTCGGCACGGCACACCTCGGCCCGTGCAGGCGGTGCCGGAGGATGCGCGGAGGCTGGGCAGGGCGGGAGGCGGCCCCGGCCCGGCCCTCCCGGGGCGAGCGCTCACGGCCGGCCCCGGGTCCTGCCCGCAGCCGGGGGGCTCCCGGCGGCCGCGCTCCCCCGCATCCCTCCGGGGCAGCAGCCTCGAGCTATTCCTCTTCTTCTTCTTCTTATCCCTCCTATTTTATTATTACGATCATATATTTTTATGTTATTATTATTTTTTATTAGTAGTACTCTTTTCCTATCCCTGTGATTGTAATTATTATTTTTTTTCCTTTTTTTCCTTTTTTTTTTTTTTTTCCCTCCCCTTCTAGCAGCAAACTTCCAGCCCGAGCGGCGGGGCAGCCCTCGCCGCCTTCCCCGGGCTGCCTCCGCCGTCGCCCCCGCCTCTACCGCGGCCGCGGCCCCGCGGGGAGGGGCTTGGAGGCCCGGCCTCCCTCCTCCCCGCCTGCCCGGCCCCCGCCCCGGGTCCCCCCCGGGGGGGTTTCCCCCCCAGTTTGTGGATTTTTGGCTCCGGACAGCCCCTGCGCATCCTTGGGCATTTGCCGCACCCCCCGGTCCCCATGGGTTTTATCCCTCCCTGGGGGTCGCAGCACTCCACGAGTCTTAATCTCTTTGCAGCCCCACCCCCGGGCACTTGTTGGGGGTGACAGCAGCGGCTCTGTCCCCTTGGGAGATGTGTCCTGGAGCTGCTTGCTGCTGGAGGTACAGCCCTGAAAGTCCTGGGCCAAATCCTGCCCCCACTGCAATCAACAGCACCTGGGGTCCGTCCCCTCCAACAAGACCACCTGGATCTCCTCCCCACCTCTGGGGGTGCAGGTTATGTGCTCACACCCTCATAACCCTCCATCCAGACCCATCGATACCCAAAAAATTATCCAGCCCTGGCACGAGATCCTTTGCCATGGCCCCTTGGCCCTTCTCCCACCCCCATCACCCCACACCCTTCAGCCCCATGTCCCCGCAGGTGACCCCCCTTTAGGAAGCCGAGCAGCAAAACCTGGCTCCTCCAGCCACCTCTTAATCTTTATGATGATGAGTGAGCATCATTTCGCACTACCTCCATTTCATGCATGGAGAGGCTGCGACACAAAATGTGAAGTGATGTCTTCAGGTTCACCCAGTAATTAGCTGACCAGCAGAGTACCGAGCCTCGCTCCCAGCTCAGCACCCTGTAAACACGGCCACTCCTCTTCTTGTTCTTCATCCGAACACAGCCACGACCTTTCAAAGGTCCTTCATTCTTTTTTCTTTTTTTTTTCTTTTTTTTTTTTATTATTATTTTTTCCTTTTTTTTTTTTTCTATTTTTCTTTTTTCTTTTTCCTTTATTCATTTATTTTCTTCTCTTCTCTTCTCTTCTCTTCTCTTCTCTTCTCTTCTCTTCTCTTCTCTTCTCTTCTCTTCTCTTCTCTTCTCTTCTCTTCTCTTCTCTTCTCTTCTCTTCTCTTCTCTTCTCTTCTCTTCTCTTCTCTTCTCTTCTCTTCTCTTCTCTTCTCTTCTCTTCTCTTCTCTTCTCTTCTCTTCTCTTCTCTTCTTTCCTGGCAGGGGTTTCCCTTCCCTTCCCTTCCCTTCCCTTCCCTTCCCTTCCCTTCCCTTCCCTTCCCTTCCCTTCCCTTCCCTTCCCTTCCCTTCCCTTCCCTTCCCTTCCCTTCCCTTCCCTTCCCTTCCCTTCCCTTCCCTTCCCTTCCCTTCCCTTCCCTTCCCTTCCCTTCCCTTCCCTTCCCTTCCCTTCCCTTCCCTTCCCTTCCCTTCCCTTCCCTTCCCTTCCCTTCCCTTTTTCCTCTCCCATTCTCACACAGAGGCTCCTCAGGGGATGAAGAGGAGGACTGGGCACTTTTTCCGCCCTGAAAACTCAGGGAATGCTTTTGAACATTTGCAGCGAGAGCTTTTCTCAAGTGCTGGGTCAGGTATTTTGACTAAACAGGTATTTAAAAGCTCTTGGAAGGTGTTTTTTTTGCTGGAGCTGTTCAGGGTTCTTAACTCGCTTTTCCTCGTGACTTCACCTCATTAATCCTCCAGCAAGTTCTCACGGAAAACCAGAGGAACTGCACCTTTTTGTTTTTCATGAGAAAAACAGAGAAGGGAAATAACTCACACAGCCACAGTTGTAGGACTTATATATATGAGGGATAAAGAAGTTGAGAAAATACTTTTTGCTTTTTTTCCCCCTTGGCAAATCAGGAGGAAGGGGTGCTCCCTGGTCTGCCTCCCCTTTGGAAAGTCTCCGCCGTGTTCCAGCCTGGAGCTGCTCAATTAGCCAGCTTTTGAGTCCTCTGTCTGAATTGGAAAGCTGTAACTAAATGAATGTCTTTAATAACTGTATTTCACATCTAAAATGAGCATTTCCTGAGTTGCTCTGTGGGGAAAAATAAAGTGTTAATAAAACCTCATTTGGAGGAAAAAGCATTACTCTTGAGCTAGTTTTTTTTTGACTTTTTTTTTTTTTTTAAGAGTATGATTATGCTTAAGCAAATTTCAAAATGAAATTGCAATGAGATGCAATTGAAACATCTCACTGGTAAACTGGGGAAATGATTGGATTTTTCTGCTTATTATTATTTTTAATTATTTTGCAGATTCTTTTTTAGCGTGCCATTTTTGAAGTAACTATTTTCCCAGAAAAAAAAAAAAAATAATAATACTGGACCATATGTGAGCTTTTGTGTTATTTTAACAAACAAAAAAAATGTTTTCCTTGGAAAACACCCACTCTTTGCTCAGGAATGAGGTAGGGTGATGCTGCTGGACTGAAGGAGGTGACCCAAGCCCCATCAGCTCATCCATTAAAGAAGGGACGGGCTCAGTTTGGTGTCCCACCACCCACCCCAGTGTTGAGAGCAGGGATGTGGGGATTTACTCTGCCTGGTGCTACATCGTGTCCCCTTGCTGTGCCTGAGCTGCCAGGAAACTTTCCTTCTAGCCAGGGCAGGGAGGTGGCAGCAACCTGCTCCGTCCCCATAGCTGGAGCCAGGGGAGATGTGAAGGCATCCTTGTGTCCCCTCTAAGGCTAAGGACATGCTACAGCCTCTCCTGTCTACACTGCCAAGGTATCAGTGAGATGAAAGCAACATTTCTTCTTAAATTTGGGAAAAAAAGAAAAAGAAAAAAAAGCACCGGAATTTTTTTTTGGGAAGGGGGGAAAGTCCATGCACAGCCAGCCCCCACTGTTTATCCCAACAAAGAGGCATTTCCTGCCTTGTCTGTAACGACATGCATGCAGGGGGGACCCACGCCCTGGGAAAAGCCACCCAGAAGAGAATTGCTGCAGATCCCGTGAAGAAAGAGGCATCATTGTTCTTTGCTGCCTTATTTATCAGATCGGAGCTTCCTCCTAATCACTGGGTGGATGCTGAGATGAAGGGAGTTAATTAAAAACACTCCTTCCATGCTCATATACACACCCCTCCTAAAATTACCTCTTACCTTTCCTTACAAAGGAATAAAGGTGTCGATAAGTCAGGTCCAAAAATGCCATTGTTGCTCATGTGAGACCTGCCCCAAAGAGCCACTCCCCAGAGCTCCGGACAACAGATGTAGCGATGCCTATGAAAGGAAGAATTGTTTGGGTAGGTCCAGGGAGAAACTGCTGGGCAGGAGAGGCACACAGAGTATGTTGATTAAAAGAAGTGCACTTAGAGAAGTGAAACTGGTTGCGCTGGAAGCTGGAACGCAACTTTTTGTCTGTCTTCCTGGAGTAAGATTGCTGTGGATGCCTCTCCCATGCTTTGCACACCATAGAAGATTCAAAATGTAGCTACACACACACAAAAAAAATTAAAACTTAAAAATTAAAAAAAGGCAAAGGAACAGTGGCCATCCCTTTTCATGAATGGAGAAGTGATGATAAAGATGTTAAGTGATACATGCAATTTAATGTTGGAAAACAGCCAGGACCTTCCCAGGACATCCATCCATCCATCCATCCATCCATCCATCCATCCATCCATCCATCCATCCATCCATCCATCCATCCATCCATAACACCAGTGGGGTGTTACTGGGCAGGATCTCTGCTGCCACCCTACATGTACATCTGTAGGACCCTTACGTGATTGTCATTCATAGGACCAAAAGAGAAACCCATCTTTGCCATGGAGCAGTAGCAGTTTTCAGTGAAATTGATAGCACATTTTCCCGTAGGATTTTGAAGCTGCTACATCTCTCTTGAATAACATCCTTCAAAAGACATTTCCACCTACAGAGTTAGGTCTAAGGTTGTTCTCACTCACTTCATGCATGCCATATGATCCAAGACATGGATAAGCTTTGCAGATGGAAGGACTTCAGCCTGGCCACTGTCAGAAATAAATTAACCTTCTCCTGATCTGGCAAAGCTGCTCTTATGCTCATCCTTGTCTGCTGTGCTCAGGCACCTGCCTGCAATGTCTGTGCCACCTCTTTAGTCAGGTGTTGTCTCTGCTGGTTTTAAGACAAAGAGGGCAGGAGAAGGTCTCGGTTCTGTCTTTTCAGCTGTTCATGAGAGTGTAAGAGCTGTGAATTTGAAGTGTGAGTTTTGTCAATTTTGGAAGTCTTCCTCCACCTCCTCTCTATTCCTTGCACCTGAGTTGGTTTGGGACTCTGATCACTGACCCTCTGTGTGACTGCCATGTAAACCTACTGAACTGGGCTGACTGGGCTGTAGGAAAGTTGTTTCCTACTATTTTGGAGCAAATAACAACAACAATAATAAAAAATATTAAAAACTTTCTAGGAAGAATGCTCTAGGAGTGCTTTTCCAAAGACCCCAGAGTGTCTTAGCTCCTGGAGGGTGTTTAAACCCATTGCCAAACAGGTGTTACTTTACAGAAAACTGCAAAGACTTTGGGAATCCTTGTGCATTTTGTGAAGTCTGAAAGGATCTGGAGCTGAGCTCCTCTGCTGAGATCCTGAGCTCACAGACAAGTCAGTTGGGGCACCACGCTGCCTTGCAGAGTTACACCAGCAATAAACACAGCAAATTGTTCTCCTCTCCCATGACCGCTGGAGTGCAGCCAGCCCCGGGTGAGATAGAGCAGGATTTATCTGCCACACTTTGCAATTAGGTTGAGGTGAGCCAAAGGAAAAGGGAATCTGAGTGATATCCTGAGTGATAATAACCCCATTCCTTCTGTATTCTTTGTATATCCAATTATGGGATACCTTGAGAGAAAACCCCAGACAGACATTACACAGTGAAATGAGAGGTGAGATTATGGTTGACCTCCAGATATGTGCTTTGTTGTAATGGAGGTATGATATCTTGGGAAAAAGTAAATACTCCATCTTTGCTGTCAGTTAAGATGGACCATTGAATAGGGTCGCAAAAAGCAAAGTGGGTCATGGAAATATATGGAAATTTAGAAATGAGAACTAGAGGGAAACTCTATCCCCAAAGCTCTCAAATCAGAACACCTAGATGGAGATAACTCTCCATCACCAGGTCTACAAGGACCGGCATGGACAACTTCTGATCTGGAGGCAATAACTCAGAAGAAAACTCTTGAGTCAAGGTGCAGTTTCTGGGCTGGGGGGCAGCAAAAAGCAGGGCTTATAGCTGAAAGAGAGAGGTAATCCAAAAGATGGCAGAGCTCTTGTCTGTTCTCAAAACTTCACTGGACTTTATTACAACATGGAGTGAAGGGGGCACTAAAGATACAGGGAACAGCTGAGAGAACATAACACGTGAAGTTGATATTTTCTTGAACAAAATAAATTTTAATAGGAAAAAATGGGTATGTGAAAAATCTCTCTCTCTTTTTCTTTTTTTTTTTTTTTTATATTTTATTTTATTTTAAATGAGGGATTGATGGGGTGCCATAGGGTAACCTTGTTAGTCCAGTAGGAGAAGACAGAGTTTGATGAGGGAACCACGAGACAGGTAAGAAAGTGGCTAACGGGAAATGATATCGAGCAGTGCTGGAAGCAGGAGCTGGTCTATTAGTAGAGTTTCTCCTGGGTCTGTCTTGCGATTGATTTGCTTAAGGTTCGCAGTAATGATTTTGGCCCCCTAGGTGGAAATGAAGTGCTAAGAAAGTCTGTTGGTGGAACAAAGCTGAGAAACATTTATGAAATGTAGGGAGGAGCTGAATATCACAGAGATGACCTCGAGGATGAGCAGAAACACAATAAGAGGGTATAAAATGTGAAGTTACGAACTTGAGAACAAGGAGTTCCATAAATAAGGCAATTTCAGGTAATTCTCCGTTGGGAATCATGCCCAGTTGAGCCATGGCAGTTCAAAACAGTAGTGGACATGCAAACACAGACTGAGGGGCTACATTTTTGGGTACCAGACTGAAACCCACATTCAGCTCAGGTGAAAATGCTGGAGGCACCGTGCCAAGATGCAGAAGCTGACTTTGACTAACACCTGAGAAAGTATCTCAAAAAGATCTCAAAAAGCAAACAGCCTGCTGCTGGGGTTCCGTATTCATCAAACCATCACCTGTCCTGCAAAACGTGGGGGAGGATCGACTCTATTTTGGGAAAAAATCCCTGGATTAGGCAGACCCAACCAAGTGCAGTCCCTGCCAGGATGCGACACAGTGGCTGGTCCAGCTCCCGACTCCCGAGATGGAACCACTTCTCCTAAATCCACTTAAGACGTGCAAACAGCCCTGTCAATAATAGCAGCTCGCGGAGCTGTGTGCTGAACTGTGGCTTTCTCTGGGCTGCAGTAGCCTTGGTAACTCTCAGGGAAAAAATAACCTAATTTTCTCTTTCATCCATAAGCTGAACCCTTTAATTTGCTTTCAAGTGAATTAAACATAAGCCTCCATTTTTCTAATTCCTTTGTCCTAATTTAAAAGTACTGACATTTATCACAGGAGTTTTCTAGATTTCCAGTTTTCAGCTCATTGTTTTAGTATTTTTTAAATAAACCAGAGATTGACATTTTTATTGCTGAAATGCTTCCCTTCTCTCCTCCTTTTCTTAATAACACGGCGATATTGTGTTCATTTCTAAAATTTTCTAATAACAAGGAGGGCAGCCTGTGTCCTGCTGCATAATCAAGGTGACCATGTTTTGTAACTGAGTTATGCTTGTTATGACTTGTGTAACACAAGAGGATCTTTGGAGGAAAACCACCAAATCCAGATGTCCTGAATGCCATCTTCATCCCTTTAATATTCTACATGCTGAATGAGTCTTTAGCTGGTTCATCCCATGAAGGTTTTAGAGGTACCAGAAACTACGATTCCATGAAAACTACTAATACTAGCACCCATTGGATTGCATTTCCAGAAGTAAGGACTGCCTGAATAACTTTCACCCTAGAAAGTTGGTTTGCTGCACTCAATTCATCTTTTCCAAGACAGGAATTTCTCTCATTCTGTGTTTGTACAATATTGTGTATGTTGAGGCTCCCCTCTCCCATTTGGCATGAGCATAAACACAGCATAAAATATATCCTGGGGCAAAAATAAATAAATAAAATAAATCTTCTTCCTTGTGGCTGGAGTCCCTCTTGGAAAGTTTGTGCATTTATTTTCCACTTTTGTTTTTCCTTCAGTAAATCATGGGGCTGGTGAAATGGCGTCAAAGCTAACGGACAGCCCTTGGGGACCAAAGCCCTCTGTTTATCCACGGGCATAGAGGGAGGACACTGGAAGTGTTTCCCACACGGCTTTCCTAGCATGCCTCAAAGTTTGCACACAAAGACGAGGGGATGAAGTTCACTCACCTCTAGATGACAGCTCTTCTCCAGACACTGTTATTCTTCATTCCAGCACCAGGCTGCTTTTCAGCAGTTCGTGACAAATCTCCGTTTTCCTGCAGAATTTCGGGTTGTATGTTCTTTTGCTTTTGGACACCGCATAGCCATTCCACCACGCATGAAGTTATCTAAGATCGTCTGAACTTCCATCAGTGCCAATGAGTTGCCCTCTTGGGTCATGGCATTTAGGGGCAAGTGATGGGAAGATCTTAGTGCCAGAGTTAACTCAATAATTTGGTGCAATTAAAATTAAATCCCAAAGCTCACACCCAAATGACATTACTGACTTCTTAAGGAGCTCAGGTGCAGCCCTTCAGTGCAGAGGAATGGAAGAACAGCTGGACATGGGACCTCTGATGGCTATGGCTTTGTTGCTGCTGAATCCATCTAAGAGACATGAAGAGGAGTGGGCACCAAGGGCTGTATGGGATCCCCTCTCCACGAGATGTCCAATATTGGGGTCTCTGGTGGGCCAGTCTGGTGTTGAAAGTGAGCAAAGACTTGCACTCCTCATTGTGTGGATGTACACTAAAGCATCCAGAGAAAAGGTCTGTACTTCAGCTGGGCTCCTGTGAGCGTAGCCACTCCAGAGCTCCAGGCAGCAAGTAGATATTTTCCATATTTTGCCAAATAGGCTTTTTTGTTGTTATTGTTTTCGTTGTTGTCCGCTGCCAGGAGTTGAACTCCAAAAGCAAAAAATATATGTGTTGGGTTTCAGTGGACTTCTGCCCCTCATTCCCTGATGGGCAGTTTTCTTCTTGGAGCCAGAAAATACCTTTTGAAAAGAAAAGCAAGATTCCAGTCTTTTCTGGTGGCAATTAGAAACGCGGGGTATTGGTACCTTTGAAAATTGAGCCTCTTATTTAACTGTCTAAATACAGATTTAATTTCCCTGCTTTTGGCACCTAAGCTTGAAAATTTTCTTCTTGCAGATGAAAACAGAGCATTATAGAAATTGAGTCTGTGCCATTTTTTCCTACTTTGTGAGAGAAAAAAAAAAAAAAAGTAAAAGAAAAAGAAGAGAATCATTTATCAGTACTTGCACCTCTTCTGTTTGAGCCACTTTGAACCCAAATCCCTCACGAATATCAACTCTGCACCACTACGGATATCCCAAAATGATTTTTCTTTTCCTCAGAGCCATGTTTAACCAATCCATGGTAAGAGGGCAAGCGTTAGATGAGCTGGGGTCATATTAAGAAGGTAGAGTGCAGGTGGGAGAGGAGCAGAGAAGGGACCCCGTAAATTTGTGTGGAAGACATAAGATCTTAGCAGAATCCTGTACTGACATAGCCCAGCACACTGCTGTATGAAATAATCACTGGGAGGTCTGCAATTCTCCACATCCCTCCTTCCATCCCTTCTCAGGTCTGGGGACGCCACTTACTCAGCACAGCTCCGTCACCCTTCGTGGGACTGTGTTAGCAGCTGATGCACTCTTTATAGCACAGTCTGACACGTCGGCTCGCACAGCTCCAGCCCCAGCAGTCCCTGCATTACAACATTAATTCAAGCCCAAGTCCTGCAAGCCACCCAGCATCTCACGGGAGGTGCGCGAGGGATACGGGGCGATGGATATGGTTTCTCCATAGCACAGCTTGTAAAACTCTTTCTGACAGCTCCTGTTTGCCATTAAAATTCACATATGCCTCGGGTGAAACCATGTGATAAGGGAGACGATTCAGAAGAGATGGGAGATGCACTCCTGGCTGTAACCCAGATCCAGGGCAAGGCGATTTGCATCTGCAGCCCCCCTTCCCTTATCCCTTTCCCCACTCAAATCAGTAGCTCTTTGGGGGAGGCTCTACCTGGTTTTCCAACTATGCATCTAAAAAGGCTTTGATCTCAGTGGTGGTCTCTAGAAACTCCCAGAACAGGATGAAGAAAACAAGTGCAAAGGAGAAGCGTGGAGTGATCCTGTTGTGTATGCCCCCAGCCCCTTGCCTTCCCCCCTAGTGTGTGCTCAGGTACCAGCCCTTAGGAGCAGGGGGCAGCCCCTGGGGGGCTATCACTGCAACCACAGCTCTGGTGGTGTATCAGCTTCCCAGGGAAGCTGTTTGCTTGAGGGGTGAATGAGGAGGAGGTGTGAGGGGTCGGGGATTTGTGGAACAGAAACCAGAGGGGGATGTCTTTGTCAGCCTCGATGGTAATGGGGAAAACAGAGCAGCCGGGGCTGCCTCTGGTAAATGCATTCCCAAGGAGTGATGGGCTGCTGTGTCAGTGTGGTGTATTTGTTTCTGCTCTCAAGGGCTGATTTAATGAAGAAAAGTTCAGCAGGCAGAAGGGGAATGCACACACGGAGGGAAAAGCCTCTCCGGCTCCACGGGGTTGTCCTCACACATGTTCCACGTCTCCGCTTAACCGGACAGGTGGACCTGCCAAAATCACTGTGAGACCTCTGGGATTCACTGCTGCTCCTCCAGACAGGTGGTCCTGGGACCTCAGACCCCTTTTCACCACATTTACAAAGAGATTCAGCCTCAGATTGGCTCTCTGTGGACTTGCTCTCCACGACCACCCAGGGGAGCAAGCAAAAACAGCTCGCACACATCAGACACAGCTTGGGCAGGAACAGGGAGAGGCAACAACATGTTGGTGTTTTGTCTAATTTTCTCATCTTTTTTCCACTGTTTACTCCTGGAGGAAGTGAACAGCAAGAGGAGCAAAGATAGAGTGGAAAGCAGAGCAAGGGTGTGAGAGAAAAAGGTAAGAAAGAAAGGAAAACAAGGAAAAAAAAGAAGAAAGAGTGGAAGAGAGTGAAATAGAGAAAAAGGTAGAAAGGGAGAAAAGAGAGAGAGAGAGAAGAAAGAAGGAAGGAAGGAAGGAAGGAAGGAAGGAAGGAAGGAAGGAAGGAAGGAAGGAAGGAAGGAAGGAAGGAAGGAAGGAAGGAAGGAAGGAAGGGTGAGGAGAGGGCAACGTGACAGGAAGGAATGAGTGCACAAAGTAAGGAAGAGAGAGAGGAAAGAAGAAAAATATAAGTCTGAAAGAATGCAGATTATCTTTTTCTTTTTTGTCTTTTCCTTTTCCTTTTCCTTTTCCTTTTCCTTTTCCTCTTTCTCTTTTTTCCAAACCCATACTTTCCAATTTGCCCATTTTCCTACAGTTTTATACCACCTCCCTCACCCCACATCCCACTGGCCACTGCAGCCCCGATCTCCTGGCTGCAGGGCTGCCCTTCCCCACAGCCACTCTGCCCCACGTGTCCTCCCCGAGCAGATCTGCCCCTGTGTCCCCAGAGCTGGACCTTCAGTTTCCCATAGCCGCTGAGTTCCCCATAATTGCCATAATCTGCTGCCTATTAAATCTGATAGCTCTGTTATCACTGTTAATAACAACTAATTAGAGAGGCTGTCACAGGGAGTGGTTCTGTAAGGCAAAGTATTTGTCCTTAACTTCACATAAAGGCTCTATATTAAATTAGGGGGAAGCACACAGCTTCAAGGGCATCTGCACTCGGTAACTTCCAGTCCCGAGCAGTGAAATGGAAATGCTCCACTGATTTCTCCACAAGGAACTGGATAGCACATTTGCCAACATGAAAAAAATTCTGGAAAAGAGCTCCCCAAACTCCCTCCAGACATGGAAAAAAAATGGCAACTGCAAAAAATGGCAGGAAAATAAAGGCTGGGATGGAGAAAGTGTCTGGGTGAGGGTGGCAGCGGGGGAGGATGCCAGGGAGGTGTTTCCGATTACAAGGTGGAATAATAGGGACATCGCTGAAAGTACCAAACCCCCTCCACACCTCGGATTTGCTGAAAGCCAGCAGAGGTTGCCACTGAGGAGTGAAGGATGCTTTCAGTTTTGATGATGAAACATGAACACTTTTCCCACAGTCATTTTTTCCTGGTGAAAACCTGCCCAGTAAAAAAGGAAAAAATAACCCACATTTTTCATTCCTACTTCTGTGATTTCCTCTCTGACCCAGAACCTCCATAAACCAGAACCTAAGCAGCTGATTTGTCAGCAGAGGGGAAGTTTGGGAAGGAGACCATTGCTCACCCCAAACTCTGATGCATGTGAATTTGCATCGGGATTGCCTGAGAACTCATTCAGGTTTCTGATTCTGAGACACACACTGCAAAAGCTGCTGAAGCAGTAGCAGGGACTGAGAAAATGGAGATGTTAACAGGAAAAGGTAGTGAATCAAGACAGCCCTGAATCCCTTTTTTTTCACATGAAAAGGCATATTCAGGGTCTGTTTCACATCACGGCTACGTGGGGAAGGGGCATCCCTTCCCACAAGCTCTTGGCTCTACAAATGAACTACCAAAGTAAAAGGATAACAAAGTAAAATCCCTTCCTTGCTCCAGTCCACCCAGGATGGGGCCCCTCTGCTCCTGAGGAGAAACAACCCTCCATCATCCATCACCGATGCTTACCAAGTGAAACTCCTGCTTATGAATAGCAACGAAGCCTTTAATCACTTTGGCAGTAAGTGAGTGCATTTGCTTTCCAATATTTGATAAATAAATCCAAATCGTTATGGTCTCGCTTTAATTAGAGCAGCAGCAATTTCGTCAGATGATGGATGGTCCTGTGATGACTTTGCTAAGGTGGCCTCATGCTGCTGCCAGGTTCAGGAGGTGGACCTGCCGGCTGAGTTTGTTTTACTGCTGGTGCCACTGCTGGAGTTTGGGCTTCTGGTTTTACCTGTCAGGCAAAAAAGGGACTGGTCCTAAAAGCTGCCTTAATGGATGGTTGGGATCCTGTAGTGGGAAATGGTGGTGTAAAAGATAGCATATGGGGCAAGATTTTGGTTCTGTCCTTTAATATTCTTCCTTTTTCCTTTCCCCTTATAACTGGTGTCATTCTCCTGCCCAGGATGGAGGGGGAGCAGTATCACATCCAGGGGGGTAGATTTGGTAATGCTCACAGCACTGAATGAAGCTTTCGGCCATTCATCCCTTAGCTTTGCCACCAGCATTTAATGTCCTTGGAGCTGTCACAATCTGCCTGTTTCCACAACTCTAAAAAAAAATCAGGAATGCCTGGGAGAGGTGCACGGGACTTAAGAATTACCCAAAGGCAGGAAGCCATTACGTGAAACGTACTCTTGCATTAAGACAAACACGTGTCCCGTACAACTGTCCCATTGTTTTGAGCCCACGTGTTCCCCTAGGAGTCATCGGAGATCTTCCCTTTGCGTTTCCCTGCTGTCAGCACCTGCGGATGTTTGCACAGAGGCAGGTCTGGCAGTGCCTGCAGATGATGAGCCAGCTGGCAGCAAGGCTCCTCTTCGCCAGGACCCTTCCTTTTTCCGACATTCCTCGGTCTTGTCCTGACATCGCAGGGGCGTGCTTGGCAGTGTGTCTTCCCTGGTAAACAGGGAACACAATGCTGGAGCTGAAAATACTTGGAAGGCTGATGGCTGGAGACATCGGGGGGAAAAACAGGAACTTTTAGGGGGCAGCTCTTCTGAACGTCTGAAGGCTGAGGGCTTGAATCTCATCCCCATGGTCTGTAACGACAGCTGGGCTCCAGACTAATTGAAACTCAATTCCAAAGGACTGTGAATCCATATAACAAGATGTCAGCAGTATGTATATTTGATGCTCAGGGCTGTTTGTCCCTGTCCTGCCAGACAAGTCCCACCACAAAACTTCCCTCAGGCATGACACTGGAGGACTATGCAAAGCCAAGGCTCCACTGGTGCTGATTTTCAGCACCCTTATAAATATATATAGACACCCCCCTCCCAAAAAACTGCAGAGCAGATTACTTTCAGTTGCCACTGTGTAAATAGAGATTGCCTTTGACTGCGAGTGCAGCAGTGGGATGGAGAGGTTTCCCTGGGAAAAGAAACTTCTCCGTGCTGATATGGGCAGATATATGCTTTTGGTTGCAGACTACAAAGCGAGTGATTTTAGGTGCTGGGTTTTGATATCATAATGTGCCCTATTTTCCATCTTTCAGGCGTGAATAATGGAGTGTTGTGTCTGCGAAGGCACCGCTCTCTCAGGATGCTGGCGAAGGAGGTGCAAATCTCCAAGGCCCTCCTGTGACTGCTCTCCTTTCATCTCATCCCGGGGCCAGGCAATTGCTAGAAATGCACTCGGAGGTCAGCAAAGAGATGGATTTATTGAGGATGGAGGAGCAATTGGGCATGGGGTGGTGGGGAAGGATCCAACCAGGTCCTCCGTGCAGCCAGCAGCCCACTGGTGGGACTGCAGCTGTGTTCTCATCCTGCAGAAATGCTGGACATAAATCTGCTTGTGAAAAGGTTTTGCTGTTGGTGCACTCAGCTACTGGGGGTTGGTTTTGAGCTCCCTGGAAAGTATCAGGAGGGTTGTGCAGGGATGAGGCCATGGTGTTGCATTTGGATGTGCCCAGTGCTGCCTGCAGACAGCTGTAAATTTAATCCAGTTGCAATCCTATCCCTTCCCTGTGCTCAGGAGCATTTTTATGGGGAAGGAAATCTCCAGGTGAGTGGTTTCAAAGGCCCTTAAGTGTGCAAAGGGACAGTCTGCTGGACTTATCTACTCCAGGGATGCAGGCTTTGGCCATGATTTGGTGGCACCCTTCATCTCTTGGCACTCACCATGGATAAACACACTGCTGGTTCCCAATCTGACCATTTTCCTGGGGTTAGAAAAGGGCTCACCCATTGCAGTCTGACTGTCCTGGTGGCTGCAACAGAGAGCTGCTAGAGCAAACCAGAAAGATCGCCGTGGAGCAGGCAACCTGCTTGTGGATGCTGCTCCTCATCCGTCTTGTCCTCCCTTTTGCTAAGCAGCAATGAAAAATAGAAACTCCTGCTCTGCTGGATTTGTTCCGATTGGATGTTCTGGTGCCTCTGATGCTCTTTGAAGGCACTGCTGGGTAGGAGGGAGGTGTTTCCAGCAGAATTCACATCCGAGCTTCGAATCAAGTTACATTTCAAAGCGCTCAGATCTTGTCTTGGATTAGGGGGAATTTGGATCTGCCCTTGGCAGCTGTCTCCGCAATTTGGAGAATTCAGAGCCAGAAGCTGGCAATGGTTTCAAAGCCTTTTTTTCACGAGTCTTTCGGGTCTCGATGTTAGTATCATTCATTGATTCATTATGTCAAATGATGTAAGTACAGCCCAGAGGCAAGTTTGAACTGAAACTTTTGAGACCCCTTTCAAGCCTTCTGAGATATTCCAGGCCTTCGACCTTACCAACTTTTAAGGTGAATTTGGCTGGCAAATGTTTTGTTCTTTCCTGAAAACAGAGACAAAATCAAAGTAAAAAAGCTTCTGTTCTTCAAGGACAAAAAAAAAAAAGATAATCAACCTTTCACTGAACTTAGTGTTTTCTGAGGTTTTGGCAAAAAAGCTTCCCTGAGTTCAGTCTTCGATGAGAAATGTGAGTATTTTCAAAGGAAGCAGACACTTACCACACACACACAAATAAATAAAATACAATTGTTTCACTCCTCTCAAATCATTCTTAAAAATGGTGTAATTGGAATCATTTTGACAGCTAACCTCTGGATGAAATGCTACGTTTTCACGTATTGAATCACTTTCTAGAAGAAATCCTGCCAACCTCTGCTTTCCTAAAATCCTTACTGTCTGGACTTCTTCATCCTGGACCAAGTGATTGATGGGTGTCATATCTATTTCTATTCACACTGAGGTAGCTCACAGCATCGCATGCCATGATCGTTCCCTTTGGCACTCCGTGCTTTCTGCAGGGCCAGTGCCTGGATAATTGCTCCTGTGCTGGCTTCCCTCCTGCGAGCTGGGCTCAGCCCCTCCGCTGCGTGACACCTCCTGGAGGCTGACTCATGGTGCTACTGCTTCGGAGAGTGCTTTCCAGTTTATTGGATGGGAATCTTCCATTTCATTAACCAGGAAGTTGTTTTGTATGTGTGTGGTTTTTTTTTTTTTCTTTCTCTTTTTTCTTCTTTTTCAAGCATAATGACATCCTAGATCTTACCCTGTGCTCTCCCATTAGTGTTTCCAATAACCACTACAATATAGAGGGAAAGCATTATCTTAAAGGCCTGAATTCTCCCACTTCTTCTCTCGCAGCTTTTAAAATTAGGTGCTATTATGACTTTCCTCCAGGGAAGCATTTGAGGATATTCTTTGCCTCCAATCACAATTATAATATATCCCCTTGTAGTTCATCTCCCCCCTGGGCTGGAGGATAGGAGCACAGAGGAGCAGCTTCCTGCCCCAGAGTTTCATCAGCTATGATAATTTTCTACCTACTCCAGGAAGCCAAACAGAAGCAGAGAAGGATGTCAGCAGGAGCTCTGCAAGAGTTGTTTTTCCTCCCTTGTGCTCCTGAAGATCCTTGTGCAGTTCAAAGGGGAAGGCATGTGGGTCTCCCTTGGTCCTCATGCATCTCCCCTTTTTGGAGAGCTGATTCTCCAGCTCTGTTCTTTCGAGTAATTGTGGTTTTCTTCAATATCCCTGCTTCCCATGACAGGGGTCTTCCTTCTGCTAAATTTTTGTCATCAGTTTTCCAACCTTGCCAAGTTGCACTGTCAAGATGACAAAGCCAGGCGATCCCTCTATGCTCCCTCACCCCAGCACCAGTTCAACGTTTCCAGACACAATCTACAATAAAAAAAAGCCTACCCAAAGTCGTGTGGTCTATGAACTTTGGTTGTCCATCTGACATGCATAATCCCTGGGTCAATATCAGACCCTCTCCTTTCCATGGTTTATGATTTCCACAAATCATAGGGTAGCATTTCCTGAGGGCCCAGCCTGGAGCTGTGTGTCAATGTGCACTTCCCAAGCTTTGCTCCAGGAATAAATATCTGGTTTCCCATGCAGTCATAGCTCATGGTCAACTGATATTGCTGTCTAAGAAGACAGATGCACTAAAATTTCTGTTTTATTGTTGCTTTTATTTTTATTTATTTATATATATTTTTAATCATGCTGGAGAATACAGGAAGATGTCTTTGTCTTCACTCCCTTTTATCTAGAAAATAATAAACCTACTTATTTTTTTTCCTAGGAATCCATCTCTTTTCCTATTTATCTTAATGTTATTCTGCCTGACCCTCCAGCTTCCTTCCTTCATTCCTGGGGGAAGGTAAATCAAGGTTCAGTGCTCTCTGTAATGAGAACACCAAGACTCATTTCTCACCGGCATAAATTAATGGATATCTACCAGCACCACTGGAGTCGACATGCACTTGTGGTTAGCTTCAACACCCTTCCTCCCCAGTCCATTTTGGTCATCTCTGTCATGTTGTAAAATAAAGTACACCTTTTAAAAAAGTATGTAACCTTTTTTTCTTTCTTTTTTCATTTTTTTTTCCCAGTAGACATTTCAGAAGAGCAATTTTGCCAAAGTGCTCTCTAGAAGCAGCAAAAAGTATGGCTTGATTAGTTTGCAAGCTTTATTTGTGGCACAGCTGCCCAGAAATCAGGTTGAGAGCAAGGGTGGGAAACTTTGCAACTCACAGCTTCAGTGCAAGGAAATTTGGGCTGCTTAGTTGGGCTTCTGCCTCTGAAAATCACTCTTTGTCTGTGCTTCTTTCTGGGGCTGCAGAAAAAGCTCTGTTCTGTTGTCTGTTTTTTATTCTTTTTTTTTTTTTTTTTTTTTTCTTTCTGTTTTTCATTTTATATACATAAAGCTGGTGTGAGTGCAAAGGGCGGAGTGCTGAGCATAGATTCCTGGCTGAATTGACAGGACACAGAGCAGAGACCTCTCTCAGGAGACTACAAAAGTGTCAGGAAAGGAAATCCCAGGTTTTCTGAATTTCAGTGCTAATGGCCCCAGCATGTGGCTGAGTCTTCAGGGGAGATTTACAGAGGAGATTTGGGCTGGGGAGGCTGGAAATCTTCTCCTTCCACTTTCCCACCACCACTGCTGCTGAGAGCCACCGGCTGCCTCTTTGTGTGATGGGAGAAGCATTTACACCTTTGTCCTCACAGCAGCATGCCAGATCCTGCTTTGGAGCTGCCCCAAAGCCCACAGCCAGTGTCAGCAGGGCAGCACAGACATCCTCAGGCTCCCTGGGTCCTGACCAGATGCTAAGTGTGGGGCTCTGGAGGTCAGCACTGAAATCTGTCCTGTGCTGGCATGTACAGGGCAAGGACAAGGCAAAGTCCAGGGCCAAAAAAAGCCCCAAAATACAACATTGTCCTTTGGGGAGGATCCCAAAACACGTCCTAAATGACCGAAAACTTGGCTGGGTACTGTTCAGTTGTACAAGCAGGAAAGTACAGAAGCTCCAGGTCATGAGGTGCGAACGACTTTCTCCAGTCAACCACAACACTCTGCAACAAAATCCCCGTCTTTCAGAGCAAAACCTTCTCTATACTGACAACTGTGAATATCAGGATCTTTGTCCATGGGCATTTCCCAGTTTCTTTCCCATGGCCAACTGATTTTTTTCTACCTTTGGAATATATTTAATGGCTTTTGCCTGCTGTGGCTTCTCTGTTGTTTGTTATCCTATAATAAGCCTGTGATTCAGCCATCCCTTCTGAGGTTATGGGTCTCCATCCCCCACATTGCTGCTGCTTTTCCAAAACTTTGTTAGCTCTGAGACCTCTCCTTCTGCTTTGAAATTGTTTGAAACTAATAAATGTATTTAGAAGTTGCTGTGAGGAAGACACGGAGGAGAGAGAAGGAAAGACCTAGAAATAGACAAAAATAATCCCAGAACTTTAAGAAAACGGCTGTGGATATATCTGGCTGCTGCAGTCTGGGGTGAACAACATGGAATCACTGAAAATCTCAGAAAATCTGTAGGGAAGATGAGCCATATTTGCAGTTGACACGGGACCAGAATTCAGACATTTGTGCTGCTTTTTCTGTAGCAATTTTTGGATGTCGTCTGCCCACCACGTTCTGGGCCAGACACCGCAGGTCATCCTGCAGGTCTCAGTAGGAAGCATAGATAAATCAATATGCTGTTGTGAGCATATTTAAACTGCAATCCTGGAAGGAATTGGGCACCGTTAGCACAAGTTTTTTTTTTTTTTTCTGTGCTCACTGCCCCATTCCCAGGAGAGAAATAACAGGAGAATGGGGTTGGACGAGGTGCTCTCCACGGGGAGCTAATATAGCTGAGCTTTTTTGTCCTGATGCTCCTTCTGCCATGGGAAGAGATCAAGCTGGCCATGGCAAACTGTCACACTCATTAAAGGGATCTCGAGGCCCCCAGCTCATGGAAAATTTCCTTTTCCATGGCAGGCTCATTGCCCCAGCATCATCTGCAGCCTTGCCCAGCCTCTAAGGACTGACGTGCCTCCAGCTAAAACCCCAGCAGAGGTAAGGACTGCCAACATGCAGGTAGCTGGTGAGAAGTTAAGAACACTTTTATTTTTCTCACTTTTTTTTTTTCCCCTGAAATCTTTGTATTTTCACTTGCTGCCTATAAGAACAGACTATTTATAAGCAGGAGAAGGTACTCCGCCTACACTATCAAGAGATGCAGCACAGTTCAAAGCTCAGGAGTCTTCTTTTTGACACCCCTGATTTTACTGGAAAATCAATAAAAAAACAATTGGTGTCAATCAAGCCTAAGTATCTCTCCTTCATCATTTTCAAAGAAATTTAAAAAATAGAAGCCCACAAAAGGGGCCTTTAGGATCAACCTCTTCAATTTCCCTTGACCATTTAATTATTATTTTTTTCCCTTAATTTCTAAGTTATTAAAAATAAACAGTTCCATTCTGAAAGAAGTTTTACTCAGAAATGACAAATAGAAGTTGAAAAGTTTTGCTTTGAAATTGCCCTGGTGTTTCTGATGCGAAATGTAAGACAGGTTGAAATGAAACATTTTGACATTTCCCTTCCATCATCCCCGTTACTCTATTTTCAGTGGAAGCCATCATCGACACTCAACCCGTATCCATAATAATTTATTTTATTATTTTATTTACTTCCATAAATAATCCAGTGCCCCGGCCCTCCATTTTTCATTCATTTAATTATTTGTGAAAAATGACTCACCCAACTCTACTCAACATTTAGTCCAAGCCAGTCAATGGCTTTTCTTTGCCACTCTCTTTGGAGTTTGCCCATCATCCAGCAACAGCAAGGACAGAGGTGTTTTGGTGACCACAGCCCAACCTAAGGGGGAGAAGAGAAGAGCTCACTCCCTTTCCCTGTGGGGAATAGTGGAAAAAGAAGGGAGAAACATCAGAAGAATCTTTCTGGAGTGAAAGCCCAAGACAATGACCCCAGGAGGACTCCTCTGCTCACCCCATCATCAGAGGTATGTTTGACCCGTACACAGCAGTGCTTGTGTATGGGATCAGACCAGCAGCAAACACAAGTGTAGAGCCATCACCGTCCACCCTGGCTCTTTGCCTGTGAAAAAGGGGACAGCGAGTTCCCCCAAGGGCTCTCTCAGGGGTAGGCAGTAATGGAGAACCTCTTTTTTTTTTTTCTTTGTGAAATTGCTCTTCTTAACATCCCTCTTCAGCCAGCACTTTCACAGGCTGCAGTTAAAATTGGATAATGATCTGGCTGGAAGTAAATCTTCCTCTTGTTGCAAACGGGCCATTATTTTCCTGGGTTTCTTGCTCCTTACACACACCTTGCTATAATTGCATTGAGGAGAGAGAGGGCAATGCATTCATTAGGTCCAGCCACCAAGAGAACAAAAAGACATCGCTCTGTGATACATGGCATCCACCCCATGAGTTTGCACATGTGCTGTGTCCCAACACAGTTCTCTCTAAGGGAATGAGGTATATTGCTAAGAGGAACAATTTTCCAGGAGGAGAAGATCTTGGCCATGACGCTGGGATTTCCAAGGGCACGTGGAAGTGTATCTTTGGTAGCTCTGACCCCGCAATAGTCCCAGTTTTGCTCAACCCTTGTTTAAAATATGAACGGTGATCAATTAAAAGCTCTGTTCAGTGCTTATTCAAAGAGCATGTAAGTCTTCAAAGTCTGATTTTGCCTTTTGGACTGCCTTTGGAAGACTGAAAACAAAGCCAGAGCCAACTCTAAATATTTCATGGCCCCATGTTCCCAAGCTCAAATGAGTCCAACAGCTCTGGTGAGCTGTAGGGAAACAACCAGAAAAGACCTGGAATCTCAGAAAAAAAAAATAAATAAAAAATCATCTACCTCCTATCACCTCTGAAGGGAAAATATTCCTTTTGTTTCTCTTCCTCTTTTAGATGAATGTGGACTTGATGTTAAAATCCAGCTGTTAAAGACCCACAGGAGCTTCTTGCTCGTCTGAATTGATCTGTCCAGAGACGAGGTGTCCCAGCAAGCTGCTAAGAATCAGCTGCAAACTGGCTTTAAGTGAGGGATGTTACTATTCTACCTGGAGGTGCATCTTCCAAACTAGTCGCTCCTCGTTAAAGATGGTGGGCAGAGAAATAGGAAGCCCGTATGGCCCTTTTCTCTCCTTTTTTGGAGGGTAAATGCAGGACCACGCTTTCCCAGGCTGTCAATGTGGCACGTTGGAACTTGTCCCAAATTCACTTAAAATAAATAAATCTCTATCAGAACAACTTTCTCATGCTCACCAAGTCACTGGAGACAGTGAAGACAAATGCTGGGGGACGTAGCCTGTGAACTCATGCTTACCAGGGAGGGAACAATGCTTCTGCCCCTCTGTAAGGCCAGATTCATTGCATGGTCCTGCACCCTTCCCCAAATTATCATGGCTGGGTGCTTCAGGGACATGTTAGCACAGTATCCTGTCTTCACGGGCACTCTGCTGCTCAGGATCCTTCCTGATAACCAATGTAACTTAGCCAAGGAAAGGGCCTTGATTTACATCAGGTGATAATCTAGTCTGGTGTCTAACAGCAGAGCGAAGAGACAAAGTTCCATAAAACCAGAGGTGGATGCCTGGAAAACTCATTAAAACCCCTCAAAATACAATGGATAATGAATCCTCAGTGGGCCGTGTCTGTGTAACCCAGTGGACAGCTGATGCCATATTTATCTTCCAAATGTTACCTCTGGTCCCTTCAAGCACATTATCAGAGCAGATCTGTGTTGCTGGAGGACTGGAAACATAAACACTCCAATTAAAATCTTTATCAGTCAGGCAGTGCCTGAGAATTGAAGTCCTGTGCTGAGCCTGTCCGTCTCCCACTGATGCCCCCTAAGATACATTGCTGAAAAACCTTTGCAAAGTAGACAGGGGAAAACACCATTCTTCTGCTGCTTGTCAGCTAATTGTGGGTTGCTGCAGCTTTTTTTTTTGCTGCTGTTGTGGTGGTGTTTTGTTTTTTCTCTATCCCCCAGCATTGAAAATTCATTAGTCACAGGAGCGTAAGGTTAAACGGCACTGCGTGCAAATCACATTTTATTTTAGGTTGCATAAGCTTTACAGAATTTCTGCCTAATGCTCTTGCGTTCTCTCATGCCCTCTCCTCCTCCTTTCCATTATTCTTGTCATTCCAACAACTAACAAGACTGATCTTTCTCACTGCTTTCTGATCCCCGCTCCCCCTCCCAGCTCTCAGTTTACAGTAGTTTTTTATTGTAATACAGATGAATAGGAAAGATTCAAAGACAAAGAACCGTAAGGGATTTGCTTCCTGTCAGTCTCCGCTGAAGCACAGGTGTCTTTGTGCCCTTGAAATCTCACCAACACTGAGAAACCAGGGGATCTTGGGTTGATCTTCAGACTAATCCTCACGTTGCTCTCGTTCTGCCTCTTCCAAGCTACTTTTTGGTACTCGGGTTCATCAGCCAAGGACTACAGAAGTTAGCAGAGGTAGCGGGTTTCCACCAGCTGGCAAGCTAACCTATGATGCCTGTTTTTTAGCAGAACACGTGGTCTTGGCTCTGTATTTTTATTCTTGCTCCTTATTTCACAAGCATCATAATGATGCTGGAGTGTCTTTCCTTCCTATTTACGCTGTAATTATGGTCATTTGGATTCACATCATTTGAAGTCTTTAGACTTTAAATCCCTAAGACTTTAAATCAGTATACACATCTCCATCCGAATTAGCTGCCCACCCTCCATCCGTAATCAAGGGAGCAAAATGGGTACTTCTAGGAATGACTCATCGCCTCCTAAGGAAATTTCTGAAATACACCAGATGGCTTGTATCCTGTTTTGCCCCACTGGTTACAAAGGGAGCCCAAAGGGACTAGCTGCAACATATTTGGGGACTCACATTTGGGTGTATTCTTGAACCTTGAGCCGTATTTACTGCTCGTGCCAGGCTCAGGATGGTGACATTTAACACTTGCTGGAAAAATTAAGGAAGGGTGTTCATGGTCATCCCAGCAGTGATTCAGTATCGATGTCGGAGTGAGATGATGGCTAATGGAGGCAGGTGGGGGCCTCCTCTGAACAAAGCAGATGGATGGTGAACATGCTTCCAAAGAAGTTTGTCATTTGGGCCAGAGTGTCAGGTCCTGCCAGGGAACACAGCCACCAGGCTGCCATTTTATTAACCCATATTTTGACTTTACACAAGAAGGAACAATGGTGCTCCTATGTTCTGCTAGTGTCCAACCAGCTCCATAAAAGATTGATCAATGAAGAATCCAGAAAAATATTGTCTCCTCTCAATGGTGATGGACACCATCCAAACATTCCCACCTCTGGACATCAAATTGGCTGAGAGAGGCTTGAGCTGTTGTTTCTCAGTAGGAATAAACTATTTGGCATAAATATGCCTGGGCATCCACAAGCCATGGAGATTTCTCCTTTACAAAATGTTCTTGAGGTTGGGGAAGCAAACTGAGAGGGGGGGAAGGAGATGGATGGGAGATCAGTTAGAGGCCAACCACACACTCTATCAACTTTAAACGAACAAGCTGTCACATGGATATATAGGGAGAGGGACACAGGTTAGTAAATTAAAACCCTGACAGTTCTTGACTTCGATCCAGCGTGCTAATTGGAAAGACTTCAACTGTTGCCATCCCCAGGGACCTATATCTCAATCACAGGCCCGCCCTCTCCAGGTCAGCCCAAAGAGCTGTTATCGCCTACTGCCTGATCTTTTCCTGGAAGAGGCTCAGGAGTATGAGAACAGGAGAAAAGATGTTTTCTTTGCTCCTACATGACTTTTCTGAGCTCTGCTGTGCCTGAGTAGGAGCACCCACAAGAAAGCCAGATCCTCAGCTGGTGGTGGGTTGGGGTCTCACCACTGCAGAGATGCTATCACTGTCCAAGAAGACCCTTTGTGCAAACTGAAGACCCTCTGGTGGTGGTTGGTGGCAGAGTTACTCCACTTTAAACTGAGAGCGGATCAGTCCTCATTACACTGATTTAATAAACAGTGAAATTTCACACTCTTAATTACGGCTGTAACTGATTCTACTATTATTGGTTAAGTACCAATTATGCAGATTTACAATAGCCCGTGGCATTGTCTATATCCAGCATTTGATGTCCCAAAATGACTTGGATAACATTCTATTAACCATCAAGACATGGTATCTGAGGTACTGCTCTTTCTTGCTTGATTGGCAGGAAATAACTTGGTTACCTGTGTGCTGCATGCAGGGAAACCCCAACTTTCCAGTGATGGTGGCTCTGACATAGCTAGTTGGATCCATCTCATCTTGGTTCACTAAATCCTCTTGTTTCCTTTGAAGGATGCTGAAATTGTTGGCATCTATTGGCTGCATTTCTGGGCAGACACGTCTGCAGCTGGTTTGTGTATAGCTCTCAGCCAACACTGGACCCAGAGACTTTATTACAAAGCCACACACTCATGCACTCTGTTTAAAAGAAAGAAACTATCTTGCTCCCTTCTGTGGAAGTTATATGAAAACCTGGTGATGTGCATTTTTTTTATATTATATCATAGCATAAATGTACAGATGTTGACCTGGGGACAGTTGTTCTTGAACTTACTAGAAACGTCCTTCCCAGGAGTAAAATATGATTAAAAAATCTATCATTAAAAACTGGCTAAGAAATGTAAACATATCCTATACCTCTTCCAAGAGAGCACCAAGAGCTATGATTACCTCAAGAAATTAGGATCACAACTCTTCCCCATGGTCTGGCAGTACCAACTGAAGAAAATACTCCTCTGTATGTTTGCTTCAGTTGAGACTGATCTCATCGGTAGCCCCAAGCAATATCAAGTTTTCAAGTTTTCTTAGCAAATTATTGTAATTCCACTTTTTTTTTTTGAAACACTTTTCCTATGGCCTCTCAGAAAATGAGCATTTTTGGTAAATTCTTGTCTATCAAAACAAGAGAAAGGACAGCCAATTTATTTTTTCTTTTTTCTGCCATACATTGGACTACAGAGGTTCGTGGACAATGCTACCACGGTGAGGTGGAGGAGATATTCAGATGTTTTGTGGCAAAATAGGTAAGCTACTCAGAAGGATATTTCATTAATTGGTGACTGGGCAGCTCGGTTCTTCTATTTAGAGTGGAGCAAAAACAGCTTCAGAGAGAGTCAATGGGAGAGGAAAAGAATCAGCATCTCTGAGAGAGTTCAAAAATAAGATATTTCTGTTGCATATTAGTGTGGAAGACAGATAACTTAAAAGGCAGTTAAATGCCACTGCACCATGTTCTGATCTCATTCCAGTTGCACACAAGTGGATTCGGACATTTTGAAAAGATCTGGTAGTAAAGTAAGGGGGTGGTGAAGGGAAGAAAGGGGAGCCAACTCAGGGCATCTCAAGCACCAAACTCCAGAATAGCTGTGCCCCTGGGAATGATCTCAAAGTGACAAGCCTAATAAAATATATACTAATCTGACTAATATACCAGAAAAAAAAAAAAAAAAAAAAATCAAAGAACTCTAACCACTGGGTTAAGAAAAAAAAAAAAGCCTATGTGATACTTCGATGATGTCTGTGGAGCTTCTTTTGGTTTGTACCCTGGAGTAGAAGGATCAAGCCCAGGCTACAAAGCTCTACTGTGCCTTTGAGCCCAGCACACATGTCCCAAAAGAGGAAAAATGCATTCTCCGCAGACAGAGCTTGTCCTAGATCTTCCACCCATCCTGCCACAGCTCCCAACACAGCTTCCTGAGGCCAGAAACATCTCAGGAGGGAAGCCTTTGGCTGCCTTTCGGTCCCTGCCACGGTGCCATGCAGCCTCTGCGTTCAAGATGAGGACAAGCTGTTGCCACCACATGGCTCCAGGTGAGGAGCTTGGCTCGGGTCTTGAAAGCCGGGCAGCCCTCCCAGCTCAGCACCGCTCCAGAGGCAATTAGCTCTGCAGTGCTGAGAGCTGAGGCACGAGGCACGTTCCCACTCCTCAAACAGCCACTTTGCTACAGTGCCTGGGACTTCACCCAGGCTGACCCTTCATTGAGTATTCACACTTGGCTTTTAATTACTGCTACAATTAGCATTGGTTTCTTGGCTTCCTTTCACGCAGCTTTGCTGGGAACAGAAGCAACCGAAGCCACTGCTGTAAGCTCACTGTGGAGGAAGGGATGTGCCCCTAAATCCAATGTGGGAAGGTAAGGGGAAGGAATGAACTGAGCTGAGAACCAGCCAAGGTGATCCTATGTTAGAAAGGCGAAGGATCCTGTTCAGCACCCAGGGGGGGAGGACCAAAAGTGATCTGAAAGCGATGTACAGTCTTCTGAATGCAGCTGCTCACACTGCACCTGGACACGGGGAGCTGAGTGAAATACTTATGACTTGCCCTTACGAAGAACTCAGATGAATAATGCTGCTGCTTCCACCACAGCCTATGAACATAAAGAAGACACACAAGGGGAGCTGACAAACATATCAACTCTTATCCTGCTAACACCTCTGCTCCACTGACACCAGCTCCAGTTGTTCCATCTGAAAGCAAAGAATAATCATCTCCTGATCTTGAGTTGAAATTTACTGCTTTTTTTTCAGACCTGCAAAAAGCCTTAGGAACCCAAATGCTCCTCTTTCCCCCAGAACACACATTTATATCTCACGCATGAGTAAAGGATGCTGCCCTTGTCATACCAACTCACTTCATGACTCAGCTTTGGAAAGTCAGCCTGACTTTGCACCAGGCATTCGAGCAGTGATAATGCACTTGTGTGCTCTTCCCAAAGCCTCCTGGGGGGCATGGACGCTTCAGCATGACCCCAAATCCTAGCAGAATGCAAAAAAGGATGGTCCTTGGCCCTTTTCCTTTGTTTCCAGTGCCTCTCCAGGTTTCTAGAGCTCTGTCTAGCATGTCCTGATCTGCTGTGCCATTGACTTGGGCTGCTCTTGGGTTGCCTGTGTCCAGACACAATCTTACAGCCTACAGACACACTGTGATGGATCCGTGATGAATCTAGCTCTGAGACCTTATTGCCTTTTGCTGGACGTGTCCTGCAGCACACAAAGGGTTAGTGTGCAACCAAGGAGCTTGTGGTGTGGCAAGGACCTACAAGGAAAGCATTAATCATAAGGAAAAATGCGAGGAATGTCACCCTCTGTAAAATCAGGCCCTTGTTATCAGTTTGAATGAGTACCATTCTGGAGCAGGCCAGGGTTTGTTTCCCTCTCGGACCTCTGTCAAGCCAACACCACTGACATGAGACATGATTTACCTTTCCCTCTGGGGGTTTGGGGCTGGCTCAGTCACTCCTCACCCTCTGGCTGCAGTGGCAGAGCCCTCGCTGCCTGGTCAGACCCCGGGGGACCTGCAGGGTCCCTCCAGGACCTTGCAGGAATCTGGACCTCAAAAACCAGGGTCAGGGCAGAGCAAGGAAAGCCAGCACCACCATGTCTGGGAGGAGTGGGTTTTGCAGGGATTGGAGAGGCTGGGTGCAAGCAGGGGGGCTGAAGGACAGAGGAAAGAGGCTATGGCTTGCAAGGTTGGGAGAGGAAGAGGAGCAGGGGTGGCACAGTGGTGATGAGGAGCTTTGTGAGGGTTTGGGGAGGTTGCTGAGGGCAGAAGCACAGTCCCCAGGGGTCAGAAAGGGAGTTGCTCTAGTAATGCTGTTGCTGAGTCCATCCCAAAGCCTTTCTTAACCTGAAATGCTATCTGTTTCCCCTTGGTTTCTGGGCTGGTTAGATGGAAACATCCCCACAATCCACATAGCTCATCGTAGCTCTCTCAGTGAAAGAAGAATATTCCTGAGAAACTTCCAGGCATGTAGAGAACCTCCACAGTGTCTGTCCCACATTTCCTTCCCATATCTCCAAACATAGCCCCAGATTGTCTCCTCCTGAGTGTTTAAGCTTGCACCCCATGAAGTACTCTCAGTTTGGCTTCTGTTCTGGTGACTATTGCAAGCATCACTGGAGGAGGTTCAGGATGAACATCTGAACCTGGAGCTCACCCTGTGCCCATATTTCTCTATTCTTACCAGTAACTGAATGTCAAAAAGTAACCCCCTATCTGGAAGGTCCAGTGCTTGGTAATTCCTGCGAAGGACTGAGCAGATGCAGTGCTGTGACTCCTTCCCTTCATTCGCCATCAGATGGCAGAAGGAGCTTCTTACTCTCTGCGCTCTGAACCACTGGTGTCCCTTTACACCTAGAGAAGACTTGGAGATGTGCTTCATTAGCCAGCAGAAATGTTTACCCTTGGAGGTGAGTTTCACCCAATAACGTAATTTCTATAAAACATGGGTTGTACACCCGAGGACAAAGGTGATAGAGAAGCCAAATTGTGCCCCCTGGCTTCTATGAAGCAAGGGCAGCCCTGGCTCATAAATGAAGAAGAGGAGACATAAATGCATAAATGAATTTTGTGCAACCCAAGCCCTCAGTCTGAGCCCTGGGGCAGCAGAAAGCAGACAGCAATGGCATCTTCGGAGGGCTCACTAGCACCCATATATACATTCTTCTGGATCCAGAGTGCAAGAAATGTTGGCAGCAGCATCTCTCTGCCTCCAGGCAGGGTTCACAGCACGAGGCAGGATCCAGCCCGGGTCCCCAGCTGGCACAGCACTGCTCAGGGGTGTTGGGGCAGCGAAGGCAAGCAGCAGGACGCGGGATCAGAAGGAAGAAAAGGAGGTGCTACTTCGCACGCTTCATTAGCCGAGGCAGCCCTCGCTGCAGCGTGTGGTGAGCTCTGAAAATTTACAGCTGTTGGGAAGTCAGTTTGATGAATTCATGGTGGGAAGCCCAGTGAGGTCCATGGATTACACAGCCATGAATTACCGCCGGCTGGGGGAGTATTGCGTGGTGGTGCCATGGATGTGGTCCTGTTCTTACTCTTCCCGTGGCTTCTGCTCTGGCTGCTGTCAGAGGCAGGACAATGGGCAGTTTTTCAGCTGAAGGACAGTTCTTCGATGACTAGGATCCAAGATTTGTGCCTGTGTTTGGGTTTTGTTGTTTTTCACTGGACTTTTTTTTGACACTGTGGATATTTTTTTTGTTCCAGCAGGGACTTTTACAGCCAGACACATGAGGGCAGAAATGTAGCATCGTGTTCTCTTACAGACCTGCAGTAATGGCCCCAAACTGATCATTTGAGGACTTCTGTCTTGGGTAAAAACCCCAAAAAACCTTCTGAGTGGGTAAAAACCTCTGCACTGCATCTTGCAGCCTCCTGGACATGGCTGATCCAGCAGCTCAGCCTCTCAGTGATGTGGATCTCTGAAAGGATGTGTCTTCAAAAGGGTTTATCGGGGCCAAAGGGAAGTCAAACCAGTCCAAAGGGGCTTAGTGTTTTCCTGTGTGGCTCCTTTCAATACTCTGATCCATGCCACAACTATAACCAGATGCTGGAGGAGCCTTTCCCTGATCTACTTCACTGCAAAGATGAATTCCTGCTTTTCTTTGTCATTCTCATAAAATCACAGAGTTGTTTGGGTTGGAAGGGACCTCAGAGCCCCCCCTGCCATGGGCAGGGACCCCTGCCCCTAGCCCAGGCTGCCCCCAGCCCTATCCAGCCTGGCCTTGGGCACTGCCAGGGATGGGGCAGCCACAGCTTAGAGCAACCTGCATGCAAAAAAAGTTGGAATAAGGACCCCAAAACTAGGTTTATTTTCTGTGTGAATATCATTGCAGATCTTGGGGAGGGGAGGTTGCACACCTTTGCTCCCTGGTGAAGGAGTTTCAAAATAAATAAATAAACATCTGAAGCACTGGAAAACTTTTATATGTTCCTTGTTTGGCCATTGTAAAGATTTTGACACTTATTCTATGTTGGTTGCTCATGATATTGGGCCACTGTAGTGAAATTACAACGTGGGAAGGAAAAAAAAAAAAAAAAAAAGACTGCATTTTCAAATTGTAATGCTGCATGGACCTTATAAGTTCAGTGACCCCAAATGGCCAAAAGCAGCTTTTACATCTCATTGGGAATCACAATGATTCAGAACTAAGAGAAATTGATGAGAAAATTGATTTTAACAGAATTTCAATTGAGAATAATCCAAACAAGACTACTTCTTCTGCACTGACACTCATTTCTGGGTCTGCCAGTTCCCCATGGAAATGGCAGTTCTCTGTGCTGTTACCCCAGGTTTGCTGTACGTGCTCCTCTTTCTGCCTGGACAATGGCTTATGGGGTACCTGGTATTTCCTTCCACTGCCTGGGCTAAATCTTACCACTTCAGAGGCTTTTCTTTTCCCTTGTTCTGTCCAAGTATTTTTCAGAGTATTGCTTTTCTTGGATTTTTTTTTTTTTTTTTTTTTTTTTTTTTGTCTCTGTTCAAGCAAAGAACAAATATCAAAACCAGGGAAATTTTTCAGAAGGTGAAACTTCCCCCATTTCTAAGCCCTCGTTAATTAACTTTCCCTTCTGGCTTCCCCCTCAAATCTGATCTAGTCACCCCTTTGCTTTGCTGGGAAGAGCTGAGGAGCTCACAGCCCAACGTGAATATAAATCCTCGCCTTACACCTCTTATATATGAAGGAAATTACTTATTTGAAATCCAATGTGGTACTTTAATCCCAGGGTAGCACAAATGCAAGATCAGGGCACAGCTTGCTCCTTGAAACTAGACTAAAACAATTACTAATGACATGTTTCAGGAATGATTCTTGTTGCTAAGCTCCAGAACCATGCTAATTTCTTTGCTTAAGTTTGCAGGATCACTGTATTATTTATTTTTTTATTTTTTTAACCTAAACCAACATTCTTCCCTGTCTCCCGAGAAATTTCGGTATCACAGTTAGAGCAGCAGCTGCAAGCTGGAAGCTGCACACGCGTAGGGACACTCCAGCAAATCAATCCTGTTTGCTTTTTAAAACAGGGCAATCACTTAGCAAGGAAGACAGCAGGATGCACGCTGAATGCCAGCCTGTTTTGGAAGGCAGCGGGGTTCAGGGCTGGCCTCTGCTGCTCAGTCTCTGTGTGACCACATGCACATCACTGCAGGTCACATCCCCAGCTCCTTGTTCACTGCTGGAGAGGTCTCAGCCCAGCCACCCCTTGTCCCTGGGGTCACATCATGCTCTCGAGGAGCCCTGCTGGCACCCCAGCACCTCATGCCCTGCCCTCAGCTCCACGCCAGGAGCTCCCAGGGTTACAATCCCATCCCAGGACAGCAAACTTGATGGCTGCTGACTTTGGCTGTACCTCAAGCAAATCAAACCCAATCTGCTAGCAGCTGCTGTCTTTGCTTCCAGCTAGAGGCTTCCAGAAGCACAGCAATCCCAGCCAAGTAAGCAAGGTCTCCATAGTCCCCACCTGAACAGGGGAGAGGGACCAGCTCACTGATGCAGGCCATCTTGGCCTGAAGAACCTCATGTCTCCCTAAATCCACCTTCTATACATACTAAAATAAAATCCTTGCCTCAAACCAGGTCAGTGTTGTCTCCACTGCCTGATGGAAACTGGGAGAGAGGCTGACCTGACAGAGTTTATTCTACGGTATGGATGTACCTATCAGGACTGCACACAGTGTCTCTCTCACCAAGCCTAAAAACACCTTCCCAGCTGGGATGGGAATCCCCTGGGCCTCCCTTTTCTACTTGTAATTATGCTTGTCGAGCAAATTGGTGCTAGATGCTCTTGCTCCAATGTTTTGGAGACCTCTAGATGGCCAGTGTGGGCTAATGAATTTGTAAGCCAGAAGGGATTGTGGAATGGATGGCCAGACTATTCTGCTAGACATCCCAAGCCATAAAACCATCAGCAACCATCCATGCCCTACAGGGACTGTCTGTTTGAGACATGCCCCACTCCATTGGTCTTTAAGTGGCCCATGGGCAACAGGGCATGGGGCTGATTTACTCTGTCCTTTGTGTAGGAGGAGAAGGCTGGGATAACCCTACATACACCAAGGCAAGAATAAAACCTGTGTACAAGCCATGAGGTTTTTTTTGAAGTCCCATCCTAGTAACGAGTCCCACCTCTCTGGGATGAGGATGGGACATTTCTAAGCCTCCCAAGAGCTCCTGTTTGGACCTCTTTGTTTTACTCTGTTCATCTCCTAGGGCTCAGCCACCACCTCAGTAAGGAGCGTGGTGCAGAAGGCACAGATCAAACAGTCTTGTTTGTTTGTGTGTTACGGTGCTGATCACATCACCAGCCCAAAGGCCAGGATTGTTCCAAGAGCGCTGTGGGAATTAGGTACCCTGGAGAAATTCGTGTAAGCCTGGCTGCATTTCAATAAGATCTGGGCTCCTACGTTCCTTTGGCTCCCTTTGAAGATCTCATCCTTTAACAAATTAATAACAACAGGGAAACAAACATGGCATTTTAAAGCACACTATGTCCAATCTTTAGCAGAGGTCACAGGAGGTCTGTCACTTTGCAACAGCTGAGGATCTGACCTAGAGACAATTTGCTTTCTTTGGGGAAAAAAAAATCCTTCCTGAGCATTTCAAACAGGTGAGCATTGGACTTTAAATCCATCCAATTACCTTCAGCGTGAATGTCCTTCAACCACACGGGAACATTAGAAACAAATGCAGGAAAAGTTCCCTGAGTCCAAAATGAATTTAAATAAGCCAAGAGCCAACTCATTAGTCTCACTCCTGTATGTTGCCTCTTATTCCTGCCGTGGCATTGCACTTTCCAACAGCTGCCTCTGTTGGGGGATACACCTCCCTTCCCGGCTGGGAAGGAGGATGGAAATTTGGACACCCAACCCTGCCTGTTCTGACCAGCATGCTGTGCAGTAATTGCAAGCTGCCATCTCACGGAAACAGACAGATTTGTTTAAATAAAGACAGCCCCGAAAGCACCTGTCCCCAGATGAAAATGATTCTGCCTCCAAAGCCAGTGTGAAAGGTGCAATTTGTGCCTGTGACTGAGTTTTATTAAAAGCTCCCCCAGACTCCCTCATATCATTATCAGAGTAGGCACCACCACACTTTTCCTCCAGACACATTGGTGTTGCTTCAGGGATGGGAAAATAAGTAGTTTTAGGGTATGTAGACCAGTATTTGGGTAAGTTACCCTGTACTAAGGTTTAAAAGCATGCTCATGGGCTGTTATAGAATTGCTCTTACTCAGATTAGTCATCCCACAGCTTGCCTTGCTGATTTGTTTTTATTTCAGATTCTCCCAGCTCATCAAGGGATGCTGGAGAAAGTACTCCTCCACCCCACAGTCTCTCCATCCCTCTGTGTACTGTGATATGGACATCTCAGTGGAGGATTCATCTTCCTCATATGGTTGTTCATTGCTCTTCTGTCAACCTTCACTTTGTCTATCCGTAACAACTATGGTCTGAACAAAAGTGGTTCCTGGCTGGGATGACACAGCAGAAGCACATCTAAAGCATGAAGTACCCAAAGGGATGTGGATCTTGGTGCATAACAGCACATCACAGCCAAAAATAAAAATTACGTTTAAAAAAAAAATCCCCATATTCCCATTTAGGGACCATTCACTGCTTCCTACTTGCTCACCTCACCCCCTTACGATGGTTACCATAGACCACAAATGCAATGTCATCCTGCATTTGATCTTCATGCCACTTTTGTCATGCTCTCCCTCTGCTGCTGTCTTCCTTTTTTTCCCTTCTTCACCCTGGTGTTGTTTTCTCTCATCTCCCATTTGATTTGCCCCTCACTTTCCCATTTCACATCTCATTTCACCTCATAAAGCTTTTGTCAAAAAACAGTGGCTGCCGAGATAGCTACAAAATAAAGCTTTTGAAAAACACCCAAACTCTGTGTTAGGGGAAGAAAAGTAACTTCTCTGTATTTTATCCTTGAGACAAGAAAAAAAAAAAAAAAAAAAAGACACCCTCGTTGGCAGGGTGGGACACTGGAGGGATTCAAAAATGGATCCTGCACCAGATGGAAGATGTGCACAGGATGAGATATTCAGCTTTTCTTCTCTCTGCCTTTACCACTGTAATCTTGTTTATCCAGGTGTAAAAAGCCATGGAGAGGAAAGAGGATGCTGAGGCGATCAGACATGAACACAGAATTATGGCTCCTGCAGGTCCTTCTGCTGCACGGTGCTGGCACGGTGCTGGGGAGCTCGGGGATGTGCCCACATGGATATTTTGATAAATCTGGTTCTTTCTGATGAGGTTCTCTCTGCTTTTCCCTTGGCATACTGCCTCGTCTTGTCCCAGCCAGGGCCGGGTGATGTATGGAATCACAGAATCACAAAACCAAGGAGGGGTTTGGGTTGGACGGAACCCTAAAACCCATCTATTTCCAGCTCCTGCTATGGGCAGGGCCCCCTGTCCTGAGCCAAGGATGCCCCCAGCCCCATCCAGCCTGGCCTTGGGCACTGCCAGGGATGGGGCAGCCACAGCTCCTCGGGGCAGCCTGGGCAGAGCCTCACCACCCTCATAGTGAAGAATTTCTGCCTTATATCTAACCTAAATCTGCCCTCTTTTAGTTTAAAACCATTAAACCCTGTCCTATCACTGTTCCCCCGACACAGAGTCCCTCCCCAGCTCTCCTGCCCCCCCCCCTGCAGGCCCTGGCAGGCCGCTGGCAGCTCTTCCTGGGGCCTTCTCTTCCCCAGGCTCAATACCCCCAGCTCTCAGCCTGGCCCCACAGCAGAGCTGCTCCAACCCCTGAGCATCCTCAACGCCTCCTCTGGCCCTGCTCCAGCAGCTCCATGTCCCTGTGCTGGGCCCAGAGCTGAACTCAGGAGCCATGTGGAGTCTCACAAAACAGAGCAGAGGGGGACAATCCCCTCCCTCTCCCTGCTGCCATGCTGCTGCAGCCCAGGGTATGCTTGGCTTTCTGGGCTGCCAGCGCACATTGCTGGCTCATGTTAAGATTTTCATCCACCAGTACCCCCAAAACATTCTCAGCTAGCTGCTTGCAACCCACTTTCCTCCAAATCTATATGTGTGGGAGTGCCCTGACTCAGATGCAGGACCTTGCACTTGGCCTTGCTGGGCTTCGTGAGGTTTGCACAGCCCACCTCTGAAGCCTTTACAGGTCCCTCTGGATGGCATCCCATCCCTCCAGCATGTTCCTGCACCACCCAACTTGGTGTCATCCCTGTGTTACACATCACCCCAGATGGAAAGTTTTCCCCAGGAGGGTCTGTACGAGGACCAGTGGGCAGCGAGGATTTGATGCTGGACGCAGAACCGCTGGGGATGTGACAGCTCTGGTTCCTGACATTTGGTATGTGGCAGAATTTAATAATGCCATTGCCCTCCTTCAGCAAATGAGTCCTGGAAGAGCTGCAATTCTGATTGTCAGAGAGGGAGAGAAAGGGTAATTAAAAGGCCTGGTGACAGGTAATAAGAGGGATGGATCCACATCTCTGATGAAAGACCTGGTTCTCTTCCAGCCCATCCCTCCAGCATTTTCCCCTGTGCCCATACAAGTACATCTCTTCTCACTGCCCAGAACCAGGAGTGACCTTCCCCAGAAACACAAAAGGAATCGGACATCCTCAGCTCCCACTGCTGAAAGCATTGGTTAGCGTTAATTGGACAGTCCTAGGGTTAGTGCATATAGTGAGGGAGGCAGGACAGCAACCATAAGGCTTAGTAGGTTTCTTTCTTCTTTTGCTTGAAAATAAAGAAAAGTATTTGATGAAAATATTTCCATAGGAGTTTCATCAGGAATCCTTCTTAGGACAGAGCTTTTATTCAAGCACTGAATTCCCAATTCTCCCAATGCAATGCTGAACAAAATACCCAGGGTCAGCGGAGACACAGGTCTGGATTGATGCCTTGCACTTGCATTTCCCATGGAGCAAAAAGGAAACCTTTGGAGTGTCAAAGTATATGAGAATCTTTTAGATTAGATAACACATGCTTTTATTATGCTTAGTTCTACAGATTCTGAGCTCTCATATGGCTCAATATCTCCCCTCCAACATTTATGAAAGCCCTGGTCTGTCTTCTCCTGCTGTCTTATATGTGAGTGTCATTTCACTTCTAATGGTGAAGGATATTAGAAATTTGAGTGAAAAGGACTTGCTTTGTGCATTGTTGTTATTTTTATTGCCATCAGACAATCATTCTGACCTCTAGTGCTTCTACATTTTTATGATCACCCGTATTGAAATCTCCCCAGATTTATGTACTGTAAATGGTAAGTGCTTTGTTCTTTAGATCATGTGCCCAGGATCCAGATGGCCACGTTGTGACGGTCTGTAAAGTTTAAGGGTATTTGGGGAGCTCATAAGAAGTACTTTCACGCCATTGCATTCAAAACTCTCCCAGTAGGTAACCTTCACGCACCCCTGATTACCAGGTTTCACATGGGTGATGCCTTCATCCATTTGATTTTTAAACTTTCCAGTATTTTAAGAAATACGAGAAGGATTCTCTGTGAATAACTACATAAACTGGAAAGGCAGATCCTGAGCAAGGTTGTTCATCCTTTATTTGGGATAAACCAGACGTTTCCAAAATGCATTTCATTCTCTGGTGGTTGAATCTCAGTAGGAGGGGGAAAGATGGCAGGGGTGATAGGGAGACTGAGCCAGAAATAGCTGAGAGATAAAACTCCTTGTTTAAAATCCATCTGTAACACAGAAGACAAATTGTGAGGCTGTCTGGGAAAGCAGGATAGCTATTGATAAAGAGGCAATAAGCAGATTCTCAGAAACAGACAGAACACAAATCAACCACCCAATTTTGTATTACAAAGGATGCTAAGAAAATTCACTAACATTTTTTTTTTTTTTTTAACTGGGAATTGCAGAATTTATGAAATAATGGGGACAATACAATGTATCCCTTTCTAAAGAGAAAGGGACAGTGCTAGGAAGGTTCTAACACTGAGGAAGAAATTCACTTCACACTGTTTTCCCTTTGGTCACCTCAAGGTATTTGGAAAGATGCTTTGTGCTTCTTCAACAGCTGTTGGAAGAGACATGGTAGCGTTTATCCAGAGGTGTTCAGGAACAGCTGAGCTTAGGAATTCAGTGTGATCTTACAATTTGGGAGCAAATCAAATGGCACATTGTAGGTTGATGAAAATGAAGGGAAGAAAAGACATTCTAAAGCAAAAAATAAAAGTGCAAAAGCAAATAAAAAAAGGAAGTCAGTGAAAAAGAAGAGTGATTTTGGCAATTCAAACTGTAACTAATAGAACATGTATTGAGAGAAATCTGTACTTACACAGTGGATACAGAAAGGGAAAATAGCTCAAACCCACAGGCATATGCTTGAGTTTATAAAGAGTAAGTCTCAGCAGAGAAATTTGTTGCCTATTTTTAGCTGAAACTATTAGTGGATAAAGAGTTTGTGTTTGGATTTTATTAAAACCCTTGCAACCCTGTTCTCTAAATGAAGTCAAATAAGCACTGCTTAGCCAGGATGCAATGAAGGGAAACTGGTATGTGAACTGTGTTAACCATCTATGAAAAGCTGCAGAGGCAGAATATTGCTCTGAGACACTTAAGAAGGTGTAAACAGGAGAGAATGGATGGAAACATGACAAAGATAATGCAGCTGGATTTCAGAGAAATTGTAAGTCCTCACATGAAAAAGAGAGAAATGAGAATCAAGTCCTTTTGAATATCTCATTTCTTCTCCAGCCTTCAGCTCAAGCCTCACTGCCCTTCAAAACAGCTCTCAGTTCCTAATCACATTTTTAGCTTTTCCTTTCTCAGCGTGAAGTTATGTTTTCCTGATTTAACTCAAGCAAATCCCATGAGTTAAACTCTGTATTACTTTGACTCACTTTGGAGAAGGGGCTCTGCTCTTCACACTACTTCCAGGTCAGACCACAAGGCTAAAGAAAGGGGGGATATGAACTTTTAGCTGTCTCCTCCAAAATGTTCACAAGTCCCTTTGTCTACTTAATACTTGTCTGTCTACAGGGAATACGTCTCCATCTGAGCACATCAGCCTAAGGAGAGTTTGCTGGTGCATCTGGTGGAGTCTAGTACATGACTTATCCCATGCTGAAGATGCCTTCATTCAGCCACATGGATCACACCACCATCTCCACTGGCTTCACCTAATACATTTCCATGGAAAGTTTGCACACAGAGATCATGAGGTGACACCTACGCCTTTTCCTGCCTTGTTTTGTGATGTATTACCCTGGGTGCTGGATTGGATCCTCCAGGTAGTTAGAGGTATGCCACCTGGCCATCAAAAGGGTCTGGATGTCCCAAGAGACCGGTGTCCACTATGTCAGTCCTGCACAGGTGTCTCAGATACCCTAGAGCATCTCAAATGACACCAGGAACATTTGCATGTGTAACTGAGTCCAAAGTCTTCCAATTTCTCTCTAGATGCCTAGGTCTCCCCCAGCTTATAATAGAAAACCTTGCTGTTATGTGTAGGCACTTGAACGTCGGTGTCACCACCTGCAAACTGAATTCTGCAGCTAATGCTGGGGAAGGTGGATCATCCCTGTACAGGATTTTTTGATCTGGAGTTACCAAGTTCTGGTCAAGTCCCATGACTCTCTGGACATAAACATCTTCTCTGGGTGGTCATCTCCATGTCCAGGTTCTGTCCAAGGCCCTGGAGAAACTACCAAGACTTCTGTCACCTTGGTCCACAGCTCTGGTCTTCATCTCAAGCAAGATTTGGGTTTCGTTAGGTGCTTTTGCATGCCCCAGAGCATTGAGGAAATGCAGCACTTCACAGCAGCTCTCCCTGTCATGCCGACAAGAGGCCGTGATGGAATGCCACGGGGCGCACGGAGAGATTAAAAGCAGAATCTCCAAGTCAGGGACGTTTTAAAAATGTGTGTGTTCAACTAAAGGGCTTTTTAATGTTTTAATAACAAATATTACAAGATATTTTTCTCCATGCCCAGTGCCTGCTGAGCCATCACGCTGAGCCTATATTTATGGCACTGTAAAACACAATGAAGGCAACAGCGCTAGGAATACTAATAGCCTCAAGTTTATTACACTAAGGCTGAGTGCTTCATTTTAATTGCATGGAAACATTTAATTTGTTAGATGAGGTGTCATGTAGTTTTCCTCAGGCACCAGTAACTCATATCCACACCGGGACAATCTAGCAATCTAGGGGAGGCTTTAAAGTTAAATGGATTTTACTACATCTTACCTCTTTGGTGTGTGTGGGTGACCAGATTCTTGGACCCTGTAGAGTTAAAATATTTCTGCCTCTTTGTTGTAAGACTTGACTGGGGAAAGCCATGTCTTCACAAGTGCCCAAAGCAAAAAAAGGAGTCTGCAAGGCATCGCCATAGGTTGTAAGCAGTCAGGTGGAAGGGCCAGGGGTTCTCACCTCTCTCCCTGTCTTGCTAGATGGACCAAGGATGCTTGCTGCATGTCCTTGGTGGCTGAACCCACTAATCACCCTTTCAGAGTACACTTGCCTAATAGATCAAAGGCACTGTCATGCTTCTCCTCTTCATTTTTCTGACCATTTATATCAACAACATTTAAAGAGTAAAGGGGAGAAGAAAGCCAACAGAAGAGTAATAAGTTTTTGCTCTGAGATGATGTCAAACCAGGACATTTCAGGAAGAAAAAAGGGCATTTTTATGGAAGCAAAACCAAAACAAACAAACAAAAACATTTAAGAACAAAAAGGAAGCTTGTCTTTATGTCCCACAAAGCAAAAGGGATGAGGCCGTTGGAGACAAGCTGAGTCTGTCAAAATAATGATAACAACTCCAGTTTCCTGCATAGTTCTGACATGTGCTCTGACAGTGAAGAGGAATGTGGAATAAATTCCTGAGTTGGCAAGATTTCATTTACCTCTGGTGTTAGGGGACCTGTAGCTTGCATTAGATTTTTTCCCCACATGCTGATCCAACATGTTTAGACACTGAAGTTAGAAAACTTCACATAGGGAATGAAAGGTGATTTTTTTTTTATTTTTCTACTGCACAGATAAGTAATGACTGCAACAGCTTTGCAAAACCAGTGGTAAATACTTTATCTCACCAGGTTTTAAAGGGAGATAGGATGTCTCTCTGAAAGATATGCTGTAGTTCTGCTCTGCCTTCATGAGCTCAATGCCATCACGTCTGTGCTATGGGAGAATAATTGTCCCTGCAGGCCTTACCAGAGAGAGGAACATTTGTTGAAGATGAGATGCTCTGATGTCTTTAAAATTCACATGATCTCTTTTGAGGCGACACAAAAGATACCATGGCAGTAAGCAAGCATGATAATAATGCACGCATGTCCATGCTCAAATCTACCATGGGCTTTTACCTCCCATGTCATCACCGAAGTTGTACCTCTTCCTTCCTCCATCAAACAGCAGTGAAGGCTGCCAAAATGGAAGATTTGTAGGAGGCATCCACTGGAAAACACAGTGCAGGAGGTCAGGGCTGTTAAAGCAGGGCCCTGCAAGAAAGATTTTAATCCCTTTGCCACGTTACCACAATAGAAGAAAGTTACGGGGTGGGGGTTAATCTCCTGAGCATGGATTTTTGCTTCTAATGAACACTTCAGCAAGAGCCGAGAAGAGCTTTTTCATCAGCATTTGCTGGAAATTTTAAACAAACCTCTTCAGAGGTGTCAGTGACTCTTTTTCAAGTGTGCATTTTCTGAAAATAATCCTGGCAATGAGATTGTTGAGGCAACAGCTACAGAAACTGGCTGACCCCAACCAGTATCCAAGTATGGTCACGAGGATGGAGTTTTGAATTGATTCATGAGGTTAAAAGAGGGCCTGTATGTAAATGGCTATTGGATTGCAGTCACTTGCTCCCACACCGAAAGCCATAGCTCATGTTTAGTTAACACACAATTTCTAGGAACTTGCATTCAAATTTTGAAATTGCCCCAGAAACCTGGTTTTAAGTTTCTTATCCGACGAGAAGCAGAACCTTTATTATGTCACCTCTCTGAATTAATGTCTCAGTATATTTCTACCTTGGCCCTACACTGACATTAGCACAGAAGCAGCTCTCAGACATGAATAATTTCATCATTATCATCAAAGAAGTCCTTGCTATGGAAGGAAAGGTTCAGCTCAGATGTGGAGCCAGGGGCCCAGAGGCATTAAGTGATGGGACTGGGGTCAGCTGGAGATGCGTTGTCCCACGTAACTCTCCTGGAGGCCAGACCAGCTCCTGGACCTCAGAGCTGTCCCAGCTTTCAGGCACTATCCTCCTCACATACTCCTTACAAAGAGTGGAAAGACCAAGAATGTTCACAAGGTCATCAGTGAATAATTTTGAATAATCGGCAACCCTGGGAAAATCACAGGTTGCTTGCAGAGAATTCATGAGCAGGAAGAGGCAAAAAAAATAAAAAATGGCAGAATTAATTCTTTCCTGGACATCACCGCTTCAGTTTTGTTTAAAGCGAACACAAAGGAATTTATATTTTTGGGCAATGAATAAATGGGCATTGACGGCACAGAAAAATCTCAATAGCTAAGAATTTTAAATATCATCAGACACCTGTAGAAAGCTGTGAGTGTACTGAGTATTTCACTAATAAATAAATAAATAAATAAAATGGTTGGTCCTGCTTGTTGTACCCACACTTGATTGTGGTCCTGCTGTCTTTCTGCTCTGGCTGTGGTGCTCAGGGACTCTTCGATGACCTGTTTTGGCTCCTCAGCATAGCAGAAGAATATCCCTTTTAATATCTCAGTTAGTCAGGGTTAGAGAACTGAATTGCCTTTCAGATCTTACTCTTACATTGCCAAATAAAATGATGCTATGTAGCAAGTGATGTGTCCTATCACTGGTGCTGTCCCTCGTTTAGTTTTGGCCAGCTCAGGATATCAGCTAGTGGGACAGTGCCTGGGTAGATTCAGTGCAGGGTTCACCCCAGCAAGCATTTTGGATAGGGGTGGCTCCTACAGCCTACACAGCCCTCAGTGCCATTGCAGAAGTCTCAGCACCCCTTCACGTCATTCCAGGCACATGGAGCTGGAGAAGAGAAATGACACCGCTGGGACAGGGGGGTCCAAGCAGAAACAATGACCATGGGCACAGCCAGTCTGCTTAGGTGGCAGCTGGGCAGATCCCAAAAAGCATGTGAATTTGGGTGGGCTCAAAATCGGACCCTTTAGACCCAGTTCACTAAGTGATAAGTGGCAAGGCACCACCTCTGAATGAAAGTGGGGATGTGGCACGCACCATGGGGCGAGGACACAAATTGCACCATGCACCGAAGTGTTTTTTTCCTTAGCTACCCACCTGACCGCATATTTAGGAATCTAGCTATGGGCATCTAATTTTGTAACTCCTGACCAATGGGCCAAATTAAATTGTACTTGTCCTCTCATCTATTAATGACTTTGTAATAGGAGATTAATTTGTCTCTCTATGCCAAAATAAGTACACTCAGATGTGTGTAGGGGGATTCACTATCTTTTTTTCCTTTTTAAGGAAAAGACAAAGCTACTTTGTGCCTGATTTGAATTTCAGACAAACATTTAACAGATCACTTTGCTTTCCCAAACGTACAGTGCAGCCTCTAAGAGCAAGCTAAATTGCTATAAATTAAAGTTAAATGTCAAAAAGGCAAAGATGTGCAGGAATGCAGGAGGCAATCTCTGTGCAATTGGGGTTGTTACCGAGCTGCTTTTATCCACTTCGCTTGCATATTGTTAAGTGCTCTTCCTGGAAAGGGGAACATTTTTTTTTCCATTTTTAAATAAGTCCCAGCCCCCATGTGCCACTGAAATGGGATGTTATAATTTCTCATTTCCAAATATCATCAGAGAAAGAGCCATGATTGTCCAGTCATTGTGCTTCTCATTCCATTTGAGTTTTGCAGCCTGCTCTGAGAGAAATGCCATCCTTTTGATATAACAGGTATCAACCTGCTCAGTAAAAGATAAATTAAGATGCCATTTCCACCTATGCTGAGTAGTTGGCCTCTGTGGGAGGGAAGTGAAGAGATCCCTGCTTCTTCTGTCACTTTAAAATAGCAAATAGAATTGGATGCACTGTGAGCTACATGTGACAGATGAGAAAACAACCACCAGTGTCGTACTAACTGCATCTCACCTAGAAAGAATCACTTCTGTTCTTTGCTTCTGCGGGGCCAGGTTGCTCTTGTACCCCCCAACTTGTAGCACATGTCCATCCCCAACCCCACAGCATCCCCGTGCTGCATCGACCGCTTGAGCTGGAGAACAGGGAAAAACCTGCAAGGGAGAGCTGTGCCTCCCGAGACTGAGTGATCTGAATGCTTCCCCCTGCTCCCTCCTGGTCTATAAAACCTCCTCCTGGGGATGCTTTCTAAGTAGTTGTGTTCTTAACGACACTGAGAGCCTCCCAGGGAAGTTACTTGCTGTATAAAACACTATAGTAGCACAGAAGGCTGTATAATGTGCTAAATAAGCAGAATCTGCTCCTCTTTGTGAGCCCTGCTTACTGTCATAACCTTGGGTACTGTTTTGCCATCAGTGGGGCACCATCAGCCCACAACAAGGAGGAACATCTCCACCAGACAGTGCTGTCTGGACAAGACAGGCACTGCTTTCTTAGGATTCAACCAGCCCTACACCATCACATCCCAGGTTTTTAGGGAATACAGCCCTGATGCTCTTTGATGTCTGTGCAACCCTTTCATGTGATGGATTGACATGACTCCTTTCATGCTGTGTCAGGCACCCTCTGAAGAAGAGTTTAGGGGAGTCTCTTACAGGTTGTGAACACAGCTCCCTTAGGCCATTGCTTAGCAGAGCAGAGTTCCCATAAAACCACAACGCCCAGTGCTAATTGAGGTCCAGGTGAGGAGGGCACCCAACATGCACAAAAGCTCTACAAAACCCTGTTCAGCTCCAAACTGTAGGGTGCTATCCCTGAGATCAAGGGGCACAAGACATGGTCTGAGACACCAGGCTCCAAAGTTCACTTCACTGAGAGGATTTTGAGAATTAGAGGGCTGGTACCTGTAAAGAAACTATTTATATAATAATAAAATATTTTACTTCGAAGAAAAAAAAGAATAGGGCTGGAGGGAACTGCACTGTAAAGAGTGGGAAGCTCTTTCCACATTGCATGGCAAGAAGTGCTATGGCTGGTTGGAGATAGCCTCGCTTCACATAGGAGGTCGAACTGGAGGACTTCAGAGATCCCCCTCAACAAACACTTCTGTGCTTCTGTGAATGCATGGGGCTATCACTCCCATAGTCTCAATAATTCACTATTTTAGCACAACATAACTGTGCTGCCAATCGGAGACACTGACATCCCTTACTACATGAGCGTTTTTGCCTGACAAGGAGAAGCCCTGCTCCTTGCTTGTGGCAAGCTCCTTGCTGAAGCAGAGAGGAACGCACAGTACAGCAGCCTTTGGTTACACTATTACATTGCAAATGAATACAGACAAGATGTCAGCTCCAAACAGGGCTCATATATGCTGTTTTTATATATTTTGAGGTCAGAAGTACCATGTCCTGGGAGCTTTCTCTGTCCTATCACTTTCCACACAGCCAGCAACCAGGAAGAATAGTCTGTAAAAGCTTTCTGCAAGGAGTCATGAACTTGTTGGGCCCAAGGGTCCTTATTCCCTGGAGAACATTCACCAGTTGTATTTAAGGTCTTCTGCAAATCCAGTCAAGACAAACAAAATTGGGGTCCAGAGGGTAAGGCACTGCTCCTGAGGCCAGGCAGAGTCCTTGGCCTCGAGCTCCAAGATTTAGAGCTATAACCCAGAAAGTCACTGGCAAGGTTGTTATTTTTGGCAGGTATGCTTTAAATGCTGAAGAACAAGAGCTGTGGACTGAAACCCTGTGAGGTGTGAGGTCCCTTCTTGGCTCTGACACAACACACGTCTTGGATGGGATAAAAGCTTCCTGCCAGGATCTCTGGGTGAGACAATATGGGTGGGAGGATTCCTCTTCAGTAAGAATCCCGACTGTGTGCAGAGTTCAGGCTCTTATCTGATGGATCTGACTACATAAATGTTCTGTGAAGGGTGCAATTATTTTTTTAGGCTGGCTTCCTAAGGAAATGAGCCCCTTATGTAACTGAAATATCTGCCTGCCTCTCTTAGTTCTCCTTCACAACTTTTGAACCCACCAACAACTTTCATACAATTTCTTTGGCTCAAGGACCTTGAGCTTCTACAAATTTTATGAAGAGATACATCTGGTCAAGAAACAATAGATCTGAAGTGATGTGGCCACTGAGAAAAATGTCACAGAAAGAGACCAGATGCACCATGAGATAGCAGAGGCCAAGTTCAAGAAATTTGATTCCATAAAGTCCACTGCACATGGAGCTATGGGTTTCTGGGTTGGTGATATAAATAAAATTTATGTGCTAAGGAGAACAAATTAACAGTGCTTATACAAGCAACATAGGGTTTAGTACAGCAGAAAAGCACGTACTCCAGTTTAAGAGAGTTCAAGCACAAGGGCTGAGTCCTTTAATGCACCACCCAGACACAGACCAGCTTTCCCCAAACCCTCTGCAGATCCTGCAGATCCTTGGTGGCTCCTTCCCTTGGGAACTAAAACCTGGAGCCCCAGTTTGTGTTTTTTGATTGCCCCTTACAGACAAATAGGGTTAGTTGGATGCAAGATCTCTCTTTGCCAGCAAATGACTGGTTCGGTTTGGTGCACTGTACCAGATGGCTACACCTCAAGCTGGGGAAGCAGTTTGAATTCCCAGTTTCTAAATTTGTGAATGCCCCACAGTTTGGTCCTGTTCACACTGTGACCAGCTTGGAAATCAGAAAGCTAGGCCCAGATTGCTTCTGTGGTGGGACTTCCTGGTGTTTTTAGTGTAAGCATTTTGCTAGTGATCATAGAATCATAACAATTTTAGATAGGAACAGGATGATACTCTAAATCCACTGCACCCAGTGCTTTTGGGGAAAATCTGAGACTAAAGCTGCAGTCTCCCATCTAAGTAGGACAATTTTCTGTATAATAAGGAGAAGGGAGAGCACACTGACTATGTACACTCTTGAGCATGGTGGCACCACCAAGCAGTCACACTGAGGTGCCCCTTTATATTTACATCATATCCTAGAGACTGCCCACAAGCAGCCTGTCCTCAACAAGAATTTACATCGCTTTCATTGCCAAGAAATTAGTCTTAGGCAACAAACCCACAGATGCTCTGCTGTGTGATTGATTGTGTGGCCATGGCTGCTGCCTCAGTTTCTCCATTTAGCTATGCTCACATATCCTTTTCCATTGATGCAATATTTAAAATTAAGACTTTAATGAGCCAAGAAGTTTCCTGCCCTTCCCAAAGTAGCCAACAGCAAAACGTCTCCACCATCCCCTAGCCTTCATGTTCTCCCTGCCATCTCCAGCCTGAGAAGAGAGCTGCCAGGCTTCCCTGTGCCAATCCGTGCTGAAAGGTCCAACCCAGCTCCCCAGGAGGAAGCAGGTGTTCCTTCCACACTTCCCACAAGCTTTTTTTAAAGTATTCAGGGTCCTTGTCCCAAAGCAAAATGAAAACCTTTACAAAAACCACTGTCAGAGTAAACCATTTCCCTTGCCCTTTTCTCCATCCATCTTCAGTGCTTCAGTTCCATCCAAGCACTTTTAATTACAGCTCAGGATCTGCTCAAAATCAGTCCTCGAGATATCTTTAGCAATACCACCTCCAGGGTTTCTATTTTCTTTTCAGGAAGAGATGAAATTAGAAGCATATTTTGGTGTTATTTTTGTTTGTTTATTTATTTATTTATTCTACTGGGGCACCTAGGCCATGTACATGTATCTGCCCTGGGGTATCAGGCTTCCTACTCCAGCAATAGCCAAAGGCTCTGCATCTTCACAGAGCTCAGACCTCCCTTTGCAGTAGCCGAACTGAAAACAATGCAGAAAAAATTTACTCCTGTGCACCAGCAGCAAAAGGATGATTTATGGCCCATTTGTCCATGACCCGAGGACTCACAAACAAAGTTTAGGAATCACTGGCCCAAGAATTTTAGAGATATAGAAGATGGTGACTGCATCCAACTCAAAAAAAAGCTAAACAAAGACGGTGACCCTGCTAACTCTCTGAGCAACTGAGCTTAGAGATAGTCCTGCCAGGGTTATTCATGATAGCTATTCCTTCTCTTGACCTGATAGAGTCTCGTGCTGCTTTCAGCACTTTGAGGCTTGCATGTTTTTTCATTTCAGTGTTTTTATGTTTTGCTTTCACCTGATTCTTCTAGAAACAAAAATATATACAGACACCCACCGCCACCCTGGCATATATGCATATATATATAAATATATGTGTATGTATGCTCACACACACACATATTTAAGTTATACTTCATAAAATTCGTGGAGAAACCACCACCAGGATTGATTGAAACAGGCAATTCCGTAGCAAGCTGCAAAGTTCTCTCCTGAATCAGTGAGTCATGGTGTCCTATAAAACACACACTAAAACGTCATAATGACCTACCGCTATTATTTCTTCCTTAAATCTTCACTTGTGAGAGCAAAGGGAGTTTGCAGAGTGAGGGCAGGGGAACTGAGGTGACTGCAGCACAACCTGAGGCTCCCTTCAGCTAGCACAACTTGTGGACAGCACTGTGCTAAGGTGGTCAAGGAGAAGACAGGAGACATATTTCTAGGGTCAGAAATCCACAGATCACTTGTTCAAATTCCTAGGAATAGAACAGGTTGGATGTCGGCAGCATCAGATATTCAACCCATAATTTCATTGGGCGAGAGAAAATGGAAAATGTATGGAATAAATAAATGTCACTTCTTACACATGCACATTCACACACTCACTGATGGGTCTTCTCACACTCATCTTCACATCTATATATAAAAATAAGTATTTTTTTTTCTATTTTATAAGACCTTTCTCTACTTCCCAGCCTCCCATACAGCCATATCTCACAAAGTTTTTCTTTTTTTTTTCTTTTCAATGTGTAATCATGACATAAAATGGAAGAAATCATGTAAGATCATAAAAAAAAGGGATTTCTGGCTGCATGGTTTGTTTATTTGTTTCTGGAAAAGTAATGATCAGAAATATTTTCCCAGAAAACATGTTTTGCTTGAGATCTTTCCTCTTCCTGAAACATTTCATCATCAATGTTTCTGCCAGTTCTAGGATTTCGCTGCCAAGTGAATCCTGAAGCACAAGTGAACTTTGAACAAGCAGTCTTAACTTTTTTTATACTTGGATTTCTGTGGAAATGGGATAGCCACTAAACTATCACTGATTTTCTCTGAAATTAAGAAAGCTCAGCTTTCACGGAAAATCCATAACAAAGAATGATCTGGCACCTCTGAAATTCTGGAAACATCTCTGAAGACCCAGCCATGGTGCTAGACAATTATCCCCATGTAAGGAACAACATGGGAAAAGATTGGGGAGGCACATTTCTGGAAGCAGTGGTACTGGAGAGTTGTCTCAGAGAAGAGTAGAAACAGAGGGATGTAAACCTGGCTGCTGTTACCCCTGTAACACTTCTAGGTACACTCTTTCTTCTCACACCACTCTTGAGGAAGACAACTGGCTGGCAATGAAAGCTTGCAGCCTGTTTCAGACCACGTCCTGGACTAAAAGTGGGAGCAATGTTTTTAAAATAAACCAGCAAGTCCATGAAATAGAAAATGTGCAGAAAGAAAATTGCTAGTTTAAAACCAAAAATATCACCGATACAAATGAACTTCCCGTTGGGCTGGTCTTTCATTGTCTTGTACCTTGATGCAACTGCTACCATCTAGAGATGGGAAGCCAGTGCTTTGTGAGCCCCTGTGAGAGGCATTGTGGCTGTTAAGGGAAGACACTGACTTCTTTCCTGTGTCTGTCAGTGTTGAACTCAGGAGCCCTGCTCTTATTTGAGCCTTTTGTACATTGTAGCAATAATGAAGTGAAATGAAATGAAATGAAATGAAATGAAATATAAAATAAAATAAAATAAAATAAAATAAAATAAAATAAAATAAAATAAAATAAAATAAAATAAAATAAAATAAAGTAAAATAGTAATGTTATAGTTATGCATTTGGGAAACAAACATAAAGAAGGCATTGGCGCCCTCTTCCCTCTGCAATCTTCCAACATTACCCCAAAATTCTTTGCATTTCACACCTGTCCTTGTGCCACATTTAGGACCTTGAAGCTGTAACTTTTAGTGCTATTGTTTTTAGTGCTACTTGGCACTAAACTACGTCTCACAGTAACATATACCCAGAGGAGACCCCGAGGAAGTGTTGGGTTGCATTGGCACCACTGGTACGCTGGTGCTGTAGAAGTCTACCCTCTTTTAGGAACATGGTGGGGCAGTTACTGCATCATTTGGAATTCAGACTACAGATTGGTCTTTCATTTTTTATATTACTTATATAGACCTGTCCCAATAATTTCTAGTGTATATATTTACCCATCCACAGGTACAGTGGCTCTTCTGTCCAGGAATTAGCTGAAGGATGTTATTGTTATTGGATCGACATCATGTTTCAAATCAGAGACTGGCATCTATTTTAGGATGCAATTAATTCCTTCCTTTCAGTGCTAATCTCCTTGAACTGACTGGAGAAAGAGTTGCCTCCACTCCAAACATTCTAAGGAATGATGTGATATCAGATGAATGGTAATAAAAGAAAAAAGCTTCCTAGGTCAAACCATACGCCAGTACCCTGTCTATAAGAATGGGTAAAAGCAGATGTGCAGAGTCTAAGAACAAGTACATGCATTTCCCAGCTTTCAATCATTCAAGGCTAAAGGACTTTCAAGGCTAGACTGAGTCTTTATGAGCCTTCAGTGGAGTGTTCTTTCTTGTCCACTCTCCCATTGAAAGACTGCAAATCTTTAGCATCCACAGCACTTTGCAGGAAGAAGTTCCACAGCTCTTCTACTCCTAGTGCAAAGTAAAAACTACATTTGGGTTCTTTTTATGTATTTATTTGTTTGTTTGCTTATTTTTCCTGAAGCTATCTTTAATTATCTTCCTTCAATGTCCCCCTTTCTTCAGTGGCAGGTGAATTAGTCTGGCCCAGCTATAGCAGCTATGCAAGTGCAAGGAAAAAATGTGTTTCTGGGTTAACTTGCGATGCTTTGCTGATGCACACATTATTATAAACTTTTGCTGGATGAGTTTTTGATGTCTGTGTCATGTTTTTTTTTTAAGCAGACACTAGCAAATTTAGTTGGGATTGACAACCTAGATGTGTAAAGAGATACAGTAGCATAAATATCATCGAAATGAGACACAAGGACACCAAGGAAGATGAAAACCTTGTGATATGGAAGATGAATAGCACCCAGACTTTTTTTTTTTTTTTTTCCAACTTCATTTCTTCTGTCCAGATTCTGGTACTGACATCTCAGTTGTCAGAAGTATGAGAAATCAGATGGAAGTCCATGAAGGTATTCATAATGCTATGAGTTAAACATATTTATGAGTCTTTGCAGGACTGAAGACTCATTTAGCAAAAGAAACTTTGGAATCCATTAACATTTTAACAAACCACTTCAAACTCCTTTTATACGGTTTTATGCTTTCTTTGTTTGCCTTTTTTTTTTTTTTTCAAATAAGGGACTCCACTGTTTTGTCTGTCTTCTTTTTCACTAAACTGATTTTGTTTTCATCATCATTGTTGAACTTCTTGAATTTCTTTTGATGTGATGGAAAAGCTATTTCCAAAAGAAAGAAAGGAAAAAAAAAAAAAAAAAAAAAAAAAAAAAGGAAGAAAAAAAGGAAAGAAGGAAAGAAGAAGGAAAGAAAGAAAGAAAGAGAAAGAGAGAGAAAGAAACAGAAAGAAGGAAAAAAGGGTTGTTTTTTTTTTTTTCTCCCTGACTGACTTTATTACATAGTAAACAAACTGGATTTATTTTTGTGCACACCTGTATTATTTCTGAAGAGCTGTTGAGCATCTGTGAAATGAACAGATTGCCTTTTTTTTTCTTTTTATATAAAAAAGCCCCAAAACAAAACTTGAAGAGCTTGAGGCTCCTCTGTGTCATCATCCACATCACAGCAAAGTGAATGTTACATCTCTGCTATTCAAATCGAATGGCTCTTCAAACCTCTTCTCCGCTGGTAGAAATGGCAACAGGATATGTGAGCCAGGGATGAGTCTGTGTCTCAGGGCTTTTAATTATGTTAATAGGTAGTTCTGGGAACAGAGGAACTTATGAAGCTTGAGTAGATTCTCTGGTGTCTAATAGTTGTGGGTTTTTTTAGTTCATCCTAGGAGATTTGATAATAAAAAAGACTTTCTACTGCCCAGCTGCCTGCTTCCATGGAGTCCAAGGGTGTTTAATGTATTTTTTTATTCACAGTGAAGACACTTCACGTGATTGAAGTTATCCAAGTGGTTCAAAAGGTACTGCCAAATAAAAAGAGGAGATATGAAGACATGCACACAGATAAATGAAGACACCACGGTTGCCTAAGGTAAAGGTGTTTAGCAAACCTCTCCGCAGGCAGACAGGTGCTGTCCCTGCAAAGGCTGTTCCCCTGGCCCTGAATCCCATAATCAGTTCCTAACCTGCAGAACAGGGAGCCTGACCTCACTGTCCCACTGTCACCATACATCAGCATCACATCCTATTATATAATTCTTCCCAGCTCCTCTCCTAGGGCTCTCAGCAAATATAATCAACAATGCACCTTTTCCAGCTGGTCATGAAACTCATCATGCCTGGGATCTACAGGAGGTCATGAAACTCATCTACATCAGCAGATCTACAGCAGAGGAGCTCTTTCAGGCAATGAATTTATCCATCACTGCTTTGGGTCAAGCTAGATTTAACTACAGCACCAGCAAGAGGCTCTGTACAACATTAGCCTCCCTCTATCCCCACCAGAGCCACTGATCATGTTAAGAAAAATATTTCATGTGGACTCTTGCCAGGTCAGCCTACACAGCTTGTTGCTCTGTAAAGACAAGTTTAAGTTTGCTGGAATGATGAGCCAGACATCCAGCAAAGAGTTAAAGGACATGAAAGCTCTTCCAGAAGCGGCTTAGTGCACACAGGAAAAGCAATTGGGAAGTGGGCACATTACTGCCACCGAATGAGTGACCCGTAACGTCATGATGACACATCACTATTGTTCCCTTGTAGAATATTTCCTTCGGGAACAAAATGAGTGAGAAACGAGTTCCCAGATGATTGCTATCAGAAAAAAATAAATAAATAAATAAAATAAGGTGTGGGGGGGAGGTGGACAAAAGGGAGGGAAAAAAAAAAAAAAAAGAAGAAAGGCTTCATAGGCTAAGAGCAAATTACTCTGCAATTCAGAGAGTGATTTCATGGACATGCTGCAGGGATAATGTATTCTGAGTGGCTAGAATTTCATTTAATTCCACTTCATTGTTGAGCATCTTTTCCAGTAGTTTTATGACTGAACACTGTGTGCCCATTTTCCTTGTGCTTAATCTGGCTGTTTGACAGTCACTCTGGATATAGAATGTTCGTGTTTATTTGCAAGATGCCTCTTTACAGTATATGTCCTGAGACAGGAGTGGTAAAAGCAAAGTGTTCACAAATGAAACCTAATTTCACTACAATTGCTGCTTAAGCTACTGACTCAAGGTCTTTGTCTCTACCACGCACCCAGGGTAACACAGGCTGTCAGCCACTCTCTGATGAATCAATTAATTGATCGATCTGTATTTCTGTTGTGCAGAAATCCCTGCAGGAATTGGCTGAAATAAATGATGCGTGATATTAAGGGCAGAAAGCTCTGCACAATTGCATGCACATTGGTCCAGGAGCAACCCTGGGACAATCCTGCATTGAAATCAGGAGTATCTCCCATTTTCTGTAGCCTCCTCACAAAGCCACATGAAACTTCAAGCATTTTGATTAGAGAAATCATGAGACCTGGGGTTCATCTGAACCACTAAAATGAGAGTTCCCTTCTGGCAGCACCACCCAGCTACGTTCCCACAAGCTCTGACTATTGAGCAGCCACCCAGCTCTGAGCATGGAGAACACCTCCACAGCAGAGCTTTCCAAAACAAGCAAAGTAAACTGAAAACACAAATGTCTTCTTTTTCGCCACCCACACAAAGTTCAGAACTCCTATACGAAGGGAAAAGGCACAACAACAACAACAAAGAAAAAAAAAAAAAAAAAGAAAGAAAGAGGACTGTGACTTAAACTTCCTGACCCACCTGTTCTAAATACATGTTTTTGTGAGCTCAAGAAGCTCAGCTGGGCACAGCTTGGGGAGGTTATGTCGATATGAAGATTTTTTCAGGGCATTCAAAGTGCTAGAAGTCACCCCAGCTTGGCCACAGAAGCGTATGTAAAGCTGGTGGAGGCCCCAAAACTTGTTTGGCCAGAGGTTTTCTAAAATGCATCAAGAGAAGCTCTGAACTAACAGCTATATAGCAAAACCTGCACAAATTACTATTCCAGGTATGCTTCTCACATGATTTTCCTGCATTTATAGCAACAAGATGTATTGTGTCTCTGGGTTTTTCTTGGAGGCAAGATATTTGGCAAAACAGATTTTTGACCTGAGGCAGTACCCCCATTCTTCAGACTTATTATTCAAGGACTATAATGCACATTTAGCCTTAAGCTTTTAATCAGATACAGCTTTCAACATCATTTCCCAGACCAGTTCTGGACCATTTATGTTGGCCTGCATGTCACCAGCTGGAAACTTCAAATTTTTCCATTTTCATATCTATCTATCTATCTATCTATCTATCTATTTATTTATTTATCTAATTTTCTCTTCCTCTGGTGGCTGGATGAGCCTGGCTTGCTTGTCCATAACAACATGACAGCGAAATTGTCAAAAGTCACTTCTCTCTTATATTTATTCCATCCTTGGAAGGACTTTATATTGCAGCAGAGGGGAATCTCTTGGAACATGTTACTTCCAATTCAGGCCTTAAAAAAAAAATCATCTTTGGGGAATAAAATAATGCTCTTCATTCACATGTAAGCTTTTCACAAGCAAAGTGTGATGATCAGTAGGAAAATGGCACCTTCACAGATATTAAAGCTTCCTGTCCCTCAATGGGATCACAAGAACATGAAGATGGTCAAATTTAGCTGGATGAGAGATTTTGCAGGTAGGTGTAAATATGAATGTTTGCCTCAGTGTTCTCTTGTGCAGACCCATCTGCCTGCATCCACTGTTCTCTCTTGCTTTATAATTAGCAAGGACTGATTTGTCATTCTGTCCTTATACAATTTCCAGCACAATGGAGCATTGATACAAGTCACACTTCCATGTAAAACCACTATTTGCAGATCGAGAAGAAGGACAGAGTGGCCTAAAATCTCATCTTGGCCCAGTGGTGAAGCGAAGGCAACAATTAGAAATAAAAAGACAATAGAGAGAAAAACTAGATAGATGGTAATTAACAAAATGAGAAGCTATGAAATTCAGTTTGTTAGGAAAACTAAAGGCGTTAGGGAAAGTCCCAGGCTTAAAGGACTGTAGGGAGTATTAAAAACATGATGGTTCTCAGCAATGATATTTAACTCGTTGCTGGTTGAGGAGAAGAATTAATGAGTTCTCCATCTTTCAAGATGTTCCCATTTTCCTCTTCCATAATTTTTGTAAGTAATGTAAAAGATTTATTTGTATTTCAAGAGTCTGATTAACATTAATTGTCAATAAAGATATTAAGAATCTACAAGGAATGTATTTGTTTAAAAGTTTTTATGTCCATGTAATGCACCTAAGAATCCTTTAAGTGCTTGCTGAGGAGAAATCTGCACAAGCATGTAGTAAGCCCTGCACTGCTTAACATGAGCTTTTACTCAAAGTAAATGCATTATCAGTTATAACAGGGATAAGAAGGATTTTAAACAGACAATTGCAGAACTACCCGTAGAGATTTAAGGAATGTGGGCCATGTTATGGAGCAGGGTTAAGGGGTCTTGGAAAGCAAGCAGCTCACCAGGAACTCCCACCATGGCTCTGCAGCAAACAGAGCAGCAGAGACCTTGGAGAAAACCAGGGAGCAGTAATTAGGGGAAGAGAAATGTTTTCCGCTTCTATGCAAGACACCAGTGAGACTGAGACGTGTAGACCAGCTGGTTGTCTGCTGTCAAGATTTTAAAGAGGGGCTTGGGAGAGGTCTGAAGAGTGTCCAAAAAAAAAAAAAAAAAAAGTGCAAGAAAAATTGCTCCAGAGCTGGAGAAAATTCCTTGCATTGAGACTTTCCACAATCCAATCTGCTTAGTTTATAAAAAATAAAAAAAAAAAAAAAAAAAAAAAAGGAGAAGATTGAGAAGATTGAGAGGTGACTGGACTGATTTGATTAAGGTATGTGAGTACTTTCATAGGGAGAAAATTGTGGTTAGCAAAGTGATCTTTAATCTTGTGGAGAAAGGTATATTTATGACTGGAAGTGGAATCCTGACATATTCAAAGAGAAATAATTTTAGCAGAGTGATGGACCGTTTGCACAAAGTGCCACGGAAAGCACTGCATCTCTCTGCCGTTGAATGCTTTCAAATCAAGACCGAATTTCTTCCTCAAAGAACCCACATTCACCTTAAAGCTCTCAATACGCTGCTAACCAGCTGAATTGAGTAACAAACAGGAGGTCAAATTAAATGATCAGTGATGTCTTCTGGCCTTGAGGTTGCCACATCACTTTCCAGGGTTTTGATGGATATTTTGGGCTGTGAGGATCAGGCCCACATGTTCCCTGTGCCCATCCCAATCACCCCGCTCTGACCTCCTGGTGTCCCAACAAGCAACTCAGGCAGAGCAGGGGGCATCCTCCCCACCACTCGTGGACTCAGTATCAGCTCAGTGACCTACATCTCAGATCACCCTTGCCTTTTTTTCCTTCCATTTACTTGTTCAGAAGGGACCACTGCAAAAATAACCTCACACGGAGCACAGCAGAAGCTCAAGATGCACCTCGTCCGATAAGATCTTCATCAATCCTATGATTTAGGGTGGAGCCTGTGTGTATTTTTGCTAGATTAAATGGCTTTGCTGGAAGTGCTCAGGGATGGCACGTTTCCCAGGATGTATATTGCAAATCGGTGTGAGCACAACCCCAACACAACCGCAGCCTAGCTGTGCCTTCAAAGGCCTGCTACAACGAATATATGAAGGTCACAAAGGGGAAATGCAGAAGCAGGGGATGCTTCCTGCCCCGATGACCAAATTTTGAGGATACCTCAAAGCAAGAGGCAATGAAAAAGGAAATATGTCACGTGTCTCTCTGCATTTTGGGGAGGGGTCTGCAAACACCCTGCCTTGCACAACGTGGCAGCCCCAGCAAAGCTCCTCGGTCCACCCTTGGCACACATCCAGGCTCTGGCAGCATCTTTGCCTGCTGCTCTTCAGCCCCTTTGGAAATCGTTCAGGAGCCCTCTGGGGAGCACCACCCCAACTGAACACTGCGGAGACTTAATTGCAATACCAATGGTTAGCTGAGCTGCCAGCTGGGACTCGGTGCACGTTGCATCCACAATGCGAAAGTCGTCTCACTGAAGCAGAAAATAGGAATGTGTTGAGCCATCACGTGGCCTTCTATAAAGATAGAAGTGTTACCAGGGGTTTCTAGGCTGTCTGTGTGCATCCCCTCATTTCCTAATTATTATTTTTTTTCCCCCCAGCCTTCTAAGCAATAAATAAATTAATAAATAACCATTCCCATCCCCGTGATAATAGCTGGAGCATCTATTTAGCCCACAGCTCTTCAGTGGTGTTCACAAATCTCAGGCTGGCACTGGTGACCGTGATTTGAATTAAAAGGATGTAGCAGGGAATTTAAAATCAATGGGCCAGATCATTAGCTGGTGCAAGTCAGTGTAGACCAGTCGAAGCCAACAGAACTCAAATAATTTAGATTAAGCAGGGAGATCTGGCTGTATGCATACGAAACTCTGCCCAACCTGTCTGTACCCATAGCTCCAAGTTCTCACTATTTGCTATCCTCTGCAGAAAGAGAGGTTAATTATCATCATCTGGAAGCACTAGAGTGAAATAGAGTAAAGGAGGATTTAGGAGGTATGTCAGGAAGCATTTCCTAGCTAGAGCCTTGGTAGAGCACAAGATATTCTCAAAAGGAAGGAGAAGGGTGTCTGATGGCTTGTACCACCGAAACCTGGGGTGCTCCAAGTGTGGGGGAAGATGCTACAAGGAGCAGCACCCCTCTATCCCAGGAAAAAGATCTGAGATCTGGGCACTTCTGGTAGCTTGATTTCCTGTTTCTGAGTGATCAGATTTCCCAATGAAAGTGCTAAACAGGGCACAGGCTATCTGAATTATTATCCAAGCAAACACTCTCATTCTCAAAATCTGGGAAGTTTTCCAGCTTAATTAACATTAACATTTGTTTTCACTAAGCCGTCTGTCAATGTGCCACCAGAAGCACTAAATATGAGCTCTGAGTACACACGCGGGTAGGTAGCAATTCAGGTGGAGCATGCAGTTTTATTTCCAAGCTTTGTTCCTTACAAGCTTCATTATTTCTCAGGTCTGTAAATCATCTCCTCTTCAAACTGCAGAACCCTTTCCCTTGACACGCGGTCTCATTGAAAGCTAATGACCAAACATCATGTAACATCCGCGGCTCATCTGTACCTAGACATGAACCCTGATTGCCTTTTGCTGGTACTGCCATCGGTAGCAAGGGGAAGGCAAAGAAAAAAAAAATGGTTTTAGAGTAGCTTTGTGTCCCTGCTCCCCTCCACAGCTCCATTTTGGTGCAATATTCTTAAATATCAGCCCAGTAAGTGCACAGGGATGGCACCCAGGTATCCTATCTGTGCTGCCCAGCACCAGCACAAGCACACCCAGCACCCATGGGTTCCCACCACCTTTGGGGCAATTCTGTGTTTTCTTTCTGTAAACAGCTTTAACCTTTCGTGACTGATGCCAACATGCCTGGACAACCAAAAGCTGTGTTTTTTCCCATGAATGTACAGCTTCTGGGGAAGCTGTATGAGATAAATACGTTCTTTCCCATCTTTGAGCTTGCTCCACCTTGTTTTGCTCTGCTAAAAAGGAAGGTTCCTTGCTTGTATCACCAGATTCACAGCAGCAAACAGGGACTCCCTCATCTGGAAGCATGGACGGATACTCAGGACTAGTCTCTGCTGCCACCAGTCCCTTCCTGATCGATGTGATTTGAGCAGGGATCCTCTCAAGCTTATACAATCCTACCACAAGGTCTGGTACATCATTTGCAGGACAGAGCTCTCCTGGCTCCTCAACGCCAACTTTTCTGCTTCTACCCCAGAAATTTGTCTCATCTACGCATGTGCTGGCAAATGCAAGAGCAAAGAGCTCATCCACCAAACCAGGGGCATCTGATGTGGGTTAAAGTCATGTACACCTACCCAGGTGATGGGGCTCAGGGCAGAGACGTTCTTCAGGCTGGGGGTCATGTTTCTGTAGGGGGAGAGATGTCTCCCCATGAGATCTTGCATCTGGAGCTCTCACTCCAGCGTCTGCTTGGCAACAGAAGGAAAGGTTGGCATGGCAACTCTCTTCCAACACGTAAAAGGGATGTTATAAAGGGGACAGGGATCAACTGTTGTCATGTCCACAGGGGGAAGGACAAGGAGGAAGGCAGCTAGCTCAGTTTAAAAACATTATAGATGGTGGAGAAAACTTTCTAAACATCCAGGAGTGAAACATTGCTCCTGTTTTTTGGGGAGGCCAGAACTTACCCTGGACAGCAAGGTTTGATGAATAGGTCAAGGCTGGTCTCGATGCAGTCAAACCTCTTCACTGTAGAGCCTTGTGGTTCATTTCTTGAAGCTATTTCAGCTGCAGTCTTCAAGTACTTCTCAGATGGTTGAGCTCCTCTTGCTCTTCTCTGTTTTGCATTAAGAGGCCCGGAGCTCTCCATTTTCTAATTTCTCCTTGCCTCTGCCCTGCTGCCATCAGGTGCCAACAGGTCTCTGGATCCACACATGTTGCACGCTCCTGTAATGCCCTACCTGATCTTATCACCTTGCTCCTAACTCTGATTTTTGCAAATTCCCAAGAAACAGCTAAATTTTCTGCAGTTTTTCTAGGTGTCTTCACCTTGTTTGCCAACTTCCAGACTGCTTCAGGACTTGTCTCCCCTTCACTCCATCCTTCCTTCTTTCTCCACATCTCCTTAAAATGGGGCTTTCCAGACAATAGGGTCCATTATATCTGTTCTTAACCCATTACTATACCCATTCTTAGTCCATTTCAGGGCTTCCTGGATAAAGATCAGTTCTAATGATAGAAATTCAGAGCACGTCACAGCTAGTGATACTAGCTTTGGTGATACTTGTGGTTATGCAGTGTAAGCTGTCTAACAGAGTGGAGACCAGCACACAGCAGGGACTGAGTGATGTGGACACCGTGGTGGGCAAGGAGAAATCTGAGGCTAGAAATGCCATTCTGATTTATTCTCCAACTTTGCCTGGTTAAAAATAAATAAATAAATAAATTAAATAAATAAGATAAATAAAATAAATAAAACAAAACCCACAAAACTTCAAGACAGAATCTGTCTCCTACAAAATAAATAATAAAACGAAGTAAACCCCAACCATCTCTGATTCCAGCAAAGAATCTCAGGCTGCTATAAACACTGTTGGATTTAAATATCAAGTATATTCAATGCATCAACAACAACAAAATATAATCCATGCTATTTCATATGACAATGCACAGAGTACAAAAATAGAAAGGCCCGCTCCATTAAGCTTGCATCTCAAACTGCACTGAAATTATAATCAACAGCTTCTTCAGGGCAAAGGAAGAGAAAACAAAGGAAGGGAGATGTTAAAAATAAAATAAAATACAACAACAACAACAAACACAGGAAGACCCTTTCCATGTTACTCAGAAAAGCCTGCTCCAGCCTTTTTCTGGCTCCCTGGACACATGCTCCAGGGTGGTCACAGGAGCCAGGATTTGCTGAGCACTGGTGGCTGAACGTTTACAAATATTTATTTATTACTAGCCAGAACTGGTCAAAGTCACCATTACAGAAGCTGAAATTTTCCAGACAATCAAACCAAGCATAAAGTTAAAATGTCAATTTTATTAGTTTTTCCTGGCGTTACTTCACCACTGGGATGTAGAAATAGGGGCTACCTTGTCTGAGCAAGAAGAACAAGAAAAGTTTAGAAAAATCATTCTCTCTGGTGTTGCTCTCTTTGGAGCATGTCAATAATCCCCAAACTCCTTCCTCTCATTCCCTGGGTTCCCTGCAGCTATAGAATCTGAATTCTGTTATTACTTTTTTTTTTTTCATCATTGATTTATGTAAATTAAATAGTGAAAAATACCAGCACTCCAGCCAAAAGGAGAAATGCTGGTTTTACAGGCTCAATATTTCACACAGATTATTCATTCTTCCTTGTGAGCAACTTCTTCTTTTCCCCTCACATTATATTTTTACTGATAGCATTAAATGCTGGATGTAGGCAATATCCTTGATATATGGACAATTTACAACACACACAGAGAACCTTGACAGGATTCTTTTTTCGTTTCTTTATCATCTTGTTCATAAATTAGAGCTGCTCCAAAAAGGGGACTCAGCAGTGAGGGGTGGCAGCACGCCCTGTCTGTAACGTACGACCCGGTGCCTTGAGCTGCATTTGATGCATATATCTCCTGAATACACTAAGGCAGTTTGCTTATGGCCTGAGGGTTGTATATAGCCACATCGGGCAGTTATCTCTTTATTTTTTTTGCAGTGCCCCCCTGAGTGCTTTCCTTTTCTGGGACAACCTGGGAAGAGGCAAGAGGGAGGCAAGAGAAGAGGAGGAATTTGTGCAAGAACAACCACGTCAGTGCAGACCCAGGGTTTGTCTTGCCCAGCTGCAGCTTCAGAGCCACATAGCCTTTGATGGCCAGCAGCTGCCACCAGAAAAGTCATTGGAAGGTTATAACAGACTAAGCATACAAAGGCAGTTTTTGGTGTACTTTTCTAGTCTCCAGTGATATGCCTCCTAAAAATGACGGCAGTTTTGCCTTTGTTCTGGGATGGCTGCAAACCATTGCAAGCCCACATCTTATTCACTCTGTCCACTTTTCCCCCATTACATCACCAGGAGGAAGGCACCAGGCTTGCTTTCCTGCATTTCTGCTGTAGGATGGAGCCGAGCTGACAGCTCCCCCTGCCATAAGAACAGCAAGTGCCCCAGGGCTCCCCTTCACCTGCACGCAAGGGGTTCAGACCCTGAGCAGCTGGCATGACCCTCGTGCAAGGAAGGAAATTATACCTATTTTTCCATCATTGCTTGCAGTACTCACAGCAGACAGACCCCATTTTGAGCCTGGCTCTGGGACTTCTCCACTTTTTGCCCTTGAGAGCTGTAATTATGGAGTCCTCTTTCCCTCTCTCCCCCAAATCCGTTCTGATTCAAGTCAGATGCCACTGGCAGAGACCACAGATGGAGAGTGTGACCTTCCATGCTAGGATGACAAGGGAGTATGTTCAAAGCCTTCCTGTGGACTGGAAAGGCACCTGCAAAGAACAGAGCTGGGTGAAAGCCAAGAAGGAGTGGGACAAATGAGCTCTGAGTTTCCTTCGTCTTCTCCTGGGTAAAAAATATTCTGTTCCTTCCTCTGGGTCATAACAGCAGCAGAGTTGAATGCTAGAAGGGTGAGGAGTGAAATGCAAGGTGTGGAGCTATTAATGGTGTGAAATGAAAATGCATGGCATTTCTTCAGAAACTCTTCTCCCCATCCCAATAAGGTGTTCTGTAAATCCAAGCTTCTCACCTTGAAATCGGTCACATGAAGACGCACTCAAAATACGGGAGGGTATGGCCTGGGCTGGGTAGCCCCATAATGAAAAAATTGTTCATCTCAGCACTGGCATCCAGGACTTCCTAGTTCTGGGTGTTCCATACCCTCCGAGGATGGCACCATCCAGGAGCCCTGGACAAGGAAAACACAGCTTCTACGACCTGCCAACCCTGAGCTGGAGTTTTACATCCCAGATGGCTTGTAAAGGACCATTTCAGAAGGCAGTGCTACGTGTGTTAGCTATAAAACGCGTAGGAGCTGTGTTAATCTTGCTCTCCGTGCATTTGTAGTCATTTTCAGCTGTTTGTAAGCAGCATTGCACCGCATAATTGTGTACTACCCCCCAGGGTTTGTTATGAACAGATCTTGTGTTTAAAATAGAGTTGTTAATCTGATTCCCTTTTTGTTTTTCAAGATATAGGTTGAGGTACACCTGTTATAAAACATCTGTATGCAAAATGACAACAGCCACCTTCATGCCATCTGAAGTCATGGTTCCTGTCTGGATATTGCTTCCTGGATCATGGCTATGAAGCTATTTTGAGTTAGGACAAAACAATGCCAACGCTGACAGCTTTGGCACAGGCTTTCCTACAAAACAATTGCCAAATTTTTCCATCTCTGCACCTCCTTCTACATGGATACTCCTAAGGATGGTGCTCTGCATTCAGCTGGGTCTAGAGACCTCCTTTGCACTTCAAATATTATGGAGGACAGAGTCTGCACAGATTTGCAGGCTAATGAAGATGCATCCAGCTAAGAATGATGGTATTTACATCAAATCCTTGAGCTGGAGTAGAAAGAAGAGAAAGAAGTCTCCTCTTTTCTCCCCCATCCCTTGTCACACTTGTAGGGTGTGTTTGAATTCCTTTTGCTTAAATTTACTGTGTCAAAGTAGACAGGTTTAAAAAAATCCTTGTATTTGTAACTTGTCCTTTCCATGAAAAAGACCCATTTTTAATGTTTTTCTTACAGATAACGCATTCTTTAGCACAGATCTGCTCTGAGCTATAGACTACAGCTGACGTTCAGTTTGTCCTAAATAAAGCTAACTCCAACCACAATTGCAATGCCTGCAACTAAGACAAAGGTTGTCTCAAGCTTTGTGATCCATCTCACGGCCCTATCAGCTGCTTCTATTGCCCCTTTCTCCCACAGAGCTCATGCTTTGGCATGAACCAAAGCCATAATTCTTTCAGAAGGAAAAAGACCTTAATTTCATTAGTGCTAAATCCCCAGTAGAAGCAAACCCAGTAGACAAAAAAGGAGCTAAGAATTGAGAAGCCAGAGATCAGCCCTCCTGGTGACTCATGGGACTCATGACAACACATCGGCGCACAATAAAATGTCACAACATGAAAAATCCTCATTGTCCGCCCATAAATCCTTCTCCCAGCTGGGCAGTCTCCCTGCCTCATGCCCTGCTAAAGGCCACAGAGCTGTTCAGGCTCACTTGTAGAGGTCCCTGTGCAGTGTGGATTTAAGGAAGGGAGGCAATGCACTCCCAGGCCAGGATGTGGGAGGTCATCCTCTGGCTCTGACATGACCCAGCCTGGCATTTCTTCAGATAGGGCTGAGAAGCAGAGTATTAACCAGCTGGAGAAGCAGAGAGGGTGTCTGACTGCTTGATACAATGGCAAGGAAGAAAGTGCAATCATTACATTTTGAGGAGGTTTGCTCCTTTTCGTCTTCCAATACAAAGCGTGGCAGCTTCATCAACAGCAACAGTGAGCTCCCATGTTGGAGTATCCTGTTATCATGTCCTCAAACTTGCAGGAAAAAGAGAGAGGCTGATCCCTTTGCATTGGGGTAGGTGCTGTACCACCAAAAGTTTGCAGTAGGAAAGAAGCAGCCTCTCTCCTGTTCCACCTGCGGTCTCTGCAGGGCCTGCTTTGGAAGGTGGGCTCATATATTGAAACGGGCAAAGCTCTGCTGATTTTGGGTGTTCCACTGGGTCATGAAGTATGGATGGTGCTTGGGATTAAGCTCATTCTGAACATGGCTAGGAGCAAACACACAGACAACAGGTGGTGGAAAATTTGAGGTCACTGTGGAACCTGCAGAGAGAGAAGCAGCTCCTGAGACTTGGTCATCCCACCTGACCTACATCCATCAGTCACATAGAGAAGATAGCCACTGGCTTTGGGATGGACACTTAGCTTTTAATCCACCTAGAGGCAAAGGAGGTAAATCCTCCTGTGTGGAGTTCTTCCAGAAATTAAGGAGTCTGAGATGAGCTGTGAGCCAAGCAGGCCCCAGTATCTGGATCATGCATATGGCTGGTTGGAGATGGAGTGACAGCACTTTTTTGTTCTAGGTTTAGCTGTATCACACATGTTTTAGGGCCAGCCAGAGCTGGAAAATCTCTATAAGCATGCTCCCTTTAGGCTGTCAGCAGCAGTTGTGACACTTGAATCTGGGATGTTTTGTCCTGACAGAGGACAGAGAACAGATAAACCCTATGTCCAACAGACCCTGTGTACAGCCTGGGATAAGCACTGTGTAAGGGTTGACAGATTTGTTGCCTTTGAATTCAATACAAGAAGGAACGTGGCCTTTTGTAGCCCATCTTAAGTCAAACCACAAAAGAAAAGTTTGGGGGCTGTTTTTCTATTTCAAAAAGAGGACATTAGTCAGTGGTGGGGTGGTAACACAACCTTCCTCCTCTTCCAAGCAAAGAGCAAGGTGAGCGGCAAAAGAGACAAAATGTCACCTGGCAAGAGCTGAGATTTAACTCCCACACAAGAACCAACCTCAGTTCCGTTCCCTGTTTGGCAGAAAAACATTTTAGAGCATTCATAGGTCTCTTTAGAATAAAGTAATTGGTTCAGTTGTTCTCTCCTCGAGCCTTTCCTCCAGGCACATATTTCTTCCCCAAAAACGTATGTGCACTGCCCAGATGTCCCCAAGCTGTGGGTTTGCACTGGGCAGCTGGATAACTACCTCCAGCTGCTCTTGGTTTTGGTGGGCACTACTCCAAAGAGTGTGATCAACCATGAGCAAAGCTGTCAGCAAACCAACTCTATCATTTCTTCTGGACAATATCAGTGCACTTACCATGTGCAAATGAAATGGTTTTTGTACCAGGTTTAACTTTGACATGGATTGCCACCACCAGGCACACGCAGTTAACATGTTTGTTTCTGCTCTTGACATAATCAGGAGATTTTTCCACTGGTGCTGTAGAAACCATTATCACTCCCCAAAGTACAAGATTTTCCTTTGTGTGATGTGAGCCTGACAAAAAGCTGGTTTGTTCCATCCCTTTGGCCCAGCCGGCCTTCAGTTACACAGCTGGGGCTCTGGAGAAGATTGCACGTCTATTTTATGGAGAAGCTGTCCTAAAATAGTCCAGGGAATGACTGAAGAATGGGGAATTCCCATTTCACCCCAGATGTTTCCCATAATCAGCCCTCGCTCTGGTTGACTGGTTGCATTCAGCTGCCCAGGAGCAGTGTTTGGATGAAAATTACGTTGTCCATCTGAATGCTTGGCAGCCAAAATATTTGGGCTTGCAGAGCCGAGCTCTATGATAGCACAACCTCCCCCTGGTGCAAGCTCCTGGCCTTGTCTCCAGAGAGGGTAATGATGGTCTGTCCAACTGTCTTGAGACAGGGCTCCTAGAAGCACCCACAGCTAGACACAAATTTAGAGCTAAATAGAGATTTATTATCGTTATTATTGTTGTTGTTCTTTTTTTTTTTTTTTTTCTTCCAAAAAAAAGCAAATAAAACTTATCTCTGTTTAGTAGCATCCCACAATGGAAAAACCACCAAGGTCTATGCTGAGTAGTTCATTCTTGAAACTGGCCATGGACCATTCATTCAAACAGGTTTCCCAGGAGGATTTCTTCACAACATTTAACTGTGGTGGAGAAACATTTTTCATTTGTATGACATGGGAATGAAATGCCTCATTTTGCATCTGGCCTTAATTATATTTTTGATAGGAAGCAATGACTCTGAATACATTGTGATTTCAGAATCCAGTGATGTTTGCCTCTCATGTGGACGTTGCATTAATAAAGTGGGACCTCCCGACTCCAAGCTGTATTCTGAGCTGAATTTGCTAAAGAGCTTTATCATCCATAATACAGAAGGCATTTCTTCACCGCCTAGGCTTTGTGATGCATCGTGAGAATCAATGGCCAGGCATGTTGTGGGAGATATGGTTCAGCCAAGGAACAAGGCCAATAGCACATGGATGGTAGTCAGAAAAATGAAATTATAAAAAATGTGTCAAACTGAGAAAATACTGATTAACAAAAGATGTGACTTCCAACAAAATACTGGGGGATGTGGTAACAAACTCAAGATAAGGCATATTGATTTGGGAATTTCTTTATAGGTTTCCTTTCGGTTTAAATTCCTAAAGCCAAACAGTCTCACAAGTCTGGACATCTTGGAATTAATGGGCTGCAGACATTTGGGGGCAGTCAGTGGTTTTGTCCCAGCTTGCAAGAAAAAATCAACATTGGTGTTTTTATGGGGCAGGATATGAATTCTCCATTCTTCTCTCCTCGAATCAGCTTTGTCATTTGGAAATGGGTGCAGGATTGCTGAGTTAAGGGAAGAGGGGGACTGTAACCACTGGAGGTGGAGGGCTGGAGCACCTGTCTCTGGCGGTTGCCCTTCCTCCATCCACTCCTTTTGTTATGCCTCTGTCTCAGAAAATACACCTCACACCAGCTCACAGCCAGCAGTTCCTGTTATCCTTTTGTGATACAAACTGAAAAGCTCTCTCATCTCAAATTACTGCTCCCAAGCAGGTACTTACAGACAATGATAAATTACCCCTTAACCTTTTCTCAGTAGCACCAGGCAGCGTAAGCCTCCCATCCTTAGGCATGTGTCCTCCCTGTGCTCCTGTCATCCCCATCCCCAAACCCTTCTGCTGTTCCTGTGTCTCTTCTCTGAACCATCCGCAATTAATCAGCATCCTTCTGGAGCAGAGACAAAGTGAAGTGCAGAGGTACCCAGCCAAGTCCAAAGCCACCTGCGTCCACCTGGGTGTTTCTCTGCTGCTTGCTGGCTGCAAACCTTTGCTGAGTGCTTGTGCTCATCCTAATTACGATGCAGTTTGGCCTAAAACCTCCACAATTCCACTCTAAATCACACTTAGACCCAAAACATCCCCTCTTCATGTTGCTTATCTCCAAGGAAACATTAACCAGAATGACCCAAGGACCCAAGACTGTTGTAGCACTGAGCTGGGAAAAGCTGTTTCTATCTCATGGCACAACATGTGGTCCAGAAGAACTCCATTGGTCCTAATTTCTAAGATTTTGACCCTCAGGCACTATATACTTGAAAGAGAGCTCTGTAAAGCGACAGAGGCCTCCCCCCATGATTTTGGAGGCTGAAGAAACCTCAGCAGGTTTCAGCCCTGTCCAATATAGCGCAGCATTATTCATAACATCCTGTACCGCTATCGTGTTCTCTGTCTTTAGCATAGGCAAACACAAAAATGAGCCCGAGATAATCCTTCCAGCCTTCTCCTGACATACCTGCTACTTGCTTATCACTACCAGGAAGGGGGCGAGCAACATCCTCTGGTACCTCATCAATCACCTCCGAATGACACACCGTAACGTGTAGGAAGCTTAAATCAGTGGCTGCAGAGAGCCGTGTGCTGTTGGGGTAGATGAAGCCGTTTTACTTTTCTATTACATCTGACAGCTGGACCGGTGCCAGGACAGCATGGTTTCATGATGTCTCTCTAAATTACAGTTGGACTGTGACATACTCAATCAGCGTTAATTCCGTCCACGAGACATTGGAGTAAGGAGAAAGGTCTCTTTCAGTCTGCGAGTGTATTGATCTGAGTGCAAGGGACCCTTGGTGGGAATGAAAAAAAAAAAGTGCTGGCATTTATGAAAGGGAAAGAGGCTGCATTGTATTTGGTGGCTGGGAGAAGAAGAAAAGGCTGCTTGTCAAATTCAATGAGCGGTTTCATATGTAGGGAACTGTTTATGGCCCTTTCTAATTGCTGTAATATTCCTGCTGCAGCCACAACTCTCTTTCTAGCTGCTTCACTTGCTTTGACAAATCAGCTGCCAGGAGAAGAGAAAACAGTAAAGTAAATAATTTAAGAAATGAAAGGAAGGGTGACCAATCCTGCTGATTTCTCAGTCTCTGCTCTCTGCTTGCAGAAAGGTGTCCAAACGAGATGCAAGAACTAGCCATGCCTGGTCAAATACTGGCCTATTGACCTCTAGCTGTGGCCAATCTGCTCCCTACACCTTGAGGCAAAGGCTGCCTTCTTTCCATACAATGCATCTCATAAATCGTGCTATATCATCCGCGGGAGCCGGCAGCAAATGCTCTCTTGAATACAGCTCGCTATCGAAGCATGAGGGGCAGGTTGCCCTTGCTTGAACTTTGGAGCAGGAAGCATTCTTTGAGACATAGAGTTCAGCATCACTTCAAAAAATTACACACAGCCTCAGACGTGAGGTACTGATCCAATGCTTTTCTTTCAGAATAGGTTTCAATGAGAATTGTCACCTGATTACAGAATCACAGAATCACAGAATTTTCTAGGTTGGAAGAGACCTCAAGGTCATCGAGTCCAACCTCCAACCTAACGCTAACAGCCCTCCACTAAACCATATCCCTAAGCTGTACATCTAAGCGTCTTTTGAAGACTTCCAGGGATGGTGACTCCACCACTTCCCTGGGCAGCCTGTTCCAATGCCTCACAACCCTTTCTGTAAAGAAGTTCTTCCTAACATCTAACCTAAAACTCCCCTGGCTCAACTTAAGCCCATTCCCCCTCGTCCTGTCACCAGGCACGTGGGAGAACAGGCCAACCCCCACCTCTCTACAGCCTCCTTTAAGGTATCTGTAAAGAGCAATAAGGTCACCCCTGAGCCTCCTCTTCTCCAGGCTGAACAAGCCCAGCTCCCTCAGCCGCTCCTCGTAGGACTTGTTCTCCAGGCCCCTCACCAGCTTCGTCGCCCTTCTCTGCACCCGCTCAAGCACCTCGATGTCCTTCTTGTAGCGAGGGGCCCAAAACTGAACACAGTACTCGAGGTGCGGCCTCACCAGAGCTGAGTACAGGGGGACGATCACCTCCCTAGCCCTGCTGGTCACGCTGTTCCTAATACAAGCCAGGATGCCGTTGGCCTTCTTGGCCACCTGAGCACACTGCTGGCTCATATTCAGCCGACTGTCCACCATCACTCCCAGGTCCTTCTCTGCCTGGCAGCTTTCCAACCATTCCTCTCCCAGCCTGTAGCTCTGCTTGGGGTTATTGCGCCCCAGGTGCAGGACCCGGCACTTGGCCTTGTTAAACTTCATGCAGTTGACCTCAGCCCATCGGTCCAGCCTATCCAGATCCTCCTGCAGAGCTTTCCTACCCTCAAGCAGATCGACACACGCACCTAACTTGGTGTCATCTGCGAACTTACTGAGGGTGCACTCGATGCCCTCGTCCAGATCATCGATGAAGATATTAAAGAGGACCGGCCCCAGCACCGAGCCCTGGGGGACGCCACTAGTGACTGGCCTCCAACTGGACTTGGCTCCATTCACCACGACTCTTTGGGCCCGGCTATCCAGCCAGTTTCTAACCCAACGAAGCGTGCGCCAGTCCAAGCCAAGAGCAGCCAGTTTCTTGAGGAGAATGCTGTGGGAGACGGTGTCAAAAGCCTTGCTGAAGTCAAGGTAGACCACATCCACAGCCTTTCCCTCATCCACCCAGCGCGTCACTCTGTCATAGAAGGAGATCAGGTTCGTCAGGCATGACCTGCCTTTCATAAAGCCATGCTGACTGGGCCTGATCGCCTGCTTCCCCTTCAAGTGCTGCATGATGACTCTCAGGAGGATCTGCTCCATGAGCTTTCCTGGCACTGAGGTCAAACTGACAGGCCTGTAGTTTCCTGGGTCTGCCCTCCGGCCCTTCTTGTAGATGGGCGTCACGTTTGCTAGCCGCCAGTCAATTGGGACCTCCCCCGATAGCCAGGACTGTTGATAAATGATGGACAGTGGCTTGGCCAGCTCCTCTGCCAGTTCCCTCAGTACCCTTGGGTGGATCCCATCCGGCCCCATCGACTTGTGCACATCTAAGTGCCGTAGTAGGTCACCAACCAGTTCTTCATGGATAATGAGGGCCACATCCTGCTCCCCATCCCCTTCCACCAGCTCAGGGTACTGGGTATCCAGAGAACATCCGGTATTGCCGCTAAAGACTGAGGCAAAGAAGGCATTGAGCACCTCCGCCTTTTCCTCATCTCTTGTAACTAAGTTTCCCCCCGCATCCAGTAAAGGATGGAGATTCTCCTTAGTCCTCCTTTTTGTGTTGATGTATTTATAGAAACGTTTTTTGTTATCTTTAACGGCAGTAGCCAGATTGAGCTCCAGATGAGCTTTGGCCTTCCTAATTTTGTCCCTGCACAGCCTCGCTACTTCTTTAAAGTCCTCCTTAGTGGCCTGCCCACTTTTCCAAAGCTTATAAACCCTCTTTTTCCTCCTAAGATCAAGCCACAATTCTCTGTTGAGCCAGGCCGGTCTTCTTCCCCGCCAGCTCGTCTTTGGGCACGTGGGAACAGACCGTTCCTGCGCCATTAAGACTTCCCTCTTGAAGAGCGCCCAGCCTTCCTGGACCCCTCTGCCCTTCAGAACCGTCTCCCAAGGGACTCCACCAACCAATGTCCTGAGCAGCTCAAAGTCAGCCCTCCGAAAGTCCAATACAGCGGTTTTACTGGTCCCCTTCCTGACCTCGCCAAGAATAGTGAACTCCACCATTGCGTGGTCACTCTGCCCTAGACAGCTCCCGACGATCACGTCCTCCACCAGTCCTTCTCTGTTTGTGAAGAGAAGGTCTAGCGGGGCACCTCCCCTGGTAGGCTCACTAACCAGCTGTGTCAGGAAGCTATCTTCCACGCTCTCCAGAAACCTCCTAATTAGTGGTTAGCAAAGGTCCCATGAACCCACCTGCAGTCAGACTGTGACTTCTAGGTATGCATTTTCCTTGATGTGCTCTTGCTAAGACACATAGGATGTTTTCCCCAGGGAGAAAAACTTCTTTTCATTGCCATTGATTTGACTAATATACAATTAATGAGTGTCATTGCCTTGGACTGATAGTGTCCAAAGCATGGATGAACAACTACAGTAAATACACAGGAACAGGGTGACTGATGTGCGTAGGTATAATCATTAAGGTTCCTCATCAATGGACTGTAGGCAGCTCCACCTGCTCAGCATCTGGTGAACCAGTAGGTCACTGGTGCGAGCAGTTGGGCTGCTGTCCTCCAGCATCAGTTTGGCACTGTTGTTACACAGTGTTATTTCCACTCCCTAAATAAATAAGTGTATATATAAATATGTAAATAAACACTTCTTTCCTTGGATATGTTTTATTTATCCTCAGCATCTGGAGATTATTGCTTGCCCAAACATGTCACCACTTTATCCTAAGGAAGAAAACTCCTCAGTATTTAAACATTTGAAGAAAAATTGCAAGCCCATTTATTTTTACACAAAAATGCACAAAAGGTTCATTATCTTGGTGGTTTGATGGAGAAGAGCTCTCAGGAAGCACATGTAGTGCTTTCAGAATACAGAACAGAGTGACTGGAGTACCTAGGCAGGAGTACAAATGCCTTTGAACTTGTCCAGTTGCTAATGACACATACTTGACCTATTGTTCTTAACAAGGGTATTGTCTGCAAGTTGCTTTTAGTGGTCTTTTGTTGTAGGCAGGAAAGATAACCTGTCTTTTCAGCAGCAAAACCTAGAAGTATTGACATGATCTGATGTTTCTATAGAATGACTAGGTTTTGGCTGGAAACGTCCTTGCAGCACAGAATGGAAGAAGGAAGACGAATTTCAAAATACTCTATGCATTCACTGAATTCTTTCATCACAGCCAATAATATCTCCCTTCTTTCCCCTTCTCCCCTTTTTGATGCCAAGGGGAGCAAGTGCAAAAAGTGTCTAAGCCCTTTAGGAAAACCTTCCTGCAGTGCTGAGAGAGTAGATGCCTCAGCCTTTAAAGACTCTGAGGTGCTCAGCTCCCTATGGGTTTTTCTGAGGATCTGAGTTTTAAATTGCATCTGCAGTGCCCTGTGTGCAAATGCACTGCTGCTTGGTCCCTTGATGGTCTACATGGTACATACATGGCCCATTCTCAACTCCCTTTAGGAGTGAGAAAACTCTGGAACTCAACTGAGAAGTGTTCTGGGGATATTTTTTTTGCCCAGGGAGGATGTCCTACAAACTTGCTACAGACACCTGTCTTCTGCACTATCCCATCAAGATTCAGACCTCCTGAACACCCTTCATCCCCATGCTTTCCCTCTGATAGGCAAAAAAACACATACCTTCAGAGTCATGCAGTGAGGCTGGCTGAAACACAACTATTGCTTTATTTTAGGTCCTTCAATCTCATACACACACTCAACACACATACTCAAAAATAATAGTTACGTGCTAGCTAGAGGCCTAGAGGAGAGGAACCACTCCAGGGAGTTAGCTTCAGCAGTGTGCACAGGTGGCTGGAAGGACAGAGAATTCTCTCTGGTCAGAGGACTTAAACATCGTTCACCTATCTGTAGACTTCCCAGAGCAGCTTTCCAGAGCCACTTATGAGTCTGAAGAGAGATAACTATAAGAACACTCATAAACAAGCACTTCTGCAACCCCCAGTTGGCATCTCATCAGCTTTAGGCATCTGAGCACCTTTAGAAATTTGCGTTTCATCTCCACCAGCTGAAAAGGAGTTGTAGCACTGGGCTGTGAGGATGATACACACGAGTTGCTCATACCTATGAGTCATTCAGCTATTATGAGTTTCTTGCAACTTGTTTGGATTGGGAGATGAAAGCTGTGCCCTTACAGCAGCTCAGTTGCTTTAATCTTTGTCTTTTCCCTTGAGATGTCAACTGAGAAGTCACCTGGGATCCTCCACACACTCATCATGGTGCACTGGAGACTTCTGGATGAAGTCTTCCCATCCATGCTTGGGTGGAAGAAGGGACTAGAGGCGGTGTCTTCCCAGTTACAAGACCCCAACATCAATGATCCCTTCTGTCCATGTATATGAGGATGCAACACGGGCTGTAAGACACTGGGAAGAAAACTGGTTAGGTCTGGTTGCTGGGAAAAGGTCCATGTGAAGGAGGAGAGCAGCCCTTCTCCCCACTTGTATGCAGCGGCTTGTGAAATTGATTAGCAAACACACACTGAGAAGAAAATAGGAAGATTAAGAAATGGAATCACCATTTTATGATAGAATGGTTGGCTTGATGAAGGGGAAAAGAAAAATTAAAAATGACATGGTCCCTCAACAGCATGCTGTCTCAAGTAGCATATAAGAAGAGGGCTAAAAAATTAGGAGAAACACTGAGATTTAATATTGTTTTCTCCAATGTGCAAAGAGTCAAGGTCAAGTGTGTTGCAATTTTCTCTGCAAATCCCCATTCTCAGATGAGCTCTGACTGGACAACACTGGAGAAAAGATATCTCCATGCTGTGAAACTGGGGGATCAATGCTCTTGTCTCCAGACCAAACAAGTTGTTATGGTGAGCTCCTGTCTGTACCAATTTCATGTGTTTATAACATTTTCAGGGATCTGAACTCCTCTTCACCCTTGTAAGGGGTAGGGTTCATCACCTCCAGTCTGAGTCACACAGACTGCAAATTCTTCCAAACTGGTCACTTTTGGCTCACCTGGCAGTCATCAGCAAGAAATCAACTCTCCCAGGGGGTGACTCGTTTCGGCTGATTTTGGCGAGATGAATCACGTCATAGAAGTGCCATCGACTATAACGGGAACTGAGGATGAATATTGCTAATGGAGATGTTGCTGTGAGTACCATGCTATGTAAGGTCAAGAGAGAGGCAATCAGCATAAAGCATCTATTTTGCAAATGCTGGCTCCTTGTTTCCCAGATAGAAATAATTGCTGGTATCTATGGGAGGTGATCTTACATGCTATAGCCAACTCTCTCCCTTGCTCGGAGAGGCAAGGTCAGGCAGCTTTGTGGAGCAGGAGACATGAATTAAAACTTGTAGTCATGGTTCTTAGGCAAAGAAGCAGCATGTGGGTCTAGATTGCCCCAGAGTATCTGCTCCGTGCAGGGGTGAGGTTCCTGCTGGGTGCCTGCTACTGCCCCACGTTGGTCTGTCCCTCCTGGGAGGTCCCCAGCACCCAAGGACCTGTGAATGCAAACCCCAGAGTGTCTGTGGTCTCTGCTGGAGGGATGGCGGTGCAGAAAGAGAAGACCTAAGGATTCTGTTGTCCCTTCAGTCCAGATATTGGTCTGGACTTGAATCTCACCCTTCCCTCCCTGCTGCTATGCAAGTAGGGTGCGTTTCAAAAGAAACACAGAAAAAAATAATACATAATCCAATGCAAGGAAGCTAATGCCAGCCCCCTGTCTTCCTGAAAATACCATTCTGCTGGAGAATGAAGGGAAGGATTGTTTGGGTCCTCCCGACACTAGGCTCTGGATGGAGTGTGGCATAAACAACCCTTTTACAACCAGACGTGACCTGGCCCGCTCGCCCCTCGCTCCGAGTGCAGGGCTTGACATTTCAGGCCAGCCATGTGACAAGCTGCATGAGATCACTCTGAATTTGACCCAAAGTGCTTGGTTAGAGAAATACTCACCCATCTTTTTTCCCAATCACACTACAGTGTTCAGTTTGTAAGGCGTCAATTGCAGCAAATTAGCTGCCAGTCACGGAGGGAAGTACTGCTGCTAGTGAAAACTTCCCATTTAACAGCGCAAACCTCATCATTAATGTTATCATTAGCATTATTTTTTATTACTAATTTATCCCTGAGAGGCATTGAGGTCACGATTAGGGGTCAGTTGTTGCTTGACTTTCCAAAACACAGTGGTGAGTAATACCCCCTGCCTGGTGAAGCTTACAGCCTCGATCTGCTGTGCTGAAAGTTTCCCAGGGAGCAGGATCAGACCGAGAAGATGAGCACTGACCTCCTTTTCCTTTCTTCCTTACCCTTTGTGGCGTTCCTTTCTTCAGCCATCTGCTCGCTTTCACAGTGAAGGTGGGAGCTGAAATGCGTGTGGACTAGCTAATTCTTCAGTGGCCACTTCCATCCCCAATTTGCCATAGGAGGTTGCCCAGAATAGGAATAAAACTGCAGAGAACTGAGTTATTTGGTTTGTTGCCTTCAGTAACTACACCCATGGCCAACAAGGGGCATCAAGGCTGAGGCATTAAAGGGCTGTAGCAACTCCAGCAACTTTGGGACTTTTTGTACTAATACCCAACTCCAAGGTAATTAATTCCCAGCACACATGGCTGGTAAACAAGGATGAGAGTCTGTTGGGTGATTACTGGATTATCCCAAGGGACTGGTACTAAAATGTTGTCTTCTGCCACACATCTGTGTATTCCTAGTTCAAGGAGAGAAACCCTTGTACTTGAGTCTGGAATGAGAGGGACGCAATTTTAAGGGAAATTAAAGTAAAAAGGAACACAAAAACAAATTTAAAAAGTAAAACCTTAATTACATTTTGGAGTGTCACTGGTGACCAAACACAAATCATGCTTTCAATAAGCATTGGACGAAACTACAAATACAGCAAGAACCTTTGCAAGTGAATTAGTTATATGCTGAATTAATTCTTCACATTAATGCATATGGGGAAGCTGTAAAAAAATTTGCACCCTCACAACTTTGCCAGCCAATAATGAAGACCCATGATAGCCTTAAATCAAAAAAAGCCTCCCAGCACTGAGGTCTGCATCAGCTGAAGAGCATTGCTAGGTTTGAAGGAGAGGAAAGAGGAATGAGAGCTTATGGTTAATGCAGTTTAGCAAAGTGTTGGCTTGGTAGAGGGAGGATGAGGAAGATGTTCTGATGACATGTTCTTCACCCCGAGGTTGACGTGGTTATTAAGGGACATATCAGAAAAACTCTCTTGAAAGTTTACCCATCTTGCAGTGGAAAACCAATGGAAGAGAATAGGATACAATAAAGCAGTGTTGAAAAATTGGACTTCTGTCCTGGAGAAAGTTCTGATGTTTCCTATTCCTAGGCAGGATGAAAACCTGAAATATTTAAAAATAAAAATAAATGAATAAGACAGTAAGCAAGACTTGTAAATACATGTTTTTCTTTTTTCTTTTATTTTCTTTCTTTTTTGTTTGTTTGTTTGTTTGTTTGTTTTTAATGATGAAATGCCTCCAGTGAAAAGACATTCATCTTCATTGTCTCCACTGAAAAGAGCTAACATGTCAGAGTCAAAGCTCTGTGTTTGTTGAAATTACCCCAAATTCCACCTCTTCTGTGTCTGTCATGGTTTCAGGACTGGGTTTCTTGTCCAGAGCCCATTTTTAAGGTCTACCTGTGGCTAAGTACGTCACCTATAATGTAACTGCTTAGTAACCCAGATTTACACACGAATGTGTGTCAACATGCATGACTGCAAGGACCACGGATTTTGTTCTGATCCCAGGTGTATTCTATGTATATCTAGTTTTTGCCATATATTTCCTCATTTGGGAGGTCAGATCAGTTCCAGGGCTTCCTCTGCTTGCATCCCAGGCAAACTCCTGTTGAAACAAAGGGGAATTTTGCAAGCTAATATTACTTCCCCAAAATGGGTGGGTTTGACTTCATTTCCTTTCCAGCTGCCTTGTCTGGCACTAGAGTACTGTCAGCTCTTACTGAGGACACAACCTCAGCCTGAAACATCTGAAATATCAAGAGTTACTAAGAATTTGTGTCATTTTGAGTCCTTTTCTAAAAGGGTGCTACTATGGAGAGAGGAGGTAGATGGCAGGGTAACTGAAAGGCCCTTTGGAGGGCAACTGAGGTTTATTGGCGTGTCCCTGTCTATGACCACTAATGATCTATCTTCTTCTGGGGGATTTACAAACTAAAATGAATTGCTGGCAATTGTCTCATTCTCCAAACTTATTTGTTAATTGAGGCTGAGCTATAAATATTTGCCTCCTTTTTTATTCCTTGTCAGAAACTTCCAGCTCCCTGATTGCAGATGCTGCTGTTTACTCACAACAACTTTCCTGACCAGGGTGCTCTCAGTTCACTAAGTCCATTCCTGGCTGTCCCAGGTGTTCCTAGAAACTGCTTAACCTTCACTGAATTTGTTTCCTTCTCCCCATCCCGGATACCCATGTTATTGGCTGCAGAGCATATCCTTGTCCTCCTAATGAACCATCCTCCTGTGCTCTGGAGAGGACTCACAGCCTTGCTCTATGTTGGTTTCTTTTGCCCTATTCAAAATCTTGCATCTCCAGCCATTCACCTGGCCTCAGCTACCCCAGAAAACACTGCCACAGCTGTCACTCCATCCAGACTGCAGCTGTGGAAGTCCTGCAAGTCCCTTTTGGTTTCAGCAGACCTTTCTGAGATGCCCAGAAACTGATCCTTGTGATGGAGGCAGAGATATGTCTGAGCTGGGGTGGACTGAGAGAAGATATAAGGTTGGCAGAACAGTTCTCAAGGTTCTTCATTCCCCATCATGATGCTCCTTGTGGTGGGAAGACTGTCCTGACCAGTTTTATGGTGAAAGAAGCAACATGTTTTTTCATAGCCATTTAACATCCTCTTAGGATGCTGGGTGCTGCAAGGATTCGTTTCTCTGAACAAAATGCAAAACCACAGCTTCTCCTCTTCTTTTGACTGCACACACCATGTACAGCTTTGACATGTGAAACTACAAAAAGTGAGAACAGAATATGGCATTTCATTGCTGTTTTGGGGTGCTGGCTGCTGTGGGAACCCACACTTGATGCATAAAACCTAGGGTCTGTCAGTGCTTGTCTGTTCTTCCAGATCTGCTTTGCTTTCCCCTGGCTGCTGAACAGTCCCAGGGTGAAATGCTGCTGGCAGTGAGCAGTACAGCTTCCCTTTCCTCCAGGACTGGTGCATGATACAGAGCAGAGGAAGATTTCAGTGCTTGAACAGGGCTTTGTGGCTTAATCCTGGTTGAGGATTCAGTAGATGTGAGTACAAAGGGGCTGCAGTGTTAGATCCCCAAAGCAAGAGGATGTTTGCAAACCACCACAGGACAGGATGCACCAGGCAACAGCTCACCCATGAAGACTGACAGCTCCGGAGCCTGATCCTGCAAGGACAGGAGCTCAGCACACATCAGGATCCTTTTCTGGACTTACTACAGCATCACCCAGATCTGAGCCAAAGCACTGGGGCCACTTGCTCTGGGGCTCGTGGACACCTAATTTTGGGAAGGACAAAGGGCAAGCTGACACGATTATGCTCTGGCAAACATCTCTGCCTGAGCACGGTGGTGCTGGCTGCTGCCAACGAGCCAGTGTGAAACAGCCTGTCTGCAGGAAGGCTGGAGGAGCTCGCAGAGGAGAAGGGAAGAGGGTAATGAAAGCAGCGTTTGGTGAGGCAGCACATGTGCGAATTTCAAATGTCTCCTTGTGCCTGCAGGGCTGGTGTGCTGCTCGTTGAACCGGGCTGCTAATTTCCAAATTGATACTTACTCTAATCCCATCCCTGAAGGCGCCATTATGGTGCATTCAGTAATGGGCTATTATTTGGGCTTGTTGCAGGGGGGCAAGAGAATGAAAGGAGGAGGGACGTTTCTGGAAAAGCACACTGATGTTGGAACAAATCAGCATCACGATGCTCCTTCCCCAATTTGCAAAGCGATTAGGCTGCTTTAGAGCTGCTTGCTCTCCTCTGGTTTGTCTACAGCCTTGTTTTGGGGAGGAATTTCAGAGAATTTTACTGCCTCGTATAACACTTATGCCCAGCAATCAATATTGATTTTAACATAACATTTTGTTTTAAGACTCCTTTTGTTGTTTTGCATTCACTGTGCATGTTAATAAGGTTTATAAAATCCATGATATTTTCTCGTTTCATGAAATCTTATTGGGATAATTACCTTGCTCTGGTGACAGATAGTTGTGCCTGAATTATATAGTAAACACATACTGTTATCAGCTTTTCTTCCATCTCCTGAACAATGCTTTCCTACTTCAGCATGCATTGGATGCCTGAATATAGAGTAAATGCTAAGAAATATTTATATCCAGTGTGACCTCAGTTACAGTTCCCCCTCATGGAAAAGAAACCCTAAAATGACACCCAATACTTCAAGTAGAGTGACCTTTACTGTGAAAAGGAAATTAAACAAATGAGAAATATTAATGGCTAAGCCTTCAGGACAGATCATGCACTACATGCGTGTCTTCTCTACCCCTCCACACCCAGCTGAGAGCAGAATGACTGGCAAGCTCTGGTGATGCCGAAAGAGGAGCACAGCTGGGGAAACCCTTTCCAATTTTCATTAATTTTCATGAAATTATGTCTAGGCTCTTTGAACCTTATGCTTTCAGGACTTGCTTGCCAGACAGAGCATCTTGACCCTGTCTTGTGCTCATGCACCAGTTTGGCTACATCTACAGTGGTGTTAATGTCAATCCTGGTATCGTTCAAAACAGCCAAAGCCAGCAAGGTATAAAAAAGGGAAAAGATACAGAAGTTGGAGAATTGCAAGGGACACCAAGAGGAGGATGTGTGTGGCAGCCTTAAAGCTGACCCTAATTGCCATTGTAGAAATTAGCTATCCGGGGCCAGGAGCTGAAGAGCACCAAGCTCACTGAGCACTGTGACATAAAGCATTAGTCAAATCCAGATCATTTTTTTTTTGTTTTTCTCTTTTCTCAGAGTTTTTGTCTCCAAATGATCATCACCTTGTGAATCAGGTTACAAAAGTCATTGCTTGTGGGATGAGTGCTTCCTTTTCAACTTCTTGAGATCTTACATCCCCTACAAATTATCTCTGTTGTCTGTCACTGAGTTCAGTAACCTACAGATAGCCTTCATTTCTGGACTTCCAGAGCCACACCGTGAGAGAGAAATGTAGCAGATAAATCTCTCCTGGGTTTGGATATTCCTCAGCAAACAGTACTTTGCTTAATTACTCAGAGGATACTTTCTTAATTAGGTGGCTGCTCCTGGCATTTGTTTCTCAGTCATTAAATACAGCTCACTTTTAGTGTGTAACTGCTACACAAACTGGCTGTTTAGTCAGGGTGAGACCAGGACTGAGCACCACACAGCCCCGAGTTTTCTAGACCTTGAAGGAGCCAGAGAAGAAAATAACAAGTATCACTTCCCCCAGATATGAGAAAGAGAGCGATGTTCTGAAGCTTTGTCTGAGGGAATGAGTTTGTGTAGATGTAAGACAGCGAACATGCAGTAGGTAGTCAGAGGAGAGGAAAGAAGAACTCAGGGTGCCTCAAAGCATTTCAGACAGCATTAACCAAGTGAGAGGCCAGCATCCTTCCTAGTCACAGCAGGATCCCAGCACACCAGGACGTCTGTCTCACCTTGTATCGTGTGAAACTCCTTGAAAAGAAAAAAATAAAAAATAAAAAAATAAAAAAAAAAGAGAGAGAAAAGAAAATGAAAAAAAAAAAAAAGAAGAAGAAGAAAAGAAAATAAAAGAAAGAAAGAACAAGAAAGAAACAAAAAAGTCTTGGTGTGTTTTAATTTTTTTTGGCAGGTTTCAGGGGTGGAGGGATGGCTGAACATTAGTGATCCCTAATTCATGACCCCAGGCTCTGTAGGGAGCCTTTTCCACCCACATCCCCCAGCACTCCTGAGGGAAGCGTTGCCTCTCCTTGTCATGCCCAGACAGATGGAAAGAGGCAAAAGAGGCAGCAGAGCTACTGCAAGAGCTTTAAGCATGGAGTGATTGCTGAACACCTGGTCTTTTATTCACGGTGGACTGCAACCAGGACTAGAAATAAGCTGCACAGTTGAGCAGAGGATTGTGTCCATCGGAGCCCATCACTGCTCTCTCCTACGAAGCCAGGGCTGGGAAGCCCAACACATCTTGTACAAGCAGCTTGCCATGTCGGAGTGACCGGGAGCCACAGACCCAGCCAATGTGCAACCCTGTGTTATTGTTGGATTTGTTACCTCTCCTCACAGCTGGCAGCTCTGGAGAGGAGTTCCTTTTAGCTGCGTTTAAACGGGCGCAGATGGCAAAGCCAGCTGCTTGTTCTTTTGTTCTTGTTGGCACCGCCGCGTCGCCTCTCGGTCAATTACCAGTTATTGCTGCGTGGCTGCTGGTTTCCCCCAGGTTGGTAGCCCCCCCATGTAACCACCACGCCTGAGCTGGAGTGAAGCACCCGAGGCCAGAGACAGGAGGTGGTTTCCATCATTGCTGTTTTCTAACATCCATGGTGTAAGGGAATTCAAGAAATAATGATTCACCAAGCCCCCCCCCCCAGTGGGGATGCACAACAGGCCATAAGAGGTGGGTCGTGAAGCCAAAATAAAGGTCTGTATCCTGCAAAGACCCAAGGAGAACATTACCAAGCCCTCTGGTGGTCCTGGGAAGGTCTGGCTCATCTCCTGCAGCCACATGCTGTTCTTTGAGAAATGGCCTTTTTTTTGGTGGCGCTGTGGTGTTAGGTTTGAAGGAGAGTCAGGAGACAGAGGGATGGTAAGGGGGTACACACAATGGGTTATAATTCAGTGTTAGGATCTTTCAATCTGAAATATGTCATGCATGTTTTTGGTGTGTTTCAGGCATTCAAGGGCTCAGGCCCATGGCAACAACCACCACAAAATAATAAAACACAATATATATTTAAAAAAAAAAAAAAAAACTGCATAAAACATTGTATTTAATTGCAGTAAAAAAGATCAAAAAAAAAAAAAAAAAAGTAAGAACAGTGAAAACATTTAAGAAATCACTAAAGTTTTCACTTAATCAATACCTTTCCTTTCAATGTGTTGTTCTCTTTGACCTCTGACAGCACCAATGATATTTCACCAGCTTTTCAGAGACAAGTCTCCCTTTAGTATGATTTTCTTTCTTTTGCCACATCCAACAACTGATTTCAATCTTTTATTGAAAGCACAAACTATTTTGCATGGTTATGTGTAGAATTTCTTTGTGACAGTTTCATGGAACAAGAGCCAGGGGGAAAAATCAACCCAGGCACCGATAAAACTTAATAAACAACACTCAGGCGATAGATCTTGAAAGCAAACTTTGGTGCTGGTGTCCAGTAACAACCCCAAGCATGCTAAAAGCTCCTTAGCTGAATGAAGTGCAACTGTGGCATGGAGGCACTTCCCAAGCTTTGCAGAGAAGTCATCGAGCAAAGGTCAGAGACAACTCCAAACATCCTCCACTAAATGTCACCGCATTCCTGCATGATGGCATTTTAATGAGCACCAACTGTTTCCATTTTGTCAAGATTTCCAAATAAGTGAAGACAATATGACACTAGAAGGAAAAGCATCATGCTTAGGCCATTTCATAATAGCTATAAATCTTCCTCTCCCCCCCCCAAAAAAAAAAGTTAATAACTGCAATTAGGAGCAAAAGGAGAGAGTTCAGCTCCGATAGCTGTCAGAGAAGAGTGCTGTAAACTTCTGGAGAATTTTAAGGAGGGCTGTAAGTCACCACTGGCAAGCATTATGTTAGGGAAAAAGTTAACGGAGAGCCACAGACATGGATTTTAATATCCCATTGATTTGCTTTCCCTGTGCTCTGGAGGACTTTCCATCATTACAGACACTGGATTGGAAAGTTTCTTGCTGGAGCCTGCCCATCAGCAAATGGTCAAGGAAGAGTCAATGGTGGGATGAGGGCCAAGCCAGCAGTCTTACATCTAAATGAGATTGGGGATGTTATCTTATCCACAGCCTGAAAGTCACCACCCACTCCCAGCCTGCACAGAGCTGTGCAACAACCTGCATTTTTAAAGCCAGAAATTTGTCTTCATTCTTGGCTTTTGAGACCTCGATGACAGAGGCTATCATCCCAGCATGGCTGGACAGCATTCCACAATATTGCTGAGAGCAGGTTTTGGGTTTTGGAATCCCATTTGTATGCACCTCTACTGTGTAGTACCCACACAAACACCAAGCAAAATCACAGACCCGGAGTATGTTGTGATGTGATATCCCTCATCCTTCAATAGAGAAAGCTTCTCTGAAACCAGAGAGGGTTTGAAGAGTGAAACAGGGCTTGCACGCAGCAAAATGGTTCCAATTTCACCCATTTTGGGGAAGTAGAGCAGGTTCACAGACACACTACACGACTATATGTCCACACCTATTCAAGACATCTGTCAAAAAGGCAGTTCTTGCCCTGTGGGAGGACAGCTCCTCATGCACCACAAGACATCTGGATTTGATTTTTCCTATCATTTTATACGAGAGGGGAAAACAAGTTGCAGAGCAGTTGAATAATTTGCCAAAGGTCACAGCATTCAAATAACGACTGGGACCTTTTAGTTTGGGTTTGATTCCCAGTCCTGCACACTGGCCTCCTGAAGAACAGACAGGTTTAAAAAAAAAAAAAAACAACACACCTGAAGTAAGAAGAAAGCTGGAATCCAGGCAATACTTCTCTAGAATTTAAATTTAACTCTAGGACAATGCAAGCCATTATTTAGCTGTGTTAGAGGCTTTTGCTCACCTGAGGGAATGTGTTTTGTTGGGACCTGCTGTATGTGATTATCTGAGGGACCTATTTCCATACGGAGCTGGAGGGAAGCAGGATTTGGTGAAACTCAGGAAATACAAGGGGGAGAGGATACCAGCCCCTTGCACACTTCCAGCCCAAACATAACACAAGCATAAACCCAAATTACAGTGAAAGTGCCTTCTATAGCCAAAATCTGAATCCATTGCCTCTCCTCTTTGAAACAAAATAAAACATACACACACAAAAATCCCTCCTTTCTCCTGCAGTTGAAAATCTGCCAATTCATAAGTGCTAACTATTATTTCAATTTCTCTCTTCAGTGGTTAGAAAGTGCTAATATTTTTGGCTCTGTCCCAGCTGACCTGACCTCTCCGACATCCTATATCACATGAAAACCCTCCTGTAGATCTGCACTGGCGATACTGTCATAAAAAGCTTAGGAGGGGAGAGAGCCAAGGGACTGGGGAGGGAAGAGAAAGGAATGATTAAATAAAGCAATAGCCAGGCACCCACATAAAAATCTATCTAGGTGATGAAGCTGCAATAAATGTGGCACATCAGAGCTTTCGTATAAATGGTCAGGGTAAAATATATTTATATATATATGAAAGAGTAGTTTAAAAATTACTCTGAGCCCACATTACCCACCACCACCAAAAGAAAAAAAAAAAATGTCTGAAGTGTAGTATGTTATTGATTTTTTATAAGTCAGGGACTAATTTATTGGAGAGAAAAGTTCATTATTTAGTAATCCCACAGCTCAATCTGCTCTGCTGGCCATTAACCCTCAACAGTTCCCAAGATAAACTCCCCGTGAACTCTCTCCATGTGTTGCCTCAATGAACTGCAGATGAATTCTGCTGAATGCTCGTTCAGCCTCGCCAGGATATTCATTGTGCTTTTTGCTGACACGGATCCCAGTTCACCTGGGTACCATAGCAGCGGCCATACCCACCTTGGCACCCACACGATGCTGCTTCCAAGAAATCACCCTCCAAGCTCTCATCACTCACCTGTGAGCCCTTTCCAGGTCCTATCCACACTGAGAGCATTAAGAACGAGCAGCCACATGCATATGCATTAAATGCACCAATTCCCATAATTCTCCTACATCTCTTAAATGAATTGGTATTAATGGTTCACAAAGTAGAAACATGTGGAAAAAAGGAACTTTTTCACAAGCATCATGGCATCATTGGTGATTGATGGTCATGTGTGTTGTGCACACACATACATAAAACACAAGTACATCCCACTCCATTGGTAGTGTTATTTCCAACAGGCACAGGGACACATATTCTGACCCAGTTCTATATATCAGCTCAGTTAACATGGAAAATGCTGTGGCACGAGGGTCAAGACAAAATAGGCGTAAATGCCACTGTTCTTATCTGATGGCATTTTATACCCAGCTTGCACAGGTGGAAAGCTCTGCTCTAGGTAAAGGTTTGCTGGGAATAAGGCGAGGGAAACAGAACTCTGAAAAACACTGTTGTGAAATTACAAGGGGAAGGAAAATATATTTGCCTTGTATGTGAAATCTATCTTGGTAAGTCATTTGATAGAGTAGATGAATTGCTCATCCGAGGCAGGTTGAAGTACAGAGTGTGAAGGGAAGAAATAATTGAAACCAGCCATCATAAACACTCACGGTAAGGGAAATCATGCGTTCAGGAAAGGTCCTAATCATCCAGTGACCATGAGGCGGGTTACAAAACACAGGGCAGCCTCATGGAGAAGGAGCTATTGCTTTGGTTACTGCTTTACTCCAATTCTCGTAAATCAGGGCTCTTTCAGCATTCCCACTTCTCAGAGGCACCGGGCACTGGTCCCTCTCGTGCTGATGTGATGCGTTTGCTTGATGGAGGAGCTCTTGAGTTTCTTTGGCCCCGAGATGGGGAACGCAGCACCAGAGAGGAGAACAGACACAGGTGGACACTCAAATTATCATTAATTATGGAGTTCCAGCTAATCAGCTGAGGTGCAGGTTACATTAGGATGAGAGCCCGCACCAGCCAGTTTTGCTGCCTCTGCTGACTGGTGGTAATTTATTAATTTGTGTTGATGGATTTTTGCTAGATGCTTTTCAGCAGGGCATCCAAGCAGAGGGAGCAACGCTCGGCTATCACTGAGGTGCAGGACAGTTCCCAGATGTAGAAAAACCATGTTTTCAGAGCTGCAGAGAAAATTTTCTGTGTGGGAAGCTGGCTGGCACTTGAATCCTCCTCATTCTGCCAATGCAACAAGCAGGAAATCGTAGCTCCTGGAGCACCCAGGCTGCACCGTGGGCTTATTATGGACGTGGGCTTTAACCTGCAGAAAGCTTAGCCTCAATACAGGCATCAGCTAACCCAGAATACCTCAGGCACCACCTGAAGGAGGGGTGGGAAAGACCTGGGCATGCTCCTGTCCACTCCATCTGCCCTCCTACATCCTCCCTCTCCCACACGCAGTGGCTTGAACAGTCAGTGTGGCTGCTAAGTGATGAGGACCTGCCATGGACTTCAGATCATTCACACACTGGTTGTCCTGAATGCACCTTCAAGAAGCTGGGGAGGTTTTGGGGATGGTTTTGGACTGGTCCCCATCCCTGAAGGCTGTGGATGCCTTTTTCCCCATAGCTGGGGACCCTGTTCATCTGCTAATGGAAGGAAGGTGGCAGGGGAGCCCTCCGAGCTCCCCACAAAGGTGCAGAGTAAGGCAAGCACCATTGCTAACGTCCCAATCAAAGCTGCTTTACCCAAAACTGCATCTTTGTTTTCCATAGGACAATACTGAGCCGTGACCCCCCTCCTGGGATCAGTCAGTGATACATGCCTATTGATACAATAGGCATATTGATATATGCCTATTGATATGATATGCCACCTGAATCCAAGTGGGATAAAAAAATCTGTTACTTGTTGTTACTGAGCTTGTGCTATGGGAGGTGCTGACAGCTCCCCCGAAGGTCCCTTGGTGGTGTTACACCTCAGTCTGCTCCTCTAGGCCACAAGCAAGGAGTAACAACTTGAGTCGATCATTTTATTATTTCCAGAGAGAAAAAAAAAAAAAAAAAAAAAGAATCTAGAGTGAGAAGTGAAACCATATACTTCAATTGGTCAATTGTAATCAAGAAAAAGAATTAAATTTAATTTGTAAGTAATATGTGTCTTATAAAGGCACTATCTCCACCATCTCTGGAGACATTAATCTTTTCTAAAGTCACATTTCTTAATTGGTTCAGGTGTTTCCTCCCTGCACTGTGGAATCAGGGGGTTGGATATGGAAAGACAGGGATATCCCTTTAACATGGGACCTTTGAGCCTGGGGATATTCATGTCACAACACAGGGAGTGCCTTGTAGATCTGGATAGATGAATAGATCAAGAGGGTTTAAAGCCTCTTCTTTCACCCTCACCCTTCCTGTCCCATGGCTGGTGTGGAGGGGAAAAGGAGAAAACAGAACCAGAGGGAAATGTCACCACCAAATACCCTCTGCCCTTTCATAAAGCATGGTGTCATGAATGAAAACAAATCACTCTTCCCTGGGGCAATGCACTCACTTCCTAAGCACCTGCCAGGAGGCTTCTCAGGTTTAAAAAAAAAAAAAAAAAAAGCTGGGCTTGGAGTTTGGAGATCATTTATTTATGTGCTGGTTACTTCAGAGTCCTGTACTTGTATGCAAAAAGCCTCCGGGAAAAACTGGGTAAGAACAGGAATTTCAGCTGCTCTTTGTGACAAGCAGGTGCTTTATCCAGCCAACACACACGTGGAGGAAAAACACCCCGGCAGGAATTGGCTAGCAAAAATCAAACCTCCTGTGTGCAGTCCAGCACAGGACACTTTGTGTCTGGAGACAATGAATTGACCTGAGCTGTAGCTGCTATTTCAGATAAATCCAAGAAAGAAACAGGTAAAACAAGAGAAGAAGAGTTTGGTCTGACTTTAAAAATGCATATTTAAAAATGAGAGTATTAGATGGGTTCTTCATGGAGCTTTCTCTTGACCTACAAGCTTTGCCAGACATCTTTTTTTTTTTTCTTTTCCTCCATGATCAAAGCACCAATGCAACCCATTTCCCCAGAGTGCTGGAAGCAGCCTCAGGTCCAGGAGGTAATGCAGCAACTTCGGTGCCCGTAGGTCAGGAGAGAGCCCCGGTGCTGACTGCCTTTGACATCAACGAGGCTGACACACAAGCCAGACCTGTGCCCTGCTTCGTGTGCCCCAGCCTGACAAGTCAACAGAGCTTTGCCAATCTGCACAGACACTTCAGGCTTTCAGGACCGTGCATCACTTTATCCAGGTCACTTGCTTTTTAGGCCTGGCAGAGGCAGACACAGTTTTTCCTCTGCCCGCAAGCTCTGGCTGTGTTTGCAGCCCTCTCCTAGGAGGAAAGCAAGAAGTTTTAAATCCCCTTTTTGTTTTCAGGGATGGGGAAGTAAAACAGGTTCTCAGAAGCGCCCAGGAATTAGGAAAGGGTACAGAAACTTTTCTTCTGAGGAGACACCAGACTGTCTGCCCAGCTTGCTTTCCAAAGGAGAAACCTCTCTGCTTTTTGGAATTTTTGGACAGCAGGACAATGGTTCCCCATGGCTGGGAGTGTATTCTGGACATAACTTAGTAAGGAGTAAGAAAAATGTTTTTACCTAAGGCCCAAGGGGTTATTGGCCCCAAATGATTTAGGCTCAACATTTGCAGATCAAGGTGTGTTTTATTTGATTAAGTCAGACCAAAGGCAGATCTGATCTCCAGGGTGGTCTTCTTTGGTTTGCACATACGTTTAGCCCAAAATGTTACTCAGAATGTTTTCTGAAAGCTGCCTTGCCCCTTTCCAGGACACAATGATGTGCTTGTAGAAGCCTTTACCAGTTCTTCATCCTCTGTCAGTTTTTCAAGAATGAGTAAATCAGCACATCTAAGTCTTATAGGAGCAGATTGTCAGCCTTTAAATCTCCTTCAACAGAAGCTAGGGAGTTGAAATTAAATGGCATGAAAAGCGAAGATTTGTGGCCCTTGCAACATCTGTGATTTATGGTCTACAGATACAGGAAAAGACTCATTGCCATCCCACCCCTTATTAAGCTCTTCCATTGACTGCTGGTTAAATTTTGTCTGGGAATGGTTCAGAATAAACATTTAAATCTCCAACAGCATATTGAACAACATCTTTCCAAGAAGCATAAATAAAACAGATCTGTGTCTTCAGCCATCTGCACGCAATCACAGACTGCTTATGTTTCAAGCCCTGGTCCAGTGAACTTCGAGATTAAATGTTTTGGAGAGACACATCAGACATATGAGTTCCTCCGTAACCTACAAGCACTGGTACAAACTGGAGATGCTGAGCCTGTCTCCTGGCTGATGAAAACAACATCACACCTTCAGGGGCAGAAGAGATGTGGCTGGAAGGGAAATACTTTATAGTTACTTGGTTGAGGATGGAGAGGGTCTTTATTCGTGGAGAAATAAAGGTCCCAAGAGCACTGGTCCCCAGGGCTGTTTGGATGGAGTTTGCCACTTCATGACAGCTTCTACTGCAAAAAATTGACTCCCATTTTCACTTTTCACCCTACATATGAGGAAAGCCCTTTCCCCTCCCACCTTGAGGTTCCCATCCCAGTGGGGCAGGAAGCCTCCATGCAGCTCCTTCATCCAGCAGGACACATACCCAGGGGGCAGTCATGGTCTCCCAGGACACAGCCCAAATATAAATATCCCCAGGATTGCCTCAGGCACTTTGGGCAGGCACATCCTTGAAGGACAAGCACTCCATAAACACCAGCACTTCTCTGCCTCATGTGAGTTGCTTGTGCCTTCTGGTTTAATTCTTGTATAGTTTATGCCCTAACTACACTTCATGCTGTGTTGTGGTTTGCTACCTGTGCCTCCAGACTCTTTGAGGGCTCCAGAAATTACTTCAAAAGCTAACAACAACAACAAAAACAAATGAGCAATTGATTGTCAGGAATATTCTTAAGCATATTCATACACCTTGGAGAGTTTTCTTTGTCATCAACAAGCACTGAAACAAAGAGTGCTTCTGAATAAATTATGGAATATTATATATTATGAAGGAGTATCTTTTCCTGATGCGTTCCCTAAAATGTGTTTGGTGCCCAAAGCATCACTGCAAGTTTTTTTTCCTTTTTTTTTTTTTTTTTTTCTTTTTATTTGTTTTTGTTTTTTATAATTGTGTGCATGGAACAAAGGACATCTTAGTGGTTTACCCTGTGTCACACTGGTTATAATACCATTCAAAGCAGATCCCAGTTTCCAGCCCAGTGAACAGCCACCCAAGGAAAACTTCTTCCCAGACAGTCTTGGGGGATTAGGCCAATTTACAGCCAAACACCCATCATCTGGCTAACTTTGATATATTAGTTTAAGTGACTCTCTCTTTCTCTCTCTCTCTCTCTCTCTTTTTTTTTTTTTTTTTTTTAATATTTTGCTTCTTTCTTAGGCAACTGAGAGTTAAAATGACTGCTTGAGAAGACTATAGCTGAAGGAGCAACTTGCAGCCCTCTCAGCATAGATGATGAAGAGGATAACAGAAGGTTCAAGACTCTTCATAGTGCTTTTGCTTGTACTTTCATCTCCTTGGGGAGAAGGATGTTCTCCTCTGGTATATAAGAGTGAAATGCCGCAAAATGGTGCAACTGTGCTCCAGAACAGCATGGTACTGATTCAAAACAAATAGTTAAAAAGTGTAAAGCAATAACCTGAGTGAATCCTGATACTGAAAAATGCTTACATGTACATTGTGTAGCACAGTGCTTATATCCACAGCATCTGACCAACTGACTTTGGCTCATAAAGTGTCTCAAAATCCCATCAATTGTCTTAAAATACTGTGTCATGGTTGTCAGGCAGATGAAGAGAATTTCCTTCCTTCACCCAGCAGAACTGTGTTGGGTAGTAATCAGCAAGGCAAATCTGGGCTGCATCGAAGTGGGAGCACATCACAGCATTTCTCACATTGGCAAGTTCACTAATTACTGTAAGGACTATAATGACACGGACACTGGTTCAATAGGCTCTTGAAGGTGATTTGAAAATAATTTACAGATGCATTTGTATATTTCCCAGGAACAAGTAGACCATCTAGAAAGTTCTGTGATGAAATTTACATTAAAAAAGAAAATGTCACTAATATCATAGTCTTGCTGTTGTCAACAAGACGATTATGTGTGGGTGGGTGTTGGAGCAAGAGAAAGGACAAAAATTGCTGTGCATTCATTGCAATTTTTCCAAGTTTGGGATTTTCTTTTGTTTATTTTTCTTTCTTCTTGACAAATCTACCTTAGGCTACCTTAGGTTATACAAAATTTACAGAAAAATAAATCTTTCCGTCTTTCCATCTGGCTGGTTTTTTTTTGGCTGAGAGTAGAAATGAAGTGCTGGAGTTGATATGGATTGAGACTGATGGGTTTTGCATAGAGGTGGAGGAGGTGAGAGAATCATCCTCCCTAGTCTATCCACTGTCCCAAGTGTCCCAGACCTTAAAGCAAGGCAGAGTTCAGGTGCCTACAAAGCCTCACCAGCACTCAAACAAACAAGAGGCCCCATACTGGTCTCTGGTTATTACCTCATTATCTTAACACAAATTTTAACATCTTTCTTGCCAACAGGCCATTCTTCTGCATTGGAAATCTTGTGAGAATATTGACTTTGCAGGATTTGGTGGGAGTCCACTGGTGCATCCCTAAAAAGATCTTTCTGAACATTGTTCCAGATGGCTGGGAGCTTCCCCATGAAGGTTTCCATGCCACTGCATCCAAGTCCTAGAAGACTGTTAAGGCAAGAAGCAATTTGAAGTCATGGTTTGTTATAGATGGAGTAGGCTGACATAGAAGATGTTGAGCGAAGATGATAGGATTTGGGCTGGAAATACATGAAGATGATAAGAGGTTTGTAGATTCATAGAAAATGAGTCAGGATAATACATATCATACATACCTGTCTCATTTCAGAAAAATATTTGTCTGGTCTGCTCTCCAGCTTCCAGAGATGGAGTTCCCAGCCTCACCGTAAGCATTTTGCTCCAACATTCTACTTTGTCTATTCCAAATTAATCTATTTCTAAACACTTTGCCAAGAATGTTTCATGCTTCCATAATATCTGGCTCCATTTCAGTCAAAAATACCATGTGAATAGCTTTTCTGATGATGTTATGTTGTAGGCTTTGCTTTTCTTCTTAGATTGAATGAAGAAGCAAAGAGGAAATGCAGACTGGGGAAGAAAATGAAAGGGATGGAATATCTCCAAAGCTCAAAACAAATAAAGAAATGTTTGGGTTTGAGTTCTGGGCATACATTCAGGATGGCTCTGATTTTATTTAGACTGGGTGGCCCATTTCTGTGTTTATTAGGATCACTACACTAATGAAGGCTTAAAGAGAAATGCCGCAAGAACAAATGCTGGGAAAGTCTTTTATGTATCTAATGACACTTAATTTCCATAGTAAATGCCTAATGTTTAACGAGTATTTTATTCTTTCCCAATTTACATATTTATAGTTAACTTTTGTAGCTGCTCGTGAGTAATTAGCCGTCTGTTTAAAGGGAGCCTGTGAACCATACAGCCACATGCTCATTCTAGCGATAGTAACAAAAAACAACAACAAAAACAACGAAACTTGGGCAGTTCTTTCAGGAAAACATTTGATTGTGGATAATTGAAAGAAAGTCAGCAAAAAGAGCAAAGGAATTACATAATAAATAAAATACAAGGGAGAAAAAAAGGGGCAGGATGACATTGAGTGTGAACTGAAGGGAATTTCCCCTGTTGTGAGAATATTTGCAAGAGCTGAGAAATCTGGAATAACGCTGTTCTCATGTGCCAAGTCCGTCACCTGTACCATTGATAAACAGCTTGTGGTCACCATGGAAACTGCACAAGGGGATTCAAAGCATCGAAGAAATAAAGCTTTCTTCTGATATAGAATGGACAAGTTATTGTAAAGGTAAGGAAGGAGTCAAGTTGCTAGTTGCTCTGAGGGTGAAGTCCTAATCTGGCTACACCACTGCGAGACACCAGATTGTGTGATACCTCGTCTGTGGTTCAGCCTTGTTCATGCAGGTCTCTATTGACTTCACCCAAACAGGACATGGGAGAAGCCCTGGAATTTAGGGTGTATCCTTTCTTGTCAAAAGGTATCTCACAGATACAAAACAGCTGAGAGCAAAGCAGTGACATAAAGAAATCTAATTTCAGAAATTAAGGAGGGTTCTTGACATTGGCCTCAAAAGCTTGAGGAAAAATGTAAAATCTAGCTTTTATATTTGCACTCCATGCTTGCTGTGATCAAATAAGAATGAAAATTAAGAGTTAAACCAAGTGTAAAAGAGGTATTTGGGAGAAATACCTTCTGAGACATGCCCTGAACCTTACTGCTGATAAACAGCATTCAGGAACAAGGCAAGTCTGTGGCTAGGAGTTTCCAGGCAGGTAGTAACAAGGCCATTTATTGTGCTGGGCCATAACCTTGCTACCAAACACAATAATTGGGTGTTTAACCTTTATCTTGATAGCATAAACTAGTCGTGCTCTTCTTTTTCTCAGGATTGCCTATGGCTGAAATCTGTGGGAAGTTGCAAATACAACTGATGTACACATGT